>NW_028301615.1:10000000-11200000 GCF_987345545.1 Pholcus phalangioides | reverse complement strand
CACAGTTTAGAAACACTTCCGACACCCCTGCGTGGTGGTACATAATGTCCACATTTAAATTTTGCTACTGTGGGGGGGGGGGGGAAGAAAATCCTCCTCCAACTACACCAAGAAATTCAGATGTTTTTGAAATATAAAATCGGTGAATTGAAGGCAGGGAAAATAGGTATATATATATTTTACATCTATATTGATATTAATATTTTAATGTTGCTCAGAGAAAAGACTTCACGTGTTTTTTACCACTTCTAAAGAGAGGGGAAAGAGTCCTAAAACCACTTGCGTCCATAATTCGAATGGAGCTTGCTTAATTCTTACCACGGCAATCCCGAAATATCTCGGGTTCTTGAAACTCTCATTTCGGCATCCCCGAGCCCAGATACCGTTGCAAGTTCTCTTCTCCTGATAACATGTTCTACCTCCGTCACGCCAATCAACTGCCAGTGGACGGAGCAGGCCCGTAACTAGGCTGGGGCAAGCGGGGCAATGCCCCGGGGCCCCACAGAAAAAATTTACACTTATTTACATATTTCTTATAAATTTTGATAGTTTTTGTTTGAAATAATTTGCAAAACGAAAGCAAGAGAAAGGAGAAGGGACAAATTCCTCTTTTTTTTTAGCATAACCCTTTCAAAGAAACCCCAAGGAAAAGTTTGCCCCTGGGCTCCGAGAAAGCACGCTACAGCCGGGGGTTGGAATCAGCTTTTGTTTAAAGTCTGTTAACAGAAGGGGAGAGAAAGGATGCTTTTTCTTTCCCTTTGAGGTAAGCGTACAGCATGAATAATAGAAAAAAAACCACTAATTTCCATTATCATTATTATTTTGTGTTGGCGGGAGGGGGCATTAATCAGCTTACGCATTCGAAAAAAAATATTCTTTTTGAAAATAGGTGGCATTTTCTAGAAGTTTTAGTGATTTTCACTGTGGCAGTTATAATGCGGATCGGGAAAATTTTAAAAACCGCTTAAAGGGTTAAAACAGTCTTTCTTCTTCCAATACGTCGCAAAACAGTTCTTTTTTTTTCTAATGCAGCTCACAACAATTTCATTCTCCCAATGGGACCCAATACAATTTATACTCCCAAAAGTGGTAAAGATATTTCAAAAGGTTGAACACTGCTGTTTTAACCTTTAAATGAACATGCGATTCAGCAAAAAAGGAAGAAAACTTGAACTCATTTTTAAAATTTCAGAAGTTTTAAATTTTTTTATTCAAGACACTACTTAAAAGTTGCCATTTGATGATGTCATTTTTTCCCTGCTAAGGAAAATCGTAAAATCTTTCAAATAAAAGATATGGATCAAAACAACTCGCTACGAACCTTTTTAAAAATTTATTAAAGGACGAAATATAAAAAAAAACCATTTTGTGTTCATCACGGCATTCACATCAACAGCGTTCTACTTTATATTGACAAGACTTAAATATTTTGGCTTAATAAATTTTCTTCTAGAGTTTTCAAATCAAGCCGGATTTCACAAAATGACAAAATAAGTAATTCAAAGGATTCTTTCAACTTGGAAAACTGGGAAGTTTTTTGCCTGAGAGAGAGTATTTTTCTAATAAATTTTTTACTCACCCGAACATTTGTTCCAAAAAAGTAGTCCTAGGGTGCGCCCCTACCCAATCCCTCTGAAAGGAATCTCCAGAGGGGTTTGCAATCTAATTTTAAAGTCTAATTTTAAAGTTCTATAACATGCAGAGAAGTGTAAACATTGACTAATGTTTATGGTAGCGTGGTATAGCTTCTTGTAACTCGGTGGCTTGCCAGTTTTCGTTAGACTAGAAAGCACTTCTATTCATAATTAGGCCTGAAAAAACACCTCGTCCAGACACAGAGTATTGCATAAATGCAGGGGGCTCTTAATTTCCCCAGTGTGTAAAAAAACAAAAAGGTTCCTCGGATAAACTCTAATTGAAAAAGAAAAGATTACCACAGAAGATGATGCGGTATCACTTCGAAAGCCAAGGGTCAAGACCGACTTTTTAATTGACACTTTATTATCTATTTAAAAAAAAGAGAAACCAATGATATTTGCAAAACACATTAAATTATAAATGAAAGACAGCGAATAATAAAGCAAGCAACCCTTTCGTTTTCGTACCTGTCGCCACGAAAAAGAAATTCAAGGCTAAACTACTCCAATAAAGGTTATGAGGTAGAAAGAGGGAGAGTGTGTGTGTGTGTGAGGTATTATACTACTAAAAATATCCTGGTGCACTCCAGCTGCTGCCAGCGGTGAAGGGGCGTTTAACTCGTGCGAAGAGGTAAAAATAATAAGAAGAGAGACGCAATCGAAATCATGATAAGAAAAATCTTCCAGGACGGGCGGATCCTCAACCTTATCCTTGAATTTTCTTTGATTGTGCACTTTTGTTAAAATTTTACAACTTTTCTGACGGGAATATAACTATGTAAATGAACTACCGGTACCGAACCAACTGCACCTCAGAAACATTTGCGTAACGAAAATTACTTAAATGCTCAAATCCAGAGCCGCCCTTAGGTGTGTGTGACAGGTTCGATCGCACGGGCTCCGCACTTGCTGTAATAGAAATGAGAAAATATGTATCAAAAACACATTTTTTTTGCAGTAAACAAGGTGTCTGAGCTTTAACTGATTTGATTCTGGAATTTTCATCAATTCTGGAATTATTTCTCTCATCAATTTTGAATCTCCATCAATTGTAGGGGTTTTCTTTCATTAATTCTAAATTTTCATCAGTTCTGCGATTTTTCTCTCTCATTCAACTGTGATTTTTTTTTTCTCATTAAATCTGAATTTTCTTCTCAAAATTCAGGGATTTTTTTTCTCTTGATTAATTCTGAATTTTCATTGGTGAGCAGATATTTTTCAACATTCCTGTATATTCTGTGAT
Source organism: Pholcus phalangioides (assembly GCF_987345545.1). NCBI lineage: Eukaryota > Metazoa > Arthropoda > Arachnida > Araneae > Pholcidae > Pholcus > Pholcus phalangioides. Next base: position 11,197,120 of record NW_028301615.1, on the reverse strand, counting down.
AATGCATGAATCTCTTCGTGGGTCATGCGTTGAAGACACCTGGTGTAGTGATTTGTGCCTGTTTAGTGTTTCGAAGCGATTCTTTTCTAGACTATTCTGGAGAGCTACAGATGGAAAAAGTTTGAAAACCACTGAGAAAACTATGTACTAAACTATATGCATTGAATTAAGAACAAAATGGGTGATAGTAAATAGCAAGTGCGAATACATAAGCTCCCCCACCCATCCCTAAAACCGATTTCTCTAGTTTTTTTTGTTTTTTTTTTGATAATCCGAGGTGGACTCGGTCCCGTTTACCTCGAATTATCGTGACTCTACTGTAAGTTTCATGGGAACATTCGGAAATGAAAAACAAAGTTTCTCGTTCGATGAATCGATTATTAAAATGAAATCAAAAAATTCAGTTGACTCTAGATGTTACGTTCGGTTGCGAAACCACAGCGTAAGTTGCAGCGAGTTGCAGCAAATAGATATCGAACACTTATTCGATTAGGAAAAACCAAGAGAAAAGAAAAAAAGTCACGCGTATACACAATAACTCTTAACACATAACAGCCTCCATAATCGGAATCATACACCTGTGTACATATACATTTACGCATACATAAATACCCCCACCGCCTTTGTCTTTTGTTCTCGTGTGATTAGCATGCGAACAGATCGGCGAAGATTCCCAAAATATTCATTGCGTTGCACTCACTCATCATCAGTATGTGATTAATTTTTGCGAATGCGGGTGTTGGTGCCGGTGAAGTTTGACCTCGAATCGGTCGTTGTAAGAAAAATTATAACTGAGAAGAAAAAAAAAAAACGGTTGAGAGAGAGAAAATTTTCCATTAGACGTTTCTTTGTTTTGCACCGATTCCCAACCTTACGGTTTTGTTTTGAGTTAGTCAAATCGGAAGCTTGCTATTCATTTTCGACCGTAATTGATATAGTGATTGGAACAAGCGAAATCCATTGAAAGGCTGTTGGCATGGAGAAAAATCATTAATGACACCATTCACTTAATTAAATTCTAAGTCACGTAAGTTAGCTTATACGGAGAGGGAAGCGGGAGGGGGGGGATGGGGGAGAGGAATACAAATTTTTCTCAATCATGTATTTCCGAGAAATGTAGCAGCCGATTTACAGAAAATTCACCGCCACGCAATTTACCGATAAGAAAATACACCGGTAAGAAAATTCACTGACGGAAAATCAACGCTGAGGAAATTCGCCGATTCGTCACCGGTGAGTGAGTGACCTAGTGATTAAGCAAGTGAGTGACCTAGTGATTAAGCAAGTGAGTGACCTAGTGATTAAGCAAGTGAGTGAATGTGTGATTAAGCAAGTGAGTGAATGTGTGATTAAACAAGTGAGTGAATGTGTGATTAAGCAAGTGAGTGAATGTGTGAGCAAGCGAGTGACCGAATGAGTTGAAGAATAAGCTAGTAAGTGAGTGAATATCCGTATGAGTGACCTCCTCCTCCTAACCAAATCATCGCCCCACCGCCCTGTCTCAAAGAAAAGATCGGTCGTGCTGGAAAAATCGTATAATAAGAGTAAGTGAGAGACCGTAAGAGTCAGTGAGGGACCACATGAGTGACTTGCTCACCTGCTCACTCACTTACTCATTTGTTCATTCACCTACAATTTGTTTATTCACATACTCACTTGCTTGCTCACTAACTCTCTCACTCATTTGCTCAGTCTCTAACTCATATTCACTCATTCATTTTCTTACCTACTCACTCACTTGCTCAATCACTAACTCCCTCATTCACTTACTCGCTCATTCACTCCCTCATTTGTTCACCTGCTTACCAACTCACTCTCTGACTCTCGATCAATCACTCACTTACTCACTTAATTGCTCACTGGCCCACTCATCTGCTCATTTCATTTGTACGTTTCGATTTAAATATCACGTTTTCTCTTTCGGCCAATTTGATCTTCGATTTGTTGCAGAAAAAATGCACGAGGAGCTGAAATTCTCTCTTAAGAACTTGCTCAGAATAAAAGAGTTGATGGTTAGTGAGTGGGAACTTTTTAGAAATTCGTCCATATGCACCATCAACGGCAAAAGCATGACCAACCTATCAATCTGCTAATGAAGGAAGTAGGGAAGGGCGTAAGAACACCGTCGGTCATGCGCAGCTGTATAAGCGTTTTTCAAGAAGTTGCACCTCTCACACAGATGTTACCACTAAGTATTCTTACTGAAAAAAATAGAACGCATTTCTCCTGATCATTTCTGGAAATACTCGCTTCCGCGGTTTTCATGGAAGAAATGGGATTGTGATGACGTTACCAACCAGTCATCAATGAACGCATAAAGCAATTTGCACCACCTAGGTATTCTACAAAATACAAGCGGCTGGGATCAAAAAGCATGTACCATTTATCGCAAAGAAAAAAACTATCAGTAAAACATTCCGAATTCTATTATGCGAGAAGTTGATAGTGACATTTCAAATGAGCAAATAACATGCCAAAAGAAATGTTTGCACCTTGTTTATGCTTAATAATTTAGCGACTTATTCGGAAAAAAAAAAAGTGTTTCTTTGGAATATTTTTGGAAATAAAGCGGAGAAACTGTCCGCTTCAGTGAAATTTTCAGTGAAAATTGTGTCTTTATACGAAGGTTATTTTATAAGTTCGGAAACATATATATATATATATTTCAGGCACTCGCGTTTATACTGTTGCACAAAGCGTGGTACACCAACATCTCTTACGCACAAAAACACCATAACGGCAATATTGCGCTTCATGTGATAAAAATATTTAACCCCTTAACGATCACGGACGACATATCTCGTCCAAATATGAATGAAATAAATTCATTCTCTATCGCTCTCTGTCCCCCTCCCTTTCCTCATCACCGCCAGACTATTGTAATCCTGTAATCCTATAAACGGAAGCAGTCTTTTTTCCCCCTCCCCGTTCCTTCTATACTTCTGTTTAGCGACTTTCCCCCACATACATATATCTATCCACTTATATCACTTATTTATAAGGGATAGAACACAAGAGCAAAAACAAGGGAGGGTGAGAAAAAGAAATCTATGCTGTCACTAATCTTTTCCCCCCATCTATTTCGAAACCAGTTTTTATTGCCGATACTTCAAATACAGATCATCCAAATTTGCTGGCAATAGCCTGTACGTATGGGGTTGAATCTGATTTCTAGCTACCTGAGAAATAAGGTGGTTATTTGATACATGCGATAGCAGCAGAGATTCATCAACAGACCTGCGGAATTGGATTTACCGGGCTTTTTTACCCTAACATATACACACATGATCAGTAATTGACTACTAGTACTTAACTCTACATGAACATCGCAAACATTCCTCTACGGCTGCGGTTCTCAACCTTTTTTGACTCTTTAAGTAAGGGGCGGAGCCCCGTAGGGGCCAATTTTTTAATTATTCATCAAAGTTAGATTTATTTTTACTATTTAGAAATATTTATAATTATTTCTTTAAATTTTACAGTTTTTTTATTTTCCGCGAGCGGCCGCGGTGCCCCTGGAGAGTGCACAAGGAGTCCCAAGGGCTCCGCGGAGTACCGGTTGAGAACCGCTGCTCTATGGAATTTCTAGTGAATTGGTACGTGCCGGAGTGTGTGTTGTGAGTTGATTTGTGGCCCTGGGTATTTATGTTTTCAAAGTTGTGCTTGTTTCGGGTTCTACTGCCACAATGTCGCGAGAGGCTGTTATGTACTTGAATGAAATTTACGACGATTTCAGGTGCGTGGGAGCATTTTCACCGTGAGCGGTAGTGCACCCGACACTCATGCTGCTTAGAGATAATAATTGCCTGAGCATAACAGCCGGAATGATCATGATTCATCATGCTTTTTCTCGCAGCTCTCTCTATAGTCTCATTCATTTGCGAACGTTGCCATTAATCCTGGCATTCGGACCATGTACTTCTCTGATGCAACGGCCAATTTCTGCTGGAGTAACAAACATTTCTTGCATTCGGGATACAAATAACGGGCCTTATTTCACAGGAGAAACTTTTGTTTTTTCATCGCATGACAGGAAAAGCATACACTGTCGACATGATTCAAAATGACATCTTTTTTGTGCACAAGGGAGTATCAGTAGACATTGCCATATGAGCAAAATCACGAACACACACTTATCTTTATAAAAAAAAAAAGGAGAAAAGATACTGTCAAGAAGTCCATAATCATCGTATTATAATTACAGCAATCGAAGACGTTGTCGAACCCTCCTGCAATTGATAAACGTATCATTAATTACGCAATCGTACGATGCAAGTATCTTTGCTGTAATTTATAAACGTAACGTTACGAACGAACGTCTCCGAGATCAGAAATGCGAAGTAGCGAAGGAAAACAACATCTCGAACCAGTGGCATTCACTGTGAAAGGCCACCATTGTGATATCGCAATTATTGTTATCGTTTGGTTTTATTGTTTATTATCTTTCCCCTGTGTTCCAATCGGGCTGTGTTTCGCTGCTGGTACCACCGGTGCCATGCCTTACTTTTATAAGATGGTTAATGATATTGCGTAACGTCATTACCACAAGAAGAATAAAAACAAAATCGTCGTCGCACTGTCTTCTATATTTTCTGTCTTTCTATCTTTGTCTTTCTTGTCTGCTGACCTTGTTCTTGAAGAAAGGGAAAATGCGACGACTACCATGACCTTGAGCGATGAAGGAGGGGCGGCGATCACCAGCGATCTCCATCCATTTCCATGTGTGAAACTTAACCACCACCACCATTCACAACCATTGCGTAGGAAACTGTTGTGATTATGCACGAAAAGGCTCAGCGATACGTGTGGGTTGACGCGATCGTACAAGATGCGAGCGAGTACTACCACATAATCAAATAGCCCTCGAAAGCGATGCTTTTCAATTACGCTTCTGATCAATCCAAAATTCCATTACTGTTCTGTATTAGGTACAGGGACGTCTTAAGAGCATCATTAGCCCCCGAGCAAAGTGACTTTTCCGAGGGGTCCTACCAGCGGCTAGAAATACTCACTACTTCTATCTATTTAACCAAACATGTACCCCTCGTTCACATTCCTCTGAGGGATTTCTAACGAATCGGCGCATGTCGGAACGTGTTGTGTGAGTGTATGTGCATTACGATAACTTATTTATGTTGGTAGAGTTATGCTTGTTTCGTGTTCTTGCTAGAATTATCATCTGTGTTCCATATTTTGAAGTAAAAATGGTAAATGTGCTTGAATTTTCGTGCAATGTAAGTATCACGTAGAAGGTCTGCCTGCTCACTGCGGAGAGACTTTTTCAGAAGGGGGACCGATTCGAATTCACACCTTGAAGTTGGCAAACCGCAGAAAACGAACTTTAGCCGACCACCAATGTGCGTCAACGGTGTTCGAACCTGGATCAACAAGACGAGAGTCCAGCACGAGGACCACACGGCTGCACAGCGGCGGCTAGAAATACCTCCTATCGCGATTTACAGGGGGCCGTGTCCTTCATCTCATCGGTGACCGGAGTCTGGGGAAACCACGAAGTGTTAAGAACCCCTGTCCCAGAGGAATGAGGGGGATTCAATACCAATCGGGAATATGTGACACAATTTTCGCAGTTTCATTAATACAATGGAACCAGGCACTTCCCGTAAGCGGACAACTCCCATTAACAGACACTTTTTTTGAATTACGTCTATGAGACTCAGTGAACTGTAGTACAGTGAAACCTCGCTACAACAATTACTTGATATAACAATAAATCCTTCTACAACGATATTTTTTCAAATCTTGTTTGGAATGGCCTGTAGTCTAAATGTTAAACTCGTCTCGATACAACGATAAATCCCTCTATAACGATATTTTTAAAGAGATTTTAAAATAGCTTCACAAGGATATTCTTTTATATTTCGCTCAAAATCGTCTCGAATTTGATTTTAACGTCATCACTCCTTTTCATCCTTCCAAGGGCGTCTAATACCATCTGTATTTTGCATCACGTGGTCACCGAAAATGTTGATGAAGTTGCAGTTATTGCCATTTTCTGTGTAAGACAAACAAAAGTGCGATACAGTAAACATTTTTACAGGGGCAATGCATTTATAAATGGATTTTATGAATGAACGAACCAATTACAGTTTTTCGCGGCGAATAAATACTTTTTCGTAAATTTCCTGATAACGCAGATTTAGAAAAGATGTCAACAACAGCATAAATTTTGTGGCACCTGATGACAATGTTACCTCTGGATACAGGGCCGCAACTAAGTGTTTGGTCAACCAGGGCAATTGACGCCACCTTGTAATGTTGAGAGAGAAGTTAAAGGATAAAATTCGTAGCCCTTTTGGTCCGCTACCCGGGGCACCAGACCCACCTGCTGCCCGCCCCCAAGTTGGGGCCCCTGTCCCGATATATGGTAATCCGATACGATATGATAATATGCTACGGTATTTCTCCTTGGTCCCTTCACTGTATTTTACCATCCATTAATGGTCACTCCTCGGGGCCGATCAAAATTTCCGGTCCCGTGGGTGTTCATCATCGAGAGGTTCTACTGTACAGTTAGTAGTTGTAGAGAAAAATAGTTCTACTTGTTGCCTGAGTGCATTAATCTGCTGCAACAGAAAATTCAAACCACGGGTGTTGAAAATGGAAAACGGAACACCCGTGGGAAAATAATGGCTCTGCGTACAAAGGCAAAACCGAAAACTCTCTCTTTCGAACATGTTAGAGAAACAAAAAAAAGAACGTTTGTTTCGCAATTCCGCAGTCGGAAACGACATCATATAGTGTTTCCCAACAACCAAAACATAACTATTTGAGCACATAAAAAAACTAGCGATTCAAGGAAGCACGAATACCTGCCAATAGGAGGTAATACACGACACGTAATCCCAGAGCATAACATAAGTGATGACCCGCTGCGTTTTATGCGGTTAAAAAAACACGAATCACTCAAAAAAAAGGTCTCGATTCTAGGTTTGTTCGGAAGAGAATACTTTTCCCTTCGTAATATGAATAACTATTCGGAAGAAAGAGAAAAGAAGAGATCGAGGACCCCCTACCAGCTTTCTTAGGGTAGTCTTTGCTCATTTACTTATGTATTTCTATTGTCTATTATCATAAGGCAAGACCTTCGAAGACAAAAAAAAGCGAGGCTTTTCAATTTTTCTTTTTCTTATTTCTGTGCTTCTTACGGATAAATAAATAAATAAATGAATGAAGTCTTGCTCCATCGCACCACTAAAACACTGACCTCCAAATGTTCGAAAAGCACGTGACACGATTTATAAACAGTTCCGGTACATAAATTATACGCTTCCTTGGTGCGAGTACACTTGGACGCCGTAACCATCGCGCCGTGTAACCAGATTTATAACATTTAATAGTTAATACATTGTTTTTTGTTAGCCATGGGGTGATTTTCCTCGAGACGTTTGGTCGACAAGCTTGGGCGACTTCCAGCATCCTGCCGGCTATCAAGTCATCAGCTAGATGCGATACTGTACCCATGCCTGTGTATTTGTTGCAAGTACGTCGTGCTCATAAAAAAGGAAAGGGGAGAAGAGTGTTGTTCGAATCAAAAAGTCTACCTTTGTAAAAGAACGTACAAATACGTAATTGCAAAGAAAACGTCGGAATTGTTCTATTTATGCTACACTTAGCTGTTCGTAAATTTATACTCTTTCACAATATCTACGTATCATATACAGCAGGGTAGTAAAGGCAGGGCTGTAACTAGAGGAAGGCGGGGGGAAGCAACTGCCCCAGGCGGAAAAATTTAAAAGGGGCGACAGTTTTAGGTGGGAATTAAGAACACCATTACGAAATTATCGAATTTTAAAGTTGTGAGAGCGGCTGAATCGTATTTGCCCCGGGCGGCAAAAATCCTAGTTACGGCCCTCAGTAAGGAAAGTCACTAAGTCCAATTTTACTGATCCTAGAGGCATACTTCCAATTAGAAATAAGTATCCAAACAACGTGTTGAACTCGGGTACGCCATTCATACTGTAAGGGGTTGTATAGGTATCAAAATACAAAAACTTACTTTTTATACGGACACCGTTTATAAAGTTGCTGCGCTGTCTGTTCTGAGGCCAACAAAAAATTCCACGTTTGTGACTGTAATATTCAATGAGATACAGTGAAGCTTCGGTTTACGAGCTTAATTTGTTCCGTAAAAGTGTTCGTAATCCGAGTCACCCGTTATTCGAATCAAATTTCTTTATAGGAAGTAATGTAAACTCGTATAATTCGTTCCACATTATTCATTCACATAAAAATGATTCATAAAAATGGCATTTAATAAGCAACACAACGTAATAATAGTATAACAAATAATACAATAAAATAATCTCATAATGAAATAATACAATAACGCCATGAAATAACCACACGAGCAGCAACTTGTCTACTTACTCCAGAACATGTGGCCGTTGCTTTGATACTCTCGAAACTCCTTTTGCTGTATTTTTAGCTCTCTTATTTCTTCTTTAATATTGTGCAAATCGTGGATGTGGACTTCTTATAGGATCTTGCGATGTCGCCGACTCCCATACCATACCTTGCTTGTGCTTTTCGATGATTTCCTTCTTAAGTTCCAGAGTAATCATCTTCCTACGGCTTTTCTCCTCAACCTTCTTCTTCATGGAGGCTATCGTTATCGTTGGAGCACAGGTACTTAAACAACAGAGTCGTACACACGCGTAGTTTCCTTTATTTTCGGTCTATTAAACAGTCAAGCTCGCACGTGTGTTAATTTTCCGAGTGAGGCACGCTGACGGGAGAATATTACCCACAATTCCACAGTGCGTGTGTGGATGAAAGCGAAAAACCATCGGTCTCAGTTGTAATAATCGGAAACTCAATAAAAAAAGCTAAAATGTTTTGCTCGTAATGTGAATCATCGCTCGTTAAGCGAGTCAAAACTTGTTCAGAATTTTTGCTCGTTAACCGAAGTTCCACTGTATTTGAATTGAAAAACCTGAGAAAAGTTGGGAAAGAACAGCAAAAACTAACGGTCAGTGCTTCTTTCCCCCGTCTGTGCCATTCTTTCCCCATTTTTCTCCGATTTTGGAATTCAAATATGAATTCCAAAATTTTTTTTTTTGGATGTCCTCAGGAGAGACAACAAAAGAAAAAGCTTTTTAACTGGGTTTTTTAGTAGAAGATGACCAAATTAAAATAAATTATTTCAATAACTATAACCCCTTCCCCTTGCAATACAAAGGAAGTGTCTGAGGTCAAAACGCTATTTCAATACTTCTTCTAATTGGAAGTATGTTTCTAGGATCAAGGGTTCACCTGTAAAATATGGCTCGGTGACTCTTTCCTTCCTACCCTGTATATCCATTGCGTTCTTTTTTTTGTTTGATGAGAACGTAAAATTTTGAATTTATAAATTAGTGAAATTTTTAACTGTAGTCATTTTATCAGTAAAAAAATATAACGTTTTTCTCCTTGTGCCCACCTCGAAATTCCACGTAAAGTATGCATTCGATAAATTACGCAGATTCGCTTCATTCCCAAATCGCCCTTGAACACGCTCTGTGTCGCTTCGTCCATTATCTAGAATTGTCTTTTTCAAAAATTATTTCCTGGAGTCCACGGGAAGGGAGACGACACGGACTAAATTCTAAACTACTATAAGCGGACAATAAATATACAGGGAGCACAGAAAAGTCCCTCTATCCTTCAAAAACTCGCAAACCGTTGCTCATAGAAGCATACTCCTAATTAGAAAAAATATTCAAATAACATGCAGATGTCAGATACGTCATTCATATTGCAAGGGGTTGTACGTATAATTAATAGAATAAAATAAAAATAGTTTTTATTTGGTCATCCTGTCCTAAAAAAATCTAATTACAAAGTTTTTGCCCCGTTTCTCCTGAGCCCAACAAAAAATTCCATGTTTTCAAGCTTAATTTTCGCTGAGATAGTTGAATTCGGAAACCGCTGAAAATGAGGGAAAGAACCACATAAACTAACGGACAAGTTCACATTCTACGCTTCATATATACTGTTCTTTCCCTCATATCTCAGCGAACATTGCACTTAAAAACATGGAATATTTTCTCGAATTTTTTCTGAAAAAATCGAATAGAATCCGAAATTAATGAAAAAAGCACATAATTCTAGAATGCGTAAAAAACATTTCCAGAATTAATGAAAAAATAAATGGAAATTAATGGAAAAATAATTCGAGAATTAATAAAAATCCAGAATTTATCAAAAACGAAATACATTCAGAATTAGCGAAAGTTTTAAATAATTTGGGGGGGGGGGGGGAGGTCACCCTATAGGGCACCACTGACTAGTTTCAGAAATTTTGGAAAACCAAACACTTTTTTATATTTTGGAGTATCTAATCTCACAAGCATTTTCAATCTCAAAATAGACCCATGGGCCATGTGTAGCGAAGTTGATACAAATACAAAGGGCATAACATTCAGCCACCTCGTTGGGCTCAACGAGGTGGCCCCTCAAATATATGGTTGTGAAAAATATATCTAAACTATATCAAAAGTGCAGCAACCCAATAAGACGAATCGTGTTGTTGATTTTGGGTCGCGGTTAAAGAGATTTGAAAAAATCCTGACCTAGTGTAAGAATACTATTTCTATTTAGGGGCCATTTAAGTATTGCGTAAGCAGATTTTCAGCCATTTTTGACCCCCCCCCCCCATGTCAGCAAAAGTCAGCAAAACACTGCCCCTTCCCCCTCCCCCTGTCAGCAAAATTTCGTCAGCAGCTTAGAATATTTCATATCTTCAAAAAGGGGTGGTTGATGACGTAAGCAACCTCCAAACCCCCATCCCCCTTGTCATCAAAAGTCAGAAAATCCGAAACCCCCCCCCCCCCCCCGATGCTGACGTAATACTTGAATGACTCCTGACTCCTTATCCTAACTCCAAGCCTTGGGTTAACCTTGGGTTAACGCTAATTCGAATGAAGTCAACGTCACTCATTAGAATCACGGATATTGTCATTCGGGTATTGTTATCACTTTCGCAAAGAATGGAACGGATCAATATCATTACATGGGAAAAAAACTAAGTTATCGAGACCTTGGATAATGCTATAAATTTTTTTTTCCCCCGTTGAATGTTTTTTTTTTTGCGCATTTTGAAGCTAAGGTTTAACGAGACTAATTTCTTTCTCTGTATGTTATCGGCCTGCAAGACTATGTACTACTACTACTTAACCGAACATGTACCTCGTACACATTCCTCTTCGGAATTTCTAACGAATCGACACATTCCGGAATGTGTGTTCTGAGTGTATGCTCGGCCCTAACGTATTTATGTTGTTGAGTTGCCCTTCTTTCGTGTTCATGCTGCCATCTGGCTTCTATTTTCCGAAGAAAAGATGGAAATGCTTAAATTTTCATGTTTGGTCAGTATCGTGTTGTAGACCTGCCTGCTCTCTGCGGAGAGATATGCAGGATGCTAGAAGATGCTTTCCCTTCCCTTCCTTGTTGACAAACATTTCCGTACTTGATGTCGTTCGTAATCCGTCCGTAGTATTCGCCGTGATCCATGTACTCGTACAGCTGCTTTTGTGGCCTTCCAAAAGTGAAGGCAAATGTATGACAAAAAAAAAAGCTCTTCCCATCAGTTCTTGATCAGTTTCTTTCAATTCAACAGGTTCAAAATTCTTTTTCCGAGAGAATTTCTCACCTGATTCCTGTACAGTACCGTAAAGCGTGATACACATTAGATAGTTCTATTCTAACGCCTCGAAATGGCTTAACCACTTCATGTACAAGGTTGTGGCAAGAAATTTGAATTATCTCTTTCTGACGAATTGACGATAAATCTGGTAGATATGAGCTAACCTAGCCAAACGTTAGAAAAAGAAAGAAGGGGGGGGGAAGAGAAAATATATATATATAAAAAGAAAAAGTATAATAGAGATAAGATAAATAAGACTTTTTTCACAGTCCTCTTTTCATTCTCTTCCTACGTATTTCTCTTTCCCTCTCATATATATATAGTAGAAAGATACATTATATGGGTGGAAAAAACCATTAACAAGAATACTGAAAAAGGAGGGAAAGAAAGAGAAAACTTCTGTAGAGGTAGGGTTACTATAAAGCTTCGCGATGGTGAAGAGAGAGGAAAGAAAACGCAGAGAACTTTTTTTTGTTTCAATTCATTCCACTGGTGTGTTTACGTAATATTTCGCTCGTGATTGTAAAGAGTTTAAAAAATCCTGCACTTTTTGTGCAGGATTTTTTTAATTTAAAGGGGGGGGGGGAAAGTCCCGTTTTAAAATTAAGAAATGAAAAATGGTTGTCCCGTTTTACCATTTCACTTTTACCATACGTCCCGATTGACCAAACGGGATGTATGGTCACAGTACTTGAGAACGAATTTTTTTGGGATATACTCATCATTCGGTTATTGTTATCAGAAGCCCTCAAGTCCCGATGTGATCATATTAAGCGGCTTGGACAGTACATAAATCTCTGGTCGGTAAAGATTATGAAATCTTCATGGAAAATATTATTTTATGCATCAAAGAAAATAAAAAATGAAATACTGTGTTAAGAAACCTCTGTGAAATTATTTGCGCAAAACTCTTTACGACGCAAAAAAAACCAAAAAAACTTTCAAACGCAATTTAAAGCAATTATTGTATCGGAAGAAAATGAATGAGCTGAAAGAAAAAAACACGTTTGAATATTTTTTTTTTCAGCTCTAACGTTCATTAATAATCAGCTACGCAGGTATAAAGCTCGTGTTTTCCCACTTTTGCACGAAAATATTAAAAAAAATAGTTATACGGGGGGGGGGGGGTCCCTGCGCCCTGGAGAAGAAACAAGCGAAAGTTGCGTAACTCGAATTATCATTTATCACTTGGAAATGCCTCTTAATTGGGCAAACATTTTACGTTTTTGCCTATAATTGACATGAAAACAAAAGAAAAAAATATCTGTAATTAAGTATAAGTATTCAAAAACTCTGTATTCTTAAAAATGACGTCGTTAAGATTGTTTCAATTGAAAAAAAAAACCACATAAAACGGGAGGGGGAATCAAAAGTCCAATAATATTATGTACTTTTATTCAATGTTATTAACACCTGAATTCCAGAAGCGTATTTACGGGGAGGGGGGGGGGGGGCTTAGCGGGTCCAGGGCGAGAAATTTTAGGAATGAGTGGTCAAGAAAATTTGTAGAGTATGAGAAAGGCAGCAAAAAATTTTATGGGGCACAGGCCGTAAAACCATGAATCAGCCTCTGCCTAGAGAGTGAATGACCAAAAGATTGACCAAGAAAGTGAGCAAGCATGTGAGTGACGAGGAGAGTCCTCTATATCGTGTGCAAGCATGGGAGCAACCAAAAGAGGGGCCTAGAGAGTGTGTGAGCATGGGAGAGACTAAAAAAGTGACTTGGAAAGCGAGAGCGCTATAGCCCTTTGTCAAACCAGACACGACCCGGGCTCTGTCAATACCTTCTAGAAGGTATGCTTCTACCTGCTCTAGAAGGTATTGGCTCTGTCCCTTCTGGGATGTACGAGCGCTATTGCCCAGGACGGCAAACTTAAAGAATGGGTGGTAAAAAAAAATTGGACTAGATATGCGGAGGGAGGCAAAATTTGTGTAGACCGCAAGTGGCAAGACCATAAATCCACCGCTGGTGAATTCTGCTGGTCTATTCAACGACCAATTTATTTGTGGTTCATTTATATACAGTACATCTCGGTTATAACGACATCGTAGTTTCCGCGAATTTTTGTCATTATAACCGTGGTTGCCGTTTTCGAGGTACTTTTTTGACGAAAAATGTAATCAGATGTAATCAAATGTAACAGCAAAGAAGCTGTTATTTCATTATGATTGGGGGGAGGGGGGGGGGGACCATACTTGATCGAGAGAAAACTGGAAATCGAGATCATAAATACGAGATATCATCAATTCTCGCTAAAAATATTGTAAAATTTCAGGGAAATCGCCAAATATGGCTAACGAATAACCCTTGGTGAGAATGTACAGTACCTACTAGAAAATATGCAGTGATTTGAAATCTATTACACGAGGGGTGAGGTGGGGGGGGGATTAACATGACAAAATAAGTGAGATGAATGTTTATAGTCATACTCATGTTTACACAATTTGTAAACTATGCAAACTATCTCTGATTATAGAAAAGACTAATAATTAAAGTAAATTTCGTTCAAAAAATGGAAAAAGTCGAAAATGGCGTAGTTACCGGAAAATACAGCAATGTCTCGTTTACGAATCCTATTAATTAGAAGCATGTCAGAGCGCCAAACTTCTACAAAGTCCTTTTTTCCCATCGTTAAATGCCAAAAACGCCATGAAAAGACGAAAAATGTGTCGTTATATCCGATTCACGGCATGCTCTCTTTGGGTATCAGTCCAGAAAGCCAATTATTGACGTTATAACCAAGGTCGTTATAACTGAGTTGCGCTGTATTCGAATGGAACAGAGAACAAAATAATTAAAAAAACATCATGATAAGAAAACTAAAAATGAAACCAATTGATGAGAAGATTTCAAGGAACTTCTACGCGAAGTTTCGATTTCGAGAAGCACACAGTAATTAGATTCGTTGATGTAGCAGCCTACGTACGAACTATCGACGTCTCTTAATGGTCAGCCCGTGTTGTGAATCGGTTCCGTGATATAGGTTAACGATGAGCGATGAAATTATTATTTGCACTAACGAAATTGAACCCCCCTAAGGCACCCTTTAAAGATGCAGTATGATTATTACCATCATATCATTATTGATGTATACAACAACACATTTAAAAGCTCGACTGAAATAATTTTTAATGGATGAATTTGGGTGGAGGCTCAAGTTTCATGGTCCCCCCTCCCCCGTTCCTTGTAAGTAGGAAGAAGCTGCTTCCTCTCCCTTGATTAACCTTCGGAAAGAAATGAGGACGTCCTGCGCGGGAAGTGGTGTATAATTTTCATTCATTCATTCAACATTCATCAGAAGCTCTTTCTCTCTCCCAAGTTCTTTCTTTTCTAAGAAAACAATCTAATTAAGAGAAATGGCTGCTTCCTGTAAAATCGTGATACAGGGTCCACACATGACATGGAATGCATCGTGGTAGCACGAGTTCGTAAAATATTGAACTAGTTCGTTGAATAGTTGAATATATGATTTCGAACTACAGTAGGCACAGCGTATCCGAAGGTGATTGGTTCCAGGCACATCCACGGATACCTAAAATAACGGATAGTAAACAGCGACTTGGTGATCTAAAACGATGGGTATAACTGACATAACCCACTCATATAACTTACAAGGAAAGGGTTCCGAGGTGACGTCTTCAAAAACTTGACGTCGCAAAAGTTATCACCGATTCTACTCATTTCAATATGCCCAAAAATATAAAAAAAATCCGGCGGAATCATTATAGGTCACTCAAAAAACATAAAGTAATATCAATATTTTGCACGCCAAGAAGAGGCCAAGAGCAGATAAAAAATCCCCCAACCCTTGAGTGTTAGTGTGACGTCGGAAAAAAAGGAGAAAAAGCTGGTTTCAAGAACAGAGAAGCTAAAGGAAAGAAAGCGAAGAGGAATTTTTTTTTTTATACAAAGTAAAACCTCCTCTAACAGCCACCTCCGAACAACGGCCATATTTTGTTGGAACCGGAAAGCGTCCCCATAGACTTAACATTACAAGAAACCTCCGAACAACGATTTCCGAATAACGGCCACTTTGGACTGGAGTCGGGAATGAGAAAACCTAGATCCCCATCATCGTCCCTTAGCTGCCCCCTGTGGTTTCGGTGGCAAACACTACGTTTTTCGATTCGGTCGCAAATAAGACGACACGGTTGCTAGATGGGTATATTGAAGGCAATAGAGAGGAAAAGCAACTTATCAAAAGCCATTTGTTCACCAATAAGGTGTGAAGCGAGATGACTCGCTCTGATGGATATTTTATAATTCACAATAAAATCCTCATTTCGTTTGTTTTTTGTGTCCTGTGTATATAATATGACAAGTGTAAGATCACAAATGAGATGGCATGGGCCTCCCCCCAATTGCTTTTAAAATATTCCTCCATCCTAATATGTGTATATTCACCCCCGTCTTAACGAAACCCAGAAACTTTTCTCAAACTTCCAACCCCATCTCGTCTGTAATCACCACAAAATTTGTTAATCGCGACAGTACCCAATTGTAAAATACGTTGTGAAAATTTTGTATGTTATGCGCTTTTTTTTTGACACAATATAAAGCGTTCCGGACTCTGCCACGAAGCTGGGCTAGAAGAGATCTCGGCAACGGAATAAGTCCAGTGGCAAAGTTCTGGCGTTCATTCAGTGGAGAGGAAAAAAATTTTGAAGAGATAATATAGGGGACAACATAAGAGTGTTGTCAGCACTCTTAATGACTAGAATATGCAAGTTCAAGGCACTCCCCAGTCCAAGGGATGGTTCCGTCCAAAAGAAATGGTGCTCGCAAATAGGAATAGAAATGTCCAGGGTATTAATTTTTTGAGAGAGGGTTATTGTCAATATTTTTCTTTTTTGTAACAAGAATGTATGTCAGCGCCTACGTCTTCAGCAATTGGACTGGACTCCGGAACGCCCTGGAAAAGTCTAGTTCATAGTTTCCCCAACTTTTCGTTCCATCTTGCCCCTTCTTCAACATTATTTTGTTCTCATCGCCCCCCCCCTCCCCAACTCAAGCCAACCCATAGGATCCTATACTAAACCTATGGTTTCTACCGCCCCTTGGATCACTTCATCGCAAACTTTGGGAAACCCTGGTCTAGTTGAATTTCTGGTACACCGTCTTGGTCCCATATCAGTTCTGTTTTTCTCGCTTGTTGTGTTCTACCCGAGCACTGCAGGCCTGCATTTCAGAATGTCATAATATTTTACGTAGGTCAATTATTATATTATTATCAAAATATAATCGTATATTTTAATAATGAAAAACAATAATAAATTATATAATTATCGTAATCAGTTACAGAATGGATTGTCATTTCACATGCTATGTACGTGCATCGTAAATTTCAGTTATTTTTCTTTCTTTCTTTCAAACCGAGCGCAACTCAGGTCTATCGCGATGGGCAATTCACTACCTAATGAGTTGTGCCGGAAGTGTTGGTACCTAACAGTCTGAGTGCATATCCAGTGTTGCGTCTGATTTTTCAGTGCTGCCATCTATATTTCAAAAGTGAAGTGGGTGATGTGTTATGATTGAATTACATTTGCACTGCTGTTTGTAGGTCTGTTGCTCAGTGTGGCGAGACTTTTTAAAGGGGAGATCGGCTCGCATTCGCGCCTTGAAATTGGGAATCACAGAAAACAAACTTCAGCCGACCACCACTGTGGCGACAGTGGGGCTCGACCCCAATAGCGGCCGTTGTTGGGAGATTTTACTGTAGATAGCGCCAAGAAGCACGAGAGGCGATGAGTAGCCAACTGTTATAATTTTTAATAATTTTTTGCGGCTTAAATACTTCCACTTAAGAATTCTTTAACATTCTATTGCTAATTTTTTGTTTTTATTTTTCTGTGGGTGAGAGGAATTAACTTAAATTTTTTGAGGACGACACCTTGTGTGTGTGTGTGTGTGTGTGTGTGGGATCCTTTCCTTGTTACGTAGGTTTTGGCAAGATTTAAACCTTTTAGCGGTTTTGATATTTTCCTCTGATCCGCATTAAAACTTCCGCAGTTGAAATCGCCCCCCCCCTTCTGCAAAATGCCACTCAGTTTTTCAAGAACAATACTTTTTATAATTTTGTGAAGCTGATGATTATGAGTGCCCCCCCCTCCACCCAAACACCGAGAATAATAATAATAAACAAAAAAGGAATAGCTTTTGATAATGTGATACTACCAGAAGCGAAGGAAAGAAATACCGTCTCTCTCCTTCCGTTATCAAACTCTGAACGTAATCTGACTTCTCCCACTGGGTGTTGAATGAGAGGTTGGGGGGGGGGGGGAAGGAAAACACGTTTGTGAACAAACAAAGCCCTCTGTACAGAGCTAACTGGGCTGAGCATTGCCGAAATAAAGAGCATCAACTTAGGCGAAATATCTCGTCATTGCCACTGTAAGAGCTAATTATGATGTTCTCGTATTGCGTCTTTGAACCATGCGCACGCGTAACATTTTCCAATAACTAAAACCGCAGACACATAGTATAGTTGTGTCATGATTGTTACACAGCAACTTAACATTGATACCAGCGCTGTCTTAACGCATGGGTTCATTTACCATCCTTACTTCAAAATATGGGAGCAAGAAAGCAGCACCAGCTAGAACATGAAACAACTCAACTCTGAGAACATAAATACGTCAAGTTCCACGCATACACAGACACACAGCCCGTTGCTGCATGTACCGATTCATTAGAAATTCCGCGAAGGAATTCGTACGAGGTGCATGTACGGTCAAGTAGTAGTAGTAGTAGTAATACCAAGTGATCCTCACCAAGTAGCGTAAAATGCGATCTTTCAAAGACGTCTTTAACGAGAATAATAACTGAAATCTCTTTTCGAGCGAAAGATTCTCTTGTCCATCTTGTTTTGACGACCATCGCTTCATTTATTAATACTGTATTTGACCGAACAACCCGCGTTTTGTAGAGAACGCGGGCTGGTTTTGGCCTTCGTTTATTGGGCTTCAGAAAATATTGTGCGGCCATGAACTTCGATTCCCTCGTGTCTTGCAGATCGTTGTACATCTCAAGGATTCTCGCATATTTTAATTACGAGGATGTAACATTGTAAAATGAGACTTGCGCAAATTGAGGGGAGGGAAAGAAAATAAAGAAAGGAACAAGTGAAGGGATGGTGTACGTGGTCATCCTACGAGACGCCCACGTTCTTGTTGGATCGTA
The DNA here is from genome assembly GCF_987345545.1 of Pholcus phalangioides. Lineage (NCBI taxonomy): Eukaryota > Metazoa > Arthropoda > Arachnida > Araneae > Pholcidae > Pholcus > Pholcus phalangioides. The sequence continues at coordinate 11,178,296 of NW_028301615.1, read as the reverse complement.
TACGATTAACAGCTACACATTTGTGTATTACGCCACTGCTAAACCCTATTAAGTGGGTTGCAGAGTAGTAATTCACCGTGATTATTGGCCTAATAGCTTTTAAAAGCCTTGCTATTAGTAGCCATCGCGTATTAGTAGCATTCCTCATCGTACTAGAGGAACAAAGTTACATTCAATCTCACTTGTTCATACGTAGTGTGCAGTTCGTCAATTCAATCATTTATGAGTTTTTATTTCCTGATTGTGTGACCCTATTACAATAATGGGGAGAAACGATGTCTCTCATTGTTCATACGAAAGACTACTATTACTAGAAATTAACTCTACATGTGCACCTCTCGTTTACATATTCCTCTGAGCAATTTCTAAAGAATCGGTACGTGTTCGGAGTGTGTACGACACCCAACGTATTCATGTTGCGAGAGTTTTGCTTGTTTTATGTTCTTGCTGGTGCTACTACTAAACCTAACATGCACCTTTTCCTCATTCCTCTACGGAACTTATAACGAATTGGCACGTGCTGGAATGTGCGTGTACGTGTTGTGAACATGACGTGAAGTTTGTTTTTGTGTAACGCTTGTTATAGTGCTTCCATCTAATTTTCAAACTATGAGTAAGTGTAATGATTGCAGATTTGCGTCGTTGTAGGCCTGTTTCTAGCCGTTGTGAGAGAAGCATTTCTCAGACCATTTCAGCAGCATGAAGTTTGAGTTATCGCGACAAACTGTTGCTGTTCTTCAAGTAGTTTCAACACGAACAGATGGAAAGTAACAGTTTAATCCTGTAAATTCCTATGGGCCACCGGGGCCGCAGTCAGAGGCTTGGCCAGCCGGAGCAAGCACATATTTCGACGCCCCTTTGTATTGTTGAAGATGGGAGTAAAAGATTGAAATTTGCACCCTCCTCTGGTTCTGCAATCGGGACACCACATGTGCCTGCCCTTAGGGGCCCCACCACAGGGACATAACTGGGGGGGGGGGAGAGGCTGACAGGTGCACAGGGCATCCTCCAGGATGCATCCTGTTATTTTGTTTATTTGTGACAAAGAAAATTTTTTTACAGCGCCTGTGAAAACTTCCTCTTAGAGCCCAGTTTTAGGTTGTGGAAAAAAACCGCCACGCGGCCTCATGATGATGCTGTAGCACTGCATGTGAATATATAGTGAAAACGCGATACGAGGCATTCGTGCCTCGAAGTTGGGAACTACAGGAAAAACAACTTCAGCTGACCACCCCTGTGTCACCGGTGGGGTTCGTCGTGGTGCGAGTCCGTCACTCTTGCTGTTGCTGCCATCTGTCTTCCATATTTTTAAGTGAAAATGGTAAATGCTTGAATTTTTTTAAAATTTCAAATACACACACACAATCTGGCAAAAATACAAAAAACACAGTGAACATCAAAACACAAAACAGTACAATATAGACAAAAACAAAAAAAAAAGGAGAAAATTTTTCACGTTATGTTAAGTATCATGTTGTGCTCGCTGAGGAGAGACTTTTCCAAATGGGAGACTGATTCGCTCCTCGAATTTTGCAAACGGCAAAAAAAATCCATTTTTGACTGACGACCGATCACTGTGGCACCAACGTGAATGATGGGTAACTTCGAACGGAACTCGTCAAACGTCAAATGTTGTCAAAAACAAACAACCTGAATAGTTAGTTCATTATCTCGCAACACTGGTTTTCGGAATGCATCCATTTTTGGTTATATTGGCTCCCAAACAATGCAGAGACATATCTACTATCCTTTTGAAACGGTTTGTCACTTCTTCGATGCTCCTCTTTGCTGGAAAACCGGTTTCAAAGCAGATACAGCAGCAGTTTTCTACAATGTATAACCTGACTTAAATTTGAAATTCGCTTATAACGAAAATTACTTTACAAAAATTTTCCTATTGATTGTCAACTGTCACTGTAACGAACGTTTACTGTATATGTTACAAATACAACAAATGCGATAAATCGGTTATTATGCATACTTACCAATCGTCTTGGTAAGTTTGATAAATTTATCACTTTTACCGGCTAAATATGCATAAAACCCTAACGTCGTTGGTAAATTTGATAAATACAAAAAAACTGTCACTTTTACCGCAGATTATGCATAACCAAGTGTCATTGGTAAATTTGATAAATACTTGAAATTTATCGCCTTTATCTCTGTCATTATGAATAATACCCTAGTGTAATTGGTGAATTTCATAAATATGAAAAAAATTCCAAATGAGTCTACGGCACGTGTGATAACAAGTATTACGATCGTACCCCGATATAATGATACAATACGTGTATGAGTTATCATGTCAAGCACATCACATAGTACGATTCATCGTGTTTACCAACGACGCGACGCTTGGGAATTATGCATAATCGTTGGTAAAAGTGATAATTTTTTTTTAGTACAGTACTTATTGAATTTACCAACGACGCTTGGGTAGTGTGCGTAATCGTCGGTGAAAGTGAATAATTTAGGGAAATTTACTTTGAAGAGGCCACTGACAATTTCGAAAGAATAATGTATCGACCAAACTTCGAAAACTGCCTTTAAGGGTTCGACAAGGTTTCTTTGTCTTCACTTCAATTATATGAATAGTGTGCTGGATTCCAAGTGAAAAAGTAGGAAAAAAATGCTGTTTTTTTATTGAATAATATTATGTGGAGAATAATGGTACAAGCAAACGAGAAGAACATTCGTACAAAATGTAAAACGATAAAGAAAATCGGAATGAAGTAATTAGAGCCGGAGGCTTCGAAAATCGAATGAGAAGATAATTCATCGCATTTGAAATGTATTACAACAAAAAAGTACTCTCTTCCACCTTAATCGTTACGTCAAATGCATCAACCTTTGACTGAATGTATATTTGTGGATATTGCCTTACCCTTGGCCGACTTTGAGAGAATATGAAGCTAATCGAATATTCAAGGGAGTGGAAATAGGTGTAGAAGGAATCAAAACTCGAACAAGAAAAAGTGAAGGGCAAGGATTTCAACCTTCCTCTATATAACGAGTTAAAAGAGTATTATGTAGTGTTACGATGACGGTTATATACGTCCTTCAAAGCATCAACGGAGGAATGATGACGACCAACGCCAGCAGCCATCTTTCTCTTGGTTTTATTTTCTTGCGAGAGGATCTTGTCAATTCTTACTCAGGGGAGCATCGCACTCAAGGCCGACTAATATTAAACCGTGCGACCTTGGTTGAGAAATTGAGGAAAAAAATAAACCGGGGCTTTTTGATGGTAATGACATGGAAAAAAAACAAAAAAGAAATCTCGAAATTTCCTCCGCTTAGAGAAAAAAAAAAGATATTCAAAGTAATAACCCTATCGCCCAAAACAACCTGTCATTGAAATGGAAACGTTAATCGAAGCGTTTTCGATCACAGCAACTGTCAGACAGATCTCGGAAAGGAACCGGAATCAGAGATAGTTTCCAGTATCGATATCCTAAAATGTCTTGAATATCATCACTAAAGCGAATTGAAGAATGTTTTCTCATTTTTCCTAAAGCAGAGGTTGCGTGAAGTAAGACTTCCAGAATCTTTCGGGAACGGATTTGTAGTACAGGAAAATGCCCTCTCACCTGGTTAACCCCCTTCCCATACAGAGTTTTGGCAACAAATTTGGATGATCTATATTTGCGATATCGATGATGAATCTGGTAACCTTGTTCTAACCGAACGGCATGTTAGAAAAAGGAAGAAAATAATAGAAAAAATAGAAAAGGGAAAACAGTATAATAGATAAATGGGGGGGGGGGGGAGAAAACAGTAAGAAACTTCACTTTTCACTCTCACCCTATGTGTTCGCTCTTATATGCACATTCATAGTAAAAAAAGATACATTATATGTGGGGGGGGGGGAGGGAAATCATTAACTGGAGTATGGAAAGAACAAAGGAAAAAACAACAACTTCGGTTCATGGGGCTACAATAAAGCTTCATGATGGTGGGGGAGAGAGGAAAGAAAAAACAGAGAGATGGATTGAACTTTTTTATTCCACTGGTGTTTGAACGAAATATTTCGTCCGTGATCGTTAAGAGGTTAATATATCATATACTGAAAACTGGTTGTTTGTGTGAAGTTACTGAATTTTAGAAAGAAAAATACACCTCTGCCTCTACAGCGACTTGCACCCGCGCCCTCTCGCATTCCGAACGAGTGCATGACCACTACGCTATAGAAGCAGATACAATATTTCTTTCCCCGAGCGTATAACGTGAGAGTTCCGGTAGAGGGATGTATTGTTTTTCGATGTTTTAATCATTTTATAAATATGTTTAAAAATACTTTTATCTTTTGATCGTCTTGGGAGAGTGGTACGGGTACCTTGTGCCCCACCCCCTCCCAGCGTACGCCTCTGGCACTAAGAAATTGTAAATCAGGCGCAGAGCTGGGGGAAGGAGTCAAACACAATTTGCAATCCTTTGATTGAACAGAACAAGAGGGGCATCAAAATGCATGCTCGTCTCGGCTGATAGTTGCGATCCCACCTGTAGACCTCAAGGTCCCACCTTTTGAAAACAAATAGCCTTCAATGAAGTTTATAATACTAAAGCATTAAAATCTTAACCACACATTTTTAGACTCACACTGAGCTAGCTGTATGCCCTCTTTATAGTTCGCCTTTGGCGACAGAGGGCCCCAGCAAACAGTCGAACTGCGTGAAATATAATTTTTAAAAACACCACATGTCAATTGATAAAAATAGAAATTGAAAAATATATATGGAACATCTTAGAATTCTTGAAGTAATCCTCAAACTTGGTACATTCTTCATATATTAGACGCAGTAATTTAATATTCGTAGTGTCGCATTTTACAAGAATGTTGACGTGTTTGAAAAAATCCATCGAACGATCTTTACTTCCTCCATTTCTTCCATTCAGCAAAATAAACACATGCATTATGAGAATGATTATTTTGAAGAACAATTGAGGTTCTCAAAGAAAAATATAAAAAAAACCAACTTCCCAGAAACGGTAAATCGAATGATTGTATTTATTTAAATAGAAATAAACAAAAAACTGTAATTTCTATTTGAAGAGGATTATGAAATGAAAAAAACCTGAATTATATGAACCGGAAGAGAAAAGCTGCAAACGGAGACGAAGCGGAAATGAGGATGCAACAACACCGGAAGGCCAACTGGTAGATCGACAGAAAGAAACCCTTGAATAAGGCATCAATCTTGTCGCAACTGCAGCTGCATAAATAAATATGCGAGCTATAAACAAAACTACTCAAACTTGTACAGATGGATTCCGCGAATGCGATGATGATGGGAAGAAAGGAAGTCGCTCTTGATCGTCGCACGACTTTCCAGTATCTGCATGTTTGGGGAGGACGATTCCCCTTTTCATTAATTAAAAGGAAAGCCCGACAGACCCAATAACCACACGCTCGGAAACAGGCAACAGAGTCGTAAGCAGGAATTAGCATCGCTTTGGTCGTCACAGTTGAGAGAAAAAACTTGATTTTGCCCTCCCCCCCCCCTCTACTGTAAGTCGCAATTTCAAACAGTACTCCCACGGCCCCATAGATTTGTCACCTGTTGCAACTGCCCCTTCACACCGCCCTCTAGTTCATGTACTGTTAGACAACCGGGGGCGGCTCCAGACAAAATTATCACCTGCACGACACATATTTTGCCCCCCCCCCCAACCCGGCGTATAAGCCATAGCTGCAAAATGACAACTGGCGGATTTGTACACACAACGCGTATGCATAAAAGATTACACAACTTTATCTGCAAACCTTTCCATCCAATATACTCATAGTTTGAATTTTGCGGACAAAATATTCTTCCAAATTTTTCTGCAATTATTATTTTTTCCTTATCCTTAATTTGGTGCCCCTCTTACCGTGCGTTCAACCAGGTCGCAAGGTCCTAGACCACCCTAATGGGCAATACTGATTTACTGCTTCCCTTTGACTCGATTCACTAAAATATAAAAGCGGGTTCAATTGTTTTAATAGCAGGCCTACTACTATTATAACGTACGTGCACCTCATGGACATTCTTGTGGGGGAACTTTTTAGCGAATTGGTGCATGCGAATGTGTTGTGTGGTCATGCGTGTCCCTAATGATGTCAGAGTTTTTTGTTCAAGAAATGCTGGCAGCTGTCTTCGACGTTGGAAGTCACAGATTCTTATCTATGCCCCCCCCCCCAAAAGTGAATTTATATAGTGGAAAAACAAAAAATGATAAAAATCGTTAAGGACAATAGGGCTAGAGCTCTCTCAGTCCTGCCCTTGTGAAGAAGGGGGGGGGGGCACGTGCCTATTCCGTGTTATGTAAGTATCGTGTTGGAGGTCTGCTTGTTCTCTGGGGAGAAAAATAAAAAAATAAAATAGAGATCGGCTCGAATTTGTGCCTTGTTGTTGGAAACCACAAGGCCAACACAAAACCATTTACCTTACCTTACGTAAATATGGTTGTCGGGGCACGCATATTATGTGTGTTTATGACGCGCTTACATATCTGTCTTCCAAAAACGAAGCAAAAAGCCTATAGGTTATTTTGTGTACTTGTGCATGATTTGAAATGCTGTTGATCTGGTTTATCTTTGCGGAGAGACTAAGGCCGGTATTACACTGTAAAAGTTTTCAAAAATTCCTTTTATAAAACTTGTAAAATTCAACCAATAAGATTATCAGTTGCATTTGCTCGAATGTAATCTATGAGCTTCATTGGTTGGATGTTTTAAGTTTTATAAAAGGGATTTTAGAAAACTTTTATAATGTAATACCGGCCTAAGGAAGATTGTTTTGGTGATTTTTCTGCCATGGCCAACGAATACGGATTCAGTTGACGAACATTTTCATTGATATGGATGCACGTGCTGGCATAAAACAACGGCGTTGTGAGCTAAATTTTAGCGTTTTAGAGCCAATCATCGTCAGAACTACTGTCACTTGATCTCGATTAACCCACCTCGTGTCTACCAAGGAATCTTCTTCCACTGGAAAGTTTTTGAACTATGTCATGTAAAAGGAAAGATTCGGCCAATAGCAAATGCAATTGGAAGAAAAAAAAAAAAAGGAGCATATGTTCTTTCAGGGCAAGACCGAGCATAAAAGTGAACATTCTAGGAGCTTATCTTTTCCACCTGCATGTATCATACACAGAAATGAGCAGACAAAAACCCAAATGAATGGGTACATCTACGAACTCGATTGGGTTGTAAAGTAGACTGTGACTAAAGCTGGTGTTGGTTGTGCTCATAGTGTAAAATAAAACGATCTTCAGTGTTCATCTTCCTATAAATTCTCAGTTATGTAATTTTGAAGCTGTTTATTTTAGCCAGTTTCTGGGTTTTTTACAGTTCTGCTAGGTGTTTTAAAAACTGATCTTCAGATATTGAGTCGTTTCTGAAACAAATTAAACGATTTTCCATAGAAAGCTGTGAAAAATCGCATTTCGGCAAAGAAGAGCGATTCCTGAACGAATTATCTTCGTTAGCGGAGGTCAAGTATCATAGAGTATACTGTGCGCTAATAAGGTTCCACATGAAGAGACTACGCCCGAGTACCACGTGTTTGTCTCTCTCTCTCTCGTTATGTTATTATATAAGCCGTCGCGTGCTTGACTTTCGGAAGCATACGTATGAATTTTGTGTATATAGAAATGGTGAGAATAATAATTTGAAGTCTTCTTCGTAAATTCTGTACTGTAACCTATTTATATTGGATGCTGTCGGGTTCACCAGTTAGTTAGATAGTTTCAGTCCTAGTAGAGAGACAAGTTTTTTTTAATTTTAATAGTATTTTCCTATCCATTGTCAGTGTCCTTCTCAGCCTTGTGGTTCGAGGTGTCAAGTTCAAACAAAGGCGTTCCATCCTTTCCCCAACCTCTTTCAACGTTTATTTGCCTTTGAGGCTGACGTTGGTGGTGATCATGTATCTGGCCTTGGCCATCAATATCAGTGTTTCCTCCTCCTAACATTGTACTTCAGCCCTCCCTCTTTCCACTGAGTTATTTTGACACTTTTTTTTATTTTTGTTTCTTTTTCTACGCTGTACTTCCTAAAAATAAAAAGACTAAAAAAAAAAAAAGAAAAGTTTGAATCCAGCTTCGAGCACACAGTTATAATAATAATATGCATGCCGCTACGCCAACGTCAGCGCTATTTCACAATATTTCATTCTTCTCATTCAAAAGCTTTCCACACTTCGTATAACATGTATCGGGATATTGTATATGTAAATACGCATAATAGAATAAGAGAAAATAAATAAAATGGGAGAAAGGGCGTTTCTCTCTTTCTCTCACAGGATTGCTTTTGATGATTTGCTCGTTTCGATGATCGTCGGCATTTAAACTTTCGCTCGGTACAAGAACCCACTGACCGTCCTTTTTATGTTTATTTGCTCCCCCGGGGCGAAACAAAAGGTCGTGACGCAAAAAAGGAGCCGTAAATAAAGAGATTCTTTCGAAAATTCATGACATGTTTTGTTTTCTTCACTTTTAAAGTATTTTTCGAGTCATGTTCAAGGTCGCTATGCGGCGTGAATGTGCGGTTACGCAGTCATCGTTACGTGGTCCATCATTTTGAAATCCCTGATGATATAAAGCCTGCTTTTTCTCCACCACACGCCAGATAAATGGGAGTGAGTGAAAAGGTGTAAAAAGGGAAGCAAATCGAACCAGCAGAGCGTGTAATTGATTGTCCGAAATACCAAAAAATTGCGATACGACTTCATTATCGACAAAACATGAACTTGCTTGCGAAAACTGCGCCTGATTTCCTCATGCGATAGTGAGGCGTTCGCCCAAGAATCCGTAATTTTGGTGGCCCCCAAGTTCCAACAACATGCATTCGCTGACCAACCAAGTACCACGTTCAATCCTTGTCGTAGGCGTTTATTAATGTCTACTTTTCTCAAGTATCCTCTTCGAGTTGAACTCGGTACCCGTGCGAAAATGTGTATTATGCAGTATTACCTCTTGGCTAACGAAGATGATTCATTCTGGAATCACGTTCTTTTGCAGAAACGCGATTTCTCGTAGGTTTCTATGGGAAATCATTTAACCCCTTCCCTTACAAGGTATTGGCAAGAAATTCTCTATTTGATGAATGGGCGACAAATAATGTAACCTCGTTAGAAAAAGGGAAAGAAGGTGAAGAAAAAAAATAGGAGGGGGAAAAACAAATGAAAGGAAAACAGTATAATAGATAAGTACAGATAAGAGAGAGGATAGAGATAAAAGAGCAGGTATACGGAGTAGCGCTTTTTCTTTTCACCCTCACCCTAACTGTTCTTTTTCGCTCTTATATAGTAGAATGATACATCATACGTGGGAAAAAACACCCTAGTAATTGCATAGAATTAAAAGAAAGGTAAAAAGAACAATTTCATAGGACAAAGCTCTATAAATGCAATTTCATAACAAAGCTCCGCGACGATGGGGGAGAGGAAAGAAAACAGAGAGAGCTCGTTTGAATTCATCCCAATATTAAGTCCTTGATCGTAAAGTGGTTAAAACAGTTTTCCAAACTTTTTGTTATATATCACCCCCCCCCCTTCTTCAGAAATTTTTTTCTCTCATCTCCCTATCTCAAGAGAACCTATAGGGGGGCCACGTTATAACCGTAGCTTCTATCGCTCCTCCTGGCCTTTCATTGCGTCCCTCTCTCCCAGGGGAGAGACATTGCCCACTTTGAGAAACACTGGTTTAAAACGTTTCAAGTATTGCCTCTAATTTAAAAATAAGTCCGAAGGCTAAAATGGACAGCATCCAAATTGGATAAACGAGGTGAGATAATGAAGATATTTTTATTTTACATTGATGTACGTCCACACACAACCAACACCAGCTTAGTCCACTAAAGGCTGCTGTTGACACAACCCAGTCGAGTTCATAGGTGTTCCCATCAATTAGTGTTTCGGTCAGCTTATTTCTGTGTCTCGTACATGCAGAGGCAAAAGATTAGCGCCTAGAATGTCCAGAGATGCTAAGAAATTTGCACTGAAATAACGTGTGCTCTGAGAACACATAAACAAGTTTATTTTTTTTCAATACATTTTCTATTTGCCGTCTTTCATTTTACATGAAATTGTTCAACTTTGAGAAAGAGAAGTGGAGGTACATTTTGGAGAAAAGCTGTCTTTCATTTTCCGAAGTTAGAATGCCTGAATTTGCGTGTTTATGTAAGTAAGTTGAGCCATAATACTACTGCTACTTAACCGTACTCATTTCTCTATGGAGTTTCTAGCGTATTCGTATATGCTGGAACGAGTTCTGTTTTAAAATGCGTGTCCCTAATGCACTTATGTTGTTAGTGTTATGCGTGTTCCGTATTCTTGCTGGTGTTGCCATCCGAATTCCATATTTTGAAGTGGAAATTGTACATGCTTGAATTTTCGCTTTTTTTTTTTTTTTTTTGTTCGTAAGTATCGTCGGTCTGCCTCCTTCTCTGAGGAGAAACTTTTTTTCGAGCAGTTTCTGTGATGTCTCTGCGTAATTAAAAGTTTGTTCAAGGAAATATTTTCCTTAAATTAATCTCAGTGTGTCTTTTCTGTCTCTGTCTGTCTTTCTTTCAAACCGAGCACCACTCAGGTCTATCACCATTTATGGGCGATTTACTACCTAGTGAGTTGTGCCGGAAGTGTAACTGTGTGTGTACCTAACAGTCTGGGTGCGCATGTAGCGTTGTGCTTGGTTTTTCAGTGCTGCCATCTTCATTTCAGAAGTGAAGTGTAACTGATGTGTTATGATTGAATTACATTTGTGCTGTTGCTCTCTGTGGCGAAACTTTTTAACGGGGATATCGGCTCACATTCGCACCGTGAAGTTGGGAACCACAGAAAACTAACTTCAGCCGACCACCACTATGGCGACAGTGGGGTTCGAACCCGGGCGAGTCCGTCACTATGACCACTCGACCATCATAGCGGCTCTCTGTCGGTCTGGTCCCTCATCATTCTTTCCAGCATGACACAGGTCTTTGACCACCTGCTTATATCTCTTCGTTGAGACAGCAGCGGGCCATGTTCTGGTTAGAAGGAGGTTTCTCATCATTTCATAACACACCACGTACCGCCAGGACCGGCACCAGGTATGAGACATCCGCCTAGAAACGGGGCGGCATTTTTTATGGCAGATTTATTATGACGGTGTCTTCACTCTCGTAGATCTTCACACATCGAAATCATTTTGAGGGAAACCTGCGATTATACCTTTTCTAGTTGCATCTATCCTTCGGGAAGGTTTGAAATCGCATAAGTGATGAAAATTTGGGTGTGTCTGGTCCTTTCGGTTCAGTTCTAAATAGTAGCTGATTTCTGAAAAATTAGGTTCCTTCTGTTCTGTGTGAAGGACCTCTTTGTCAACATTTTTCCAGTTGAATTTTCTTTGGCCGAATGCCTCAGCAAGTTTGGCTTCCTTGTTCATCTTCCGGCAAATGCTCTTTTCGGCCAACACCATACTAGGAATAGGTCTATCTCTAGTGTGGTGCTGTTTCGGCTCAGGAATGTTTTGACTGCTCGTTTTTGTATACCGGTGATTCTCAAAGTGCACATCGTAGCTCCTGGAGGCGTGGCCAACCTTTGTCACGAGTGTCGTGGTGATCTTGCGGTATTCATATGAATCTGTTCATTGCTTCGATGTGGGTTTTTTGTTAGGCTATTCTGGAGAGCTGTGAATGAACGTTTACTAGAGCAAAGAAACTGCGAATTAGGGATGTTTGAAAGTCACGGCTGTATACCCATATCTGTTCTTCTGCAGTCTTTTATCGGAATCGCTTGACATAGATTCCTCTTCTTGCAAACGAGGTGCCATAAAAAAGCCACTAGCTTTATGCAGCGTTCTTCGCGATGCTTCAAAAATAATATTATAGTGTACTTGTTTTGACAGCCAAAAATATCGCCAGAAACGTCAACACTATATTAGTGCAAAGTTTGTCTACAACAAACACCTTAAATTTTTGGGTTATTTATTGTCTGTGTCTTTACTATGGGATTCGACCAGTGTTTCTCAAAGTGTGCGCTGCAGCTCCTTGGGGCGTCGGTAGCCTTTGTCGAGGACACCGCGGCGAGCTGTTGACATTCATGATTGCCTATTTAGTGCTTTTTAGTTTTCTTTCAGACTCTTCTGGGGAGCCGTGGATAAATTCTGTCACGGCAAGGGAGTCAGGGGTGGCAAAAGTTTGAGAATTACTGCTTAAAGTCATCAGTATGATCCTCCCCAGGGGTTACGACTCCCACATTGGGAACCACAGCATTAGGATAATAGACGTGAAAGGAAACTCTTTTCAGACAGTCGTATCCGAAGGACGCCAAAAAGTATTTGCCTCAGACTCCATTGCTAAACCACTTGAGTTCCAGTCATAAGTTGTATGCACCACAGAGAGTAACAGGCCTACAACGGTTCAATTATTCAGTCATTGCACTTCACGCATAGTTAGAAAAATTAGTGGCAGATGGCAGCACACTACACTAGCAAGCATTGCACAGTAACAAGGTTCACAACACATATAGGCCTACACACATTCCAACATGTACCAATTCGTCAGAAATTCGGCAGAGGAATGTGGTACAGGTGCACATATGGTTTAGTAGTAGTTACAGGTTGTACGGTGATTTGTGTTTGTCTAGTGGTGTTCTATCAGTCTCTCCCCCCCCCCCTCGCCATGCACCATGAGCTCTGAAATTCCCTGTATTATGTTCAGATTATGTTTGTGTTCGCACACGATATTTTGAGACAGGCTAATGCGCTATTTACCATCAACATTGCCACAAAACAACACACATAGTCGCAGGTGAGGGCGAGATGATGATGATGAGGCGGAGGAGGAAGGAATCTCTCCCTCGGTGATGACCAGAGAAGAGAGTCGAAAGACTGAAGAAAGGATTGGCGTCAAACTGGTCGAACCAAGGCGAACTAGTCGACTTTTTTCTCGCGCTCTCTTAAAAAAAGAACCCTTTTATTGAAGCTGCCACGAGCACAGGATAAAATGAAATAATCTGGGGGGGGGGGATGTAAGAGGGGGAAACTATTATCACAACTACAGCCGGCCAGCTAGTAAGTGTATAAGCAAGCACATAACACTGTGGTGAGAAAACAACATGAAAGTACAAGTTCACCTTGAGAATGTAAGCCCCGAACGCACTCGGCCTCCTGAACGTATAGGGTGGTCTATAGTCCCATGTTCCAAGATGGGAATCTCACAAATTCTGATGACCTCCAATCGCAATCGTCCGTTTATATCAAATAGAACTCGAAAACCTCATCATCAAATAGCAGGTTTTTCCTGCAACATCGTTAAGATTAATGCAGTCCTTTAAAATGATTACACTAGAAGGAAGAACTAAAAAAACAAAACAGTAAAGTTCAATTACATATGGGGGGGGGGGATAAGAAAGGGGATTAGCTTGATTTTTGAAGGTTTAAAATATCGCCTCCTCTCACCAAAATATACAGGGTGTCCAATAAAATCGTGATTTATTTTTTGTTGGACGTTTGTTTTGGGGCAGTTTGGCCTAATTGGTCATTCCGCCACAAAAAACAAAATCCATAAATTCGTAAATAGTTTAAAAATTCATAAAAATATAATAAATTGGTGAGTTTGAAAGCGGTTTGCAAAAAAAAAAAAGTTATTCTCCCGAGGGGGATTTTTTAGTAAAGGAAAAAGCATAAGTTCAAATTTTTGGCTATACAGGGCGCTGCGCAAAGTCCGACAGGCATGATTGAACAAAGCCTTTCTTCAATCTCTGGTGTGTCCGAAACGTTCCTAAAAGCGTTGGAAATTCAGAAAAATTGAAGTAATTTGAATACGATTTGTGGAAAAGTTATTCGTACGGAGGGGAATTTTTTTTGGAACAGAAAAAAATTTTAGTTTAAATTTTTGTCGATCCGGCGATTCGTGGCTGTGGTAAACAACTTAACTTTTATCCTATTCCAACATCACAATGATAACCTCACGTATGCACTAGTAAAAGAAGTCGTACACCCTGCATTTCATAGGAGGATTCTGATTTGTATATTTCCAGTGATTTGCTATCGCGCAGCGCCTACTATCGACAAAAATAAGAACCAAATTTTTCTCGCACCAAAACAAAATATTTCCCTTCGAGAGCATTACTTTTTTGCAAACCGCAATCAAATATACCAATTTGTTATATTTTTATGAATCTTTAAACCGTTTATGAATTTATGGGACACCCTGTACTCTTTTGTGTAGTTTCAAGAATTTTGTTTTTCTTCTCCAACTCTCGAACACACGTGTTCATGTCACTTTAGTACGGACAAATACTGCAGAATTATGTTGAAATAAACTGTTTTAACAAGCTGTACACTTCTCATCACGACCTCCCACGTCTTTATGGTCTAGGAATTTTAGCGGCTTTCTTATATTGATTTTCTAGTGAATTGATATATAGTGCAAAAAATAAATAAATAGATTCGCAAGTCAATACCAGGGGCGCCCTCGCTATAGCCCTGATGGAGACGCGAGGAGAAAGAAGCAAGCTTTTCACATTGTTGCAGAGAAAATCCCGTTAGAAGAAGCAAAGCGTATTTATTATCGAAAGTTGCTCAGAAATTGTGCGTAAATAAATTAATTGAATCGAACGGCAAAATTAATGATCTCTTACATGCACGTTGGGGGTAAAAAACACAGTAACTGCTGAAAATTTCAGAAATTTTCAGTTGTTAGTGACGCCCCCATGGTTTAGGATCAGTCATTATGAAAGAGGGTGGGTGCAGGGAGATCAATTTGACTGAAGTGGGGCTTTCTGTGGTTTTTCAACTTTGAGACGTGAAAAAGTCTCTCCGCAAAATACTCACACAACACGAAAATTCAGGAATCTGCCATTTTCACTTCAAAACATGGAAAACAGATGGCGGCACCAGCATAACACGAAACCAGCCTAACTTTTTTGACATAGTTAAGATAGGGAAGCATGTATACATATACACTCAGATCATACACTCGCACTATATGTCTGGCAATCAGATTATGAAAAATGAAATTTATATTTTCTTCGCATGTACAAATTAATAGTCATTTACTAAAAAATACTCATATCTCATCGAATAATGATTTGTCACATTTTAAATTTCTATACAGTGTGTCATGTAAAGCGTTATGTTTTCTGCAAATTTCGTAAAAATTTATTGAGAACTCGGCATGTTATAAGCAAAACATCATGCGATAAAAATTGGAATTTTTATAGAAAACATTCATATTTTCGTGAATATACGGGCTATTCCCACGAAAATGCATAGAAATATTACACAAAGTGAGTACAATATTTTGTTAAAGTCATTTGCAGCTTTTTCTTACACAGGGTTGATCGAAAGCATTTTTTTCTTATTTAATTTTTTGTCGGTCCACTAAATGCACTCATGACTAAATTTTCACTGGAAATGGTGAGTATCAATATGAATGAACCGAATATATGACCGAAATTTCAGAACGATTTTCCCAGTATTTCTCTAGAAATAAGAGAAAAATTTCTAAACTCCAAAAAGGACACAGACTTTTGGAAACATATATTTTGTAAGGAGGTCCGCGCGTGGTCTTCATTCTATTGGCGCAGGGGCTACGTAACACAAAAAAGTTTAAGAATCCTTGTTTTGAGCCGAAGTCATTTAGAATGAGTTTCTGAAGCAGCAGTTCTGAAATGCTCTCCAAATTATGGCAACCATCACCTGACGGCATAATAAGGATCTGATATATTCTAGAAACCTTGGATCTGATCTTTTACGATAGTTCTCATTGTGGATTAGAAAAAAATATACTACGATAGCACCATCTACCGGCGATGAAACAATATAAAATTGGCGACGTAATTACACGCAACAGGTGCAGTGGCAGCACCGTACTTCGATAAAAAAGTAAAAGAAAAAAATCTCATTAGAAATGCTATCTATTCCATCTACACAATGGCGCGGTGAGAGAGCGCAACGGACGTCGAACATCCAGCAGAAAACCCGTGCATAAATAAATGGTAATAAAATAAAGCATAAAACGAGACGAGAGAGAGGATCCGGCCGAATGAATACGCGTCGTGCAAGAACGGGTTGAAAAAACCTGTTTGGGTCAGTAATGCGAAGATCATTACATCGCAGTCAAGGTCGCATGAGACACACAGAGGAGACTCAGCTCCAGCAACGAAATAAAATAAAACGAGAAGAAAATTACATTATAAAAGGCTTAAAAAACCAGTTTCTCCACGGACCGAAGAATAGCGTTTTCAGGAAAGGATACGCAACTGTGGAAAGAAACAACGACTGCAACCAACAGCCTACCCGTGAGATGACACGCAGTTCACGAACCCAACGAAAACGGTCGTCAACAAGTCGTTTGTTTCTCTTCTCTCTGTGAATCAATCCAATTTCGGCCCACTAGGAAATTTTTTCGAAATACTGATCGGAACTGCGATACCGATTCCTCTCGTTCCATCATTGCTGTACCGCCTAGCAGCAATGACGGCACCTTCCTAACACACCTAGCGTTAGCCCGAAATTCTATCAATTTTCATTTAGTTAAATAGAACGCACACCTTACTAAGAACATATAGACACCGGTGATATCTCAGATCGCGGTTTTGGACTACCACAGTGCAGGCGCGGATCCAGGACGATGTGGCGGATATATTCTAGAAACCTTGACGGGAGGGGCGAATTACGTTTATTAGTTCGATCGTCCCCTATTTCACGGGACAGAAATTTTTCCATATTATTCGGCTCTTGGAAGGGGCGGTCATTCCCATCGCCCTCTTTGTATCAACGCCTGAACGAAGACAAACATTTACAGCTACGAACGGAGCGGTGGCAAGCATCTTTAGCTGCGGATGAGCCGAGGCAGGCGACTACACATTCGTGCCCCCCCCCCAGACTTCCAAGTCTATCTCCGCCTATGATGTATAGGAGCATCGGGTCATCCCGTATTTTACGGAACAGAGAAATATTCCCCTATATTATTCGCTGGGCCTTGGCCTTGCCATGCGTTTATCCGTGGCCTCCCAGAGTAGTGTAGAAAATAATTTCAAAGCACTGAACAGCTACGCATCAAGCAGGTCATCGCGACTACCCTGGCAGAAGTTGGCGACGCCTCTGGGAGCCGTGATTCACACTTTGAGTACCAGTAGACTACTCGACTAGTACAGGGGCTCTGGAGAAGATAAGCTAACAAGTTCAGAGCATAAATCCCAAATATTTTTTGGGTGCATCTTGTCAGTCGATAATGAAATAAAACGAAACAATGAAGTAGAAAGTAATTTAAAATAATAAAAAACTTAGAATGAATGAAAATTTGGGGCCCCTCTGTTTGGCTCTGAGCCCATAACCCGAGCCCTCATGCCTCACTCGCAACCAAACCCAAACACGAATTCAATCCCGGCTTCCCATTCAGGAGCGGCTTAATGGCTACGGACGCGGTGAACCCGGGTGGCTGGTCGGAAGGGGCGGCAGTCTAGGCTATTTAGACACATCAATTTTTGAATTTTTGGGATAATGAAGTTCCACAAGACATCACAGGCTGTCACTTTTTTGGGCCATGCACTGTCAACGAAGATGTTCAGAAAACTTGAGGGAACAGACAGAGCCTGGGGCCATAATACCAGAAACAAGAATGGACAGACACACACGTGGCAACTGTGTATTTTTGTGCCCCTCCCCTTCTCAGTAATATTTCGGGAGTGGGCAAAGAGAGAATTCGGGTTCTCACTAGTTCAAAGCCTCGAGCACCAGAATCCTCTAGTTTCTGCCCTAGGAACCTTGGAGTAGGTACTTTGGCGTTAATGTGTTCAACACCAAGTTTAAGATTAATTTAAAAAATTTAACTCCAAAAGGCAAGAAAATATGATGGCTCATCAATAAGAGCTATAATGTGAGAAAAGTTATCTGGCATAATTGAGAACGGTGAAATAGCTCTGTACCAAAAAGAAAACAACAAAAAAACAGGACGGTTTTTTAAGACCAAGAAGTATGGCCAAGATCATTTTGCTGGGTAAACAGTGTACGGCTTTGGACGGATAAAAAAAAATCAAAAAAATCAGGTATATCCCAGTGTCTTCCAAGGCTAAAACCCTTTGAGTCTCCCACCAGGGTCCTCACGCGCGGCTTTTCACCACGGCGGAAGGTAAGCTCGAGCGACTCTTGCTCCCGCTAGGTAAGTTCGTATCATAACACCACTACTGCCTTTAGCCTAAAGCCTCCTCTTTTGTAAAGATATGCGTACATATTGTAGAGGGAAAAATCCCTATCCCGACCCTGAACGTACATTTGTAAAAATCCTGTACACAAGTGGTTGTCGAAGAGCTAGCGTTAAAGATACAAAATATATGCTTATAGCGAGTTATTTATGAATAAAAAATGAGAACACGTTCGCTATAAAGCAACGGAAATTCTCGAAAATCGCTTTTTCCTTTCCCTTTCTTAAGGAATCATACGTAAAATGGCCTGGAGAGAGAAAGAGAGTGACTTTTTAATCCCTCCATCCTTTTCTCATAGGTGAAATTCATTCATTAAGAAGACCACGTGATGTATCTTATCTTCTTATGTTGTGTCTCTAAAAAACAATTTTTTTAACCTGTTGGTTGGGAAGGTGGGGCACCCCCTCTGGTTTTGACATCGACTGGACACAGAGCAAAAAGATCTTAATCATTTTCTCTGCCTAAATGAATTCATTTTAAATCAATAAACTTAAATTATATCAATAAAGGTGTAAAAGCTGTGGTTATGGTACTAATGAATTGTGTGTTTGAATTGTACGTCATCCTTGCATGGGTTTGACCCCATACGAAAATAGTTATAATTATAATAATTATATCAATAATTTCCTCTGCCTAAAATAAGTGTTGTCGGACATTTTTATAGAGCAACGAATACTCCAGCTGCCGAAACTGCTGCATTCCATAAAGTGCCAAATTTTGATGTACAATCAACGTTGTTCATGCATATAAGCAGCTAACTCCAGATGCATATTTCAGCAAAAGTAGTTCAAAATGAAAGGGAAAAACAAAGGTAAATTTATCCAGTTCGTTTTTTGCCTCTTTACATGTTTCTACGGTGTAAGAAACTAAAATTCGTTTATAACAGGAAATCCGTTATAACGACAATTTCCCCTCTAATTGCGAAGTACCGTTTTAATGGACTTTAAGAAGTATTTCTAACACGTTAGAAACAATTCGGCTTAGAATATCTGTCACATGTTGGGAAGAAGCACCATCAAGGTACAGAAAATCCTTTTCTTCAAAACCCATTTTTCGTCCTTTACATGATTTTTTTCATTTCTTTCTTCAGCACAGTTGAATTTGATTGAATGGTAAAAATATATTAATTCGATAAGTAATTGTTAATATAGCTCGTAAAACGGGAAAATAAAAAGACATGCGGGAGATAGTTCTTTTTCTGACTCCTCGCTAATGATGATCTCTCCTACGATGTCGTTCAGCGAAATGCTAATGCTCTGGAAACGCTTTTTTTCTTTTTAATCGTCCACATGCCAGACATAATCGTATTAAATTAATTTAGAAACATCTCAAAAGAGATAAATTCTTATTTTATACCGCGCCGCGTCTGTTGCAATCTCTTCGGTCGCCACGTACGTCAACGAATTACTCTTTTATTTTCATTTTTTTTTGTTTCTTCATTCATCGAGTATTTTTATTATTTTTTCCTAAGCAGGAGTCTGCCTCTGCCACTTATCGCTTCTTCTTTTTGGTGTACGTAGTTAGATTCTAGCAAATGTCCTTGGCCCGCTCTACCGATCGATATGTGAGATCAATGGCCGAGGCAATGAGAGCATGCGCAGGGCGATTCCGAACGATCCTTCCCTTCTCTTCCCTTTTACGCCACTGTAGGCACCTTCCCGCAGCCGCCACCACATTCACCGAGAGCTTGGCATGATTCGTTTCTTTCTCCTGTATGTTTCATAACAATGAGAGTCGGCTCTAAAAATACCAAATTTATAATACATATAATATCATGATGTAGTCGAGGAGGAAATATGTAAGGGAGCTACGGTAGATCGGATTTCGGAGAGAAAGAGAACATATTCACTCATTGATAAACTGGGATTAACTGTGGAATTTCGCGAAATAGTCCATCAAATCTGAATCGGTGGTTCTCAACGTATGCGTCGTGGCTCCTAGGGGTTTCGCCAACCTTTGTCAGAGGCGTCGCGGCGGGATGGAGACATTGATTTGTGTTCCTATTTATGCTTTGAAGTGGTTTTTTTATAAGTGAATCTATCTACTAAACTATTCCGGGGAGTCGCGGGTGACAAAAATTTGAGAGCCATTGATTTGAATGATAAAAAATTAGCTTTAACTTCTGAATTATCATGAGAATAATTATCACATGTAACGAAAGAACCTGTTTGAAAGTTTAAACATATTCACGGAATGTGTGTATTTATACCTTTTCCTCTCAGTTTTCATTAGATATAATCACTAGTCCTTTTGACTATATTAATCACTGGTCCTATAGACTATATTAATCACTGGTCCTATAGACTATATTAATCACTGGTCCTATAGACTATATTAATCACTGGTCCTATAGACTATATTAATCACTTAGTCTTATAGACTAGACTATAATTTGCTACTAGTTTTCCATTAATAAATTTCATACGTTTTATGGATTTAACATTTTACGCAAATGACCTATATAGAGTCGATCCCGCTTAAATGGATGAAATCCTCCGGCACCAAAATTTCTCCCGTAGAGACGATGTTAAAGTTGTCGGCTTAATATGACAATTTTAAGGACTTTCCTCCTCTTAATCGAATATTGCGCTTCACACTATTAATACACATCAACCTCTATACACATAAATGTTTTTATTGAATGAAACATTTGGAATTAATGAAAAATATGTTACTATGTTGAGATAAATACATTTAAGTACTTGAATACGTACATTTAATTATTTTATTTTTGTTTTCTGTTGAGCCAATAGAAGGCACTAACTTTCCTAATGAAAAGTAAAAATCTTGGGGATTGTGATCATTGTAATTAAATATATTTTTCATTATATTTTTTATGTCTGATTTATTCGAGAAGCTTTATTAATATTGATCCTTCTCATCAGTTTTCAATGTACGAACTATAGTTATGTTTTAAAATGGCAATTGAATTGTATTCCGCGCAATTGGACACGCCCGCTTTATTATGTGCTGGAATCGTTGATATCCGATTAAGCGGGGCCGACAGTATTTGGTACAATCGGCACAACAGTGAATTTATGATTAAATGAAATCACTACCAAAATCATGTATTCCCCATACCGGTATGGTATGGCTATCGTCAAGAGAAGGAGATATGGAGGGAGATACTACTGTACTACCCTAGTTGTTTCTTCTTTGTCCCAACGCTGTCTAGAAATGTGTCTAGACTGCAGGGGGTAACAAATGAGTCTTTCTGAACACAAAAGGAATCACAAGTTTTGCATGCGAAAAGGTGCAAAACCCAAAACCAAGGCGTTTTGAAATCGCACCGAAAACGTATTTTTACAAGTCGTTAACATAAATTAATTCTTTCCTTGGAAAAATCAACATAATATTGTATTGACATTATCTGTTTCAACCTACGCTTAACTGCATTGCGGTTCGTCACTCAATTGCTATTTACATACGCATGCCAACTCTCCAAATCTTCAACTTGTTGCTCAGGAGCACTGGGGTGCAACATCTTGAAACACCGAAGAGTGCTCCACGCTTGTGCTCGATATTTTGCTCGATAGGTTTTAAGGACCACTTCCCAAATCAAATCACTAGAGTTGTCTTGGAACAGTTGATTTACCATTCACTTCACGGGAACAGACGAATACAGGAAGAGGGTGAAGAAGGGGTCGATCGCCTCCCCCCGTTCAGTGAAGAAATTGCATCATTAACACAGGTGGAAGGGTGGAGGTAGACATTCGCCTGCCCCCCTTTACTACATACACTCTCTGTGATTCGTTCCCCCCCCCCCCGGGTTGGAAGAGCCTGTATCCGCTTATGTTCACAGGTCGATGCAAAAGTCTCTCTAACTTATTTGTCATACCACTTCCTTCATCAGAATTTGTTTTCTTCAGCATACCCATCGCAGCATACGTAATCATTGGGATCCTATAAAAAAGCTATCGGTTCCCCTCCACGGACAATTCCAGCTTCCCACTCCAGGGGACGATATTATCCACTTAGAGAAACACTAATATGAATGATGAGAACGGAACATGTGAACTCAGTTCTACAAAACAAACGTTTTACAACAGCTGTTGAATACGTAATGTGTAGATAACAAACAAATAAATTTGAAAGGGAATGCCACTGCTGTTTACTCAATTTATTTTCTACGTCCATTAAATAAACATTAAACCGTCAAATGGAACTGGTTTCGGTAGAAGAAAACTAAAACGCGGTGCTGCCCCCGATAAAATGAACTTGGCTCATATCCAAATTTGAAACGAAATGCTGTTTCATGATATTTCACATCTCGGGAATAAATTATAGCTGTCACGATCAGATCGAACACAAGAATTTCGGAACATGTCCCGACAAAAGAAAGGTAGTAACAACACCAAAGTATTAATTGTGCATATAATAGTCCGTTAACACAGATGTAAGGAATTCGAACTGGTTTTCCACAGCGGACAAAGTTTTGAACTGTTCCGCTGCATTTTACCTGCAACTGTATCCAAGAGCCAATCAATAAAGGGTACCCCTGAATTTATGGCTCAAACGTGACCGGAATGTGCAACACACCGATCCCACCAATGTTTGTCATAGAATAAGTGGCAGTGAACGCCGCTCTTTGCCACTATTTGGTCTATATTCTAAACGAACGCAGAATCGTTTAGAATATTTACCCCCCCCCCCCCGACATTCTTATCGTTGACCGCACACGAGATGGAGCAGCTTACGAACGCAGCGATGGTCCATATGCATCTCTGTACAGAGGTGTCGGTGTCGGTGCTCTCAACTTCAGTTTTACGCGGGAAATTTCGATTTCAGAATCAATTCGCGGGTTGCTGGAGTGCATGCTATAACATACTGGAAGAGCTAGCCGAGGGCAATGTAGAGACGCGAAAAAAATCGTACCGATGTCTCAATGCGACGTGTTTCAGGTCATAAAATGTTAGTGTGACTGCACCGCCAGCAAACAGCCTACCTTCCATGTCAGTCGATATGATGCCGTACCAACAACTCAGAGGAATTTTCGAGCATATACATGTTGTGAAGCTCTCCAATAAATATCATTCTGTGTTTGACCTTCATTGCCGAATGATTATTCTACGACGAACATTGGTGGGTCGGTGGGACCCAATTAGAAAGTTGTTGCCCTGTCTCTCCTGACCCACAAAAAAAATCCATGTTTCCAAGCGCAAAATTCCCTGAGATATTTGAACTCAAAAGTCCGTTAGTATATGTGGTTGTTTCGTTCATTTTCTATGAAATTCAAATATCTAAGGGAATATTGCACTCGAAAGAATGGATTATTTTTGTTGGGCTCAAGAGAGATAGGCCATCAGGAGAGAGAGAGAGAGAGCGGTGGGCCATGTTCTGGTTAGGAGGAGGAAAAGAGATAGGCCAAAAACTTTCTCTGATTGGGTTTCTTAAGACAGGGTGACAAATAAAAAGGTTTTTTTTAAAATTTTAATACGTAACTATACAATCCCTTGCAATATGAATGACGTATCTGAAGTCTACAAGTTATTCTTATACTTTTGGAAGCATGAATGTTCTCATGATATTAACAATTATAAGCATGCTTTTGGAATCAGAAGTCCGCGAGTTATTCCAGGATAAAGGGACTTTCTTATGCACCCTGTGTATATGAAATCACACGGTTAAGTTTACAGTTCTATCCGTTTGGTTGGTCCTACCCCCAGAATACTAATTGTTTCCCTCCGAAAGAAATTTCTGGCTACGTCTATGAAATGAACATAATATTATATGCTTTAAATTTGCTAAAAAATATACATGTATATGCTTTTTAACCATTTGATGCAATATCGATCAAAGGTTACTCAAATTACAAATTAAACTATAGCGCACGATCACAACAGCAATAATTGCAGCACTTAATAAGGAAATCGATTCAACCGTTGCGAGAACTATCAATTTTCATGATGTCCGGGTAATAAGGAATGTTATTGTACACCTACAGTACACCCTAGCTTTTTCGCCCTACCCCCTGTCACTCGATTTTCAATAGCTTTAACTACCTTTCTAGACTGTATAGCTATCAATTCCGATAGCACCAGAAAAGAAATGCCAAAAAAAAAAAAAAATCTTATAAACCAATGAATCACGACTCACAAAAATGAAAATTATTAACGCTGGTTACGGTTCACTAAGGTACTCGGTCAAGCAACAAATACGTGGAAATTTGAGCATTCCACGCGCATCTGGCACCGAGAAACAATCTCCCTCATTCATTCTTTCTTTCGCACGTTTCACCAAACGAAAACAAATTATAACAACAAACAAACGAAAGAAAAACAAGGTAATAGGAATAGAAAAATAAATAAATAAATCGACGCGAATCTGAAAACCGATGGAGCATTAAAGATGTGCATTCACGAAAGTAACTCATGGCCCCGATGACGGTATCTTCGGAGATGGCTCTCTCTATCTCTCTTCTTCTTCTCTGTTTTTCTTATTTAAAAAAAAAAAAATCCCCGGTGAAATGCAGACACGAGCTGATATCATTCCAGAGAAATATTGAGACAAAAATAAAAGAAAACAAATAAACAAAATACAGGGCTAGTTGGACAACAAAAATTCACGTAGAAAGTTTTCCAGACATTTCACGGACGAATGGATAATTTTCTAAGCATAAGGAAAAACGTCTTGCACTATTAAGCATCCCCATAGCTAATCCTAAGATCTGTGATCGACGTTATCATTCCTTTTTTCTCATCCATCTTCCCATGCAAAAACTAGATACAGCAATTGCATACGTCCAATATAATAAAAAGAAAAACTGTCTCTCTCTCTCGAGACTACGAGGAAAGAATTATGCAAACTGCGACACCATAATACCAACTGCGCGAATGAAAACATAAAAATACAACAAAAACTTGTTGAAGAAAACAAGTGTTTTATATTACTTCATTTTTTTTATACTTTGGTTTTCCATTCGGGCTTTCTTTTTTTCCTCACCCTCATGGATTTAGCATGTGAAGGCGTTATATTCATTTCTCTATTACCCATCTACGAGATTAAGATCATCTAAATGAGCGAACGTAACTCTTGAAATGGGGTAAGAGAAATACAAAAACCAAATGATTAAATTTAATGTCATATGTGTAAAATCCGTGTACATACTATTCTTTTGCGAAGTCGACGGAGATGCTTATTGATGTGGAAGAGAATCAAAATTCACATCAGCTTATACTGATGACGTCACTGCCGTTTGGAAGACCGCCTAGTAAAGCTTCAGTAGCTTTATACCAGTGTTTCCCAAAGTGCGCAAGATCACCTACTGGAGGACAATCTCTGGTCTAGAAGGACGGCAGAATCTATAGGTACAACGTAAGATCGTATGAGTTGGCTTAATTTGGTGCATCAGAACAAAAAGTTTGGAAAACTGCAATGTAGTTCTCGAACTTTTGGCATCAGGCATCCAAAACTCCCTTATCCGAACAGCTCCTCATTCAAGTGATTATTTACTCGTGAGTCTCTTGCCCTAGTGGTCATTACCAGTGGCACCTTTGTCCTAACTACCAAACTCACGAAGATTTCTCATGGCAGTGACACTTGTGGAAATGGTAGGGTAAAGTGCGATTCCCCTGCAAACAGAATAATACCACTGCGCATATATTACATCCTCGACACGACGTCCTGGTGTGCGCGTCACAGATTTTGAGAAACATTGAGCAATGTGCTGAAAGAGTGTTTCTCAAGTTTTTTTGAAGTATGACCCCCCTTATATTGAAAAAATTTTTTCGGTGACACCCATTCTTTTGACAAGATTTTTATTGCTAGATTTCCCTGCTCCCCCCCCCCCCCTGCCGTAATCAACCTCATTAAAAATGGAAGCGACTGCCCTGTGTGCAAGCTGCTATTAAATAGTTTTTAAATAAACTAATTAATTCTGAATATATATTGATGATAGTACATGTGTAGAATTTCAATAAATTCATCCATGTCAAACAGCTCAGTTAAGAGTTAAGGTTTGATACACAAGGTGTACTAATAAATGAAATTCATTGATCCCGTTGATTGGTTGTCAATAAGGGTATAATTACCCCTTGACAACTCATATATCATAGATACACTAGCTACCCGGGTTTCTCCCCATATACTGGCAGCATTAAAGAAGTGAAAAACCATAATAAAGGCATATACATGTCTAAAACGAATTGTTAGGGAACTACGGTAACTTTTCTGCAATCTGGACCTGAATATTTCTTTGATCTCTCCTGTGTCCGAAACGTTCGTAAAAACTTCAGCTGGTGAGTCGTGGCTGAGGTGAAACAACCTCACTAATAGTGCTTCATCCCCCAATGTCAACGTCAACATCACAATGAAAAACTTATGTGAGCGCCAGTAACGGGAAAATTCAGATATGAGATGTCAATCGTACACCAAAATTTTTAGGATTACACCTCATTTAATAGGACTCTGATTTGTTTTTATTTCTCACCTCATTTTATAACACTCTGATTTGCATATTTTTCAGTGATTTGCTTTCCTGCAGCGCCTCTATCGAGAAAAATTTCAATTAATTTTTTTTTCTGTACAAAAAAATCCCCCGGCTTTTTGATCTAAAAGTAGGTCTTGCTAATTATAACTAATTAGAAGTATGCTTTATTTCTAATTTGTAGATGACAATGAAAATGGTTATATCTCAAAACAGTGATTTTGGAGTTATGTTCTCACCAAACACAAAGAAATGTCTTCCAAAATGAAAATATTTTGGAAATTATCTCACAAACCCCCCCCCCCCCCCAAGATTATCAGCACGACCCCTCAGAGGTTCACGATCCACACTTTGGAAACCACTGCTCTATAAGATCGGGCGTAATAATTGTTCAATAAACTATTCGAAGCAATTTGCACTTCTGCTATAAATACTGACATTATTTTATAACTGCATTCGTTGTGAACATAAAATTCGACTTCTTCCTAGCGCATATACACCACACACGTCATAACTGTATATTTGTTTCTTTGTCTTCACTAAAGGGAAAAACCATTCAAACTGTGAAAATATCGCCACCGAAGGCTAAGAAAAGAGCGTGATTACAGCTCACCTCTGTTGGTCCATCGACAATTTTTCCTGCTAGAACAATGGGCTCATGACAGGCCCTTCAGCGAATCATAACCTCGCTCATCAAGATGTGCCACTGAAGTAAGATGTACGAATTTTTTTTTTCCGGTAAACTCGTCTCGCTTGAACAACATGGCCGAAATATATTTAGAAATATATTAGAAATATAGAAAAATGTACACACATTATGAAAATTTAATTTTTGTCGAAACTCACCAGTACCAGTTCCCTCCTGATGAGAGCCCTATACATTGGCTATGACTTTTTTCATTTTTGAATTCCTTGATTTTTTCTTTTTGAAATTTTCAATGCTCATATTTTTTTTCTTTCTCTTTCCAGTTCACATAATTAATTTGTTTGCAGTTTTTCATTTAAAATATGGAACTTTTACAATATTTATATATATAAAAGGCAAGAAGACGGGCTTAATATTTGAATTCGTTTCAAATTTAAAGCATTTCAATCCAACTAAATAATCAATATCTTAGTTGAAGGAGAAAATTTTCTTCCAAGGAAGTAACAATTCGCAGATATGTCAGAGATTAGCGTCGTATAAAGATCTCGAACCAGTGGAACATGTTTCCTCGACGAAGCTAAAAGAATCGATGTCTCGCATAATTAATTATACTGTACGAAAAATCTAAAGTGTGAAAAATAAAACGTGACTCATAAATCGCAAGACACGATAGAATGACTACTCGTTATCATACTATGAATCCGTTATTACATGAAAATATAGCAGGAGACAGGTGGGGGGGGGGGGAAACCATGTCGGTTTTGGATTCTGACCGCAAGTGATTCCGCTCAGCGAGAACATCGAGATTGGGAAAAGAATCTCATGTTTTGGTGGCGAAGAGTCTTTTCATCCTTCTTATGCGAGACGCGGTATAATGTAAATGATGAAATCCCCTTTGTTATACCTGAAATTGTTGTATATATTTACAGGGTGTCCCATAAATTCGTAAATAGTTTAAAAATGCATAAAAATCGAAGGAATGTTTATATCGAATGCGGTTTTCGAAAAAGTTATTCTTACGAAGGGGGATTTTATTTTTTGGTACAGAAAAAAAAAATAGATTCAAATTTTTGTTGATGTTTTCTGCTCTAAAGTAAGTCACTGGCAAATCAGAGTCCTATAAAATGTCTACGATTAACAACTCATTTTTGAATTTTCCTGTTATTGGCGCTTATATAAAGTTTTATGATAAATGGGCGAATAAAGCACTATTGGTGAAGTTGTTCTACCTCAGCCACGAATCGTCGGTTGAAGTTTTAGAGATCGAAAAACATGAGATTGAAGAAAGGTTCAGGCACAGCCACTCGTGCTATACTGAACGGCCCTCTACCCACAAGAACTTGAACTAAATTCTTTTCTGTGTAGTGGAAAAAAAAAAACAAAAAAAAAAACACAAACATAACTTTTTTTCAAACCGCATTCAAGATAACAATTCTTTCAATTTACAAAACAAAATTTATCCGTAAATACCTGACGCTATAAGTGCAAGAAGGAAAGTCGGAAAGAGAGAATCTAATTCCAATTTTTTAGTAATTAGGTTCCATTAAAAAAATCTTGCGCAATTAAAAAGTTCAATGTAATAGTGTAGCACGTTTCTATCATCAGATTTGATTTTCATGTACGTCAGAGCTTGACAAATTAGAAATAATTGGAATAATTCAGGCACCAGCCAAATTTTTGGGAGCCAAGCCCATTTCTTTTTCGAGAAAATAACTGTTATTTATTATAACTTAAAGAAGTTGGTAGGCCTACTCATTTTCATAAATTTTCCAGGACTTCGTCAATCCTTTTCGTGTGCGTAGAGCAGGGCAGTAAAGATTTCAGGAGGAAGGAACTATATATATAATTTTGCCGCCCACCTCTCTCTCCACAGAGAAATTCGATAATTTTATATAACTGAATTTTTTTTCTCCCCTAAAATTTGTCGCCTCAAAATTATTCCCCTTTGGCCCTCTAGTTTCGGTCCTGGTGTAGAGACATGCTAACATAATTTGTCCGCAGACACCAATTCAGTAATTACACACAAAAAATTTAGTCACCGTAATGACCTTGACTTGGTGCCTGGGATTTGTGAAGACTCTATGTACAATGGTTTTCAATGAAACCATTCTATATACAATGAAAATTTTTCAATCCCCCCCCCCCCCCAGCTAATAAGAATCCCATTTATAAACATTTGAATTCTTAACAAAAACATTCAATCCAGCATTACCATTAGAACACTAAGGATCGATATGGAAACAATTTTCCCAATTATAGAAATCACGCATAATCATTGTGATAAAATTGTTTCATTAATTAAGGTCAAAGGGTTCGAATGGTTTTTCTCCTCTCCCTCCTTTGCTTAAGAGGTGTTCGAGATTTAAAGTTTTTGAATCTTTGTCCTAAAACGTTAACGATTACGATAATGATAAGTGAAGTGGCTCATTACTTTTTTATTGAGCTGGGGGAAAAAAATTGTTGCTAATTTCGTCTGGTGCACTTCATTTACTTTTAATTGATTACATATATAAGAGTATGTTGTAGGGGGAAAACTCCTTAATGGGATAATATAAAAGGAAAATAAAGGAAGTTTGGAAAAAATGGAGGCAATAACATTATGGTTGTTTCTGTCTGCTGTTGCACAAAAAATAAATAAATAAATATAAATGTTTCATCAAAGTTGTGCACGTGTAAGAAAAAATTCGATTTTTCAAAACTTTACTGATTTCACACCAGACTTTTGAAAATTCAAGGTCCATACAAGATGAGGAAAACAGGGTTCTAGCACGAGTTTAACCATGTCATTTTGTATTTTTATATTATATAACCATTATAGGCAAGAATAGGATTGAAGGGCTGGTTACTGACTGATATTTTACGCATCAGCTCAGTCATCGTATTCATCAAGCAACCCCCTCCCCTTCCCCCTCCCTAGTATCCGGGGCGAATCTATAGAGCTCCCTGTTGGGAGGGTAATTTTACTAATAGCTTAAACAATTAGTCTCGGCATGGAGTGACCATATGTCCGGCATTTTGCCCCATATTTTCCGTTCGAGTGTTATTTTTTTTTAGATTTTTTTCCTTCCATCCCGACTTTTTTTAAAAATGTTCCGATTTTACTCGTTTTTTTTTTTGTCGAAGTTTTCTTGAATTTTTTGTCGCAATATTGTATGGAAGTTCCGAAAGTTTAATGAATTATCGCATTTCATTCCGATCACTTCCCCACGTCCATAGATTCGCCCCCCCCCCCCTGCCAGTATCTACCCCCTTGACTGTTTAATGCAAGATAAATTCACTCTTTATTGATTGTTTGAATTGTGCACCTGTGGAGTTAGAGCCTACTGGCCTTGCACAGGTCTTGTATATAATAAATAAATAAAATAAAAATATACATTTACGGCAACTGAGGTAGATAAGTAGGGGGTAGGGGGATGGGGGCATGCGAAAGATACTGAATGGCCCAGGGACCTTGCTCTAGAATCTGCACCACCATCCCCTTCCCCTTAACACTCAAACGACCGCTCACGAGATTTCTTGTGTTTCAATGCTGAGACGTAAAAGACCGGCAACGAGATTTTTCTCGATTTTTAATTTCCTATATATATTTGTTTTTCATTTCCAAACGAGAAAATCACCGGTCTTGGAGTAAGCCTACGGGAAATAATATGCGGTCATTTAAGTGTTAAGCGCAGTTTACAAAATTCAAGATGTATATCGGAAAACAAATCTTCCCTCAACTTAATTTTCAACACATTTTTCACAATTTGATCTTCAAGTTTCGAAAAATTTTCGATTTTTACTCGAATAATAAATTATTCTCATTACACATTTAAGCGATATAATGTTATTCTTTTTTTCTCTCTCTCAAAGTATAGTATTTCTTATAGAAAAACTCGGAACCCTTTAACCCTTTATCTACTGACGGTACTTCAAAGTAATAGGTTAGGTAATTTGTTTTTGTTTGAAAAACAGTATTTGTTTTATTTTTTCACATCAATTAGAGCCAAAATGACCTGCCAAATCATTTACACGAAAATTATTCATTACTGTATCATTTTTACATTATCATAAAATTCATATTTTATTCATTTATTATTATTTTCTTGTTATTATACTTAACATAATCTGATAAATAAAGCGTTAAAATGCAGTGAAATTGTTCATTCATAGACATTAGAATTGATTAAAAAGTTTAGAAGTGAATACAATGTGTTTTTAAGAAAAATTAAATTATAAATTTTTCCGAGTACTTCAACGGCATAGGAGTTGATTTCGTCTTGTTTTTCGGTTGAAAAGGGAATAAAATCCTTCATAATATTTGATACGGATTAAAAATCGCAATGTGTTGTGTGTGTACCAAATTTATTGGAACTTATTTACAATTATCAAAAGTAACGCGTAACTTCATGAAACATTTTACTTTTGTGAAAAAATAAAAGGATTATTCATTTTCCGATCACGAAACAAACATACACATCACATACGAACTGACAGGAAGATGAAGGACTAAAAATTTTAACAGTTTTTTTCTTAAATATGTCAGTATTCAATTCTTATTTTGAATGATTATGAGACTGATCTCTTCCATATAAAGAAAAGGTATAGATTGAGATATGAAGATTTTTTGGTCTCGCAAATCAAAATTGGAGGCATGAATTAAAAGAGAGTGCAGCTCAACTATTGTCATTCAATGGGAACAAAAAATCCGCCGTCACTTAGTATTTTCTTCCTATAATAGCGAGACTATGAAAAAACAAAAACAAAACGGTATTCTTTGAAAATAATCCGAAGTACGGTAAATACAACGATAGCCTTTTAAATGGCGATAAGTACCGAAAAACCATATTTCAATGAATTCTATGGGTTTTTTTTTTCTTTTGGTGGCGAGCACCCAGATTCGAACCGGCCCTGATTGTTTAACATGGCTCGGAGAAATAAATAAACAAATAAATGAAAGGAGAAGCAAAGCACACACACATCAACACGCGTCTGAAAATTACACAATTGCAATCCTTAAACGCGGTCACTGAACTTGAACCCTGACATAAAGGCATTTGAATGATATTAAAACAGATTTTACGCAAGTGTAATTCATTAATTCGGTAAGAAAGAGGCATAATGGAAAAAAATGTGTTACTCACTCCGGTCTATAGAGGCCATGGTCTTCTTTTGCATTCGCTAATAAAAATAATAAATAACACCACAGACACACTCTCCAAGTTCTAAACAAAACAAGGATAAGAAGTTCCTTTACCTACTTTCCGAGACCCGCTCTGGACTTCGGCCTCAAGATACATTGCCTCTTCCCTGTACAACGCCCTTAAGCAGCCGCAACGTAGCGCCATCTTTCGGCCCGAATTCGAAACCTCGCCGTACACTATAGTTAAGAGACGAAGACGAGTTGGTTTGCTGGTGCTTTTTTTGGAGTTCTACCCTTTCCATTGCTCCAAGATGGGGTCAAGGTGATCTCGCAAAGTCGTTTGTTTCAACGAGGAGATGCGGAGCCGCATGAAAGTACGCGACAAGCACTTCAAGTGCAGCGACTTTTGGTTTCATATTCGATAACCAGTGGCGTATTTACGGAATTGGGTGGGGCTTACCGGATTGTCCAGGGCGGAAAGTTCAGAGGGGCGGCAAATTTGAGGAACGTGTGGCAAAATGAACCGGTAGAATGGGAGAAGGGTGGCGAAATTTGTATAAACCACCTCTGCTTAGACAGCAAAGGACTTTTGGTCAGTGAGTGACGTAGAGAGCAAGGGTACTACTACTATTTCACCAAACACCAACTCTGGCCATATCGTTATATTGCAATTTACTGCCATTAATGAGATCGGTTGGAAATGAAGGTGCTGTCTATCGGTGGTCGCCTTAAGCTCGTTAGGGAAAAGAGCAAGTGTGCTCAACCTTTTAAAGAGTGCGGGCCACCTCATTGGTTTGAAAACGTGCCGCGGGCTAATTAAGTGATTTGAAATTGTGTAGCGGGCCACTTATCGTAGGACTTGCATCATTGAAATGAAGTGAGACTGTGCCGCGGGTCACTTGTGATCTTTAAATGTGCCACATGCTGCGTAAATGATCTGGAACTGTTTTGCATGTTACTAAAGCGATCTGGCATAGCGCTCCAGGTCACGTAAGTGATCTGTAAATATACCACGGGTCACTTAAGTGATATAGCAATGTGCCACTTAGTTCATTTTTTTCAAAATTAGACTTTATGACTCCGAGGACCACAGTTGGCCCGAAGGCTATGGGTTGAGCAGGTGTAATCTAGAGAGTTTGCAAACCCGTGAGTGAGCAAAAGAGTGACTTTCAGCGTGAGCAAGCATGTGAATAACCAAACGACTGACACCTACAGTGTGAGAGACAAGGTCAGTGAGTGACATAGAGCGTGTGAAAGTATGTGAGTGAACAAAACAGTGTGCAAACATGGGAATAACTAAGAGTGACTTTAACACAAGAACACTTGCAGGAATCGGGGGCGGGGCGAGAAGCCAAGTGGGTATCAAGCATATTACAGCGCTGCGAAATCGAGAAAAGAGTAGTCAAGAAAATTAGACTAGCCCTTAACTGACATTGTGAAAATTCTGTGCGTAACTGGCGTCGTGGGGTCATTTTGAACCTCAGCATACATTTTAAAATCAACAAAAACAGCCTTTATAAAAAGAATGGGTTTATTAACATGACTTCATTCACCTATCAATTAATTAATTCACTAAATAATTTTGAAATTTCTCCAATCATTTCCTCAAAAATGGTCTTTCACTAAGACACACATTCGAAAGAAATGGAAGGATACATGACTTTTTTTTGGAAATTTTCTTTTAAAATTATATTTTAAATTTTTTGAACGCAACTTTCAAGATTAAAAAATGAACTGATATGATTGAAATATACGCGGAAAATAAAATTTGCCAATTCAAATAATATTTACTGTATTTTCACAAGCTCCAAAATTAGTCTTATTCTAAGTCGGAAACACAATAGCCTACTTGCAAGCAACACCATGACATGCTGATCACACAGGCCTTACGTACAAAATTTACTCTAATAACACTATCCTAATCCTCACCTCGAATGTCCGATGTTTCAACATTAATTTGAAACCGTTATCGAGAAAACTGACGCTTTTCCGATACGCCATTTCAATCTGAACACTCGGGCCGTCAGACAAAAAAAAAAAAAGACTTACGCAAGTGGTGTGGTGGGTTGACCCAACGGAGACTTTTTATGATCAATGACGTTGTCCTTAAAAACCCGATTAGAAAGAAAGTTGTTGCCTTGTTTCTCCTGATGCCAACACAAATCAAATTTCATGTTTCTAATGGCAATATTCACTGAGATATTTGAATTCGAAAAACGGAGGAAATTTGGGGGAAAAAAAAACCATCTCTAAATATGGAAAACCAGTTTTCAGCCGCATTTAACGCTGTTTTTTTAAATCAAATTTCCTCCGTTTTTCGAATTCAAATATCTCAAAAGGTTCTTAATTCTTTCCATTCTGCAGTGTTTTCGCAGTAACTGTAGCTTTGAACAGGTTCAAACCCTACAGTCGCCAGAGTCGTGGTCGGCTGAAACTTTAAAATCAAGGTTTTGATTGGGTTTTCCAACCCGAATCAGTTAGTTTTTCGTGGTTCCCAACTTCGATGCGTGAATGAGAGCCGATCTCCCCATTTACAAGTCTCGCCACAGGGAGAAACAGGCCTACAACGGTACACTAATTTATTCATTTCACTCATTGTTAGAAAAAAAGATGTCAGATGGCAGCCCGACACATACCAACCATTACACAGCAACAAATTTCACGTTAGAACACTACACGCACATTCCAATATGTACTAATTCTTTAGAAATTCCGCAGATGAGTGTGGACGACGTGCGCGTGTGGTTTAGTAGGTCACTTAAGTGATACGTAAATGTTCCGCGGACATTTGAGTGATCTGTTATTGTGCCTCGGTTCCCTCAAGTGATCTGGAAATGTACCACAGGTCATTTACGTAATCTGAAAATGTACCGCGGGCCGCTTGAGTGATCTGGGACTTCGTCGCGGGTCACGTTAGTGACCTCTAAATGTTCCGCGGGTTATAACTAATCTATAAATTTGCCACGGCTAAATCAATCAAATGATCCATAAATATGTCGTGGATCACTTAAGTGATCTGCAGTGATCCTGAACAGCGCGCCGACACTTAAGTGACATGTTGCACATTTCCAGAGTATTCAACTAACACGCGGAACATACAGCTCCAGATGTTTCAATTGTCCCGCGGCTCATTTCAGATCACTTAAGTGTCCAACGGCACATTTACAGATCACTTAAGTAATTTAGAAGTATGCTGCGGGCTGCTCAAGCGCTCTGGAACTGTACCTCATTTACTTACGCGATGTGTGTGGATATGCCGCGGGTCACTGAGATGTCTGTCTATATGCCGCCACTTGGTTCATTTTTACAAAATTAGGTTTGAGGTCTCGGCCCGCGCGTCATAGGTGTATGTGAGCATATATGATACAAATAATAATGATAAATGAAAGTGGCAGGTTCAAGTCGCTTTGTATTTGCTTCAGACTAACATGAAGATGGCATGTGATACTCACCGTAATTGAAATTTTTCTTTTTACAAACAAACTGCTCGAAGTTAGAATAAATATTTAATTTTTTTTTCTGCAGAAAAAAAAAGAAAGAGCAGAAGAAGTGAGTTTACCGAAAGTCTCCTAGACCAGTCTCGATCTAGGAGGCTTTTGTGCTGGTGAGGCTCTTCCCCCCCCCCCCCACCCGCTTCCCCCATCAATAATTCGGATGCGACACATGGGGTTTCGGTAAATATTTTTTTCAATGAAGTGCGTGAAGCATTTCTGCGATATCTCGAACGGAAAATTGCAATACTGGTCCCTTTACCGGATAAAATATTTCTGTCGGCGCGTAATTTTGATGTTAAATGTTGATTCAACATTACGATGAAGAGGAATTGTCAGCGATGGTGATTTCACAATGGTTTTTATAATATGATTACGTTCTAATAATAATCAGGAGTGCGGGGAGGGGGGGGGAAGGCACACCCTTGGTGTTGATCGAATGGTCAAAGGAATGTAATCCGACCCCGTACCGTCTTAACACGTGGGCCCAACCGGGACCTTGGATGAATAGGACTTGGTGCATGCCTCATGTTTATGAGATATAGTACGTGATTATCGAGAGTACTATGATTATCGAGAGTGAGGACGTAAACTGGCAGACTAGTGGTTCCATCCCGGTATGAGCCCCGGGACCTGTACCACATATGTTCGGGCCGAGGGAAAATAGGAATTTTTGGTACCTCCTTAGAAGTAGAAGAGGCAGTTGAAGGGGGAATTCAGCACCCCTTCTGGTACAGCGCGCGGGGATACCAGACCCGCCTGCTCCCCCCCCCCCCAGTTGCAGCCCTGTTCACAAGTTTGCTCATGGTCTAGATCAGCGGTTCTCAACCCTTTTTGACTCGCGGAGCCCTTTATGGTCTACAAATTCTATGGCGGAGCCCCGTATATAGGCCTATTTTTTATTTATTCATCAAAGTTACTAATTTACTTATGTTATTTAAAATATTTATAACTATGTTTTTATTTTTCAAATTAACTGGTTTTTTTTTACTTTCCTCGAGCGGTCGCGGAGCCCCTGGGGAGTGCACATGGAGCCCCAAGGACTCCGCGGAGCACCGGTTGAGAACCGCTGGTCTAGATCATTCTTTTGGTCATTAACATGCCTCCACTAACTCCAAGTAACGCTTTTGGTCATCCAAATGCTTGTAAATTCTCTAGATCACTCTTTGGTCACTCACTGATCTAGCCTCTGGCTATCTAGGGTGGATTAATTGAGAGTTATACAAATTATGCCACCCTTCTCCCAATTTTCTTGGACAATCATTCTTCAAATTTGATCCACTTCTGAACTTGCCGCAACGGCCCGCTAAGCCCCCTATAAATACGGCACAACAGGGGTCCTCACAGGGTGAGGCTAACAGGGCTTCTTATAATTATTTTATTTTCAAGTCTACAAATTCACAATAGTGGGGCCTAAAAATATGAAAAATCTGAGCAAGGTACCCCCCCCCCCCCAAATAAAAAAAAAACCTAGCTCAAGAGCCCCCCTCCTTTACAAGGTGGGATTTTAAACATAGTCTCTATAATATCTAAAAATATAGGCCTCGGCTCCATCCAATAATTTGAATTCTTTCGGTGCGAATAAATAAGTACCTGAATTAAACGTTATATAAGTGGATCCCGTTCATAACACTTTTTTTAAAAACCGTCATATAAAAAACGTTCTAAGCGAAAAAACGCTTTATACGGGAAATATCAATGAACATAAGTCAAAGATGGGATCACGAAAATGAATCGTATTTAGCGGGAAGAGGTTCTGCCGCGAGAGCAGTGCCGCGACCAGATACTTGGTCATCATTTTGCTCCCCCTTGTAATGTTAAAGGGAACTAAAAAACTAATAGGGTGAGAAATACGCCCCCCCCCCGGTCCACCGCCCGAGGCACCCCCTACAAGTTTCGGCCTTGAAGAAACATTATGAGCGGAATGCACTATATAAACTCGATTGTGTGAGGTCGGAGAGATGTTCTGCCGGAATTAAAAATTAATTAATTCGAAATTTAACCACGAAAGGAATTTTTTCGGACAAAAAATTAAAAATTAATATTGTGCACTTAACTTTTTTCAATGTTATATTTTAATACTTGTAAAATATTTTCATATTTTATCTCGACTTCCTACTCGTATAAGCCCGATTTACCATTCAGTATTTTGTGTATTTGTATTTCCTGATTAGTAATTCCGAAACTCATGCTAAGGTGTGTGTGTGTGATTACCCAAATTAAAGTTTTCATCCTTTGTGAGTTTTTTATTTCCACAAATGAGAAATTTATGTTTGAAGATTTAGAGAATTTTGATGTTCTTCAGTCAGAAGCGCATTTACGGTTTTTCCGCCCGTGGGTTACACGAAGAATTTTGCCGCCGTTTTTCCATATTCTATATATATATAGTCTAATTTTCTTGTCTACTCCTTCCTCGAATTCATCACCCTGTGCTATAACCCACTTGCCTCCTCTCCCCACACTCCTGCAAGTACACATGCGTTAAAACCACTCTTTTAGTCATTCACGTGATTGCACACACTGCTTTGATCATTCAAGTGTTTGACACTGTTATGGTCACTCTGTTTGGTTACTTGTACACGCTCTAGGGAATGCTGTCTTAACGCATGCCTCCCCCCCCCCCCATGGGCAGGAATCTCAAGTTCGGGGGGGGGCGTGAAAATGATATCCGATTAAAATTTTCGAGAGTAAACATGCCGCACCAGGTAAAGGGCCTCAAAAAAATCACTTTGCCCGACGGGCCCAGGATGCGCTTAATTAAGACGGCTGTCTCTAGGATACTCACCGAAATGGCCGCTCAATCTGTAGGCCACTCGTTTGGTCATTCACATACTTACTCAGGTTCTAAGTCACTCTTTTGCTCACTCATGTGCTTGGAAACTCTCTAGGTTATTTTTTTTTGTCATTCACTGACCTAGTCACCTGCTGTCTGGGCAGAGATGGATTTATTAAGGGTTATACAAGTTTCACCGCCCTCCTCCCATTCTACTAATTTTCTTGGCCCCTCTGAACTTGCTGCCCAGGGCTACAGTCCTCTAAGCTCCCCCCCCCCCCTCCCCCGTAAATACCACACTGCCTTCAGTGGCGGGACATGCAAGTTCAAAATCTGAGCGTTGTAGAAAAAATATTGAGGATAAAACTAAAGAGATAGCAGAAAAAAGAAAAGCACGTGAATCGAGTTGAATATTTCTGGAACTAATAGAAATACGAATTATTAGTGCAATAATAATTCGTATTCTGGCTAATTCTCGATAATCTGGCACGTGTCACACCAGGGTGTGCTGGGTTACCGAAATCGCCGAATTACAAGTTGATTGAAAAAACCCATTTAAATAATATAAACCTCTGCTGATATGTTTGCATGCACTGTGATATGTTTTCCTCTTCTATGCTAGAAGAAAACCGGTCTAAAAACGCCGAATTACTGGAGGATTATTGGGAGTCTATCTCTATACGAAATAGTATAAGATGCTTTATTTGAAGGCAAACAAAACATGGGTTTCCAACGCAAAAATGTTCATAAATCGGGAGTACAAAGCTGGAAATTTTTAATGAGTTTTCTTGATTTTATCGTCTTGTTTGAAAATTATAAGCGGTGAATGAGGAAGTAAAAAGGTATTACTTGTGAATACAGACATGCAATCAATGTGTAAAAGCTTAGTGTTTTTACAGTAGAGACAACAACATGATTACAACAAAGAAAGAAAGAAATGTACAAACATACATATACAAATAGAGACAACTTTTCATCCAAGGTGAACATGACTGTCACATACTGGATGATGGATTATTAAAAAAAAAAAAGTACAATGTGTGTGTGTGTGGGAGGGGGGGAATACCTATATATAAACACTTTTACATAAACGCAAATATAAATGGGGAGGGAAATTGATAGTTGAATATCAAATAGATGAGTTAAGGGGGAAAAACAAAAAAATAATAGTAACATCATTGTGGCAACGCATGGTGGGTGCATTTTAAATATCAAATTTAGAGATAATAAATATGATTTGAATAATTGAGCTACTGTCAGAAAGGCAAAATATTTAAAATGTTGATAAATATAATTGGAGAAAATCAATTACTTTAATTAGTGTAAGGGACGATTTCTTTAAAAAACACAGAAGACTAAAAGTGCACGGAGATATCATCAATAGACAATAAATATCTTTTGAGGTACTTCTTGTACGTGTAAAGAGAGGAAGCATTCCTAATTTCAATGGGCAGAGAGTTATAAAACTTAGCTATTAGGTAAGAGAAATGAATTTTTTTTAATGTTTTTGTGAACAATTGGCAAAGAATATGTAGCGTTACGCCTAGCAGAAGATCGAGTGGATATTAATGGTAGGGAGTATTGACGTTTAAAGAGAAGTAACAAGGATTTATAAAAATATAAGTATCTAAGTGGTAGAATTTCTATATTTTTGACGAGAGTAATGAAAGGAGTATTATAGTCATTAAAAATTAGCCTTATAATTTTCTTCTGTAGTGATATAATAGGTTTTAAGTTAGTCAAATAGTCACTACCCCAAATAGGTAAACCGTATAATAAGTAAGAATGGAATAGTGAGTAGTAGAGGGTGATTAAAAAAGAGCGATTAACAAAATATTTTAGAAAAGAAAATTTATACATTGTAAATCTTAATTTTATTCGCAGGTTATGAACATGGGATTTCCATTTCATGTCAGAGTCAATAAAAACACCCAGACATTTTATAGTATTCACTTGTTCTAATTTATAAGAGTTACAATCAGTGTTAATGTTACATGCAGGTTTATGAATCATAAAGTCAATATTCAAGGCAGGAATGTTATGCAAAGAAAAGTTAATATATTTAGTTTTCGAGATATTAAGTTGAAGATCATTTGCATGAAACCAATCTCTAATTTTTATCATGTCTGAATTTACTGTAATTTGGAGAGATTCATGGGTAGCAGCAGAATAAAGTATGACTGTATCATCCGCAAACGTGATTATCTTGCCATCAATTTTTAGATTACATAAATCATTTATAAATACATTAAAGAGAAGGGGGCCAAGAACAGATCCCTGGGTGACTCCTCGATTTACCCCTAAAAATTTACTGGAATGACAGCCCATAGTGACGGACTAGCATCGCGAGGATCCGGGTTCGAACCCCACCGGCGCCACAGTGGTGGTCGGCTGAAGTTGGTTTTCTGTGGTTTCCAACTTCAAGGCGCGAATGCGAGCTGATCTCCCCGTTAAAAAGTCTCGCCACAGAGAGCAACAGGCCTACAACGTAACAAATATTCAATCATTACACTTCACTCACAATTTGAAGTATAGATGGCAGCACTGAAATATCAAGCACAACACTAGCTACACACTTAGACTGTTAGGTGCAGACTACTCTGTTCCAGACTCTGTCACGAAGCTGGGCTGGAAGAGATCTCGGCAACGGGATAAGTCCGGTGGCAGAGCCCCTGGCGTTCATTCATTCATTGGAATGACAGCCACATCTTACTCTCTGAGATCTGTTCGTCAGATATGACACTAAGAGATTCAGGGGGATGTCTCTAATTCCACATGCCTCAAGCTTATATTGAAGGATTTAATGATTAACACTGTCAAAGGCTTTTCTTATTTCTAGGAATACAGCTATGGTTTTTCTAGATTTGTCAAGATTGTGTATTACGTATGTACTAAAATCTAGTAAAGCAATTTCAGTGTTATGATTAGCAAGAAACCCATGTTGATTAGGAGAAAAAAAAATTAGTATGAGAGAGAAATGAGAGTATTTTTTTTTTAGAACAGTTTCAAAAATCTTGGAAATAGAAGGTAAAATGGAAATAGGCCTATAATTACTTAAATCATTACGATTTCCTGATTTGAAAATTGGGAAAACAGTGGCAGTTTTCAAAGAGTTAGGATAAACACAGTTTAGTATGCAGTTATTTATAAAATTAGTAAGTATTATAATTAAATGGTAAGGAAAACATTTAAGAATCAATGAATTAATCATATCATCACTAGAAACCGAATGAGATAACCGATTTATAATAGAAATGATTTCTTCTGGGTAAGTTGGGGAGATGAAAAAAGATGTGTTAGAATAGGGAACATATTTTTTGTAGTTATCCGACGGTGAAATGGGTGATGAAACAATGTTTACAAAATGATCGTTAAATTTATCAGGAAGCACTTGGGGTTCAATGTTATCGAGGAGGGGATTGCTACGATTTTTACCAATTATGTTATCAATAAACTTCCATCGTTTGAAAGGAGTATCACATTTTGAAAACTGTTGAGAGAAGCAAAATTGTTCAGAAATTTTGATTTTGTATTTTAGGTAATGTGTGACATTATAATATGCAGTACTAACCTCCTGATCACATGGATATTTTTTAGTTTTAAAATATAGTTTCTGTTTTATTTTAATTAAATGTTTTATCTCTGATATAATCCAAGTTATATCAGTCCGTCTGGAAAGGTTAATATCACGATACGATGTATGGTTATTTATTATGGTTTCAAGTTTAACAATAAATTCATCAAAAGCCCCATCACTTTGGGAATTAATTATGCAAAGTGTATAATTCCGTAGACATAGCTTGAGTTGGGAATAATTAATAATTTTTTTTTATAAACATTGAATTTTTGTACCGGACCAGAATTAATATTAGAGTATGATAATTTACGTTGAATCGGGTAATGATCGGTCAAATCCGTTTCCCAGACCACAGATTCAGAAAATAAAAGCCGTGAAGAATTTCT
The DNA here is from genome assembly GCF_987345545.1 of Pholcus phalangioides. Lineage (NCBI taxonomy): Eukaryota > Metazoa > Arthropoda > Arachnida > Araneae > Pholcidae > Pholcus > Pholcus phalangioides. The sequence continues at coordinate 11,135,703 of NW_028301615.1, read as the reverse complement.
TATAAAAATGTGATCAATGCATGACTCAGGGCCGTTTGATCATTTGATCATTTTTGTCGCACCACGGTCATTTTCTGCTCACGAGGGCTAATTAGACCGGGACCTACAATTTATTGCCGATTCCGAACGGCAGGCTTGTTTTTCATACTCATCGAGAGGTTGGTGCGCTAACCCCTCGATGGGGGACTCCCTGCGGTAGCATTTGACTCAGGGCCGTATTCACCGACATGGTTTAAACCTGTAGTCACAATTTTTGGATAAGAGATCGACATAGATTGATTAAAAACCTGAATTTAACCAATCCGTATCGGTCACTTATCAAAAAATTGTGACGATAGTTTAAACCATGTCGGTGAATACCGCCCTTAGAGGAAGGTCTGGTGATTTGAGATATCATGGGTAAAAAACCATTGCTTGACAGAAGATCGAGATATTCATAATGATTAGTATTAATTTGATCCAATATGTTTATGTTAATATCACCAATAATAATTACATCACGATTTTTTATATTACCCAATAAAATTTCAAACTCCTGGAGAAAATCTGAAACAGTGAAGGCAAAGAGTTTCTTCTCATTTGAAGAGAGGATATAAGTTTGGTGTGTGTTATAAAACTTTCTTTGAATTTTTAAAATCGTTCACACAAACACAAATTAATTGGCAAGAATGTGAGTAATTGAAGGAAGATTGCATAATGTTCCCTAAAGAAATCAGAAACACCAAAAGTTTTTAAAGTGAGTGGAGCTCAGCTGTGGACGCTTGAGTTTCCAGCAAGGGTTCCCAACATTTTCTGTGCATACGCCAAGCAGATCAAGGGTAAAGATTAAACAAGGCACTGAGCGAAACGAGCAGAGACAACACCTTCTACAGCAGAAGGAGATTCTGCTCTAGAAGGTGTTAGCAGAAACCACAGAAAGCCCACCTGAGGGTCCCTCATGGATGGAAACAAAGTTCCTTTGGTCAGGTTCAGTTCCGGATGGCAAGTACAGAGCTGATATGAATAAAGTACGAGCCAAGCAGAGCCAACTGAGGGCCGCTCATGAATCGGCCGGTAAATAAATAAGATACCGAACGAGACAAGCAGGGACCACAGAGGGCACACCTGGGGGTCCCTCACTGATGTAAACGAAGCTCATTTTTCTCATTCAAATTAAATTAAGCAGTAGTTTGAAAGGAATAGTGGACTTTCGTGTGCTGTTTGAAGATACTTCAATTTTAAGTAGTGAAAATAAAGCAATATATTGCCATTCAAAAAGCGTACATCAAATTGCCTTTGCTTTAAATCGAAAAAACCACTCCCATTGTTTAAATTCGTTTTTACGAATGTTCCCGTTGTCCGATTTTGGATATGTCGTTCACTAATGATTACTGATTAAAATGCAATTTGCCAGGGTTCATTCACAAATTGCCTGGACTATTTCCTTTCCTTCCGAGAATTGTTCTTGCACGTTGCAATCGCTCAAAAACTCATATTTGTTTATCACTGATTTACAGAAGCGGGGGGGGGGGGGGCTCTTTCAAAGGCCCTGCGTAGATATTTCGATACCGTTCGACGTCGTTACAAATATCGTTCGACGTAGAAATGTCATACATTTGTCGACGTAGTTCGACATAGAGAAATTTGGATTATTTCAATAGAGACTAATTATCGTACAAGATATTCTCCTTCTAAACGAAATGCTGTAAAAATGAGAGTAAAACTATTTAAGTACAAAAAGAAGTTATTTTGGCGTTTATTGAGTGAATACATTTTTACTACATCGATCGATATCGGGCACGTAAGAATTTCCGACCTCTTTCCGACGTTCGATATTCATTCGACGTCGGACAGGTATCGCACGACACGATATCACAACGATATCGTTGTGCTACTGGGGATGCCATTTCAAGCGTCCTCCTACGTTTCGGAAAATTCCCCCTTTTGTCCTCCTTTTCAGGTTTTCAAAATAATTAATATTATTATTTTTTTCTGAGGGAATTTTTTTTTATACTTTGAAACACACATTTCTCCATTGATAGGAATGTTTTTGTGGGGTTTTTCCCACATTGACCAATAGTCATCGAAAAGAATCCCATTATTTTTTCTTCTTTTGCTTTTTGTAGTGGCTACTGTTTGAGTTGGGAAAAATTATTTGTTGTGGCCGGTGTTTTTATTAGTCAGAATAGTGGCGTCACCTGTTGTAAGGTAGTCCTGCTTTCTCAGTTTTTGAATCTAGTAACCCTATACTAACGTAATGCCTCCACTTCAGCACTTCACGCCACAGTGCGTGAAATAAGGAAGGCAGTGATGTTGATAGTACCCTGCTTCCCAAGGCCTGGGTTCGAGTTCCGGCGGAGACTAGATGACTTTTCTTTCCGATTTCACCTTGGCACAGAAAATATAAGTTTCCTTTTCATATCTTGAGCTGAGAAAAAAAAAGCCGTCTGAAATGAGTTTTATATTCAATAACGCTCGTGTGAGCAGGTCCGTCATTTGGGGATGGGGCAATCTCTCAAAAATATATATATGCATACATTGAGTATATGTCTTTTGCCCCCAGAAAAGTTGAAATGATTGTCCTGAGTGCGAGATCTCTTGATTTTTATATCCTCCATTAGTAAACACCCCCCCCCCCTCTCCCCCATCAAAAAATGTATTGAATCGTACATCAAAACGGCTCTGTTTTAGTTAGAAAATAGTTATATTATAGAAAATAATTGCTGTTCTTTTGGTAAAGTGGCGCCATCTGATGTGAACATATACATAACTGACGTTGCCAAGGGTACGCGTGCATGCGTCCTCATTTCAGAACTTGTTAACCCTGAAGGTAAAAATCGAAATAATAAATTTCACGAATTAATGTTCGAGATTGGCGAGTTTATCTTTCACGTTTATATTCAATCAATTTGACACTCAAATCGCCATCTAATGGCAATCAGAAAAAACTAGGCTCCTTCGACTCGTCACTAGATCGTAGCATGGGTACCGTATTTCGATCATGATAATGTCACGTTATGATTTTCGCTCAAAAGATAGCAGCACAAGTTCTGTGGTATCCACTGAGTGGTGGTATCAAGGTTATCTTATTTCTTCAAAAAAACGGAAAGAAAGAACATACCATAAAATTCCTCACCAGAAAATTTTTACCTATTAGTAAATATTTATGTACTGCGGGTGGAATCAGCTCGTAATTTTTTTATAACTAAATCTGAAAGAAGATCTTGCTTCGAGCGCCGAAGTGTCACTCTCAGCACTTTTGAAAGAGTTTCCGCCTTCTCTGGTCAGTATTCTAGTTATCAGAGTAATTCAAAATTGGTTAGTCCTCATTTTAAATTACTTTTTGTATTGTCATAACAAGCGTAATACAGTATTAATGATAAAAGTATCACTATCTCTGGACAAGGCATCTGCAACCCGTTGCTCACGAGCACCACGGTGCTCCTTGACGCATTCGATGCTTGTGCCCGATTTCGTTCCCGCGAGCACTTGATCAACGTCCCAAGCCTGATTTCATGCATTAGTGTTTCAAACTTGTTGTAAGGGTGCGCTTATTTTGATGATGGCTACATTCAGTGCTCGTGGCTAGAAAAAGGTTGAAGATTTCTGATCTAGACTAAACATAAAGTATCCACTCTTTTAAATAAAAAAGGTCCTTCCTGCTGTAGTACTTAAATATTCTGGGTGTAAAACCTGGATTCTTTGAAAGAAAAAGGAATTCTAAGAATAAACCGATGAGGATATGCAAAAAAAAAAGATAAATATTAAAGGTACAACCTGATAGAATGACATCCAATCCACATACTTGCTGTACACAAGGAAGGGTGAAGCAAGAAGAAAAAAAGCATAAACCTTATTTTCATACAAATGGGGCGATGTCATTTGGAAGAAAAGCGAGGTCACTCTTATATAGAAAGCCAGAGAGGTAACGGCAACTAGCGCCATCTGGATAAGAAAGCTATAGAACAAATATGGCAACCCAGTGCCATTATGCTAGTCATCGTTGGTACGACTTATCTCACGGGAAAAAATTCACCAAGGGAAGTGGTGACGAATATTTAAGCTTTTCCATAAGAACGTCAAAAGAGCATCCATCTGTTGGAACATTGCGGAAGCCCAATGTCAAAAGGGTTTCAGCAGGAGTATCTATGTTTCAAGAGCATCTGTGTGAAAATTTCAACGTTTCTGAAACATTGCAAAAACCCGATGTCAAAAGAAGAGCATTTAGAAGCATTAGCCTTTGCATCTAGAAAGCATCTACACAAGCTTCCATGTTTGGAGAGCATTTAGAAGCATTAGCCTTTGCATCTAGAAAGCATCTACACGAGCTTCCATGTTTGGAGAGCATTTAGAAGCATTAGCCTTTGCATCTAGAAAGCATCTACACGAGCTTCCATGTTTGGAGAGCATCTGTGGAAGTTTCACCGTCTGCAGAACACTGCAAAAATTCAACCTAAATGAGCATCTACGTCTTGAAAGCATTGCTGAAGTTTTATCATCTAGGGACCATTACACAGGCCCAATGTCAAAGAACCATCTACAAAAGCATCCAAGTCTAGACAGCATGTGCAGAAGCTTCAGCATTAGCGGATCATTGTAGACACACAGCCCCAAAGAGCATCTAAAGCAGTGCTGTCCAGGGCTCCAACTGGGGGAGGGGGTGCGAATTCCACCCTTGGACCTCTCCTTCAATATTACAAGGGGACGCTAAAATGTGTGTTTGCACCAGCTGACCAAGCATTTAGTTGTAGCCGTGGTGGCCTCGAAGTTGGGGATGCAGTGCTTCATTGTATCCTATCCCATTCAAAGATATATTGTATTTTTCTCCAAAACTCCTTCAAAATATTCTCTATGTATTCACATTGTTAACAAATCTGTTTTTCACTTTTCTTCATGTAATTTTGAGATGCTTTGCGTACATGTATTCCATCCTGTAACTGTGCATCACGTGGCCATTGTATTCACACCCCACACATTATTCTGATATGAACTGGGAAGTGCGTGCCGCTTCCCCCGGCTGTTTGTGTGCTCATATAGTTTGTAAGTGGGTTGTTTTTTCATATTTTTTTTTGCACAGTATGTCACACACTTTCCCCCCCTTTCCAGTGGTGCCAGGTGTAATTTCATGCATACCCAATTTTGTAAGCTATGTACATTTCTTATCAGTAGCCCTTGCTTTTAACTGTACGCGTGTATTTTTCGATACAATACTTTGATTTTTCACACCTTCTTGACTCTTCCTGCCCCTATCATACCTTTTTTACCCCGGCGGTGACCTATCGGTTAGAAATTCTTCGGAATATAGACTGGGTCGTCGTTTCGGTTAGTAAGTACTCCATTGTAATTTATGGCATGGGTCTCAGCACCCACTGAATTAATTGAGAAATCAAAATTTCCTATGCAAAGATGAAGATGAGCACCCACAAGTTCTAAACACTTCGTTGCCTCTGCCCTGTAGCAGGGGTGCAAGAGCTGTGCCAAAACGGTTCTTTTGCTACATGGCATGCCAAGGTGCCAAATCCCTGCACATTTGTGGCAATTCTTGCTCGTGGTTCGCGGAGGTACCGCTAATGCACTGTAGTGCATCAAATACCCGGACTTTCCAAACTTTCATTTGGCGAAAGTAGCGTCATAAGGAAATGCATCATAGGCACTGCAACAGTATGTATGATCCAATAAGGGAGTTACAAAAATGTTTTTACAAGAACGGGTGCACTCTCTTACCTAGTCTGCTAGCTAATAAAGATAACTTTAAAGGAAAAAAGTATGGTTCAGCCCAGGTGCATACAATGAGGGGTTTCATGACACACCAGAGTCTGTATCAGCAGACATCAACACCCTGACAGAACCGGTTAATTACCAAAAGTATTAGAGCAGTGATCTCAGGCACCTGATCTGAGACTGCGTCCGCTGAGCCAATGCGGCAAGAGCAACTTCAAAGGAATGAGACAGCCCTTACTAAATAGCCCTGGGTTCAACCACAGTTTCAAAAAGTGCAAAAAAAAAAAAAACCCCAGGGGGGGGGGGGGAAAACAAACTTTGGGTCCAAAAAAAAAGTTATATAAACATAAACATATTATAGAAAAACATAAACCAAAATCTTGATAGAACTATAAACTAATTTTTCCTATGCTATTGGTGATCCAATATGTTCCTTGCAAGTGATAACAATATTCTAATGATACAATTATCTATGATTTCAATAAACAGTATTGACTGTAATAAAAAAAATAGCATATTGAATTGACAAATTTGTCTTTATTTTCAAATGGAATGAATTTTTTCATCTTCCACCCATTCTAGATACAAAAATAAGAAAAATTGTAATTTTTGTGACCCAATTTTTTTATCCGAGATATTTGGGCAAATGAGATTAGCAATTTAAACTTGATTTATATATCTCAATTTCAAAAACAAAGATTTCTATATTCATCATCAACAGCACAGATAACTGTTGTTGATACTTATGCTTTTGTATGATAATATATTTTAGTTAGGGATTGTAGAATTTTGAAGTACCTACTGCTTTTTGAATATTTATGTTTTTACTGTTAGGGCTCATGGAGACAGCCAAATGGAAGAAATTTTTGGGGAAAAATGCTGTATTAATCGTTTTCGTACCTGGAATGTTGATTGTTCACTGGGCATGGTTCCGACTTCAAGAAAATGAATTATTTGTTAACCAAGAATACAGGACAAACAATCCTATAGTAAAAGGATATCAAAGAATGACAAATTCATTAAGAAACTTGTTTGCTTTATCAAATGATGAAAAAAATGAAAAGCCAAAATGAGAAAGCCTGAGTACATCAAGAGTTTTGTCCACCCTATGTTTTGCTTCTTTAACTTAGAAAGAATAAAATAGAATTCTCTAACCAGTTTTCTTTTTGATTATTTATTCACAGGGATTTTGATATATGCTTTTTAATATTTTACTCTTGTATCCACTTGATAGTGAGTAGCTGTAGGTGATTGCACTCAGGCTGCCACAACATCCATTTTAACACTGTGTCAAGGCATTCAAAAGCTGACTACCATTCTAGATGTCTTTACTGATAAAAAGCTTGAAAAAATGCGGATTTTTTTTTTCCTTCTCAAAGTGATCCAGATAATTCAAGTTCTAATATTTTCTTAAAATTTTACTATAAGTATATGTATATATTCTATCTACAGATTGATTGAATAGCCTCCTTAACCCAGGACATTATCAGTAAATTAGTGAAAGAAAATTACGCATGCATGATTTTTAGAAATGAATACTGAATTTCTTCAAACATTTTGTGAATTAAGAGTAAATGAGTGGGGAAAAAATGTTTCATATATATTCTTTAATTTTTCACTTGCGTGCAACAACATAATTAAAATATATGAAAAAATATGTGAATGAGCAACAGATAAAGCGTGTGGATCAGAGAATATTTCGTCAACTGGCAACTTCTAATTTGGTATCGTCATTCTTGATGCGGCTTTTCTCTTCGTCAGACTGGAAATCTTCCTGTAATAAAACGATAAATACATACAAATAACATTTGTGAAAATTCATTGGTTAAGAAAAGCTTATTAATAACTAAATATGCTAATAAAAATTCTATATACAGTAGATCCTGTTTACAACATTTTGAAAAAAAAAATGTCATGAACAAATATCGTAAACACAGGAAATCTTTATGAGTATTAGTAAAAGATGGACCCACGAAAATGAGTCATGCCAAGTGGGAAAACGTTCTAAGAGAGATCTGCCAGAATAACACACACTATAACAATATTACTCTCTGGTCCCAATGCACTTTTCATAGTATGTGGATTCATGTATAATGATAACTCCTTTGTAATATGTTTCTCCAGTCTCTTAAGTAACGTTTGTATTTGAGTCACAAAACTTTGAGGTTCTGAGGTAATCATGAATACGAGAAATTTCATTTGGAAGGAGGTCTTGATCTCAAGACCGGGTTCTTTGGTGGAGCCCCCCGCCCTCCCCTGGTAGTAAATTTTTGTGCAACACAAAATATTGGACACCCTGTATTTACAGCATTTCTAACTCAAGTATACATTAACCCTCTGACTGCTCAATTTTTGGATCGAAATTGCTTCAAAAATTGCCTAATTGTTTTCACTCAAAAAGTGAAGTTTGAGCGGTAATACCACATGCCTTCAAATGCCGCAATTTAGTGGACAACTAACGACATCTGTTGGCCAAAACATAAATGAAACGTCTAATACTGTATATAATTTATTTCAGTGGTTAAACGGGGAAAAAACGGGATGCGCTCCTCAATAAAGGAAGGAAAACACATGCCCGTGGAAATCGCGGGATGAGCAGCCAGAGGGTTAACACTTATTTAATGAATTTAAAAAAAAATTGTATTAGTTGACAATAAAGATAATGACCAGGCTGTACAAGGTGCATAGAAAAGTCCATTTATACTAGAACAACTTGCAAACCATTGATTTTTGAGGCATACTTTCGAAATGGAAAAAGTATCCAAATAACTTGCAAGATCTGTTATATCATTCATATTGCAAGGGGTTGTATAATTATTAAATTAAGAAAAAAACTTTTATTGGTAACACCTTAAAAAATCAGATCAGAAAGTTACTGCCACTGTTTTGAGCACACCCCTCCTAAAAAACATGTTTTTAAGTGTAATATTTGCTTGAATATTGAAAATGAAGAAAAGAACGACATAAACTAAACAAGGTCATTTCTGTTTTTCATAAGCTATTCTGTTCCTCATTTTCAGCTATTTCAAACTTAAATATCAGCAATATTGCACTTAGAAACAAATGTTTTTTGATGGGTTCAGGAGAGACAGGGAAACAAGTTTTCTAGGACAAAGTGACCAAATAAAAAGTATATTCTAATTTTAATAGCTATTGCAACATGGATGATGAATCTGAGGTCTGCAGGCCATCATTTCAACTTTTTCCCGGGGCGGGAACAAAGAGCATGTACTCAATATGTATATATATATACCATTTTTAGTGTGTTTTCAAAAGCTGGGGGGGGGGGGACAATGGCCCGACCCCCCCAAATGACGGGCCTGGGTCTGCACATTATTCAGATCATTTTTTCAGATTGAAATTATGTTTATAGGATCAACAGTTTGAGAGTTATTCTAGGATAATGGAACTTTCCTGTGCACCCTGTATAATATATTAGATGGAGAACAAAGTTCTTGCTAGAAATAATAGGTAGCACCAGACGAGCTGCAGTAGTCATGTTTACAGTCTAATTTGAAAAATTGCAATCGTTTTGGAAACGTTAAAGTGTGTTCTGGTAATACGTAAAACTTTGTTCGTTGTTTGCAACTCTTAGGTGTAATACGAAACAAATAGAATGTGTTGAAAAATATAAAATTCATCACATCATTTGGTTCTATTGAACATACAAACTATGTGCTTTCAGCACTGTAACTGCGATAAATTTTGTCTTAGGAGAGTTCACTGTAAGTGCCAGAACAGTAGGATACTGTTTCTAATATGGAGATTCCCCTTGACAATTCAGCAGGAAATAGCTTGGTGCGAGAGCAAAAAAGGTCGCCAGATGCACACTGACACACAAGAAAGCCATACTGTCTGTCTGGTGGGATCAGTGGAATAATCTTCTATGACTTTCTTCAGAAAAGATATTTCTTACTTTTTTTTTTTTGTATCTTTTTTTTCTAAACAATAAATTTTTGGCAAGAACTTTGTTCCCCATCTAATATGATAGTAAATTAAAATTTGAAAGTGGAATTCTTTGAATAAACCGATGTTCAGAAATCAAATGCTCACAATATTGTAGATCACTTTCACTATCAGTGAGCAGCTGGGACACGTGGCCACATCTTCACCATTCATCAAATCTTCCTGTTACAAAGACATAAAATATTAATGAATATTTTTATATACTTTTCTCATAATAAATACACAGTACCAGAACTAGAATGTCCGGGACATTTAGTCTAATGCAAAAACTCAGAAATAAATGCATATTAGGTCCATTAATTACCATGCATCATATATTTAACACAAAAAACAATTTGCTGTTGATACAGAACAGCTGGAGTTGAACATATAAAGAACCCCGCCAAACCTAAATCCAGCCCTACTCAAGTCAAATATATATTTTGGCAACTGCTCCCATTAACGATCAGCAAAAAAAAGCTAGCGTTAAGAGAGAGGTCACATCAAACTCGTGAAAGAAAACCTTGTTGTTGTCTTGTCTGCAGTGAGAATCTGATTCCAGAATTTTTGCAATACGGGCAAGTGCACTGGACATATATATACATATATTTAACATACTATATATATATAAAAGGCTGCAGAAGAAAAAAAAAATTACTGTCGCTCAGGGTAAGTGTTCATTTTGAGGCCTATCTTCCTGTAATTTTGAACAGGAGAAAAGTAAACTCAGCGTCCTTGATCTAGTGTAGAGTATCTTGAAAAATCGATGGCAGCACAAAAAAAATCAAGCACAACACTAGATATACACTCAAACTGTTAGGTTTTTAAACACAAACTTCCAGCACAGCTCATTCGGTAGTAAATCACCCATGGCGATAAGACTGGATTTGAAGTCAGTTTCAAAGAAAAGTAAGGGAGACTCTTCACTTCCCCCTCCTTCACTTTCATCTGTTTCCATGGGTTGGCCATATCTTGAAGTATTTGACAACATAAAATTTAGTTTAGTACTAAATTATCCGACTCATGTGAACAGGCCCTAGAGGAGTTTTCCAAAGGGTATGTTTTTGTGATGTGAATGGGAATTATCCAGAATGGCACATTGTTCACTTACGAATAGGGAAAAACAGTATGACTGTTTTCTTACAGTGCACAAGACTTCTCCTGCCAGTGCTTTAGATCTGGCGTGATTGGCCGACTGATCTCCACATTTTTGTGTTCTTAATCAAACATGTGAATAGATGTATGCAAATGACAGATTAATGATGAGTCACACTAGGAAAACACTAATGCGTAACGTGGCAATGTTACATGTTTCTGCTGAAGTGAAACGGTCCAATTTGTTACGTGGCACATAAAAACCTGCTCCTCGGAAAACAGGGCTTCAAGACAGGTTTCGCCCCCCTAAAAGCAGGTTTTTGCAGCACACCCATGTGAGGATTGGCTTAAAATGACCTGAAATTTCCGCTTCCAAGAAAAAAAGCCATGGTCCTGGGCAGGCCCGTAGCCAGAAATTTCGTTTGGGGAGGGGGGGGGGACTGAGGCCCCAAGTCTCCCCGCGCCGCTACGGCCTTGGCACTGGGGAGTTATGTCTAGTGCACTTACTCGGATTGCAAGAGGTTGACATAAATGTCTTCACATTTTATCCAAAAAGTCTCTTTCGTCGAAGGATTCGGTGTGCCCTAGCGAAGCACCAGATCTACCCAAAAAATAGCATTAGTGGTGCACACCCTAAAACCCCACTGCTCAAAACATTGATTGTTGAATCAATTAACGCTATTGGTGTGTTGGACGTAAAACTTTCTTTTTCATACATTAACGTTCTTCACTAAATAAACGATTCGATATCAAAGGGCAACTACTTACTTTCGTGATTTCGAACCTATCGCCGCATGGACACGGATAATAGTACGTATCCGTGTCTTCGTCATACTCGAAATCTTCGATTTCCACTTCGTCGTGATACACAGACATTCTTGATCAAAAACCCTCCAAACAAACAAAACGTGCTTATTATTTGCTTCTGGAGATTAAGGAGAAAGACACTTCAACATCTTCCCATACGTCCCGACTTTTGAGAGACAGAATTACTTCCCATAACATAGTATTCGGTTAACTTATCATTCAAGTGAAAACGATCATGTTCTCAATTATCTTGAGGAAGTTTACGAGGAAAATTTTCAATCATTGCATTCATTATTAAACTAAAATTATTCACCAACAAAATGTCTCGTTTTTAATATATGGTCACGTGAGTTCGACAAACGTTGACTCGAACATGAGGAAATTAAAAGAACTCTTTTGTCTTTTTTTAAACATATATTAAGACGTTTTTATGAACAAAAACCCCAAATTAATTCCGAAAATTATGTTTTTGCAGTCTCTGGAAGTTTTGACGTTTAAATGATCTTCTGGGCGGGGAAACTTTTCAACCACAGTCATAGTCGTCCGTAATAGAAGCCGGCTAGCAGCGCTGCGAACATTAGAATTGATCGTTATTGGGCAGGCTTCGATTTTTAATTTAAATTAATAAGTTTGCTTTTCTTCGTATCAACTGAAATATTCGGTAGCTTTGTTTCAAAATGGGTATTGGATGGCTGCCTCTCGAGTCCAACCCGGACGTGAGTATGAGTCTTTCGCGATAAAATTACCGACTCACGTGACCTCTCTTGCCATTGCGTAGATATTTGGTATTTAGAAGTTTTATATTTTTCCTCTTCTCTCTTTCAATGTAGGTTATGAACAAGGTTTGTAGAGGTTTATTGGTTCATTGGCGCTATGAATTCGGATAAGTAAACATTTTTTTTGACAATGTCGACTTCACTTTGACATACACGAATAAGGAGCAGTTTGAATTTGTGATTGAAATGAAATTTTCACAATACATATACAAAATACATTTTTTTCATCGCTTGTTTGTATTTATTGTTGCATTAAAATTTATGGGCATGCGATACCCAGACTTGAATGACCGTTTCACACTTGGAGACTTCTCAACATGCTTTTGCCGTTTTTCTTGCTAAAGAACAAAATTGCCAAAAGGGATCATGTTATAGCTCAGTGGCGGCTCGTGGCCGTATATTTGGGGGGGGGGCGTGCAGATTTCCAAAAATATGACGCCGTCTATCGGTGATGAAATGTCAAGCACATGCAGGGCCGTAACTAAGATTTTTGTTCCCCTGGGCAAACATGATTTTTCCACCCCCACCAATATAAAATATTATAACTTTATGTAATGGTGTTCTTTGTTTTTCCCCTAAAACTTGCTGCTCCCCCTAAATTTTTCTGTCTGGGGCAATCGCTCTCTCTGCCCAATCCTCTAGTTTTGGTCCTGACTACATGTACTATTTACACAATTGGTAAAGTATTGCACTGCATTGAAAGCTTTTATTTTTGCTTTATCAAATTATTTTTCACATTGTCTGTATAACTATGCGTACAAAAATAATGCTCTATCAACACAACATTTAGTTCAGTAGTTTGCGCAGTGAGCTTACTGATGTCTTAACAACATTGAAAATAGTTTAAATTTAGCACTTGCCATCGGCAATGATTTTGCAAATTGTGAAAATTCATACTCTTCAAATATCGGGTGTACGCCCAGCTAAAATTTGGGCTCGTTTTTCGAACCCTTCTCAAAATTCCGGGTCTAAAAAAACGAATCTATCACAAAATAAAAATTAATGAAACCATAAATTTGGAATTTCATTTCTTTTGTGTAGATTAACTAGATTGTTCCACTTCCTGCAAAATTAATGATACTTTTCACAAAAACAGCAATTTAAAAAAAGTCTGGACGCCTGAATATTATACACTAATTTAAAAGGTGTATAAATTTCAATGATAGTTATAGAAAAATATATTTTCAAATAAACGGGTGGCAACGCTGTGTCGCACTGCGCCAAAATTAACATCTTTCGCCATCCTGCTGCAATAGTGCCCTCAATAAGCAAAAAGTGTCATCTTAAATAGACTGGTGTGAAAATTTTTATGACAGCCGCTTCTTCTAACAAGGTGTCAAAAGCCTGAAACACCAAAAACAAGCTGATGAAAAGATGTTTGATAACAAAAGCCAGTGCAGTTCTATTTTGAAAAGGGGTAGGGTTTAAAGAAAATATTTTTGTAAGTTAATTTCGCTGCTCTCTCTCTCTCCAATTTATAAATATCTGCTCAGAATCCTATATTTTGCTGTTCCAAAACTGTCTTGAAATGGATTTTGTTCCTTCTCGCCCCTGAATATATTCTAATTTAGAAGATACAACATTTAAAAGATAGATTTTAAAAAAAGTAGATGGAGCAGCATCAATCTTCATGGTGTGTTTTTGGCGCAGCCGAAATGAGCATAATAACTTGGCTAGCTATCACCCTTTCTCCCTTCTTTGGTATTTATATTACCAAAGGGTATCTCATATGGCACACGATGGAAAGCAGCCAAAGAAGAATACAGAGCTGTCTCCATAAAAAGTGCTGCTAAACCTTGACCATATGAACTGTATTTTATGGAATTTTTTTTATTAAATCTTCTGAAAATTTTTCTTTTCTAATTTCTTAAATTCATTTCAAAAATTAAAAATATTCAATGGTATTAAATTGGTATCAAATCCATTTAAAGAATGAAATTAATGGCCTGTGATGCTCGGGGTGCGCGCGCGCGCCACTCTTTCAAAAGCTTCCCCTGCTGTAGCTGTTCGAAACTTTAACTAAATTTTGAGTCATTAAGCGCTCTGGAAGTGGTCCCAATGTAAGTTATCAAGTGGTGAATGATCATTGGATGCTCAAGGCTACACCCACTGGCGCATGCACAGTGCCCAATTAGATGGAAAAACCCTCAATAGCTACTTACTGGGTGGTTGTAAAATATCTTTGCAGATATATAAGTCCTAGTGGCGGCAAAAATAAATTTATAATGTTTAAAATGGCAACACTCATTTTTATGCATTGTAAAATGATAAAATGTATAAAAGTGAGTGTTGCCATTTGAATCCTTTGAAATTTTATTGTCCTTACTCAGGGTATGGCAATTTGAATCAGCTTGATTTAAATCACAATTTAAATTTTGTTTTTTCTTTGCATAACTTCAACGATATTAAAGTAACCTGGTATGCATGTTACTGATATGTGGTAAAGTTTGTGACTGAAAGAAGTATAGATCTTCGGGGTAAAAATATGAAATTGAACTTAATCCTTACATACAGTGCAGAAAGAAAATTGTTCTATTTCTAGATTTTATGCATGGGAAAAAATTGCAGGGAAATGTAGGGAGTTGAACTCATCACTCTTAGTTCAACTGCACTAAATATTTTCAATGCATTACAATGTGGTACCAGGGTTCCCTTGATTAATAAACAGAGGAATTATTTTTTGTATAAAGCCTTCAATTCCATGCTGTAATTGCTGATTCAAAATAATGGTAGATGTTGTCCCAACATAAATATCATTGGGATTTCAACTTTATTTTTCATATTAAAATTTTGAGTTTTCTAGTTTTTTAACAAAACTCATAAAATCTCTGAAAGAAAAATGTGTAAACTATTAAGTAACATATATATAGAAAGACGTCACTCTCCCCGTTAATATAGCAAGTATAAAACTGGTTAGGAATATTCATCTTGTTCCCATCAGAGCAGAGATAAATCTTCCT
The DNA here is from genome assembly GCF_987345545.1 of Pholcus phalangioides. Lineage (NCBI taxonomy): Eukaryota > Metazoa > Arthropoda > Arachnida > Araneae > Pholcidae > Pholcus > Pholcus phalangioides. The sequence goes on along the minus strand of NW_028301615.1, from coordinate 11,120,420 downwards.
TCCTTAAAACACTGATATCTCTTTAATCAGCCAGTTTATGTATCTTATGTACAGTCAAATCCCGTTATAACGAACTCCAAGAGACCAGAGAAATCATTTCGTTATAAAGGAACTTCAGGTTTTTGCATTGTTTCTATGTAAACTTATCTGGAAGAATAGGAAAGGGTTTGATGTGTGTGCGTGTGTGTGTGAAACGAGATTTTTTTTGCTATAATGGTATTTGTAAAAACAGGCTTCTACTGTATTAAGTAACATCATGTAAGTTGGAAACACATCCATTAATTGTGAAAGAAACAATCTTGTCAATAGATTTGTCAATATTTTCCAGGGCAGTCGTGGTTTTCTGTGTTTTTACCGTTGTTTTAGTTCAAGTTTTCTTGAATTTGTTATTTGATCAAAAATATTGATACAAGCAATTTTCAATGGATTTATTAAATGCAATATTATCATTCACATTTGGCTTGGGGGAGGGAAAGGGTTATCACCCTCTCCCATCCGTGGCTGCGTGGGGGCTCATTAATAAAATCACTTTTTTTCTACAAAAAAAATGTTAAGCCATGAAGGTAATTTGGGTTCAACGACCTTTCATGTTACATAGATTTTTGGCATTTGTATTTTATGTTTGTAGTTCGTTTATAGTTTATTCATTAATGTTTAATTAAATTTGAGTGATTAGGAGAAAAAAACAGATAATATAAAAACATGCATTCTTAATGATTAACAAGATTGGTTTTAGTTAATGAACAGTCAGTTAATTTTAATTAAAAAATATAATTTAAATAAAATCAGATTTACAATTTGAAAAAAATCATTTTTTTGATTTTTAAAAAAAATCATAATTTTTTTCATACCTTGCTCTAACTGTAGGCTGTGAAAGCAAGGGTTTTGTTTCTCTTTTCATATTTTAGCCCATACTCAGAAACACCTATATCAAATTTAATTTTATTCCTTGATTTTGCTGCGACTAGGGCAGTTGTTCTCAACTTTTCTTTCCTTTCAAACTGAGCACAATTCAGGTCTATCGCTATCTATGGGCGATTTATTACCTAGTGAGCTGTGCCTGTGGAAGTGTAACTGTGTGTATACCAAAGAATCTGAATGTGTATGCAGTGTTTTGATTTTTCAGTGCTGCCATCTATCTTTCAGAAGTGAAGTGAGTGATGTGTTATGATTGAGTTATATTTGCTCTGTTTGGAGGTCTGTTGCTCTCTGTGGTGAGACTTTTTAAAGGGGAGATCAGCTCGCAAGTGGTTCTCAACTAGGGGTGCGTGAACTGCTGTGCGAGAACTGCTTTGGGGGTGTGAGATAAAAACATCCAAGTGGGGGGTGTGGGAAGATAAGTTGTATTGCTCTGGAGGATGTGGGAAGGAAAAAAGGTTGGGAACTATATATATATATATATATTGCACTAAGGCTCCTATATTAAAGTTATTTTATGATGGGGGGGGGGGGTTGAGTTGGTTTTAACCGGAGGGGGGGGGGGACCGGACTGGTCTAAATTAACTTTGGCCAGGCTCAACCACTAAGTTTTACCAAGTGGTCAAAACTCAAACTTCAATTTCTTTTCCAATTTGTAAAAAAGTAGTATGATATTGTGCTGCCTTAATAACTCAGTTACATTAATGACTGAAAAAATGAAGTATATTTAAATGTATATTAATTATATTTGAGTAAAGATTTACTGTCAACTTTTGAATAAAATTGAATTTAAACAGGCTGGTAGTTATAAAACTTGCTATCAGAGCTGCAACTAGAAACGAAAATTTACTCTGTCACCTGAAGTCAGTCTATTCCCTACCCCCCACCCGCCATTATTTTAAACAGAAAAGCAGTTAACTCAGTGTCCTTCCTGATCTGCCTGGGGTGCAAGACCCCCCAACTGCCCTCTACTAGTTATTGCCGGTGCTGTGGGAAGACGTCATGATACTATCGCATCTCTATGAGAAATTACTTATAAAAAAAATTAATGATTGATTGCTGTTTCTTTCAACCATTTGAATTTGTTTGCAGTAGTAAATCAGGAGTGTTAAGGTTTTGGACATTGTGGCAAAACCAAAATGTATTTATCACATTCTCGCCGTATTGTTACCATGCATGAAAATATGACATGAAGTTAAAATTGCTATAAGCTGATAGAAAAAACAAAATTAAAAAACAAATGCTAAATGCAGTCACATGTGGGGACTCTGGGTTTCTGATAACTGTAGCTGAAAATGTCCTGTTTGAAAGTACAGTGAGCATCCCATTTGGCCAAACCGGACATGACGGCAGAAAAATGTTACTGCAGGGAGTCCCACACTGAGTAGTTAGTGCACCAACCTCTCTGTGAGTAAAAAAAGATGCCATTCGGAATCGGCAGTAAATTGTAGGTCCTGGTCTAATTAGGCCTTGGGTGCAGAAAATGATTGTGGTGCAACAAAAATGATCAATGATCAAAGGAGCCACTGAAAAAAAGGTTAGGTGGGATAAAAATTTGTCTATACAGTTAATACTCTCTGTAACGACTTTACTTTCTCCATTGGAAAGTTCTTGGAATAGACCCTATAAACCTCTCTAAATTCTTCTAATTATTCTGAGAAAAACTGAGTTCTATCAACCTCACTCTTCATTCAAAAAACAAATATCTTTCACATTTATTTAAATTAATATTAATGTATAGTAACTAAAAAATATGAAACTTAATCTCTTATTTACTTGTATTACATCATACAAGTTGAAAAAATCATATTATTCAAAATTGTTTGAAACATCAAAAGTACCTGATTTTAAATCAGTGATTTAAAAAAATATCACGTGGTTTAAATCGAGATACCAACATCAATTAATGTTGCCAAATGAAAACTACTTTAGAGACAAAATTTTCATTTATTGTATTTGAAGAACATCAATTTAGAAAATGTTTATATTCATTCAGCCTGAAGTGAACAGCATTTATTTTTAACTTATGAAAGTGTGTTTTTAAAATAAACAAGATCTTTGTGCATTTTTGAATACCTTGTATAAAAATAATAGAAACAAGTTTAATGGACCTGCTTCAGCATCCAGATTTTCGAGTTCTTGTCCTAAGGAGAGCAAAATATATACTATTTACTCTTGTATATAGTTTATATAATATATATATATTGGGTTTGGGATTTGGCAGGGGAGATTTATGAAATTTCTAAGAATGTTGTAGTTTGGGTGTCGCTGTATTGAGTATAAGGATATTAATGAAAGTCTGTAAAGAAAGTTACTAGAACCTAGGGGTTTTCAATATTTTTGTGGGCGAGTCAATCAGCCTCCAAAATCTGCAGGAGTTAAGTAGACCTATTTAATGAAATTACATTGCTTTTCATTTTATAGTACTTGGAAACTTTGGGAGTCTCGTCCAATTGGGCAGTATGTGATGTTTATGGCCTAGATGATGAACTTTTAGCACTGTTGCCATCACCAGTCCTTGGTTTTCTGTTATTGTTTCCTTCAGGAGCAGCTGTAAGTTTTCTTTAAAATTACTATTACTATTTTTCATTAGTGTGGTCTACTGTGTGTAAAATATTTGGCATAAAGTTTGTATTTCTTTACAGACCTGTCAGCTCTCCGGAAATTTTACCCTTTCTCCCACTCTCCAGAATTTTTAGAAGTTGCTAGATGATTGCAGATGGCGAAACTCATGAACCGCTTAACGGATAGGTGCAACTTACCTTTTGCATTTCCCAGTTCATTGAACAGATGACAACAATGAAACAACCAGATCGTTCTTTTGAAAATAAACATTTAGGCTATTCTGTTGAGTATTAAAATTTGAAATCTCTATCATAGTTTTACAATACTACATTATCACAGTAAGTTATAGTTTTCTCAACATCACATTTAACTAGAACAATATTTGGAACATTCTTACCATTTTCTGAGACAACAGGAAATACACTTATTTCGTTCACATCTTCCGTAACACTGTACTAACTTCAGCGGAACCAAGGTTGATTAGGAGACATCCCAGAGATGACTCATATCAGTCGGTCGGACCTTTGCATGCCTAACGGTTAGACACCCAAACCAGGACTGTATTGATTCACACATTAAGGCATCCACTCAGGCTACCGGTCCACCACAGTATTGAGAGCAAAGTCAGGCTAATGTCGAGACAGATCTGGAGGTAGCCAGAAAAGCTACCAGACAACCCATGGCGAGGACGACAAAGCTAATATTACATTGAATCATATGAGGTGTTACCTGGGTGAGCCATCAATCAAGCCATAGAGCAACTATGGAGTTCCAAATAATGCTAAGCATGTTCCATATTCAATACATCGCTATTGTTGAGAAATCACCTGACGAACGCCTCAACATGGTGTATATGATAGAATCGAATGTCTCGAAGAAATAAATCAGTGTTGTATCTCACTGTGTATTCGGTATTTATCTGAGATCGCTCCCATCATGCATCATGACAGGAACCAATCACTAGGACAATCACTAGTCACATGAGTTCCCCTCCCCACCTCCTGAAGCAACTTTTCGAGGTTGAGAGTCCCTTAATAAGTCATGAATACTCAATACAATCCTAACCTGCATACACCCCTTGTGAGCCATATATATACAGACGTCCAGTAACCCCAGACCCCCCATCCCCGTTTTCTTCGCATCAGCATCTACGACGAAACATTCTTTCTGACACAAGCTCGACCATGTACTATGCAAATAAAGCTGGGTTCAGACCCACTGCACTTTTGAACCACTCAAAAACCTGGTTTTTAGCCCACAGCATGGGGCAGTTTTGATGAAAAAACAGGTTTTTACGTGTTTGGACATCGAGTAGAGTGGCCACTTCAGACATGGCTTTACAGATTGCCATCCACGCACAGACAAAACAGATTGGCTCCAAGTTTGTCTTCTCTCACATGTGTATACAATTTCATCATTATCGTAAAGGTCAGTGCAATTAAAAAAAATAAGTAAAACATCACAAGAAACTCAAAGACTCGATTTCCATAGTATTGACAGTGTCACCCATAGCTCCGTAGTTTATTGCGGCCATCCGTAGGGACTACAGACCATCCGTAGAAGTTGGCAACTCTGAGTTTTTAAGGTTATTTGTGGGGTGTATGTGGACCATTTGGTTTATTAATTTTTCATTTGCTTAGTTTGAGGGTTCAACAAGTATAGTAGTCATTAAAAACTTCTGTCTGGATGGGAAAAATAATTTTGTATTTACTACTTCGTGGTCTTTTAGACAGTAACTAACATTCATCATTCAAAATTAGTCCACATTTTCTGTATTGGTGAAATAACAGTTTGAATGAAAAAGCAGTTGGATACATAGACCTATTCTAGGCTTGAGGATTCTTATGCTACCTAATAGCACTCGGTTGTCTTGTGTATTTTTAGAGCATGTGCAGAGGCATAAACGATATTTACAATGCTCTGCAAAGAGTTAGAAATGAAAATGCTTCATTTGTCAAAAACAATTACACTGGCATTGAACACTAAAATGTAAACAAATCCCTTTAAAAATGGTATGACAATGCTGTAAAACCCTTTCTTCTTGACTCATTTAAATGTTGGACCTTGTAATCTACACATGTGTTTTTGGATGTGGTCTCAAAAGTGTGTCTTCTTAAAAACCTACATGTTTTCATAATTTGCTGTGCATTGTCAAAGAGAGTTGACAGACTGGCCTGTGGAAGACTCCGAAAAAAGAATGTAATATATGCATATTGTGAGAAAAGATGGAAAAGAATTATCTGTGGTTACTAGTACAGTTTTGGCCAAATTGTTTTTAGCAAGTCATTTCTGCCATTTTGCTTTGGCTCGAGTCAGTCTTATGGGATATTGAAATAATGCTATGATTTTTTAAAAATAAAATTTTGAGGGATTTTTTATTTATTATCTTGTTGAACATGTTTCGGTGGGGGAAATCCAGTGATCATCGTATCGTCAGATTTCACTAACTTTTCCTCGGGTAAGGTTGATAACAAAAGACTGGTTCCTTGTTTCGGAGAAATAACTTTGATGTTTTGAGAGGAAGGTTAGCGGAAGTTTTCAAAGACCGGTTGGAATCACAGTAGGGGTGGTAGGTCAATGGGAAGAATTTAGTAAGAAGCTGCCCTCTGTTTTGCACGACGTCATACCCTTTTTTTGAAAAAAGCGTGTTTGTACATCACACTCTCTATGATTCAGGGATAGCATGCGTAGCTTTGTCTTGAAAAGAAAAGAGCATTCAGAGAGTATAAAAGTGGACGAGGTGACCTATCATTGTTCACTGATAAAAGAAGAGCATTGAAGAAAGTGATAAGGGATACAGGGTTCGCACATCCTTACAAACTCCTAACTTTTCATTTCCCTCTGGAAGGGCCCTTATAACTCCTTACTTTTTGCAGCCACACCTGAAAAAGTCCTTTTTTTTTTCTCTGAAGGGATGATCTTTCTTAGAATAGGCATTCCCCATGGTAATAGCATTGCCTAGAAAAATAAGAGGTAGCTTCCCCCGAATATAAAGAGGAAGAAAAGAGAAAAAAAACACTCTCTTCCTTTGTAATAGGAAATGTGAAAGCAGGGGATGGGATTGGAACATCCAATGGTTGTGCATACCTGCCAACCGTTAAGATTTTGTGATATTTAGTAAATTAATACGATTATACGCTTTTGCTTCTAAAAATGCGATTTTTTTTACTGAAAGTGTTTTCCTGCCTATGTCGCAAACTGGTCAGCGTTGGAAATCGATTGCCCGTAGAACGACATCACTCCGCTGAACCAGTAGCCGAAAATTCCAGGAAATATCTAGGAAGTTGTGCTGGAAGTGTGTGTGTGTGTGCCTAGAGTTGCTGCAAATATAAATAATTTTGTAAGAAAAATCTTTGTCGGCTGTGGTTTTTATTTTGAATAATTGGAGGGGGAATGAATATCACTTTTAGAATTTTTAGAATTTATGTGATGCTGTTATGAGTTATATTTTTGACTAATACTTGAAGGTTTTAGAACACTTTGGTGACAACAGAAAGCATTCATGTGGATTGATTATTTTATGAATTCTTATGATGCTGGGTAACAAATCAAAACTTGTAATTTTTGAACCACTTCTACATCTATATTTTTGAGAAGAGGGAAAGTTTGTTTGCTAATTAAAAATAAATTTCATATGTGCCCCACCCCTTTTTTTGCTGTAAAACTTGTAAGTTATGAAGTTTGCCATGACTCCTTAAAAACAGCTTGAAACTCCTTAAAAAGTCCTTAAAAACTCTTTACTTTTCATTTTGAAAATTTTGTATGAACCCTGGGATAGTGAAAAGGAAGTTGAATATAGGTTGGCAGATAACATAGGCTCTGACTCTAAATCATTTTTTAGATACGTCAATAATGGATGTAAGGGCACAGTTGGCCCCTTCTCGATAGGAGGGTCTAGGTTAGAGAGCAATGCAGGCATGTGTAATGCTTTCAATGACTTTTTCGCATTGGTTTTTAATGCAGATAACTATATTCAATGTACGGGGGTTGCATGGGGTGATAAAATCCTCAGCGATATTCAAGTGGAAGACGTGGAGGTCCTAAATCTTCTAAGAAATGTATGTGCAAGCAAAGCACCAGGACCAGATGATATCTATCCCAGGGTCCAAAGGGAATGTGCTAATGAATTGTTGGGGCCAGTCGCACAGATATACAGGAGTAGTGTTGCCGAGGGTATCGTCCCAAGGGATTGGAAACTTGCTAATGTTGTTCTGATATTTAAGAAGGGTAGTAGAGAAGCTGTGTCCAATTATCGTAAAGTGAGTTTGACGAGCTCCCTCTAGAAAATTTTGGAGATTATCATCAAAAGGCAGTTTGTGAAGTGGATAGACGTATTGGCGGATAATCAGCATGGGTTCAGTAAGGAAGAGTCATGTGTAACTAACCTCCTTTGCTTCTATGATCAAAGGTATGATCAGGCTTTGGATAATGGCAGTGCCGTCTTAACGCATGGGCCTACCTGGGCCACGAGAGAAGAGGGGCCTCACAAAAATGAGATTTGGTTGGCATTTTCTGTAATTTACCTGGTAGGTCCTCAGAAAAACCACTTGGCCCGGGGGCCCATGGTGTTCTTAAGACGGTCGTGGGTAATGGCAAGAATGTAGATGTTGTTTACCTTGATTTCCAGAAGGCATTCGTTCGGGTCCAACATGGTGAACTCTTGAAGCGTTTACACGAGATTGGAATAGGGGGGGGGGCAACTTGCTGAATTGGATAGAATCATGGTTGAGAGATAGGTCGCAACGAGTTATGGTAAACAGGGAATTCTCTGGGCCTTGGCCCCATACCTTTTTCACTTTTTATCGAATAACTCGATCAGGGTATCATGGGATTGATAGCAAATTCGCAGATGACGTGAAGCTAATGCAGGTAATCGGGAATCAAAGCAATAGGGAGTTGCTCCAGAGCAACTTAAACAGGATTATAGCATGGGTAAATGAATGGAGCATGGCGTTTAGCATTGACAAGCGCATAGACGCTCACTTTGGTTCGAACAACCCATGGTTCTCGTACGAGTGGAATGGTGTCGCTATTCCGGATGTAATTAGGGTCACCGATTTGGGAATTCTCATTGATGAGTGGCTCAAGTTTCCTGAACATTGTATAGAATGCTTGGTTTGATTTTCAAAAAAGTCTCTTCGCGTTCTCCTAAAGTCATTCTTCTGCTTTTTCGAGGTTTAGTTTCTCCTGGACTGGAGTATGCTGTAAGGTTTTGGAGACCATACCTACAGAGGGACATAGACTTGGTTAAAGGGGTGCAGAGAAGAGCTGTGCGTGTCCTTATTGGCACACAGGGATTGAGTTATGAAGAAAGACTTCATTTTTTAAACGTTTACATTGGATGAGCGCAGGTGTCGGGGAGATATGATCGAAGTGTTCAAAATTTTCAACAGGATGGATAGGATGGACCATGAACTTTTAGTACACCGCCAATCGATTGCTTTTACAAGGGGACACTAGTGTCGATTGGTAAGGGACAATGCAAGATTATGGTGTCGCAGGGGGGAATTTTTCTCTAATAGGGTTGTTAATAAATGGAATAGCTTACCCCCGTAGGTAGTAAATTGTAACACAATTGACAGAAATACGATAAAGAAAAAAGAAATACGATAAACATGTTGGGGTAAATCAAGAAGCTATCCATACTTAGAATAAGACAACTATAATATTCTTTATGGGCATTGTATCATGTGTATATATTGTTTATAATTTTTGTGATTGTGTTTTTAATTGGGTTGCAGTATTTTTGAATAATGACATCCATATTTGTTATGGCCATCTTTTTCTCAGCTACCTCGTTGGGCATTTCGCCTGTTGTGGCGTTGTATTTATACTATGCTATATGCTATGATTATGTTGTCTAGCCCCCCCCCCCAGTCCTACCTTTTCTGATTTTTTGAGTGGCAGCTTTGCATATTCTCTAGTGTGGGCGTACTGAATTTGTTTAGCTATTTTTTTTAAATTAAATATTTGTTTTTGCTTCAACATTTCTTTCAATCATGAGTAACTTGAATTCTTATGAATCATTCATAACAATTTTAATTACAACTTGAGAAACTAATATGATGAGTGTGGTGAGCAAACCGCCATATATTCATTTGATCAATCTTGAATAATTGATTTAATTCTTTTATATAGTCTGAAATATATATATGCATGTTTGTATAATTGTAGCAAGCTGAGTATTTTGAAAAGAAGGAAAAGGAAATGGCGGAGAACAAATCTCAGATACCGGAGAAGTTATTTTATATGAAACAGACTATTAAGAATGCTTGTGGGACCATTGCCCTGTTGCATGCCCTTGCAAACAACAAAGAAAAGATTGGCTTAACAGAATCATCTCCTCTGTTCAAGTTTCTTCAAGAGAGTGACAAACTTTCTCCAGAAGAGCGAGGCAAGCTGTTGGAAACTTTTGAGGTATGCCCGATACAGTTTATAAGGAAAAATAATGAAAACCAAACTGAGCGTCAAATTAAAGTGTAAAATCAATTTATATGGCAAACATATACCAGATGAAATGACGGCTGTCAGGATTTAAAGTTCTGTCTAGTAGATATATTTTTGCCTTCAACAAAAACATTGTGTAATTATATGATACACAGGATTTTCTTAAACTCTTTCAACAAAAAAACGAAAGGTCACAAATATCAAGGAGAAAATCTTATTTGCAATGGAACTTATAATAGGGCACTAATTACATTTGTAGTGCCAGAAAGTTTTGATGACTGGCCTGTTCAAGTACATATTATTAACCCGACCTTAATCCACAGGGGTGTGCCTTATAACAGAGAAGACAAGAAATGTTCAGATTATAATATATATTATGGGTCCAATACTCAAGGATTCCCAAGAGTATAATACTCTTTGATGATGTTTGTCAAACATTAAAAAAAATTATCACAAATTTTGTAGTTATCCCAGCTAATATAATGTGTCAACTAACGTTAAAGTTGGTTTTAATTTATAATTTCAGATTTTAATTTTTTTATTGTGACAACATGACAATGTACAAAAAGACAAACAGTAGCAAAAAAAATATGTACATACATAGAATACAAAATTGGGACTTGTGACCCGAAGGGACTAGGGTGTCCTTCCAGCAGGTCTATAAGAATAGTCTATTATATGTTAGTAAAGCCGGTTTCGTTTATGATGAAAATGATGGCTTTCGTTAGAAAACTCTCCTGTTCCTTAAGAAAATGTTGATAATTTCCATTTAAAGAGCAGTTCGGAAGAGCAATAGGTGAGGGTGACACAATTTATGTGATACAGTACAGTGTTGCGGCGACTCACTGATTGATCACTGAAGACACGCCGTGTGCAAAAACGCATGGACACGTAGAAAAAATAAAAAGTGTGACAAGCGATGAGAAAGAAAATATTATGCTGGAGTCTTCACATGTTTCGCATTTCATTCGGTGTAGGGATGGCCACCAGTCACAAGAAACACGTCTTGAATTTGAATATGAAAGTGGAGGTCATAGGTTCAAAAGAAGAACGAAATTTAAGTGTTACAGAGATAACAAAAAAGTTTGCTATTTGAAAAACTCAATGTTATGACATTATCAAAAGAAAATGGGAAATTCGAGCCGAATGGTTGAATGGAAATGGAGAAACAAAACATAACATGCACAAGACTGAAAATGAGCAAATTAACAAAATTGTATGGGAATGGTTTGTGGACGCCAGATCTAGAAAACTGCTGATATCTGAGCCAATGGTTCAAGCTAAAGAAAAAGAAAAAATTGCTGAACAACTTGGGAAGGAAGATTTCCAGGTATCCAATGGGTGATGAGAAGGTTTTCAAAAACGACATTCAATAAAATTCAAGGAAGTATATGGTGAAGCTGCTGATGCTGATCCTGTGAATAATTGGAGCGAAAAACTTTTGAAATTAATTCAAGGATACAATGTTAAAAACAGCAAATGGGGATGAAACCGGATTGTTTTAAAGGGCCCTAGCAAACAAAACTGTTTGCTTGAAGGGAGAAAAAAAGTGTGGATGACAGTTAAAATCATGGAAGAGTGGCTTGTTGCCCTTAATGCCAGAATGAAGAAACAAAAATGACAGGTTCTGCTATTTCTCTTGACAATGCAACTTGTCATCCTCACATTCAGCTTTCTAATGTTAGACTGGCTTTTTTCCCACATAACAGAACTACTGTTACACAGCCAATCATGGCCCCCACAAGGGGTGGGCTGACAAGGCTCCAGCCCTGGGACCCGGGAGGATTTTAATCATTTTTTGTTTTTCACGCTATAAATTCATCATAAAGGGGGCCCCGTGGAAGTCTGGTCAGGGGCCTGTAAAAGATCCCAGCCTAGGGGCCCTGCTTCAGGATGTGGGGGCCATGCAGCCAATGGATCAAGGAGTCATTCGCAATGTTCCCACAAATTACACTGGTAAACAAAATTTCACTTTTTTTGTGTTTCTTTGATCAAATAGGGCCATTCTTATAGTATTTTCCCCACTGATTCCGAATCTGCTTTCAGAATTTGTCTGTCAGGCGTAGTTTTTGAGTAATACACATTTAAAATTTTGAAAACTTATATTTTTCGCATTTGCTTACAAATTAAAATAACTTAAATTCTAATATTAATGGCAGTTCAAAAGGTATTTTTACATGATTTTCTTCTGTATTTTGTAGCAGGAATATCTCTTTTTAATGTCCAACGGTAATTGTCTAGCATGTTTGGGCTCCACTTGCCTTGATAATGCGATTGCATGATGGATATGTCTTGGTGGATCGCTCACTGTACTCATCGCTGACATCACCTAGATTTTCTTTTTATAGGGAAGAAATCCAAATGTGAATGAAGGAAATGTATCTTCAGTGAGACATATTGCAACCAAGAGCTTTATAGTTCTGAAGTAATTCCTCCACAAGGTCCTTATATTTGTCCGTCTTGTTATTTCCAAGAAAGTTCTGGACTACTTTCTTGAATGACTCCCATACTGGTGTTTTTTGCTCATTTAGGGTGTCATCGAACTCAGGATCGTTCATTAATTCTCGAATTTGAGGGCCAACGAATATGCCTTCCTTGATTTTAGCGTCACTGACCTGTGGAAATTTGTTTTTTAGAAAGCTAAAACCGTCACCGTTTCAAAATTCATTCCTTTAAAAAAAAATTCATTAATCCCATTTTAATGAATAGATGTGGCAGGTAGACTTTCCGGGGGTTCACTAGGGGCTGACATGTTTGGTTCCCGGAACGAGCTGTCTTCTTGGTGACCATTGTTTTTTTATATAATGGTTTTGTCTATCTCTGCTGTTTCACAAGTACAAGAAATAGTAAAATTTGGTATATCCTAGTTGAAGACCGAGTACAAGAGCAATGACTTTCAAATCTCTGCAAAAGTGCCAGGCATGTCTTTCATACTGAACCATCTGTAATAAAACTTTCATGTTTTCATATGTCTCCTTCATGTGGGCCCCGTAAGCGATGGGAATGGAGGGGTTTTCATTACCATTGTGCAAAAGTACTGCTTTCAAGCTGGTTGTAGAGGAATCTATGAATAACCTCCACTCTAGGGGATTAGACTGATGCCCCAATGCAACGTACAGAGCATCGACATCATTGCACTAGACTAAGTGATCTTCCTTCGAAAAAAAGTGCTCAAATTGCTTTGGTCGAGGAGCAAAGCTTGGACTGGAATTTCCTAGAAAGGGTGAAAGGGACTCGTAATTCCCTTGTCCCCGTGGCTAGCACATGATCAGAGGTATCTCAAAAGAATCTTGATGTACTATTTCATAATATTTAGTCAGATGAGGCAAGTTTTAATATTCATAATACCCATTAGGCTAAAAATGTTGATCTTCTAAGTATAGATTATAACTCATTAACTGCCAATTTTTTTTTTGAAATTTTTGGCCGTATAAATTATATATATGCACAAAAAGTTGTAAACGTAAAGCACGTAAAATTCCAAAATCCCCAAATAGGGATCATGGCAGCTAATGGGGCAGCTGGTTCAGCTAACCCACAACAATGGAAAATGCAACTGCGGAAAACTGGTGCCTGATGGACGATTTCTGATGACGGGTTCAGAATCAGCATCAAAAAATACGTAAGAAACAGTACTCAGCATCCAAAAAACAAAAACCTTGTTTACCAGTGTTATCGGAGCTTTGTAATGCAATAACTGCTGGCAAAGATGAAAAATGCATCAAGTTTATTGGAATTAACAAAATCTATTGATTTACTTGGGATGTGATATTGCGGGTTTCAAAAGCATGAAAAAAAGTTGATAATGGAACCATAACTCTTTGTTTTGCAAAAGCAAACTTCCCCGGAGAAATCAGTTCAATAGAAGAATCAGTCAATCATGAAATTGATAATCTACAAGACTCATTAAATGCAGCAAAAGTAGGATTGCATGCAATAGACTTCGTAACAGTGGATGATGAACTAGCAACGACAGCACTGTATTAAAACTGTATTGGAACTGCTATTTTGGGGCAGCTTACCAATGAAAGCAGCAGCAGTGATGAAGAAGAGAAATCCAACACAGTTGTAGAAAATGATCTTAGGATAAACTCGTACACAAGTGCAGTTCAGTGCCTTACGAATTTACAGGACTTTGCAGCTTATAAAAATGACATGGAGCTTTTGAGCATGATAAACAGTGCTTGAATGTTTGCAGAAAACTGTATTGTAAGAATGATGCTGGTACAGAAAAAACTGTACTTGATTATTTCAAAAAATAATTCACGTATAGTTATGTAAATATGGCCACAAATGTATAATCTTTATTTCACAAAGGTTATTGGTTGTTGATCTCACTGTCTCTATTTTGAAAAAGGTTGCATCATTTCTCAATTACTTGTATGTGTTCCTTCTATTGCTATTCAGGAGAGCATTTTATAATGATTTTTAACTATTTGCACATTAAGTATGAAATTTAAAATGTGTAGTAATTTGAAATAACATGAAAACATAAAAAATACGGTAATAATATACATGTCACTTTAATACTCATTGGTCTATAGTATTTTGGATGATATTCTGAAAATTTAAGTTTTGCCTAATGATAGAAAAAAAAAATACTGAATATGTTTTTGTGTGCACCTTTATAAAATGGAAACCTGTCTGTAACAGAAAAAAATTTCATTCCCTTGACGTTCTGTTTTATACAGGTTTCACTGTATATACTTTTTTTTCTCCAATCAACCATTTATCCAGTTGATTTTAATTTATTATTTAATTTCATTAATCCAAGATAGCAAGCTCTGGAATTTTTTCATTAGATGTTCATCTTGAAATATGCTTGCAATAAGTTTTTAAAAATCACCCCTTCTACTCTTTCCATTTAAACTACTCCCATCATCTACAGTTGATGAGTGCAGTATCATGCTCCATCGCTTTCTGATGATTCAGGATACAGAGGAAAAAGGGAATTTTCTCTCAGGCATACTGCTCACGATCTTGTGATGTAGTTTTCAGGATGGGTCCAATATAACTAAAACTGCATATCCTACTGAGCGAGCCATTGATAATTAAAGGACAATCCAGAATTGCTGTTGGATGCTACTGGAGAAGTTGAGGTCCAGCATGCAGATGCATTGTATGATAATGCTGGATAATCAACTGAGTGAAATGATGCTCTTTTGGAAGAAGGATCAGATTTTGACTTTACAACCTATGGGCATGTCATAATTTTCCGCCCGCCCTGAAAATTCACCATCACCAGTGAATGGATTCAACTGCAGAATTTTGCACTTTGAAAGGAGAGTTCCTGATTTTCTTGAAGAAGACAATTCTGATTGGAGTTCTTCTTCTTGAACTTTTATAACCCATATACATAATGCATGTTTCAGTTCTTGAGTGGTGAGAAACTGTGTTCCTTTCAGATGCAGTGAGTTTGCAGCTGTCGATGAATCTGAAGGCATATGCCGTGACTTGCTAAAGAGAAGTAAGGGAGGCCAACCTGTCGATAATTTCTATGTCATGTGCAATACCAACAAACACAGATTGGTTGCAAGAAATATTTTTCTTCTCAGTCAAAGCTTCATCCACAGAGCTGCACAACACAGGTTTGTCTGCGAGCTGACCTGGCTTGGAAAGGAACTCTGGACCATACCACCATAGGGGAAATACCTTCAATTTGTTGGCTGGTATTCCTTGTGCGTGCAATCAGCAGGATTGTTGGTTTTATCAATATGATTCCAATGACCCTCAAGGAGGAGCTCGTGAATTTTTGTCACTTGATGAGCCACAAACGTCTTCCACCGTTTTGGATGTGAAGAGTCAGGCTAGAACTATTGTTGAGTCAGTCCAACATATGTTTGTGTAGACCAGACGTAGGGCATTGTATGTAAACTTGATGAGTCTTGCAAGCAGCACTACTCCACAAAGTTCAAGTCGAGGCAAGGTTGTTGGTTTTACAGAGGCCACTCGTGTCTTTGTTGTTACTAGTTGAACCTTTGCAATGCCTTCACTAAAACTGTTCAAATGTACACAACCGTGGAGTAAGCCTTTTCTGATGCATTGCTAAAACCGTGAATTTCTAACATATGTGGAGAAATTTGCATTATGTATCTTGGAATTTGAATGTCTTCCACTTGCTTGAAGTCTTGATAAAATGCTATTTTTTCATCCCAAGACAGTTCACCCTTCCATATTTCTTGTATTAGAATCTTGACATTGATTACAGCAGGAGCCAACCATCTAAGTGGGTCAAACACTTTGGAGATGTGTGATAGAACAGAGTGCAATTGCTGTTATATATTCACCGGTGGTGATTTTGAATTGAAAACAAATACATTATCTTTTGGCTTCCATAAAATGCCCAAATTTTTGATGTCGGCATCTATTTCGAATGTAGTACCTGTTGCATGAAAGTCATTCGGTAGAGGTACAAGAACGTCGTCTTCATTTGATGCCCACTTTTTTATGACTAATCCACCATTTTAAACATATCGCAAAATGGCAACCAGTCGTTAAGTTTGTCACTGAATGAAGGCAGTTCAATTTTCGGTAAGCACTTGGAACTAGTTTGTGAATTTACAGTACCTGCTTGACGAAGATCCGACTTGCCAAATCATCGAATTCCACTTCATGGGCTACCAGGTGAATGTTGAAACAGGAAATAAAACTATTTTATCTGCAAAAAATGTGAAAATGAAACAGCAAAAAGCAACCAGGAAGATGCTGACACAAAACTGGATGGACAAATACTTAACAGAACTTCAAAAGGAGGTGAGAAAGACTATGGAACGAGCAACAGAAAAAATTCTTCAGAGACAGCAAGACCTCGACAAAGAAATAACACCCAAAGAAATGAAATAAAACTGGTTGAATTTATCTCAAAATACATAGACTATTTCACAGGGCAGATGGAGAATTTGATAGATCTAATAAGACAAACAATGAAGGAAAACAGGGAAATCAAAATGGAAAACAAGAAGCTGAAATCAGATATAGAAGGCTTAAAGTACCATATGAATGAATTTGAAACCGAGCCAGATGAACAATATTGAAGTAAAAGGAATACCGGAGATGGCAGATGAAAATGTATAGGAATTAATACAGGTGGTAGAAACACAGTTGAGTATCCAGGAAACAACAAATTGAAAATACAAACAGAGTTACAACATGTAATGAAAATATACCAAAACCAATCGCATCAGATTTAATAGCGAGAACTCAAAAAAAATCTGGCTACAAAAAGCTAAAAGTTAAGACAATCTTACAGCAGACAAGATAAATGAAGTTTTTCGAGACACCAGAATTTATGTAAATGAGCACTTAACCATGGAAAATAAGAGATTATTCTACCTCATAAGACAATGTAAAACAAGAATCAAATACAAGTTTGCCTGGGTGAAAGAAGAAAAGATTTTTCTCTAGAGAGACAACACAATTGTAAAGTAATTCGAGTACACAAAAGTAATTCGAGTACTAAATGAAGAACAATTAAATAAGTTAGAAGCAAATGCCAATAATTCCTGAGGACTTATTCGAGAATCAATATCAGTAATCTCTGGAGGAAATCAGTGAAGTCAAGAAATTCATCAATCAATATGGAAAAACAGATAAATCATTAACATTTCTTGTATTGAACATTCAAAGTCTTAGGACAAATTTTGACAACTTATTAATATTTTTGAGAATATTAAGTGAACCAATAGATATATGTTTAAGTGAAATATGAATTGAAGATGAAATATTCAGCTACTATATTGCAAGCTTTGAAAATACAAATGAGTATCATTGTTATGTAAACTGTAGAACTTATAATAGGTCAGTAATAATGTATAAATAAATGATAAAATAAATGATAATTTAGCCGCTGTGGTGGTCGAGTGGTTATAGTGCCGGACTCGTGATGTGAGGATCCGGGTTCGAACCCCACAGTGGTGGTCTGCTGAAGTTGGTTTTCTGTGGTTCCCAACTTCAAGGCGCAAATGCGAGCCGATCTCCCCGTTAAAAAGTCTCGCCACAGAGAGCAACAGTCCTACAACGGTAAATCATTCAACCATAACACTTCACTCATAGTTAGAAAAACTGGGGGCAGATGACAGCACTACACATAACAAGCATTACACAGAAACAAAACTTTACGTCAGGTTGCACTACACGTACACGCACATTCCCGCAGGTACCGATTCGTTGGGGTTCGTTGGGGGGGTTCCATGTGTGGTGTAGCAGTAGTAGGTGGGGCCTCCAAAAAATGGCTCGGGGATCCATGATGTTCTTAAGTCAGCCACCTCGTTGGGCAATTTGCCTGTTGTGGCGTTGTATTTGTATTTGTATTTGTATTTAATGTATATCAATAGCAAAATCAAATCTAAAGAAAAGCCATTCAAAATTTGTCTCATCTGAAGAATTATGTATCAGATTCCAGATTTTATGATACTAATATATTATTATACCGCTCACATTGATATGATATATAATCTACACTGCTCAAAACAATTAGGGGAGCACATGGTTTTAACAAAATTACGCAAAGATGTATACCGATAAGTAACATAGAATGAATCATCCATAATTTAAAGCCTAGCAGGAAACGGAAGAAGAAAACTTCATATGCAAATCAAAGTTCATGACGTCAAAAACCAGAAAAAGGAGATAAGGGCAGAAATCGGGATGTTGCAGAAACGTCTGTTTTACTGCCGTAACTGTGAAATTCGATTGCGCAGTATTTTTTTTTTTGAGACAAGGTGACTTGAGGACGTCTCAACAACGTGATTTACCGGAATCCATGGCATGGCGTGTTATAGGCAGACTGGAATCCGGGCAAACACAACGTAGTGTCGCGGACACTGTTGGAGTCGCCAGAAGTGTTGTTGTAAGGCTGTGGAATCGATTCCAAGAAACAGGAAATGTTAGACGTCGACCAGGGCAAGGTTGGCCACGCGCCACTACAGCAACTGATGACCGCTATATACAGTTAACAGCCCGTCGAAACAGAACAGAGAATGCTACGCAGCTGCAAAGACGGTTGCTCTTGGCAACAGGACGAAGGGTGTCCAGCCAAACAGTACGTAATCGGCTTCATCAGGGAGGGCTCTATGCACGTAGGCCAATGATCTGTATTCCGTTGACCCCACGCCACCGTGCGGCCCGAAGAAGATGGGCTGCTGAACATCGAGATTGGGAGCAACATGATTGGAGCCAAGTGCTGTTTACAGACGAGTCCCGATTCAGTCTGGAGTGTGACACCCTACGTGTTCTGGTATGGAGGGACAGAGGCACTCGAAATAACCCCGCATTCATTCGTGAAAGGTCACAATACAGATGAGCTGGTTGGATGGTATGGGGTGGAATCAGCATAGGCGGACGTACGGACCTGCATATCATTCGGAATGGCACTTTGACGGCCCGAAGGTATGCAGACGAGATACTGCGGCCTCATGTCATCCCTTACGCTGGAGCCATTGGAAATTCCTTTGTTTTCCAGGATGATAATGCCCGACCGCATAGAGCTCGTCTGGTGGAGAACATGCTTGAAACTGAAACAATACAGCGTATGGAATGGCCAGCATGCTCTCCTGACCTGAAGACAATCGAGCATGTTTGGGACATGCTCGGACGACGCATTGCTGCGCGACCAAGGCCACCTGTTACTGTCCGAAACTTGCAGATTGCACTTCTTGAGGAGTGGAACAGTATTCCCCAAAGTCTGATCGATAACCTCATCGCATCCATGGCAAACAGGTGTGCAGCAGTCTTAGCTGTTCGAGGAGACCACACGCCCTATTAAAACTCATGCATCATGTCTAAACAGTACTTTTTTTTATCGTTTACATGTAACCAAATTGTTGCCCTAAATCATCTTTTCATGTGTTTTCCATATTTTCAAAGAATTAAAGCTTAATTCCAATTTTTTTTGTCTTTTTTCTGTATTGCGCATTGATACGCATGTACTATCCATTGTATGCCAATACATGGCTGTCTCGCACGGTTTTCTTCACTTTTTTGCTTGCTCCCCTAATTGTTTTGAGCAGTGTATATACATAAAAACGAATGTATGTCTGTTTGTCCTTTATGCATTACTACACCCTTCATCCGATCGCCATGAAACTTTGGGAAGTTGTTGAGTACACTCCCGCAAAGGTTTCTGGCATAGTCTTTTTGCCTTTCCTTGAATTTCCTTTCTTCTGAAATCGCAGCAACACACGACGGGTAAGCTAGTTTTTTAATGAACTAGAATGAAACATAAAAAATTAAAAAACAATACATTAATAGTGGTAGATATTAACAAACTTACATAACAAAACTTCAAAATAACTTGATATGATGACAATAAATAGATTTGTACCCCTTCATAATAGCAATACAAGAGAAATTAATGAATCTAAAACATGTTTACATCATGTTTTTACAGAACACAAACACTACAAAAAAATTTCTGGTATACAAAACTCAAATAACAGACCATTATCCAGTAATAGGATTCATAAATCTTTTACAAAAGGAACCGGAAGGACAAAATAATCAAAACAAATATTTAAAATATATAAATTTTAATAAATTTGAAGATTTTATTGTAAATATAAATTTGGTTGGTGTCCTAGAGGAAAGATGTTTAGAAAATAAATATACAAACGATTTTTGGCTATTATAACATCAAATTCTAATTTTTGGACAAAACAAGTTAGAAAGAAACCCCAAAAAAAGCAAAAACAATTAGATCACTAAGGAAATAGTAAATCGAATAAATTACAAATAAAAATTGTAATGAAAAGATTAAAACACCCAAATATTGTTTCATACGAATTAGAGTACAAGAAATATAATAAAGATCTGAAAATGTATATAAACAAATAAAACAGGCGCACATTAGGAATACATTTAGGCTATGTGGAAATAACAAGAAACAGCAATGAAAATTTATAAATAACAATGTTCTAAATGAAAATGTAAAGCACAATACACTTCCAATATCTGACAGCAATAAACACCAAGCAAAAAAATTCAATGAGGACTTTATAACAAGAAACATAGAAGAAATAAAATTGTGTACAGACCATAATTGTGAGGAGGAGCAAACAATAACTCTACCAACTTGATGTATTTTTTCAAAATTAATGATAATGAGATCATAACAAAATTAAAGATTAACAAAGCAAGTGGATGCGATCAAATAACCCCTAAGATGTTGAAAGTAATTGCCCATTATTGCATAGTTATAATATGATTAACTCATCTATACTAAATGGATTCTTTTATAGCGAGTTGAAATATGCCATTGTACATCCCATTTATACGGGATAGGCAAAATGATATAAAACAGGAGAGACATAACTTATTGAACTCAGGCCTATATCAATTCCCATTTTTTCAAAAGTAATAGAAAAGTTTATGAAAAAACAGCTTGTAAGTTTCTTAAATTATCAGAACTATCTAGTACCTAACCAATATTTGTTTTAAAAAAGTAAAAATACAGAAATGGCCATTTTAGAACTATGTAATTATTTGAACACTGAGTGTAACTATAATAAATATTCAATAATTTTTTTCTGGATTTAAAAAGAGCTTTTGACTATGTGAATCTAATGGTACTTAGAGAGAAATTGTCATTAGCTGGTATAAGAGGTAATACATTAAACTGGTTTAAAACATTACTTTAATAGGAAACAAGCAGTAAAAAAAAAAAAAAGAGTATCCCATGGATCGGTTCTTGGGCCGATTTTGTTTCTTGTTTATAGATAAATGACATATTCAAACTGAATATAAATGGAAAATTAATTCCTTTCACAGACGACACAATACTGTATGTTGAAGATGCCAAAATTACAAATTTAATGAAAAAGTCGAAGGGGACCTATACAAAATCAACACCTGGCTTAAGAGAAATAAACTTAAACTAACTATAACAAAAATCAAAATACATATGCTTAAAAACAAGAAATATAAATAATTTAACTAACATAAAAATCAAAATCCATGATCACTGTCCATGCCAATATATTTCACGATGTAACTGCCATGAAATTGAAAGAGTTCATGAATGCAACTACCTAGGAATAATAATACAAGATGACCTGAAGTGGAACTCCAATGTGAAAAAATAATAAAGAAATAAAGAACATATGCCACAATTTTATGTAGGTTAAAAAACACAATCGACAATAACTTTGTAAAAGATGTATTTTATGCTTGGATATACAACATATGGAATCACTGCTTGGAAAGTTGCTTATCAAATAAATATACGGAAACTAGATAATATTTACAATAAAATAAGATCCAGAATAACAAGCACCACAGCAAACAATTATGCAACAGACAATGTCACTAACTAACTATAAGGCAAAACTATATTTATAGACTAATAAAATTTTCATTCTTAAACAATAAATGGCTAGAAACGAAACAAAATAGTACTTCATCTAGATTAAATAACATATATCAAGTGCTGAAAACAAATAAAACGCTATTCCAAAAGTGTTATAGATATACTGCCCCAAAAATAATGAACCAATGCCATATAACTAAATAATAACATAAGATCCAATCACAAGATATTTATATTCTCGATAAACACTAGTCTAGAATCCATACTAAAGCAATAATAGATCATAAACACAAAATAAATCATTCTGAAAAAAAATAAGTTCAAAAATATGACCATTCCGGCTAATCAATAAAAAATACAAACCATGTGACCATACATGAATTTGGTGTATGCCAGCCGAGTAATTTTTTTATGTTTGTATTTACATATTGTTCCAGATAATTTTTCACAAGTCCTTGAAATAAGCAGAGGATGGAAACACTTTACAGGACGTTACAAATTTATCCACATAACAATTTTTGCATGCATTTACAGGTAGATATACGCTAACCAAATCAGAGTTCTCTTCTCGAACATAAAATCCAACAACTCTTCCCCTCTCTTGTGATCGCTTCAATATTTATGGGTACTGTCGAATCTTCGAGAAAAACGAATATTCCAGAAAACTTTGTTTTACTGTTTCCAAGTAGGCGGCACCACCGGACGGGCAGAAAATCACTTCCAGAAAAATCTGGATGTTTTGCACCATACCTTTGTATTTTTTGTTTGGCAACAGGACATTGGCAAGTTTGAGGGGATCTGTACCATATATTGTAGCATATATGTTTTATTTGTTCAACTAAAAATATATACAATTTTATAAAATATTTAATGCTAAACAATTAGCACATTAATAAGACTGTTGCGTAATGCAATTAACTCTTTAATCTGATTTATATTGACCCACTGGAAGGACTTGTCCCTAGGGGTCGCAGAATGTCTGTGTCATCATAATGTCATTTTTTGTGGGGTTTTTTTTTTCTGTGTTTCTCGGTTGTTTTGATTGTATATTTTGTGTTGTGCTCAGTCCAATAAATGAATAAATAAAGTTAATCCGTTGACAAGATGACTATTTCATCGTGCAAGGTTTTGAGCTCCGTCCACAGTTTACTGGCTTGATCTTGGTAGATTTCCAGCTGATGCCATGGGAGATCATCGCTGTTGAGCTTCGGCTTGATGATGTTGCTAAGTCTCATGATCTTGCTTTCACCAAATTTCGTTTCTTTACCCAAGATTCCATCTGAAGACCATTGTCGCTGGTTGCGTTTTTCTTCAAGTTTCTGCACCATAAATGTTCATGACCTTGTGGCAGGATTTTTGGGATGAGTTCAAGGTAACTAAAACTGCATATTCCGCTGAGTTAAACATAGATAATTAAAGGGACAATTCAAGATACAATTAACAAACTATGACTTTTATTAAGCCATAAGCGGGAAACGACTTGCAAGCCGCATGCTGTCAGTTTCATCGCTGTGAATGATACTGAGTTACGCGTGCAGCCATCCAATGTGATGCCAACGGTATGCTGCTGCCATCTAGTGGCCTCAACACATAAAGAGAGGCATAATTCTTAACTACTTATGCAGTCAAGGGGAAAAAAATACAGTAACTCTCGTTATATTGCCTATGTCTGTTGGCAAAGAAACTGATACAACCAACAATTTTATCAGCGTTTTAATTTTGGTGAAACTTTTTACAATATATTTCAGGTATTTCACATTATTAGAAAATAGAATGCGTGAAATAACTGAAAGCGCAATGAATGAGTGTATTGTATTATTTGTATTATTTACAAGTAAAAGTTGGTTGAGCTAAAAGTTATATTAACCAGTCAAGTGGTTACGACGGCGTTTGCCGTCGCTGCCATACGTAATGCTGGTGCCTACGACGGCATTTGCCGACGCGCAGACTTTCTTCAGTCTTTTTCACCAGTCAAGGTGTTAAGACGGCATTTGCCGTCGCTGATATACGTAATGGTGTTGCCTACGACGGCATTTGCCGACACACAGACTTTTTGGTCTTTTTCACATAGAAATGACGAAATAATTTGTCATACATGTGCTGCCATCTCTGTACAGCCATCCTTCTACTTTATTATCTCATCACTAGATGGAGTTGACAATTATATTTCAAGGTCTGAGATTATTATTACTATTATCTTTGTCATGCTTTGCAAAGCTGCATCCCCATCGTTTTTGTTTCAATTTCCAACTCCCTTGCGAAGATGCATCTGTTTTATTACTCATATATCTTTTAGCAAAGGTTCAACTAGTATGGTTCCACATAAATCCATCAACAACATTTCTTTTAGTCACAGGACATTATGACCGCCCCCTCCCCACTTTTGGGGTGTCATTATGTCTCGACACATTCAAGCTATAAAAAAATATTTTAATATTTCAAACTTCCAAGAAAAGGGAAAAAGCGCGCGCATCTGCAAAAAAAAGTGGGCACTGCGGGTAACGCTCTGAGAAATTAATTGGACAGTTGACTGGTTAAATTGATGTTTGTTTAATGTTTAATTGGTGTGTTAGATGTTAATAACTTTTATATTTTGCACTATTCATGAATGTGTGTGTTTTCTACTACTAATACATCTTTGTATTCAGGATATAGGATCAGCTCATGATGACATAGCACAACAGGGACAAACAGAAGTGAGTGTATTTATTATCTAAACATAGAAATAAAGCTAATATTGGGCGATATAGTTTTGGTCTCATTAGGTTATATAACTAATTGACCTCCTGATTGTGTGTACATAAAGCATGCTAACCCTTTAATTGGAAGGGAATTCGAATCCAGATTTTGAATTTTGAGGGGGGTTATACAATGAATTATTGACCTGTATAAGACTGAACTTCAAGGGACTGAAATTATCTTCCGTTTTAGACAGGTTTTCGTTTTATAAAAGTGCAGCTAAAAATAAGTATACAGGGTGATTCAGAAAAGATGGGAAAAACTTTAAGAGGTGAGAGTCGACACCGATACAAACCAACTGTCATTAAATAATGCATGGTCTAACACGGAACGCAAACGCTGTAGCACTTTCGAAACGGCTGCTCTGCAAACGTTAAAACAGCATTCCTGTTGAAATTTATCGGGAGAAATAGAACACCATGCACATGCAAATGTAGCGTGGGGAAGAAGCACAAACTGTATGCAAATTTGCGTCACAGCAAATGTCTGCTTTTTGAGTATTGTTCTAAAGTGCCTTTTATTTATTGACTGTGACGCAGCTTTGCATATGGCTTCTTCTTCCCCAGTTTACATTTGCATGCATGGTGTTCTATCTCTCCCGATAAATTTCAACAGGAATGCCGTTTTAATACTTGCGGAGTGTCTGTTTCAAAATGTGCTAGCGCATTTGCATTTCGTGTTAGACCATGCAGTCCTTGATGGCAATTGTTTGTGTTGGTGTGTACTATCACCTTTTAAAGTTTTTCCCATCGTTTCTGAATTGCCTTGTATGCAGTGATTTATTTCTGTCACTTTGCAAAACTTAAATTTTGTAATATCACCTTAATTCTGCTATTACACTATAAATGTTTGGAAAAATATCTTTTTGAAAAATGCAACCAATAAGCGTACTGGTTGCATCCGAGTGAATGTAATCAGTAGGCTCATTGGTTGTTTTCTTTTCAAGTTTTGTAAAATATTTTTTGTCAAACTTTTATAGTGCAACTTGGCTTAACTACTATAAACCAGTGAGTATTAGACAGGCATATTATTTTGAATTTTTTTATGTTTGTTGTTTCAAATTAATATGCATTAAAATTGCATATTTTATTCGCTGATTTTTAAAATTCAATATAAAATGTCCTCCTGTGTAGCAATAGAATGAACTTTTATCAAAAGGGAAAAATTTTTAATATTTGAAATGAAAAAATTATGTCAAATTGCATATCCCTTTTTTAAAAATCATCACAATGAGATCAACAAGCAATATCGTTTGTGAAAGAAAGATCTACATCTCTAACGCTTGAATTTTACTTTTCTTTAGCCTTATCACCAAGGTTTGTGTTTGAATCCAAGTGTTGCTTGTGCTACTGGCGGCCATCTCTACCCTGAATGAATCGCTAAAGAAACAAGATATCCCTAAAATTGTGAATAATAATTCAGTCTCTCACCCCTTATTCCACACCTAAACTAGTTTAAAATGGAAATTATCACCTTTTTCCTAAGAAACGAGTACCTTCTAACAAAAGTCATTTTGATCATAAACAAAATTCTCTAAACAGGCTTTCAATATATCTGCTTCAGAAAAAATGGTAAGCGTTCATCGTTTTTCCGATAAGTAAAAGAGTTCCCTAACAAAAGGGAAATCAGTACAACTTAATTTTTTCCCATTCAAAACAAAAAAAAACTTGCTCTTGGCCAAAAATTTCTTCCTTTCCAGCACGTTTTTTATCTGAAAATAGACTAAATATGCCTTCCGTTTTTCCGCGTTAAGCAGTTTCCATCTTAAAGAGGTTTCCCATAATGGAAAAAAAACCATTCATTATCCACTGGACTATTACTTTGTTCTATTCAAGACAAGTTTCCGTCTCATACAGTGTCCGTCTTGGACAGGTTTCACTGTATTAAGCAAATAGGGTTACCTGGAATGTTTACATAAAAAAATAATGAAATAAAAATTCTATTGTCAATATTTAAATAAATAAATATATATAGGATGTTGCACTTCAAGGAATTCTAAGGAATTCCACTGTCATGTTTATGATTTTTGTAGATTTGAATACTATGAAAATGTCATTTATTGTTTGCCAACTTACTTTTCTATCATTGTTGAAGAATGCACAGCAATATGTTTCCTCCACACATGGTATTCCCCACCAAAATAAAAGGGTCAAAAATAATTTTTGTTTAGCTTGTCAAAAAATAGGAGATTCGTACCTTTGAACCATTCTGCTGGTAATTATAGAAACTTATGATCAGATCACAAGTAAAAATCTATTGTTTAGGAGTTACTTAGAGTATTAGTTAGTATTTTAGCTTTTACAAGACCAGACATTTTGTAAAATTTATCCCTCAATGGTTCTTTTGATTGATTATTGATTCTTTTCAATTTACCTTATTATTTGTTAGGTTTGTCTTATTTTTTTTTAATTACCAAACTTTTTTTTTCACTGCAAAAGAAAAACAAGAAAAACCACAATTTCTGCTCAAGAGTGAAAAGAGTGAATTGTTAAACACCCTCCGCCCCCTCCAAATTGACCTTTGGGGGGGGGGGGGCGCAAGGAATTTCTTTCAGAAAAATTCAGTTTTACCAACTTTCAAAAAGCATTTAAATTGAACAAAAAAATAATGAATTTTCCTGAGTGCTCAGGCTGGAGCCTCTCAACTCGACTTTTGTGGAGGTCATGGTTTTGTTATTCCAATAGTGAAAATTTGTGATTACTTCATAATTCATTAATTTCATAATTTATCCATCTATGAGAAAAATAGTTGCACACGAATGGTAATAAAAGGTCCATTCTACCATACAGCTGGATTACAATCAAAGATGAGTTGTAAAAAACTTGCCACATCATAGATTCTTGTCTAACTTGGTAAGTATTGCCCCACATCCTGAAGCAGTGGCCTCCTAAACTGAAATCTGGCGGGCCCCCAAATCAGACTATTTCCTGGGGCCCCTCTAGTGGATTTATAGCATGAAAACAAAAAAGAACCGTTAATTATCTTGGGGGGGGGGGCGGATCATAGTCAGGTTTACCCTTGTGGGGGTTATGATTATTGGTTTTACCGTAGAAATGAGTTTTTTTCCTGATGTAGGAAAATGTACTGTATATCATTTCGAAAAAAACCAGGGACCATTGATGACAAGCATTCACTCGGATGCTTACCAGCAGCTCTTTTTCCTCTGAGTATAGACTGTAAAGACATACAGATTCAGTTATTGTTAATGTGTTCAGGGTAAACAGCCTGAAAAACCATCTCGCGCTAATTAGCTAGTGCCAGATATTTTTTGGATGTGCAAGCTTTTCATCAATTGATAGATTCCCCAGGGAGGAGGAGAGAATGGTACCTTTTACTGTTGGTAGTGTGTAAAAGAAGCAAAAAAATCACTCAAATTAATAGCAATTTAAAATTCTTTTTTTTTTACACAAACTTAAAGGTGCTTTTGGTGCAATGTAGGAGCTATTTTTAAATGTTGATTGGTGTTGCTGAGCAATACTGGGAAAATGGTTGGTATTGCTCCAGCAACGCGAGCGTATATGTTCCGGCATCCCTGGTTGAATTAAAATGGAACAACTTAATATTTTCAAACTAAGATTTTTGTTTATTCATTGATTTATATTTCATTTGTAGTCACAGAATTTATGGATATGTTCAGATTAAAAAAATTATAAAAGTTGTGTGTATATGTAGGGATTATGTAATGCAAAGCATATTAGTGAATGTACAGTAAGCTTTGAAATGATATTTTTTTTTTATAAATTCATTATCTTTTTCATTGCTTTCTTTATATTTCAGGCAAGTGATGAAGATGTGGATCTGCATTTCATTGCTCTGGTCTGTGTGGATAACAAGTTGTATGAATTAGGTGAATAATATTCTTATTAATTTTGTCTTTCTCATGAGTTTATTGAATAGGGTGTAGGCTATATTTATGACAACTATGTGAGAGAAACGGGGAATGTTAATAAAAGTCTCCAACTTCAGATTTATAATTTAATATTGAGTACTTATTAGGGTAAACTTAGTTTGCAATAAAAAGTGGATAAATTTTGTCATCAAAAATGACAATAAAAGCACACTATAATGAAAAAATGAAATATGTTTTCTTTAGTATTAATAATGACATTGTTGGGGGTTGAAAAAATAACATTTTGATATTTATAAGCAGTTTCTTGCAAATGATTTTTCTTTTCAGATGGTAGAAAGTCTGGTCCATTGTTTCATGGTACCACTTCTGAAAGTTCTTTTGTCAAGGTAGGAATTCCTTTTCACTTTGAAACTCGGTAAAATAGTTATATACAGTGAATTACACTTAATATTAGGTAGGAGGGATATTAGGTAGGGAGGATTTCTTGCCAGAAATTTATCATTTGGAAAAAGGATACAGGGAAAAAAGCAAGAAATATCTTTTGAGAAATAATTCCCATTGTCTATATATATAAAATTGATTTTCTGTGTGTGTGTGTGTATATGTTCTCTATACAAATCTACAATTTTAGATCGATCGTCGCCAAATTTTGCATATATACCAAATGGGACTCGACTTGAATGATAGGCTACTTTAAAAGTTTGTCAGAGCAGGGCAAATGCCCCAAATGGGCAAAAAACTGTCGGGCAACAATGGTTTCTCGGCCTCAACAATCACTTTCCGAACATTTACTTTGGTTATCATGGTTCCTTAGCAATGCGTTTCAGACGTGTATATGCCTTTACAATGGTTTGTCGCTTCTTTAACGCTGCCAGTGTATATGTATAACAGTCTATGCCTTTATAATGGTGTGCCACTTTTTTCAATAGTCGTCAGAATCATCATCAGCATCACTTTGAAGGTCAGGCAAAGGATGATCCTCATAGATATCAGTGTTAAAATTGTAGATTTTACTGCATAAATGTGGAAATTTTTACTGGGAGTTTCCTGCCACATCAATAATTTTAAAAATTGTATTGAATTCTCGATTTTTGAAATATTGAGTTCGCTTAGAGATATACGAAGCCCAGGAGATTAAATATGAATTAATTAGCCGGACCTACTTTTGAGTTGGATATATTCATGCAATAACATTGATTTCAACTTTTTATTTATCTGTTCTCAAGCATGAAAATTATTGTCCCCGTATAGCATTTTTGAAAGCTGAAACTGGCAGATAGATAACTTGAAGTTCGGGGGGGGGGGGGGGGGGTCAAAATACTGAGCGACCCTTAAAAAAAGGGGGGAAAACATATATATATATATATATATATTCATTTCCCCCCCCCCCTCCTCCAGGCTTACGTCCCTGTTGCTGACCATATTCCAGTTCAATAAGAATTCCATTCCAACCACAATGTTCAATTACAACTATTTTGTGCCAACGAAGGGGCCCGGGTTCGATTCCCAGAAGAGGCAGAAAGGAATTTATAGCTCCCGAATGGTGTGGTAGTAAGATGCTTGTCTACCACAGTGAAGGTTGTCGTCAGATTCCAGGTTCGAACCGGTAAAAGAACATAGATATTTTTGTAATGAGCTTGAAGCGATTACAGATAGATGTCATTTCCATTTCAATCCTAACTCGTAAATGGCAGTAAATTGCTTACAGTGATGTGGCCGAAGTTGGTGTGTGGTGAAGTAGGCCAACAAGAGCAACTTGTATCATAATCCTTCCTCGCTGATGCATAGTGGAAGCAGTATCAAAAGTGGCTGTATGTGTGATTTTTTCAAAACTCATTATTTTTTATTTCACCTTAGAATCTAATAAGATCGTATTGTTTCAGTTTTTTGTTATCCAAGGTAGTTACGATTTATTAGTTCGGATGATCAAGGTCTCATTGTGGTATGAAATATTTCGTTGATGATCTTCAAAAAAACATCGCCTATATGCAGGGCCAGAAATATGGGGGGGGGGGGAAGCACAAAGTGGGCGACTTTCTTTCAAACCGAGCACAACTCAGGCCTATTGCCATCTATAGGCCATTTACTTCCTAGCGAGTTGTGCCGGAAGTGTAAGTCTGTTTACCTTACCTGAGAGTGTATCTAGTAGTGTTGTCTGATTTTTCAGTGATGCCATCTATATTTCAGAAGTGAAGTATAACGATTGAATTACATTTATAGGTCTGTTGCTCTCTGTAGCGAGACTTTTTAAAAGGGTTATCGGAAAGCCAGGGCCGTCATTTCAACATTTTACAGGGAGGGGGGGGGGCAAACATTTTCCAGGGGGGACAAAGCACATGCACTCAATGTATGTATATATACAGGGTGATTATAAAAAAACTATCCGACATATGGGCCCCATCATACCATTCACAGAAACTGAATGAAATTTTGGCATAAGGTATTTTGAGGTATGCGCTCAAGAATGATATGGAAGAAAACAGTGTCACTCTAACAGTTACGGTTACAGTGAGAAAATTTCGAAAATATCAAATGGCAACACCAAGTTTTTTGATGCTACTAGTAGATAACGTCAAAGTACTTTATTATCGATTTATTCAGAAAACTGACAAATTAAAAGATTCAATCGCTTCTTTTTCTTCTTCAGAAAGTCACGTCAACACGCTTTTCCTTTAACTCTCGAATTTTTCTCTGATCATTTTCATTTATTTATTTCTATTATTTTCTGCTATTTTGTTAACATTATAAATAACAGATTAAAGCAAATTTTATGACCATTACGCGAAAACTATAAAATTCTCTGTGATTGAAAAACCCTAACCATTTACCAAAATGATGTCAGTAGTTTGAAGCCTCAACCACTAAATGCAATCTTGAGCGACAATATCTTTAAAATGTAAGTGCTTCAACGCATTTAGGGTCAGGAAAATTGACATAATTTTCAAAATACGTATATTAGATAATGTAGAATGATTCTCGACCATTTTTAGTTTATCTGGTCAGCTTGATTCCTGAGGGGATTAGAAATGATGGGGCAATGCAGCTTTGAGATTCAGTTTTTCTTTGGTGAGAGACAAAACATTGCTTATATAAAATGCATAACCAGGTTCTTCACTAAATTTTGCATATGGAGTTTATTTTGCTGAAGAAGAGCTGGAATCGTATCATTTCGGATGTGCAGGGTGATTATAAAAAAACTATCCCGACATATGGGTCCCTAACTATCATACCATTCACAGAAACTGAATGAAATTTTGGCATAAGGTATTTTGATGTATGCGCTCAAGAATGATATGGAAAACAAGTGTCACTCTAACAGTTACGGTTACAGTGAGAAAATTTCGAAAATATCAAATGGCAACACCAAGTTTTTTGTATTGGAATGTGATCTCCATTGTCAAAAACCCTAAATAGCGTTTCGGACGGCACCTGTAGCATGAAAATCACCGGCGGTAGATACGCTAAAAGTGAGGACAACCAATAAGGACAGAGAAGCAGCATAAAATAAAGCATTTTATTGTGTTTCACAAATTTTCCACATGACCTTGTGGAGGACTAATCAGGCTGGGATCTCAGCCGAAGAAATGGTGTGACGAATGAAACAAACATTAATGCTCTGGTGCACGGCAAAGTCCTTTTTACTTTTTCCTTGCCTAGCTCCGGGGATTTTCGTACTACAGGTGCCATTCCAACGCTATTTAGTGTTTTTCAGTATGGAGATCGCATTCCAATACAAAAAACTTTGTGTTGCCATTTGATATTTTCGAAATTTTCTCACTGTAACCGTAACTGTTAGAGTGACACTGTTGTTTTCCATATCATTCTTGAGCTCATACCTCAAAATACTTTATGCCAAAATTTCATTCAGTATGCATTCGATGCATGATTTCATTCTACAGTATGCAATATTATGTTATTTGTTTCTAAAATCTGGCAATTACGTAATTCCAATATTCAAAAATAATTTTAGTTATGCACTTACCTTGTGATTCTCTGTCGGAACGAAGTCTTTTCTTGGAATGGCTGAAAGCCAACCCTTCCTCAACATGGCATTCTCTGGGAATGAAAATACTGATACTTTAGGACATTTAACATAGTTTCCCTGACAATATGGTACACAGCATTTATATGGCATGATTGTTAAATTTTTTTAGATGTTGAAATCCACAGAAACGAATAAAAAAGAACGATTTTAAGAGCTTAGTTTTCGCACGTCTGACAATAACAACGTGGGAGATACAAGGTAGAAGCCAAGCAACGTGCTTTGTTGGCGAGAAAACAGCGTGCCCACATGCGTGCGTTGAAGAAAAATACCCTTTTATCACTTGGCGCGTTTTTCCGAATAACTATTGGCTTATCGTAGGCTGATGGCAACCATTCCATTTAATTCTTCGGCCTAACTGTGCTACGTCACAACTAGTTTTGGATTACCTTGTAGAGGCATTGTTTTCTAGTGGGTGTTGACCTGGCTCGGAAATACCACCATCGCTGACGCTGCAGACAGTAACCGGACAGAAAATGACTGTGCGATGAAAATTGAAAGTTCACTGAAGTTCGCCACTGTCACCTACCGACACACCGTCTTCGTAGCAGACATAAGGGATCCGTGCATCATCGGAGTGGAGTTCTTGAGGAAACATGGATTTTCCTTTGACATGCGGAATGACCAGTTGCACACGTCGAAGGAACGAATCGCCCTGCTTGGATGTGGTCGTAACGAAGTACCTCCAAGGAGAGTGATGGACATTCCAGAAGCAAAAAAAAAAAGTGCATCGCCGATGCAGAGAAGACCAATGGCAGGACCGGAACTTCTCTCACGAGGTTCAGATGGCATGAAGAGGACTATCCAGCCTCGTAAAGAAAAAGCGCATGGAAATGCCGACGCCTTGAAGAAAGGACCTGGTACACAGAACCGTTGTCGTTGCCTCAAGGCGGAAGAGAAGCCCAGTATGGCGAACCCTGTAGTGAGACGGATAACATCTCAAGTCTCAATCTTTAGAGCGATAAGAATACTCTGAAGCCCCAGCTAGAAGATCCCGACATACGACCGATAATGGACTTGAAAGAATCCACCGGGAGTGCACCAACATGGCAAGACGTCGCCTCTTCCACTCCGACGACCAAAAGATACTGGACACTATGGGACTCTCTGGAGATGAGAGATTGCACGCTGAACCGCAAATGGGAGTCGGAGGATGGAAAGACGTTCCGGTGGCAACTCATCCTGCCAAGGAGCCGTGTGAAAGAAGTGCTGGAAGAATTGCACGAAAGCCCGACCGGTGGACATTTCGACATGATTAAGACTCTCCAGAAGGGCCGTGAATGATTCTGTTGAGACAAATCCAGCACCGATGTGAAAGAGTGGTGCAAGAATTGCGACGCCTGCGCCGCCCGAAAAGGAATCGCCCCGAACATCCTGAGGCCGTTACCGAGCACCGGATACTCGCCATCGCTCATGAGACAGAACCTTCGCCAGCCAGGTGATCTGATGTTTCGGCGACCGAGAGATGCTGCTCTTTTACCGGAAGAATACGCCCAGGAGCACCTCGAGGACATGCATCGAATCGCCAGACGCAGGATCAACATTGGCTCCGAAAAGATGAACGGCTACGATGCGCGGGCCACGTCTCATGGCTTCAAGGAAGAAGACCTCGTCTGGCTCTGGAACTCCCGAAACTTCAGACGTCATGGGAAGGACGCTAGAGTCGGGAAGAGACGTCGCTCGGATCCAGGAAACGTCATCCTCGAAGTACAAGGTGGTCCACTTCAACAGACTGGCCTCTTACCACAGTGAATGCAACCCGTCGATCTAAGGACTGAATTGTCGGTACGAACAATTTCAAGAGAGGGGGCGGGGCAATGTTACGAACTATAGACGATAGATGGCGCGATTTGTTCCATAGCTCTCCGAAATATCGAAATCGGTTGATACCGGTTTCGGTTTGGCGGAAATACCTGCTATTGGCGGAGAACTGTGGGAACATTCTAGAAAGTCCTGCCTCTCCAGAGAGTGGTTCAACACCTCCGTACGTTGGTGCCGCCAACTTGGAAACTTTAAAGTAGAATTTTGTAGAATGTTCCTTTTCTCGAAGTTTCGGCAGACCTATAAATGTAGGGAGAATGAGAATAAGGAAAGGAGATGCGAGGCTCAAATAGGGAGAGACTGGAGAAAAAGTCAGTTGTGATTTAACTTTGCGAGAAAGTTGTTAGCCCTCTGGTGAGGTTGTAAATACACTGAAGAGCCAAAAAAACTGGTTCACCTGCATAATATCGTGTAGGGCCCCCGCGAGCACGCAGAAGTGCCGTAACACGACGTGGCATGGACTCGACTAATGTCTGAAGTAGTGCTGGAGGTAATTGACACCATGAATCCTGCAGGGCTGTCCGTAGGAGTAAGAGGGGGTGGAGATCTCTTCTGAACAGCACGTTGCAAGGCATCCCAGATATGTTCAATAATGTTCATGTCTGGGGATTTTGGTGGCCAGTGGTTGTGTCTAAACTCAGAAGAGTGTTCCTGGAGCCACTTTGTAGCAATTCTGGACGTGTTGGGTGTCGCATTGTCCTGCTGAAATTGTCCAAGTCCCTCGGAATGCACAATGGACATGAATGGGTGCAGGTGATCAGACAGGATGCTTACGTACCTGTCACCTGTCAGAGTCGTATCTAGACGTATCAGGGGTCCCATATCACGCCAACTGCACACGCTCCATACCATCACAGACCCTCCACCAACTTGAACAGTCCCCTGTTGACATGTAGGGCCCATGGATTCATGAGGTTGTCTCCATACCCATACACGTCCATCAGCTCGAAGCAATTGGAACCGAGACTCGTCAGACCAGGCAACGTGTTTCCAGTCCTCAACAGTCCAATGTCGGTGTTGTCGGACCCAGGCGAGGCGTAAAGCTTTGTGTCGTGCAGTCATCAAGGGTACACGAGTGGGCCTTCGGCTCCGAAAGCCCATATCGATGATGTTTCGTTGAATGGTTCGCATGCTGACATTTGTTGATGGCCCAGCATTGAAATATGCAGCAATTTGCAGAAGGGTTGCACGTCTGTCACGTTTAATGATTCTCGTCAGTCGTCGTTGGTCCCGTTCTTTCATGATCTTTTTCCGGCCGCAGCGATGTCGTAGATTTAATTTTTTACCGGATTCCCGATATTCACAGTACACTCGTGAAATGGCGTAACTTATTGAATAGGCGTAAACTTATTGAAAATGTTGGGGGGGCTCCGGCTCTAATAGAACCTCGTTTATACGACGCGTCGTATAAATGCGAAAGCAGTACTGCAAAACGAACTTTTTCCGAAAATTATCCCCCCCCCCCACCTTTTTTTTACAGACGTTTCCGAAAAAAAATTTTGTGAAAATCTGTCGTTTCGATTCAAAATCTTATGCTTGAGAAGAAATATACTTATAATACTATCATAACATTACTGTTGCTAAAGTCTCAAGCACTTTTACGGTATTCATTTCAAGATTCAACAGAAAAAAAGTGTTATTTAAACGTTATGTAAAACGTCCTTTACTTGACAGAGAACACCGTTACAAAATTATCGAATGTGGGGGCGACAAAAATCCCAGTTACAGCCCTGGCTATCAGCATACCGTAGCCCGTTCAATAATTATTTCAGTACCTGTCAAAAGCCATTGCACACAGGGCCACAACTAGGGAGGAGCAGGCGGGTCTCGTGCCCCGGGCGCTAGACCGGATGGGGTGCAAATTTCATTCTAAAACCTCTCCTTCAACATTACAAGGGGGGCGTCAAAATGCGCGCTTGCCCCGGGTAACCAAGCATCTAGTTGCAGCCCTGATTGAACCAGTCAATCATCTTAAATTTTATTACTTTTTCAGTAAAAAATATGCATGAGAAACTACAGTCGGTCCCGCTTAGTTTTTCCGCTTACAACGTTTCTTCATGATGGGTTTTTGAAAACCGTAAAACACTGTATTTCAGTGACACGTTTTCACCAATTGAAAAATTATGTGATTCGATTGATAGAAAAGGTGTTTTCCAAAGACTTGGGAGTTCGAATCGAAGTGAAAACGTCGATTAATTGAAGTGTATACAGGCAGGGCCCTGGGTAAAGCAGGAATTAGGAGGCTCTTGCGACAAGAGTCAAAGATGTTAATTGGTCAGTGAATGTATGTTGTTTGTACTAATAACTAGAAATTCCTAAATAAAATACATGTAGAAATCATTTGCATGAGAATGTTTTTGCAAATGAATATGCACTGAGATAAATAGAAAAGATGCATTTAAAAACGCATTTGCGTTTTTTGCTTGGTTATTTGTTCTTTAGCACATATTTTCTCAGTTTTAGTTCATATTTAGCCATTTTTTTTAAGTGGAAAATTCGGGCTCTAATTACAGGCGAATCCCGTTTTAACGAATACCGTTACAGCGAAAATATCATTTTAACGAATGGTTTTCTAATCCCTCTAATAAGTATACATAGGAACAATGCAAACAATCTGAAATTTCTTTATAACGAAGTGTTTTCTCCGGTTTCTTGGACTTCGTTATAACAGGATATTCGACTGTATAACAATCATTTAATGTATTGTTACCAAAGTGAATGGGACAAGGGCGTAGCCAGAAATTTCGTTCGGCAGGGGGGACCAAAGTGATAGAACAATAGATTTGGTCATCTTTTTCCCTTTTTTCGGTCATTTTCTCACATTTCGGACGAGGGGACCAGACCCCCAAGTCTTCCTCTTCGCTACGCCCTTGGAATGGGATACCCCTGAGCATGAGCTACCCAAGAAAACCAATCTATTGGGGGGGGGGGGACACGGAATTTCTTCCAGAGAATTTTTGAGTTGGTGCCAATTTTCCAAAAGCAGTTAATTAACAAAAATTTATTTGATTGTTGGGGGCGTAGCCTTTGCCCTTGAGCCCCATTCTAGTTTGATCACGGTCCAAGTAAAAATATACTTTCATTCTCTCTCTCTCATTGAAACGAGCACAACTCCGGTCTATCGCCATAGGCAATTTATTCAGATCTAGTCATGCCGTAAATCTGAGTATATCCTCCCAGGATCCCCCAGATCTCATGAATCCCGAAATCCCCTGGGCGGGGTCATGAAAATGACTATATACAAAAAATATATTAAGAACAGTATATGCATCTTTATTTATTCCAGGGTTGGACAAACCCCAAGTGCCAGGTCACCATGGTGACTGAAAAATCTGTATTCGCGCCTAAAATTTTGTATATGTGATTGCTAAATCAGAATCTAGTGATGGCTCAAAATTTTCCGATTTCATAATTGTCTTCCAACATGGAAAGGAGCAGAGCCACAACTAGAGAAAGCAGGTAGGTCTGGTGCTCCGGACGCTGGACCAGAATGTGAGTCGAATTCACCCTTTAACTGCTTCTTCTACATGCAAGGGGCGCCAAAATTCCGAATTGCCCCAGATGACAAAGCATCTAGTTGCGGCCCTGGGAAGGGGTCATCAATTCCCAGAAAGGTTGAAAAAAGATTATTTAAGATACTTTTCTCGTGAAAAAACCATGCTTGGCTCTTACAAAATTTGGCTGGTGCCTAAATTTTTTAATGATTTTTGTCAAGCCCTGTATTTATTTATTTATATTTTATGATACAGTGTATATTTCCCCCAAAATCAAATTACATGTCACTTATTTAAGATTTATTTTACTCTCATATATTGAGTCATATATCAGGTTTTAAATTAGAAAAATAATAATTTTTTTAGTTGCATAAATTTCTTATTAAAAACTCGATTCAAATATTGTCACTTTTACAAGTACGCAAGCCAAATGGAGTTTAAATTTTTCTTAAATAAATTTTAAATATGATTGAAAAAAATAAGACATATAGTAAGTTTTATTAATTTATTGATGTGTCTAACAGAAAAAAATTTATTTTATACTACGCTTTTTTGATTATAAGTATTAGAGGGCTGCAAAATCTAGATTGTTTTTGAAGATTCTGAATAAATTATCATTAAAGAAAATGTTTAAAATGCATGAATTTATCAAAAATGTGTAGCTATATTTAATATTGCTTACTTTTTCTGTCAGGAAACTGTGCGGAATCACGAGGAACTTTTCCGTTTTCTTGTAATACAACATGTTTTACTAACAGAAGGTTTATACTGTACGTGCACAACCGAATGTGGTCCACACAAACCATAAAATACTGTGGAACTGTCTATCTCAACATTTGTGGGGGGTGGGGGGGGGGTTTCAGTGGAAAAACAAGGAGTTTACTTCAAGTGGCTCCAAACACAGCTATTCTTATTTTGCAGAATCACAAACCTCGTCTAGATTTTTCTTCACCACCGTAATTTCTTTATATTCCAATTAGGATCATCTATGTCGGCGTCCTTCACGGATGGCCATCCATTAAGCACAAAAGCTTTTAAAGTCTTGACCGGCGGCGTCAAGAAGAATGTAGTTTTCAGGATCAGAAGGGAGGTCCCCATATGGACGGATGCCTCCAGGTGACATATTCCCCACATAAAAGCGACACGCTATACACTCCCCGTCCTTCTAATTAGGAAATGGTGATTGTATTCAGTAAACCTGCATTGAAGCAGCCGAAACTGAACCCTATTGAAATGCTCTTTGTCAGCTGCAGAAGGTGCGGCCCCTTTATCATGAAAAAAAAAAAAATACATGGAATTAAAAGTCCGCCAAAGATCCCAGGCTAGAAGCCCTTCTCCAGTATGTGGGAGTCCATGGCCGTGCTTATAGCTCGCTGAGTGCCCCCCCGGGAAACACGCCACTAGATGCCACGGACGGGCTGTAACTAGGAGTGAAGATCATTTTATTGTCGGGAAAGGGGGCGGGGGAAGCATCGAAATGCCTCCTTGAGATCGACTGTGATGCCGCAAGATATTTAAAATTTCTAACAGTGCTGCGAACGTAAACAGGGTATGTAAAACCCCCTCTTTGCGGTCACCGGCTGGACAAATAGAAATTCGTCCGTAAAAAATAATTGATCGGGAAAGGAGGAACCCTATTAAAACATTGAGAATAATTCTTCATTTTGAAATAAACACAATTTTTTGAATAACATAAGTAAGAAATACTACATCCTTTTTAGAAAAATTCCCCAATTTAATTTGCAATGGAACGTAGAAAAAATTACAGTATTTTCCGATAAATAGAGGTCGCATCCTGTAAAATGGCCGGAAAAAGTGTTTGTGGAAAAATCGCCACTTTTTTTTAACATGTCACAGCTTCGTATAAAGGCCGAAACTCACTGTACTGACGTGACGTGATTATTCCGAGTCTAGGTGTGGAAAACGTGTCCATGCGATTTTTTTTGGGGGGGGAAGAGGGGAAGATTGAGCCAGCTCTCCGAAATTAATAAGAGGGGGGGGGGGAGTCTCGATCCCATTGGCTTAAAACAAGTTACGACAGGTAATACAAGTTACGACTTAATGCACTTAACATACGACTTAATACAAGTTACGCTTACGACAGGTCCAAGCACTTCCCTGTAAAAAATCGGGGTCCTCGCGAAAGATCTGTCCAAAAGCCCGGTCCAACGGAGACAGGATCATTTTAGTCGTGGAGGGAGGGAAGAGTATGTAATTTTTTCACCCTCTCCCCACTAAAAAAACGATCGAAACGATATTTTTCGTTCTTCCACCCCCCCCCCCCAGAATTAGCACTCCCCACAAGAATTCCGCCTGTGAAAACTGCCTTCTTCCCTAGTTCCGGCCCTGGCTACCTAAGTGTTGGAGTACTGGAAACAGGGCTGGGGGGAGGGGTCAAATGTCTAGGGTGCCGGACCAGAGGGGGGGGGGGAACGCAAATTTCACCTTTTAACCTCTCTCCAACATTTATTGAAATACCGTATTTAAAATTTCTATATAAGAGTGCTGCTAACGTAGATAGTTTGAGAATCCCTGATTTATAAGGAGGAAATTTCATATTCCTAGTATTAGAATGCAATGGTACCCGGCTCAGGGGGCTTTGAAATTTTCCATTCATTTCTTATTTTCTTTTTTTTTTGTGTGTTAATTTTATTTTACTATTATTTATTTGATTCCCCTCAAAGGCACCGGAACCTAGGAGTGGAGGATATTTGAGCCCAAAAAATTTTGTAAGGCGGTTGAGCCCCCCCCCCCCCGAAAAATGTTTCGGCATCGGTCCTCAAGATCTGTTATGAATGGGCATTTAGAATGTGCTTTTTTCCCCAATATTTTTCAAAAAAACATTGGGGGGGGGGCCAAAAAGTTATTGGTCCTCCCGCATATACGGGACTCAAGCGTGTACAAAGGAGAGGGAGAATGCATTGCACAATGGTTTTTTTCAGTAATTACTGGGAGGCTCAGTCCCCTTACAAAATTTATTGCGGGGGGGGGGGTGTGCTCAAATGGCCTCAGCCTCTAGGTTCTGGCACCTATTATTTATAGAGTGTAATTTATTTCGGTTTCAATATCATTGCTTCCCAATTTTCAACCTCCCCCCTCCCCCCCCACCATGCATCTTTGGGCTTATTTTCATGTCGGCGCCATGGCCGTCCTCCGGTCGCAGTGAACAAAAGAAGAGACACTCAGTTTTTGCCACAGGCAAAGAAGAAAGAGCCCCCTCAACACCTCAAAGAATCTTCCTCTCAGCCGTGCCTTCTGGCAGTAAGGATTGGAACTGATGGAGGTTGCAATTGGGGATTGAACGGCAGGGAAGAAATGAGATAAACGTATTGTCATGGAACAAGAAAGCCAAAGACCATCCAGATTTTTTAAAAGAACTAAAATTTTGAGCAGATTGTTTCCATTAACTAATTCATAATTAGGACAACTTTTGGTTGAAAAAAAAATTTTTCATCATTGCAAAATGAATAAGCCATATTCATACGAATTTTTGGGGGGGCTGAGCCGCGTCTTCAAAAATGTTGGGGGGGCTCGGGCCCATGGGCCCTATAGAAGTTTACGCCTATGGAACAGTCCCCTGTTGACATGTAGGGCCCATGGATTCATGAGGTTGTCTCCATACCCATACACGTCCATCAGCTCGAAGCAATTGGAACCGAGACTCGTCAGACCAGGCAACGTGTTTCCAGTCCTCAACAGTCCAATGTCGGTGTTGTCGGACCCAGGCGAGGCGTAAAGCTTTGTGTCGTGCAGTCATCAAGGGTACACGAGTGGGCCTTCGGCTCCGAAAGCCCATATCGATGATGTTTCGTTGAATGGTTCGCATGCTGACATTTGTTGATGGCCCAGCATTGAAATATGCAGCAATTTGCAGAAGGGTTGCACGTCTGTCACGTTTAATGATTCTCGTCAGTCGTCGTTGGTCCCGTTCTTTCATGATCTTTTTCCGGCCGCAGCGATGTCGTAGATTTAATTTTTTACCGGATTCCCGATATTCACAGTACACTCGTGAAATGGTCGTACGTGAAAATCCAAATTTCATCGCTACCTCGGAGATGTTATGTCCCATCTCTCGTGCTCCGACTATAACACCACGTTCAAACTCACTTAAATCTCGATAACTTGCCATTGTAGCAGCAGTAACCGATCTAACAACTATGCCCGACACTTGTTGTGTTATGTAGGCGTTGCCAACCGCTGCGCCGTACTCTGATTGGTTCCATCTCTCTTTAT
Organism: Pholcus phalangioides; assembly: GCF_987345545.1. Classification (NCBI taxonomy): domain Eukaryota; kingdom Metazoa; phylum Arthropoda; class Arachnida; order Araneae; family Pholcidae; genus Pholcus; species Pholcus phalangioides. Next base: position 11,078,010 of record NW_028301615.1, on the reverse strand, counting down.
TTGCATACGCATGCCTGTACCAGTTTTTTTGGCTCTTCAGTTTACGTGTAAATTGCTGCTCTGTAAACAAATCTGTTTGTCCGTCGAACCACTTGTTTTGGAATCTCGAAGTCTCGTGGAAAATTATCCGGAACAATATTTTTAAAGAGTATTTTTTTCACCTTGGAAAATGTGCAGTATCTCGGCTACAAACATTTCATATTTATGAAATAATCGCGATACATGCGGAATTCACAAAATAAATGCGAAATTGCTAATTTTGACGAACAAATGAGAAAATTTGAATTTTTACTACTTTTCCAAGCAATCTAGATACTTTGCACTTAGACGTCTCTAATTCTTCCGTGTGCTCCCACGCTGACTATCCATTTCAATTGACACCGTAAAAGAATAATAAATTGAATACTCTCCAGTAAAGGGCCTAGTATCCTACTCCGCGAGTTATATGACTTGATTCCACTTATTAAAAACACTTCTTGGTGACATTTTGCACTGCTAGTAGTGGGCCAACACCAGCTAGAGCAGAGGTGCTCTAGCTGTACTCTTTGGTGTTGGCTGGGCGCATAAATAGTGAATCGCGTGGGTGACGTATTCATTGAAGAAAGAGTTCAATTCTGAAGTTGAATTCTCTTGTGACTAAGACACTCGCATTTATTTTTTTGCACTCAAGAAAAATGAAAAGTGCGTAGACATTTGTAAGCTATAAAAAAGAAAAAAATCATTACAACTGCGCTGTCAGAAACTCTTCCCGACCTGTATTAACCAGTTGGAATTCGTGATTCAAAGATGTCATTCATCTCGAATATATGAATAACATTAACCAGAACAGTATTTTTGCGGGGGAAAAATTGAGAGGTGGAAAAAAAATGAGATTGAGAATGGAATTGAAGAGAGCATATTATTATGCTTAAGACACAGCAACACGGAAGAGTTTAAATAAATTGCATGTGAGTTTGCATAAATTCGCGTGTGCGCCCCTAGCAAAGCAACTTTAAAACTTCTCTTGTGAGAGATTACACGTTATTTTTTTCACTCAAAATCATATTTTTTCCCGCTCGTCTTTGTCTGAGGAGTGTACTTTAAAATAAATTCGCAGAAAAAATACGCGGATATATGCCAATCCACTTTTCCTACGCACATTTTCTGTTCTTAAAATATCATATGAAGTCTCATGTAAAATCAAATACAGGGTGATTCAAGAAAGATGGGAAAAACGTTAACAGATGATAGTACAAACCAATACAAACAATTGTCATCAAAGAATGCATGGTCTAACATGAAACGCTAACGCGCTAGCGAGTTTCGGAACGACCGCTCCGCAAACGTTAAAACGGCATTCCTGTTGAAATTTATCGGGAGAAAAAGCAAAACCATGCATGCAAATGTAGCCTGTGGAAGAAGAAACCGTATGCAAATTTGCGTCACATTGCATCGGATCGGGAAGCAAGGAAGGATCCCGTTTCACACAGCTACCGATGCAAGCGCGCAAATGTTTTCGGATTGGGCAACCGCCTGTCGGAAAAACGTTCACCGTACATTCGTGCTGCTTCTGTGGTACTTCCGTTTGCAGCTCCGTAAATGAAATTCATGTCTGCTTTTTCAGTATAAGTGATAAATAATAAGATAAAGTGCACCATTATGTCATATGTTAGAACGGTTGCACGCTGGAATAGTTTCAAAGAGCTGGCGTCCGCCCATTTTATTCACTGATTTGCACAGACGGTTTTGCAGAGACAGATTTGCAGAACAAGATTTGCATACGGTTTCTTCTTCCTCAGGTTACATTTCATGCATGGTATTCTTTTCCTCCCGATAAATTTCAACAGGAATGCCGTTTTAACGTTTGCGTAGCGGCCGTTTCGAAACGCGCTAGTGTTTACGTTTCATGTTAGACCATGCATTCTTTGATGACAGTTGGTTTGTATTGGTGTGAGGCGAGAGCGGCACGGGAATGAATACTATTATTTATTAAAACATATTTACACAGAAAGAGAAAAGCGACGGCGTCGATGGCACATGGCGAACTCAACGGTTGAAGACGAACAGCCCTCAACGTTCGTAGATTAGTGGTGTTGACAGATATATCGTGTCCTCACAGAAAGACTTTCTCCTTCTGCCAGTATCCGTGCTGCCATCTGTCAGGTTTTTACTTGACGGCAAACCCCACAGTACTCCCCTACCAGTGACTTCAGTCACGATTTATAGCGATCAGGGAATCGGACTTTTCTCCCACTACGAGTGGTAAGTTCGGTGGTCGTTTTCACTGGCTGAAAGTTTTGTGGTAGCACATCTTCCTGCAGCAAAAATGCTGGCTTTAGTCGGTCTATGGACACTGTTTCATGCTTATCTTTAATCCGTAATACGAAGTATTCGGGCGTCCGCTGCATGACTTGAAACGGGCCATCATAAGTGCACTGGAGCGGAGGCTTCACGGCATCTCTGCGCACAAACACGTGAGTCGATGTCTGGAGTGCTGGATGAATGAAGACCTTGTTTATTGTGGTTAGCAGTAGGAACGGGCGCAATATTACGCATGGTGTTCGCTAGTTGTGCTGCGAATGTGAGTGGATCCGTGGGCTACTCGGAACCAAGAACTCCGCGGGTAACCGCAGTGTGGCACCATAGAGTAGTTCTGCACATGTGGCCTTGAGTTCGGGTCGATAGGTTGAGCGGAGGCCAAGGAGAACAATTGGTAAGACATCTACCCATCGGTCGGTGAGTTGGCACTTTAGAGCTGCCTTTAGTGGCCGATGGAAGTTTTCGACTAGGCCGTTGCCTTGAGGATGAAATGATGTCGTTCGAAGTTTTTGTATTCCTAGCAGCTGCGCCAGTTCTTGGAATAACTGTGCCTCGAACTGTCGACCTCTGTCGGTGATTCTGCTAGGTACGCCGAATCGGGAAACCCAAGTTGACACAAAAGATCTTGCAACGGTTTCCGCCGAGATATCTGCAATAGGCACTACTTCCGGCCAGCGTGAATCTGTCAATCATCGTTATTGCGTATCGGTTGCCCTGGCGTGGTGGAAGTGGTCGAATTTTGCGTTCGGTAGCAAGAATGTTGCACTTTCGTCCGTTGGCATGGTATGCACGATGTCACCCATGTTTTACAGTCTTTCTTGACCGACGGCCAGACGAAGCGCTCAGTGATGAGTCGTTGCTTTGCTTTCACTCCTGGATGCGAGAGTCCGTGAGTTACCTTGAAGACGTGTAGTCTAAAGTCCTTTGGTAAATACGGTCTGATTCTTCCGTCGCAAATGTCGCATAAGACTTCGGCTGAAGTTCCAGGTAGGAGAAGCTTCTGAAGCTGCAATGAGGAATTCGTCTGCAACTCTGGATCGGTCGTCTGTGCTTGAGCTATTGCTTCGTAATCGATTTTGCTGGAGAGTTCGATCGCATTTATTCGGGAGAGAGCATCAGCAACCTGATTGTCACAACCTTTCACGTAACGAATGTCAGTCGTAAATTGTGAAATGAACGAAAGCTGTCGGGTCTGTCGAGGAGAAGTTTTTTCCGGTTTTTGATTGAAGGCAAACGTTAATGGCCTATGGTCTGTGAGAATGCAAAATTGCCTTCCTTCGAGCATGAACTGGAAATGTTTGGTAACAGCGAACGTAGCAAGCAATTCTCGGTCATAGGCGCTGTACTTTTGTTCTGTCTCACTGTTTTCTCGAGAAAAAACTGAGTGGCTAGAGTTTATTGTTGTTGATTTGGTGAAGTGCACCCCCAATAGCGTAATCCGATGCATCAACACACAAGGCTATCTGAGCGTTTGGATTAGGGTGCACGAGTAGTGTCGCCTGAGCTAACTGCTGCTTGGTTTCTGTGAACGCCTGTCGATCTTCTTCTGTCCAAGGTATTTCCTTTTTTTCATTTTTATTAGAGCTTTTGAAAAAAGCAGTTAATCTGGCTTGCTTGTGTGCAGCGTGTGGAAAGAACCTTCGATAAAAATTTAAAAGTCCTAGAAATTGTCTCAGATCTTTGATGGTCTTCGGCAACGGGTAGTCTAGGATGACTTGTACTTTTTCGGGTAGAGGTCCAATGCCGGCTGTAGAAAACCTTATGGCCGAGAAACGAAAGCTCCGACTCTCCGAATTCGCACTTGGATACGTTGAGTTTTATACCATATTGGTCTAGCTGTCGAAAAATTTGTCGGAGATGGGATACATGAGAATCTTCATCGGCTGAAAAAACGAGTATGTCATCTAGGTAAGCGAAACAGTTCGGAACGGCACGGAGAATTTTATTGATGAAACGTTGAAAGGACTGGGCAGCGTTGCACAGACCGAAATTCAGGAACGGAAACTCGAACAGTCCAAAAGGTGTGATGATAGCGGTTTTGTGAATGTCCGGTTCGTTGACTGGAATAGCGTGGTATGCTCGTAAGATGTCTAATTTTGAAAAGATGTTCATACCATGAAGAGCATGTGAGAAGTCCTGAAGATGAGGTATCGGATAACAGTCAGGGACGGTTTGCGCATTCAGCCGTCGATAATCTCCGACAGGACGAATTGCACCATTAGCTTTCGGCACAATGTGTAATGGGGAGGCCCAAGAGCTTTTGGAAGGCCTGCAAATGCCCTGTTCTACCATGTACTCGAATTCTTTTTTAACTGTATCAAGCACCTGTGGATTCAACCTTCGAGGCCGGCTGTGTATGGGCGGGCCAGTGGTCTGAATATAATGAACGGTATTGTGCTTCACAGAGCGAAAAGTTTCAGATGGATTAGTTAACTCTGGAAACTCCTTCAAAATGGAATGGTAGCGAGAGGAGTCATCAATCACACGAACAGTACACTGGGAACAAGCTTGAGATATGCCGGAGATGTTGAGGTTGGTGATAGAGTCGACCAGACGTTTCTTTTTGAGATCGACCAAGAGGCCGAAATGTCGAAGGAGAAAATCAGCACCGATTATGGGAACGGCTACTTGCGCGACGATAAAGTTCCACTTGAACCACCTCCTGAGCCGATTGATTTGCGGCATACAGTTCGAGTGGATCGTTATTGTGATTTTGCGAGTTATGACCTACCGGAACGCATGATACGTCACTGCCGGTATCGATCAAATATCGACGATTTGTGGTCTTGTCGTAAACGTGTAGCCTGTGACTTATGGAAAGAGGTAAGCTACCACCCACTGGCTGCTGAGTGGCAGCTGCTACTCGTTTCCCGACTTTGAGAAAGTGCAAGGATCTCTACATTTGCGAGCTAAATTTCCGAAACGGGCATGATAATAAGTGCCCGTCGTTCAGTTCCGATGCAAAATTTTGACGTGGCTGTTGCGACGTATTGGAGCCCCTAGAAAATGAACGTCGGTCACGAGAGGTCGATCGTGAACGTCGAAATCTTAGATGATTAACCTGCTCTGTCAATTTGGAAACTTGTTTTTGTAAGTCCGCTATGAGAGGCGAAATCACGGCAACAGCATTTGAAGATTCGTTATCGGTCGCGAGAGAATACGTCACTCGTGGATCAACAGCAACTTCGTGGATTTTATCTGCCAGCGTGGCAAGCTTTGTCAAATCCTCGGTGGAGGCGGAAAGAATAGATTGAATTGTCGTAGGCAACCGCTGGAGCCATAGGTTCTTCAAAAAGTCATCGTCAATCTTGTCCCTTGATAACTCTCGCATTTGACGGAGCAGAAATGACGGTTTGTTGTCGCCCAACTGTAGGTCCCCCAAAAGTTTACGTATTCGTGTGGCTTCCGAATCAGCAAATTCTGCGATTAATCTTCGTTTCAATGCCTCATATTTATTTGTTTCCGGAGGTTGGAAAACGAAATCAGAAACGTGAGATAAAGTATCTGCGTCGATTGAGGCGATGAACGCGGCATATTTAGTTTCGTCTCTCGTGATACCCGTTAAAAGAAACGACGCCTCGACTTGGGAAAACCATAAGGCGATGTTCTGGCGCCAAAAAGGTGGCATTTTTAGACCTATACGATCGATTTGAGCAGCGGCACCCTCGGCGTTAGTGACAAACATATTGCTGATAGCGAAAGTACGATACAATATACACAATTTCGTAATAAAATGATATATGTGAGGACCTCGACTTTATATAGAACGGAAATTTACAGTTCCTATATACATGGTCTGACGGCTCTCCCGAAAAGGACGAAATTGGGACTTACGTGATTATCGCTGAGTGATCTTCAGAAGCGATAGCATTCACGGCATGCGATTGTCGTAAATATCAAAGCTGTCGGTGTAAATCCTTGGACGAAGGTGACGCACGATGCGAGTTCCCGCGTGAATTGGCTTCACAAATTGTCCACAAGTCCTGGCCTCAATGCCATTTCCATTGATGTCGATGGTACGTGTTTCTAGTCCTAGGGTCACCACTGAGGCGAGAGCGGCACGGGAATGAATACTATTATTTATTACAGAGTTGCCAGGTCCTTAAAAAATCCTCTCAAAAGTAACCCAAAATATTAGAGCTTGTGCTGCCATCTATGAAGCAACGATCGAGCTACAGTTTGACGATATTCTAGCCTGCAACGATGTGGCTTATAGCTTTTCTTGTGTTTTTATAGTCAGTAACTCCCCCCACCCAACTTTTCACTTTTTCGTAAAAAATGTTTTTTTTACCGAATAAATTGATTTCTTTGAAAAGTTGAGAAAGTCAGGGCTACACATTCTCTCTCCTGGAAAAACGGCCTGGAGTCGGGCCGTTTTCAAAACATCATGAACCCCCGGGCAAATTGATTTTGCTCAGCTCTCTATCCAGACTGCGAATGCCTCCTTACCAATTCACATGCTTAATCTCGCAAATCTTAACCATATCTCATTTTTTATCCCTCCCCCGCCCTTCATTCAAGGCCTCCGTGACGTGCCCGGGTTGGCCCATGCGTCAAGAAGGCACTGCCTCAAATTGTGCATAGGTGCCTACGAAATTTGGTACAATGATTTTAAAAATTAGGTATGGGTCCCAGACCAGATTTTTCACAGTCTATATAGTAAACAAAAATTTAAGAACTCTTCTGGGTTCCTCGCAAGGCCGTTTTAAGAGCATCATGGGCCCCGATAGTCAAGTGATTTTTCTGATGCCCTACATGGAAAATCCCCTAAAAATACAACTGGCTCTCGTTTTTCTGAGGCCCGGTTGGGCTCATGCGTCACGATCTTCGCGCGGAGGCCTTCTTCTATAGGTGTTGCTCCGGCCCGACGGAGCAACACCTATAGAAGAAGGCCTCCGCGCGAAAATCGTGACGTCACTGAAGTCTTCCATTTCCCTTATAGTTATTGGATATACTCATGGCCCCCACAAGGGATGGGCTGACAAGGCTCCAGCCCTGGGACCCAGGGCAATTTTCACAAATTTTTTTTTTGCTTTTTCACGCTATAAATTCATCATGAAGGGGCCCCGTGAAAGTCTGCTCAGGGGCACGCAAAAGATCAGAGCCTAGGGCCCAGCTTCAGGATGTGGGGGCCTTGAATATACTACTTCCCTTATACTACATTGGATATATTATAGCCGACCGGCCGCGGTATCATAAAGGTTGAAAACCACTGATCTAGAGCCTAGGACAGGTTCAAGTTTTTGTGTTATGGCTCCTTCAATTATTGGGTGGCAAAGGCATTATGGTTGAAAGTTCTGGCTTTCCATAGTTGGCCGAGATGCTCTCCACCCCTTCTGCCTTGTCAGGAAGAAAACATAACATGAGGTTGGGGACTGAAGTGAAAGAGAAGAACTTTTTTGCTCGCGCGAGCAAAGAAAAATAAAGGAAAATAGGGAGAAATTAGCCATGAACGCAATTTTGGAAAAACCGCCCAAGAAACCGTCACCCGCCAAAGCCAAAAATTTCCCGCCGAACTGTTTTCAAACCAGCCCAATTTGGCGGGAAAACCGCCAATCTGGTAACTCTGATTTATTAAAACATGTTTACACAGAAAGAGAAATGCGACGGCGTCGATGGCACATGGCGAACTCAACGGTTGAAGACGAACAACCCTCAACGTTCGTAGATTAGTGGTGTCGACAGATATATCGTGTCCTCACAGAAAGACTTTCTCCTTCTGCCAGTATCCGTGCTGCCATCTGTCAGGTTTTTACTTGACGGCAAACCCCACAGGTGTGTACTCTCACCTCTTAAAGTTTTCCCATCTTCTATGAATCATCCTCTTATAATTCATTATTTTCTTAATATGTACAATGACAATAATTGTTTATTTTTTACGGGATGTTACGGTTCTTTGACTTGCCTCTTATTCAGTTGATTAGAAGTTCTTGGGTGGAACTACTACTAAACCAGACATGCACCTCGTCCATATTCCTCTGCGGAACTTCTAACGAATTGGTGCATGTTGGAATGTGTGTGTAGGTATAGTGGGACTGCAAAAAAAAAAAAAAAAAAAAAAAATCATGTAAATATTTGAATTTTTTGCCGCATTATTTGATATTTTGTCTGGCGTTCAGTTTCCTCTCCCCCCAGAGATGAGTTAAAGCTGTAGCAGCATGGCCCCGAACTCTGACGGGCTCCGCAACTTGCGGAAAATGTTTTTTTTTTTTTTCCCAACAGAAAACAATTTAGCGCCATTGCAATTCGCCATCCCAATTATCACTGAAGAAATGCCATTCACTTTCAAGCGATTACAGTTCCCGATTCATTTAGCTTTTGCCATGACAATCAACAATGCTCAAGGCCACAGAGAGCAACAGTCCTACAAACAGTACAAATATTCAGTCACTACACATCACTCACTTCACTTCTGAGATATAGATGGCAACACTGAAAAATCATACACAACACTAGATACGCACTCAGACTGTTAGGTACACACACTTACACTTCCGGCACAAATCACTAGGTAGAAAATTGCCTATAGCGATAGACCTGAGTTGTGATCGGTTATAAAAAAAAAAAAAAAGCTCAAGGCCAGTTATTAGCAGTGGCAGGTATCAACCTACTTGAGCCCTGTTTTTCACACGGACAGCTTTACGTTGCGTGTTGGTAATCCCAAAAATTTGGCATCTACACACCAGATGGAAAAACAAGAAATATTGTGTATCCACAAGCGACTGCCTGAAGTTTTTAATTAAAATATTTAAAAATAAAAGTAATTTTTTCTTACTTGATGCAGAATTTTTTTGATTAAGAAATAATTAATGAGCTATACACATGTAAATTTTTTTTTACGGGGCGGGCAACGTCGCCGGGTATCAGCTAGTATATATATATTACACGGGCCTAAAAAAGAAAAAAAGAAGTTCGAAAATGGGGAATGATCGTTTTATGGGAAGTTTTTCCGTATAAGAAACTACAGAAAACTATTCGTATCGGTGAAAGGGGTCCCGCGTCTGATCTATGCTGCTAGGCATAGCGAAAGAACTCGAAAGCTCTTATCAAGACCAATTGCTCAAAATAAATCTTCACTTTTCAATAAAAAAAATCGCATAAATGATTCGTAAATGTTCAGCCTTTGAAGGCAAATGCCAACATCAGGTCTTGATTACAAGTCTCTGCTAAGAGCATATTATTGTCTTTGATTTATGCGTACTTACAAAAAAACTGATGTTTCATGCCATTTTCAAGCTCGGCAGAAAACTATATATTCACCAAATATTTACTCAGACATCCCCCAGTCTATGTATACTGTATCTACATCGTTTATTGTGTTATCTTGAACTTTTTATTGTTATATATTTATCTTTACATATGAATAGCATCACGAAAACCAGTTTGCAATCCACACGGGGAAAAAAATCTAACTAGACATCTCTTTCCCTCCTCATTATCGCGCATTAATGTAATCGGATCTTTATTTTTTGGCTAATTTTTTCCCAGAAACTTGAAATGCATTTCGTTTAAAAAATTGAGAGGATTGTAAAAATTGGAAAAAATTGTAACATTCGACGGGTTAATTAAACTTAAAATCAATAAATTTTATCTTTAAACCAAAATTTATTGTTAGCAAGCTTCTCCAAAATACCCTTTTTGATTTGAAAATTGTTTGCGCGCGTGTTTGAGAGAGCAAATGCCAAAATTTTTTTATTTGAATATTTTTTTTTTTTTTTTGTGAACAAATGCGATAAGTGTCTCCACCAGATAGTAAAAAAACAAACTTTGGCGTGGGTGCAAAAGGTGAAAGATGGGTGCTCTCTCCCCCCCCCCCCCTCCCTTGTGCGTATAACGCCAGAAAAGATTGTAGGTACGTAAACGGCAGGTGCAATTCAGTTAACACGGACCGACAGTGAACGGCCAAGTGGAGAGGAAGAGTAGGGTGGTTTCCAAATCCGAAGAAAATATGATGGAAGAAGACGGGATATATACCTTTATAATTTTTCTGTGACCCTCCCCCTCATCCGAATAACTGTGCTATATATTTTTCATGGGCATGCTTTATATGTATATACCCCCAGAGGTAAATCTTTTATTAAACTACAAGGTTATGTGTTGTAGAAATTCTCCATCTTCTATACCCGAAGAAGAGGGAGGAACAGGTGTGCGTGATTGCGATCTGATTGTGGGGTTAATTTCTCCCCGGGGTTGCATACCGCTGAAGATTGGCTTTTTTGGTAGTTGTCGCATTACAGGTTCTCTTCTTTTTTTCCCCCTCTATCCTATTTTCGCTCTTGGCGTATTTTTTTTTTGGAATTTCATACATTCTTCTTTCTTTTATATGTATTATCGAAAGAATCTCACCAAGATTGCTGTTGCTAACCGAAACATTATACCTCCAGTATTTTTTCTCTTTTACTTTCAGGTAATACTTGGCTGAACAACAGGAGATATTTTTCTTTTTACTATGCCCTCTTTTGAACTTCAAAAATTTATAATCAAATCATATTTTGGTTATTTTCAGTCTGATCGACGGTATGCGAAACCAAAAATTGTTCCTCGACCTACATGCCTCACATGCTATTGTTTAAGACTAATGAGACCCTACCAATTTTTTCCCTCGATCCTTTTAATCAGGCATCTTTACTTATTTCTCCCGAGCACCTGAGAGTGCTGGGTGCTTGTTTCAGATTTCGTACTCGTGTAATATTTATCGGAACCCCACTGACACATGCCCTCCATTCAAGGATTATTATTTTGCCGATTTGAGGTAATGACTTGTGCTCAGGAAGTCCTTTGAGAGTTTTTGTGGACGGCTTTTTTTTCACCATAAGTACTGCATAGGCAGTGCTCGTTACATGGAAATTTTAAAGACGCTTTCAGGGCTCCCACTCGTCCTACTTTTTGGTAAAATGGCCTACTTTTGTCCTACTTTTCCACCACAAATCCTATGAACAAAATTCGTGTAATTGATTTTAATTGAGCAGGGATTCATCAATATATTTATACAATTTACACAATTTGCACTGTGCTTTTGGAATTGGTCTTGAGAGAGCGTCATACTTAAAAAACTTACATGTCTTCATAATTTGCTGTGCATTGTCGAAGAGGGTTGTGACAGACTGGACTTAGGAAGACTCGAAAAAAGAATATAATTTATATTATGATCAGAGATAGAAAAAATTATCCGTTGTTTCTGGTACCCTGTTTTGGCCAGAAATTGTTTTTGCAATCAAGTCATTTCTGTCATTTTGCTTTGGATCGAGTCAGTCCTATGGGAGACTATGAAAAAAAAAAATTTAGGGATTTTTTCTTGTTATGCTATGATGATGTCGTCTAAGGAGGTACAATCCCCCATCCTACTTTTTAGTCTTGCTTTTTCCTACTTTTTGTAAATTTTTGAGTGGGAGCCCTACGCTTTGCTTGAAATGTTTTTTTTTTCTTCTGTCTTATGAGGCAGTATATATATATTTACCATAGCCTTTTTTCCATCGATTCACATGAACACGAGTAAAGGAAGTTGAAGCTCTAATTTTGCTACCAGTTAGTGCTAAGTAATAACTGATCGTGCTAAAGTTAAAATTATTATATGGCTATGTTTATATTCATAAATAAAATCGCGCAACACGTACCTGTAGACAATGTTCCGATATTGCCTATGGACAGTCGCGCAACAAATGAGTGTTCTGCAACTTCTTATAGATCAAAATCACAAGTCGCGATCCCATCTCAGATGGGGAACCTAAGAATTCTGATTAGTGGGAATTCTGTGGAGTTTGGAATGTGACAACGTGGGACCTCGTCGTGTCAGAGTACTGTGTACCTTTAAACAAGTTGCCCCAAATTTCATAGTGTTGACCGAAAACGGTGATTTTCACCCGTGGGAAATCTCCCATTCCTAAATCAACAAATTCGGTCTGCTGGTTTAGTGCGATTCTTTATTTTTTTGGTATGGAAGTACATTGTTTGAAAACCTGTTTTCACCAATAAATGAAAGCATATTGTATGAAAATTAATCTGCTGAAAAAAGAATGTTTTGTTTGAAGAGGGTTACCATCACTGACGGAAAACAATATGTTTCTATGTACGGTAAAACCCCTTTTAACGGACATTCCTCAGATGTCGCTCCTCGTTTACCGTCAAATATTTTCCGTGTATAGTAAAAGAATGCTTTTAAAACCTCTGATTAACGGTTACCCCCTCTTCTACGTACAGATTTTTTTGTCCCACCAGTGTCTGCAAAAGATTGATTTTACTGTACACCCACCGGTTGCATATCTTTTTTTTTTTTGCAGCATTTGGTATTTGTTTTCAAATAGCTAGGTGTTCCCCAGACTAGGTGGTTACTTTGACGTAACAAAAATATTTTCATTGAATTGCATGGTGCATTATATATTTAAAAAAATCGTTCTGAAAAAAAAAAAAAAACATATTTTTTTTTATTGTGACAGCAATTTCTCAAAGTTCTTGGAGGTACATCATACTGCATTATTTTTATAGATGTTCGAATTCAGCTTCTGTGCAATACTTTTGATCAGATTTACAATCGACCAAAAATCTTTTTGATAATTATCAGAGATTTTGTGATCGAAAATTTAAATTATACTTATCATACGAGAATGTTGTGGAATACACAGATTATTACGTATATGTTAACTGCAACAATTATGTGCTCGTGTCACCATTCTCGCATACCCGATTCGGGTAGGACGAATAAATTTCATGTATGTGTGTTCGTGTCATAACCGACGATTCTTAACCGCAAGCTGCAAATTTATTTCACATAATATATATATTAAAATTTATTAGATTCAAATAGCAATTTCTCAATTTTCATTCTCGGAGCCCTACTTACCTTTCTCATCGGTTAGCTTAAAATATTCAGGAATTCGGCTAATGTTGTTTTGTGAAGTGTAAGAATTTTTCGTTGTGCGGGTGACTAGAGTGAGGTCAAAAGGGCGTAAATAATAGCTAGTTAAAGTACCTGCAGAAATAGTAAACCATAATATTTTCCGATATAGGTCGCGGGGTCAGCTCATGATGGGTGTAGGGGGAGAAGCTCAAAACAAGACTGATATTAGCCTCGCGCCCGGAGCGTGTCTGCCCACGTGTACTTGGGAGATGAAGAAGGATATCCTCTTTGCACGAGACTAACCTCCCCCTTTCGAACATCGTGATTTCCGGAGGTGAGTCGGGGGCCATATACCGATTGCGATTTTACTTTCAATATAAATAAAAAAAAATACATTTTTTCCTCCTCTCATCAATATTATTCGAAGTTCTTGAATTCAAGAATGATCGAATACTATTTTTTAACCACTGGCAACATCTTATTTATCCAGCTTTTGAACAAAGATCGCTGATGAATGACTAATTTGGAATATTCTTGTCAGTGATCCTTTTTTTTGTAACGAACAAGAAGGACCAAGTTAAACATTGCTACGAATCTTGTGTTTTCAAACGTTGGTTATAATGATCCGTGACGATGTTGCTGTGATTTACATTGTTCGACGAAACACATTTAAACTTATGCGGCGTTTGCAACCATCCTCTTATTTTTTCCCCCTTCTCGATCGATCTGACCGAGGTCTCGGCCTTTGACATAGAATGGATGTTGGCGAAAAAATGTTAAAAAAAACAAACTTTTACGTTTTCCGCGATTCGAGATATTTTAAGGGGTAGATAAGCAGAGGAGAACTAAACGAAATTCGTTCGACCACCTCCGCCGAATCTCCATGCGTTCTTATATAGTATGCAAATGCTCTCTTCTAGCGACCCTGACCCGCCACCTAGTCGATAGCCATAGCAGCACACTTTTTATCCGCATCTTTCAGATGCTGGCTGATTTGCCAAATAGCAAGTAACATATATCTTACTCCTAAAACCTTTACTAAAGTAGTTGATTAATTAACCAAGCTGCATTTCAAATGTATGAAATATGACGTTATTAATAGAATGCGAGCCAACTTTTATCTATCCTCCGTCAGCAGTTTGTGAATGATTCATGAAACCTTAGAATGTTTGCTAATATGACCTCCCACCTGATGAAAATCGTTCGATCATGATCCATTATTCTCTGCTCTATTTGAATAAATGAAACGAATGGGACATCAAATAGGGTTGTTAATCAATGACAATTGCTGTCAAACCGGGAAGACCATCTTGTTTCCCATCCATAGTTCACAATCAAAACAATATTTGTTTGAATCACGTTTTATCACTGATTGACCGTCATGAAACGTGAGTTTTGATGTTTCAACGCAGACAATTATAATATTGAAAAGTTAAAGATTTCTCATCTTTGAAAAATCCCAGTTTTTCGCGTATGCATATTTACAAGTAATGTTTCGTTTTAAATATGGGTGAAATATTTTTTAATCTATAAACTCCACCAAAACAAAACACCGAACCCAATCTCGGCCTTCCGTTTGATAGTAGGTTACTGCCGTTAAGGGGGTTGGTGCACGCAAATTTTCCAAAAATCACATTTCCCAATTTTTAAGTACTATGAATTTTTTTGCGTCTGTTCAAGTTTTTGTTCTACCTGTACTAAAAATATATTTTTTAAATATTTCAATATAAACTGCTGGCAGTCATCACACATGCTAATGTTTTTCACTAAAATGCTTTTTTTTCCTCAAAATTAAGTTTTTTTGTTAGATAAGGAACATTTTTTCGAACACCACTTATTCAAATGTCTTGAAACTGTGTCTCTCTCAACACTTTGGTGTTACATACTTTAACACGAAGATTTTTTATTAAAATTATTTTAAAAATTTTATGGCGCAAAATATGGGTACATTTTGGTGATTTTTGAAGAAGTTACATGTTGTTGAAAGTAAAATTCAAGAAAAAAAAGTAACCAACACTATTAAAATCCTAAAAGCTCGTGTTAAAATATATAACATCATAGTGTTTAGAGTTAATCACACAAAGGTTCAAGATATTTGAATGTGTGGTGTTCGAAAAAATGTTTATATAACAAAAAACTTAGTTTTGAAAAAAAAAGCATTTTAGTGAGAAAAACATTAGCATATGTTTAGCATAGCCTGCTAGCACTTTATATTAAAATATTTTTAGTACAGGTAAAAAAAATTTTTTAGCAAAGTTATATAGACGCAGAAGATTTCATAGTATTCAAAAATTGGAAAATGTGTTTTTTGAAAAATTTGCGTGCACCAACCCCCTTAATATTCATCCTGATATGAATCCACCATAAATTAGTGTCGAAAATTCCCGTATTAGATTGCCTTAATCTTGTCGCTGTATAGCACATCGGTATGTGGCACGATTTGTGGGGTCGAGTAGCGTTTATCTGACGTGAATGGATTCATAGTTTTATTTTTTTTCTTTTGATTTTGTGATTCAGCAACCAACGCTCGAATCGTACGGGTATAAGGTGCTTCACAAAACATAATTTCTTCAAAATGACTATCAGTTCAGATTAATTCGAAGCTGAAATGGTAGTTTTCAAGCTTTTTATACTTTCTAGCCTGGCCAGCAGATGTTAGTCAGTGTCAGGTTTTCATCAATAATCTTATTCGTATTTCTTCGAACCCAATCCCCCGAATTGGGTTCGAAGTTGTAAATAGTGAAGCACTGTAATAGTGAACTAGCTGATTTGTTTTTCACATTGTGAACAGCGAAATTGAGATAACTTATATTTGGTTGGGCTTTATGGTATGACTTTATTAATAAAGATAAATGTCAAATTCAGCTTAGTTCGGTGATCATCAGATTTATATGAAATCTGCGTTGATTCGAAGCGAACATAGATGGCGTCCTACATCATATCAGTGGCGATTTGCGAACCAAACGTAAAGAACGAGGACAAAGTTTCGGAATTCTTTGTTTTGAACAAATGTTCTTTTGTAAAACACAGTTTGACTCTCATACTTGATGGCCCAATTTTTCTCGAATAGGTTCAATATTCGTATTTACTAGCTATAATACTCGGCGCTGCCCGGGTTTTCTTCAGACAAACCATTATAAAGGCATATAAAATATTATAGCCCTACACATACTGAGAAGATTAAAGAAGTGACAAACAATTGTAAAGGCATATGCACGTCGGAAACGCATTGCTAGGGAGCCATGGTAACCAAAGTAAACATTCCGAAAAGTAATTGTTGAGCCCCAGAAACCATTGTTGCCCGATAGTTTTTTTGCCCATTTCGGGCGTTTGCCCTGCAAGAAATACATGATTAACGAAATGAATACATATTTCAGAATTTTTCACCAACTCGCCTTGGTAAAACCTAGATCTTACTAGTCTTCAGGCTTTTACCGTAACATATAGATTGAAACGTATTATTGCTCTTTTCAATAATACTGTTTGACGCGAAAGCTCGAAGTACAGTATTTCAAACTTCAGTGATCCAGCTAGTAAATCTTTTTCATTCAGTTGCGCGGGTGTACTTTTTTTTTAACTTCAAGTTTTATTAAAATAAGTCGTGATTTGGTTCAAGAGAGTGTGGGATTTAAAAAAAATCCCGATATTCATTTTTAACTTCATTCATTATTGAATTTGATAGGAAGGAGGGTGCTGAAGCAATAAATTCTCAGTTTAAAACAACCAATGATCCGTATGCAAGCACACAAGCTAGAGTCCCGTAATCCCAGTCTATTGTTGTTCTAGGACATACGAGAGAGAGGACATACGTTCGTACGAGAGGGTTGTATAACAAAAGATTTTAGACAGCAATCAAACATGAAAAACTTTATATAAGCGCGTGACCTTTTCTTGAACTTTTCACGAGAACAGCTTGGTAAGTTAGGGGGGGGCGAAAAAAATCGAAAGCATATGAATATAAGCACTTGTCATATCAACATGATTAACGAGCGATGGTTTAATAGAACCGACGGTAGTGCACAGTTATCAAGGCTTCTTGGTAACGTTCTTTCTGGCTAAATAATATACTCTATGATTGCAAAAGATTTCAGTAAACAATGACGGAATAATTTTTTCCCCCACCGCCTTGCTCTGTATATTCGGGCCACACCTTCACTTTCCTATAGAATAAAATCTTGTTAGTAAATGAGTTGTACTTTTTTTTTTAGGCTTTCGGGAATTCATAGTTTAATAGCCAATTGTGTGCGCGGAGGATGTTCGGATGATACGTTGGGTAACAATGGTTTAATTTTTCCATTGCCTGCTTATATATTGGAAAGTGTAGTAGGGAGATAATTCTTTTACCCGACGAGGGGATTTTTCCGCGCCTATCTTACTCCCGATACTTTAAGATTTTCATCTCATTTTGTAATAATCTTCGCAATTAATGCCGAAGCTAAAGTCCCAGTGTCAACGCTGTGAGACATTCGTAGTTTTAGTTAGCCATAGCTTCTTTTTTATTATTATAGTTGAAAGAATTTGGCGTGTTGTCATCTGATTTCTAAAGCATCTGTTCATTATTATATCTATATATGTAAAATTGATTTTCTATGTGTATATTCTCCATACAAATCTACAATTTTAGACCTATCGTCGCCAAATTTAGCATATATATTATCTCTTACAAGAGCTAACAATTCATTGACTTCTGCAAATATATGAATATATCCTCAATTGTGTGCATAGTTCGTATTGACAAAGCTTGGCAGCAAGTGACTTACAAGACCGTCGGAAATGAGAGAAATGATTTGCAGACCGGCAGAAAATAAATAATTAGGATATGGTTTAGCAAAAAATGAATTGAAAAGAATAATCTGTAGACCACACACACAGAAGGAGCGAACCATCACCGCACCCCCTCACCCACGCAGTATAGTGTCAAAAGCATCGCTGAAAATATAATATTTACCGTATTTTCCTGCGTATAATCATATTTAATGCTTTAAAAACATATTTTCTTAGTGTTCATCATGTATCGCTGCGTCTAATCTCCCGATCTTTTTCTGAGATGTTAGAACAGAAATATAGGTGCTCACGTAATATGCCGTCCAGAGGCGTACGCGCGGGGTAAGGGTGGGGGTGTCTCCAAGCCAAACGAATTTTAATTTTTAAAATATTTAAGTGAAAAAATATCAAAAGAAAATATATATAAAATGCTATTTTAATAAATTTGTGTTAATTTGAATGCTTTTTGGAGGTTAGTTACTCAAAATTTCTTTAGAAGAAATTCCTTGTGCACCTTACTCCAAAGGTCAATCCAGCGTACGCCCTGATGCCGTCGATCATTTTCGAGCTGGAGCAGATCCCGCCAAATTTGCGGAAATGCTGTTGAAAATATATGCGTGATGCTAGCACGTAGCCAAGTTTAGGCTCGCTTGTACTCAAAGCCGATACTTAGTGTTTCGACATCCCCGGAATGGGTGTGGGGTCATAATTCGCTTGCTGCTGAGGTGGCGGATGAGCAGCCCCGCTCCCCAGTTGTCCGGACGATTGCGCTATAAATTAGCCTTATTAGTGGTACAGAATTGTTTGTGGATACTATCGACCTCCCCCCCCCCCCCCCCCAAAATAATTACATGAGATTCCTTGTGAAAACTGGATATCGAAAAGTGTTTTCTGTTTTAGAATTGGACGAATCTTTAGGGAGTTATGACGTTTGAATTTTTGTAATGTGCCATTTTTCTAACGGTCAGTTGCGCGTCAAACAAACGACGAAAGTAAAATTCTTCCGCAGGAGTAGGTTGCAGGCTTTTTGAAAATAAACGGAAATATTCGATCCCGTTAGAAACTGAGTTCGCTCGTCTGTCGTTGCTCTTTTTCTCTTCGTAAAGAGATGTTATAACCTTGTTATTTCGTCCATTGGGCATTTTGCCTGCCGTGGCCTTGTATTTGTTATTATGTATCATAACTTCGCCCACTATATTGGCAAATTTATCATCGGATTTGTAAAGTATTAGCCTATTTGAAAAATTGTTTTAGCAAGCAACGAGTTGTGTGTGTGTGTTCGCAATGCGCGATCGTTTTTTTACGCTGTCGTTGCAATCACATTACATGTTGATTAGTAAAACAGGGCAATATTTTTTGAGTAACTTTAAACTTTCATCCAAAGTGGACGCTTAAAAAGCTTCAATGAAGGATGCAAAAATGGTAGCTTGACGAGAGTGTGACTGTTGGAAACAGAATAATAACGATTCAATCATAAACGTTTTTATCAAACTAATTATTTTATGAATTCACATACTCAAAACAATTAGTAGTTTCGGATTTTTTCTATTGATTGTTTATTCATCGAGAGGCATTTTTATACCGAATTCGACATGGTGCAATAAAGATCTTTCGTTTCCTTGTGACTGCAATTGGTTTTTATAACGCTGAAATGTTGATAAATTTAATATACCTTTTTACAAGAAGTATTTTGACAACTTCGAAAGTTATTCCAGCCTGCATGATTCACGTAGAATTTGGTCATTTTGTTTCTTCATGGGCTTATTTATAAGGGCCCTCTTAGCGTAGACTTCAGGCTCTTGCCGTTCTAGGCACTGCTAATTTTGCCGCCCTTTTGAGATGCTCTTATATTATGTTTCTTACCCCCCCCCCCCCCGAATTTTCCAAATGAAAGCCACAAAATATGGTCTTCAATATTGTTTCATTCACACACTCAACATAAATGAGATGTATAATGCCCAGATTTTATTATGTTAGACTTCATTAAGACGTCGTAACTGTAATCGATTTCATTCAACAAGCTTACCGTGTTAAGTTGTATGAATTACAATCAAAAAAGTCGTGACGCAACAGCCCGTGAAAAGTCATTCTAATATTTCTTTGCTTCATTTTCTAATAGTGAATTTACGGCATGACATAAAAAAAAAAAAAATATCTTGATAATTTTCTTGGAGCTCCGGAACTGAAGCTTTGTCAAGCTCACCCTTGTGGGGCTCATTCATACAACATGTACATCTTCAGAAACTTTTAAGTTGGAACTTAATGAGATTTTTTATCTCATCTCAAAATTATTAGTGAATCCCGCAACCTTCTAGAGTGGCATCATTCAAACAATAAACCAGGTACAGCCAGGTGTTGGTACAGCACGAAAAAGGGGGGGGGAATATGGAAGAAAAGAAAAAGAGTGCTATAGAGTTAGTGTATGTAAAAACAGTGAAAAGAATTTTTAATATGTATTGCCAAGGCGATAAGTAGCCAAGTGTTTTAATTTTTTGCGGCTTTAATAATTGCATTGCGCCACTAATTTTTTTTGTTTTTGTGTGTTTCTAGGGGAGACGCACGAGCTTATAAATGTTTTAATTTTTTTTTGCGGACGACAACTTGGGACCCTTTCCTTTTAAGGTGAAACCTCATTTATAGGATATTCGCAGTTATCAGACGTTTATGCTCATCCAGATTCATCTCTGTGCATTTTATTGCTAAAATATTTCATTTGCACTTCGTGCAACTTCAATTAAATGAGGTTTCTATGGGTATTTACTTTCATTCAAAATTCAGGTTGCATAAAAACGACTTCCGCACACATTCATTCAACGAAGTTTTTACTTCGCCTCTTGAACGATGCATCTGGATAAAATGGGTTCCATTTCGATTGATTATTGAAATATTCGATTAGTTCTCTAATAATGACTAAAAAATAGAACGAGAGATAGACTTCGATTCTTAATTGATTCATCTAGATCAGTGTTTTCCAAAGTGGGCAATCGCCCACTATTTCATCGCCCCCATGGGGTGGTAGAAGCTATGGATATAGCATAATAATATAGAATTCTATTAGGCTGACGTGAGTTGGGGGCGATGACGAAAAAAAAGTTTGGGGGAACTCCGATTAGATGGAGATGGTTTTAGTTAGATCGACAATCCAGTTTGATGCGAAAGGTGCAATAAGATTTTCTCTGAGAGTTCATCACCTAATTGGCAAATCACGAAATCCACTTTTCTCGCAGGCCTTGTACGTTAGTACTGTATATAAATACAGTGAATTCCGCTTATAACGTTTCCATGGTTAGTACGACTTGTGTTCGTGGTCCCAACTCTTACTGATACTCATCTAGATTTCCGTTTACAACGGTTTTTTCAAAAACCTTATGAGTTTCAGTGTATATGTATGCATATACACGTACATAGGCTGCAAAAAAAAACCCCACAAAAATTAAAAGAATGTGAAATTATAAATATGATTGTCCATCTTTTGCCATTAAAAAGCGCGGGAAAAATGGTGTTAAAAATCTGTTTCATTTTTTTTGTTCGTTTCTTATTTTTCTATCACGGGATTCATAAACTCATATTTCACCCGCTCACTTCCTTCAGAAGAGTTTCGTGAAAAAAATTATGATTCCCTCTTTCTCTTTCCAAGCTTAACGAGAAATAAAAGCTTGTCTGGAGACACTCATGATGCATTTTTACTATCGTTCTCTTGCAATTTCTGCTTTAGAAAAGAAAAAGATATCTTGTGCTATCACAGACACACGTTCACTGCTAGTACGTATTTTACTCCCTGCTGTTCTTCCCCCCCCCCCTCCCCATATATATATATTTTTTTCTTTTATTTAAAGGAAAAACTAAACAAAATAGAAATATAAATTTTCTATTATTTATTGTGTGGTCCGTAAACTTAACTGGTAATGACTTCCTGCGGATTCCTATCCAGGTTGCAGGACAAGTATCCCGTGCTCTTTATTGTCGTGTACTTGGCATCTCTAGTGAAATAATGTTGGTTCCATGAGCCATAGTCCGAAGAGGTGGGATATGCAAGGTTTTTGTTGCTGCTGCTTCCTACTAGACGCTCCTCTGTTTGTAGAATGGTTGTGACGACTCCCGTGGAGGTGTGCTTGCAACAACCTCTTCGCTGTTGGCAGCCCCAAGCGAAGTTTCACGCAGCGAAAGACACTTCACTGATTTACCCACACATTTTATGTACTGTTCTTCATTCAAAAATTCCAAAATACATATTACATATCTTTATTTTTATATCTTCCTCCCCCTTTTTTTTGGAAGCCAAGAGATTAAAAATTTGGTACGATAGCAACCGCCTCGAAAGTGTTTCGAAACGTTAACCATATTCTATAATCCAAATGCATTATGTGCTTGTAATACAGTGTAGTGTTTGTTAAAACGCGTTTGAATTTCTATTTAGTGAATGGAGTAAATCTATATATATAAAATTGATTTTATGTGTTCTCTATACTTATCTGTAATTTTAGATCAATCGTCGCCAAATTTTGCCTATATACCAAACGGGACCAAATTTGAACGATAGGCTACTTTAAAAGTTCGTCAGAGCAGGGCAAAAAAAACTGTCGGGCAACAATAGTTTTCGGGCCTCAATAATCACTTTCTTAACGTTTATTTTGATTACCGTGATTCCTTAGCAATGCGTTTCAGACGTGTATATGCCTTTACAATGGTTTGTTACTACTTCAATGCTGCCATGAATGAATGAAAATCATTCATGGAAATCGTTACAATGGTTTGTTACTACTTCAATGCTGCCAGTATATGTATAATAGTTTATGCCTTTATAATGGTTTGCCACTTTTTCAATCCTCCCAGTAATGAGAGTTTTTTGAATAGACGTCAGAATCATCATCAGCATCACTGAGGGTCAGGCAAAGGATGTTTTTTGCGGTACAAAAACATCCAAATCACTTTTTACAGTTTGTTGATAGTTTCAAAAGTTATGAGCCGAAAACAGATCAACATTGCGAAGTTTTCATGGTAAAAAAAAATTCATCTTGCTGTCAGATAAATCAATTTTCGTCTCATAATTTTTTTTTATTGGGTAAATAAAATTTGTTGATTGTCATGGCAAAAGCTAAACGAATCGGGAACTGTAATCGCTTTAAAGTTAATGGCATTTCTTCAGTGATAATTGGGGTACGTGGAATGAAGACGTCTTCTCCTCCAGCACATCCAGTTAGAATCGTTGCTTCAATGATGTAATTGTGCAATTTCTTCACGCAGAGTCTGTTGCCATTGCAGAGTATCGGTATCTCCAAATTTCTTAAAATCATTATAGGTGCTCCGACTTTGAGGGTCAAGTTGTGTGGTGGCACACCCGGAATATCCAAAGAGTTCAGAAATTCTGCAGGATACAGAACTGTCTGCGCTGTGTCTGTGACAGTGTCAACCGATTTGTAAGATGTGGAGTCTCCCGGAATAATTTTTAGGATTTTTCCGTTGATCTTGTTCACACTGTCATTTTTCGGTGCCAGAATCACACTCTCACAAAGCCACTCATGGTTTCGGTGATTTTTTTGAATGTTTGTGAAGACTTTGTCTGCAAGTTCTTGAACTGAGTTTATATATAAAATAACTGGCAAAATCCATTTGGGAACGTTATCAGTCCAGTGCTTGGGTCTACGGGAATTCTTCCATTGCCAAGTTTGATCAACTGATGTGAAAAATGATAGCAGTGCTGAGTCATTTTGCAGTTGAACTCGCATGTTGGTGGATAATGATAATTTTTTAGCTTCGTGCCAGAGTGTTGATGTCCTAACAAACTCGAGGCGACCACCGATAGACAGCACCTTCACTTCCAACCCATCTCACTAATGGCAGTAAATTGCAATGTAGCGATATGGCCAGAGTTGGTGTTTGGTGAAGTAGAGTGCTGATGATTTGAGGCAAGCATTGAGTTCATCAGCTGGCGTTGAACATTTTTATTTCCTGTTTTATCGTCGTAGTTGTTGTTCTCTGTTGTTAGTGACGTCATATGTCCAGCTTCTGCAACGAATATTATTCAAACTCCTTTTAAGCACTTTTTAAATTGAAACTATACCTCAACGATGGGTGGTTGATGAGATAAAGGCCACATTAGCACTTACAGGACACCCTGTATACATGCAAGCAAAAATATCTGGCGCTTCCCGGGTTTTTTTTAATTACTGGGAGGATTGGAAAAGTGACAAACCATTATAAAGGAATAAACTGTTATACTGGCAGCATTAAAGGTGTGACAAACCATTGTAAAGGCATATATACACGTCTGAAACGCATTGTTGGGAACCAAGGTAACCAAAGTAAACGTTCCGAAAGTGATTGTTGAGGCCCCAAAACCATTGTTGCCCGACAGTTTTTTGCCCATTTCGGGCATTTGCCCAGCTCTGACGAACTTTTAAAGTAGCCTACGGTTCAATCCCGGACCTGTTTGGTATATATGAAAAATCTGGCGACGATCGGTCTAAAACTGTAGATTTGTATAAAGAGCATACATACATACTTTCACATTTATATATCTTATATATAAATGTGAAAGTATGTATGTATGTATGTATGTATGTATGCTCTTTATACAAATCTACAGTTTTAGACCGATCGTCGCCAGATTTTGCACATATACCAAACAGGACCGGGATTGAGCCGTAGGCTACTTTAAAAGTTCGTCAGAGCTGGGCAAATGCCCGAAATGGGCGAAAAACTGTCGGGCAACAATGGTTTTGGGGGCCTCAACAATCACTTTCGGAACGTTTACTTTGGTTACCGTGGTTCCCAACAATGCATTTCAGACGTGTATATGTCTTTACAATGGTTTGTCACATCTTTAACGCTGCCATCATTACAGTTTATTCCTTTATAATGGTTTGGCTCTTTTCCAATACTCACAGTAATTGAAGAAAACCCTGGAAGCGCCAGATATTTTTGCTTGCATGTATACAGGGTGTCCTATAAGTGCTAATGCGGCCTTTATCTCATCAACCACCCATCGTTGAGGTATAGTTTCAATTTAAAAAGTGCTTAAAAGGAGTTTGAATAATATTCGCTGCAGAAGCTGGATATCTGACGTCACTAACAACAGAGAACAACAACTACGACGACAAAACTGAGAATAAAAATGTTCAACGCCAGCTGATGAACTCAATGCTTGCCTCAAATCATCAACACTCTATCACGAAGCTAAAAAATTATCATTATCCACCAACATGCGAGTTCAACTGCAAAATGACTCAGCACTGCTATCATTTTCACATCAGTTGATCAAACTTGGCAGTGGAAGAATTCCCGTAGACCCAAGCACTGGACTGATAACGTTCCCTAATGGATTTTGCCAGTTCTTATATATATAAACTCGGTTCAAGAACTTGCAGACAAAGTCTTCCCAAACATTCAACAAAATCACCAAAACCATGAGTGGCTTTGTGAGAAAGCGATTCTGGCATCGAAAAATGACAGTGTGAACAAGATCAACGGAAAATCCTAAAAATTAATTTTTTACAGGGCGGGCAACGTCACCGGGTATCAGCTAGTAAGATATATGTGAAGAAAACTCGAACATTACCGGGTATTACTGCTAGTCTGATACAGAATGTCAGATTCACAATTTCTTTCTAAAGTTGAAGAAAATTTATTGGAATTTGAAAAAAAAAAAATTCGTGAGAAAAAATATTGGTGGGGGGGGGGACTGCCTCAGCCCCCCCCCCTCCCTCCCCAGTACGGAGAGACTTGTTTCCAAGGTTGGCATGTATGTTATAGGTTTGTTATACTCAGTGTTCGCCAGTACGTATCCAGATGCGTGGTTCACTTACCAAAATTCAATTTTAGTCTTTCAAATTTCATTGTGGAGTGAAAATACACCTTAAAATTTTAGGTAATTTTTTAAATAGTCATTTCTTTTTTTCCTTTTAAAGAAAAGTACTTTTTTTTTTTACAAAACTACCCCTTAACATTTTGGGGAGGAGTGAAATTACTCTCCAATTTTTTTTCAGGATAACATTAGTTTTTTATATAGGCCTATTACTCCTCATCTATATTGAGGTTAGATAAATCCCAAGTTGTCGTGGCGACTTATTACTAATTGACGACTAAAATTTCAAATGTAATTTCTTATCCGGAGTTTTTGAGGACCATACATGAATAAAGGTTTTTTTATTGTGTTCGAATTAACGGTAATTATCACAGTATATTGAAATATCAACGATATTTGATACTTTTATGTCTCTTAAATTTTTACGTCATTAAATTTTTTTCATCCAGTCATTATTTCTAGCTGCAGTCAGTTGTAGGAATCTAATGATGACATTTTTTTCTTCCCTTCATTTATCAGCTTTCTGCGAAGAACGATTTTTGATGTGTGGATTATTTTTCTTAAATTTCCTCTTATTGCAACAGTCTATTAGAGGTGTCTAGATATTGTATCGTCCAATATATCCAAAATTGGGTAAAAAATATAGATAAGAGCACTCTGCAGGAATATTAGGAAGTGATTCAATTTTTTGACTTCAAAGATTTAAAAGTGTCTGAAGGACTCACCAAATGGTTGTCGAAAATCTTAGCCACTAGTAGTATTTGAAAGGGGGGGAAAAAAATCCCCTTTGTAAAGAAATAGAGGCCCACTTAACACAGATTGCTATTAACCTTTTTGGGCGCAGGGGGCAAAGGATTTCCTGCTCTAAGATTCGCATTATTCGATGCCCACCTTCCGTGAATGGGATTTCATTTTATTTATTTTCCTCTTTATATCTTAACGACGACAGTTTTTTTTTCTTCCCCCTTTTCCCCATCAGCAGAGTTACGAAGCCATTTAGAATCTTGTCCGGCTTCATAGTTTTTAATTTATTCGAACAAAAAGGGAGGAAGAATAAATATATATTTTTTTACTTTTTCGTAGCACTAGAATTTTGAGGTTTCTTGTTGTCTGGTGATGAACTTAAAAAAGCTACATATATGTATTTCTGACTCTCTAAATTGAAATACTTTTATCTAAAGGTAGTTGTTTTTTTAGTTTTTTTTAAACTTTATTCTGCAGACCTACGTTTGTGAACTATTGAAATACCCATGTTCTAGCATAAGCGAATACGGTTGTGGGGGGGGGGGGGGTGTGAATGTCCACCTCTGCCCATTTGTCATGCTTGCATGTTTCAACAATGCTGAATTTTCATTGACGTTAATTTCTTCGGCAGAACACGTTTGCTACAGTGAAAAGATATTCTAATTCGCTTATTTTTTTTTCATTCTGTAATTCATATAAATTGAGGTATCGGTCTTCTGAATGTATTTTGTGATCCTCATTAAACGTCGCTTTTCCGACATCAAATTTACTACAATCAATTTGGAGCATCTCACGGGCGGATCCCTCTCTCTGTCGCAGAGCTATAGCTGTGATCACGTGATACCAAATTTTATATAGAAATAGGTGCAGGGCGTATCGTACAATTCTGTACTTAGTGGATTCTGACAATCTGTTTCAGAAGCTAATCGTCTGATGGATTTTCGAGGATTGCGTTTAATAATTTCTTTATCTGCTTCCGTATTTTCAGCTGTCATGGTGGACCCGCTGCATCCCACGTTTCCGACGAAATCATCCGTCGTGCTGTTTGTTTGTTTAAACTTGTCAAACTAGTTTTGTATTAAGAAATGGTATTTTTTCTGCCCGAAATATACTGAGAAATTGAATTTTCTGGATGTTATGCCGAAACTAATATTTAGAAAGAAAGGTGATTCGTCTCCTCCGGGAATCGAACGCGGCTCCCCTTGCATACTTGGCATTGCATTGGTTAGCGCACTTGCCCGGTATGCAAGGGGATCCAGGTTTGATTCCCGGAGGAGACAAATCACTTTTCTTTCCAAATATTAATTTCGGGATAACATCCAAAAAATTAAATTTCTCAAGTTTTGTATTGTTTTTAAATCTGGACTTCTTTAACATTAAATATTTGTTGAAACTTCCCTTTGTCATCGCTGGACTGTGATCTAATCGGTGATATTTTAGTACAATAAGAAACGTTGCTTCAATAAATACATTTAATTTCCTACTTTGCATCCTTCAATATGTGAAACTTCTGTGACGTTTCGGCAGTGGAACAGACGATATCATTTTTGAGCAGAGACTACAGTGCCATCTATTAATCTCAAATGTATAAATAATTTTGTTAATCGGTGGACGGTAATAATACGGTGAAAGAAAGGTAATTTGATCCCTCTCCTAGTTCGCTAAAATTTTTTTTAATGTTATGCGTGTGATGGTATCTATGCTATTGTGATGTGGTTTGCTCATTTCTCTGTCTTATACATGTAGATTGAGATGAGCTCTTAATATATTGTAGACCGTGCTGTTTTTCAAGGGAAAGCACTCATCACACCGACTACGTATGAGTATAAAAGCATGAGTTAACTCGTGATCGGTGAACAATGTGTTAAAATTCCGACTTCAGTTTGACGTCAAGAATGCATAGAAAACATTAGAAATAATGCTCACTGACATTTCTGGTCTTTTCTTTTGAATGCCTTCATTCTCTGGTAGTTTAATTTTTCATTTGACATGGAATGACTATATATAAAAGCTATATCTACTCTATAATATAAAATCACAAACTCGAAAAGGGCCTGTTTCTAAGCAACCGAAATTAGTGACGATTTTATGTTACGGAAATGGGTGACGTTTTTTGAGTGACGGAAATCGGTTACGATTTTAGGTCAAGTATTCATTTAACTCTAGCATATTTGGGACCCATTTGACCCATCGGGACCAAGTTACGTGCATGTACTGAGAGGCTCCCACATCCTACAGCAGGGCCCCTAGTACGAATATATGATTACTGAGAAATAGAAGTATAGTTGGAAATTGATTCCGAGACGGACAAATTTAATCAGGCTGTCGTAACTACTGCTACATGCAACTCGTACCGAGAAATTCTGCGGAATTCATGTCGGAGATTGTGTTGTATGTGTGGTCGTGAAGTATTTATGCTGTCAGAATTATGCGTGTACATGTTCTGCTGGTGCTGCCATCTGTCTTCTATATTTTGAAGTTAAAACGGCAGGTTCCTGAATTTTCATTTTATCGTGTTGAAGGTCTATTTGCTACCTGCGGAGAAACTTTTAAGGCTATGGTGACTGCAATTCTGATTATGATCGAGGCATAAATTCAGCTCAGAACTAGCCTATGTGATAATAGCGAATGCAATCATACCAACTGAACATTCGTTAGCCGAATTGTCGCTGTATATAAAATTCTAGGAAACTCAACTAGACATACCATTTAATTCATTTTACACTTTTTCGAAGTTTTTCTTTTCAATGTTGAAATGTGCTTTTTGAAACACTTTGTGTATGCTTTGTTTTAACGGATTTGTGGTGTCAGATGCATGTGCATGTCTTGTTAGAGAAGTGCTTTCTTTTAAGTTGTCTTCAAATTTAAATTTTTAAATTAATACAGGGGAAAAAATTCTGCCGAATCGTTTTATCTAAAGCGAAATTCGGTATTTTTTTTTTTAAATTTAAATTTTGACTTAAAATTGAACGACTTACTTAAAAACGGACAGAGGCCTTTCTCACGAAAGAAGAATGATATTAATGGCTTAACTTCATTTTCCAGTTCTTCACGTGTGTTTTTAAGATGATAAAGTCATCTGCATGTCTGATTAAATTCCCTCCACTTCTAATTTCTTTTCTTTTGCCTCCTAGTTTTCCAAAACGATTTTCTTAACTTTTCAATACCATCTAAAATAAAGTTAGTTAGTACTGGAGAGGTTATACTAGCTAACTGCTGTTTAGTTTTAACATCTAGATTGGCTGTAAGGGAAAAAAATATCGCATTGGGATAGGTCTCGGCATTTTATTTGTTTTCAGTTTTTTTTCCAATTGTAGTGAGGGTATGATCGCTATCTTGAGTTGTGAATTCAATTGTGTCTTCATTTGTGTATTTTGGAAGTTATCTATAGGTGTATCGTAAAATTGATTTTCTTTTACTGACTCCGAATCAAGAGAGAAAAATTTCTTTTTGGACGAAAGGACCATCAGGTAAGGTGGGCAAGGAGCGAGGGAGGGACAAAAATATCGTTATAAAATCGTCTTTTCAATGTTGGTGGTGGTAAAATTACGTTTTGGTTCCTGACTCCTAGTTACGGCTCTTGGGTAAGTTACAGTATATATATATATCCGTCCCCACACTTCTGTCAGATTATGCGATTCTTCAATGTAATTTGTGAGACGAGAATTTGCAATGCAAAATTCGTTTGCAATTGCACTTAATGTTTCAATCCACCGAAATGAGTTTTCTGCGAAACTGAGAGCGACCTCATTCGCCTTGTTTTTCTTTATCACCTTACTATTGACATTGCAGAGAAAACTGATCCTCATAAAAAAAGTCTTTTACATATTTGAGAGGGAACAGTGTACATAGATTATACACGAGAAAAATTCCACTTCACTCTAAAGTAAAAGAATAGGGGCCAAAAAGAAGTGGTAATACCATCTTGCAGGGTGGAGGTAAGAAGAAATTTTTTTCTAGACGACGAGGGTGTTGAGGGTTGACAGGCGAGAAAAGTTCAACTCCCTTCTCAGACAAGCTGTTGGTTTGGTTCATTTCTGATGAATGTCGTTTTGCTGACTCGTTCATTTCTCCCTTTTTTGTTTTCTGCCTCTTACGGTTTCTTAAGGACTCCGCCCTCGATATCTCAGATTCTTTATTTTCATCTGTCAATTTTATCGCCTTTAATTTTTGACGTTTTTTTTTTTCTCTCCCACTGCTCATTTCTGCACCTCCTTCCAAATAGTGTTTTTACCCCTGAAATCATTTTTTTAAATCAAAATTATTTTGTAATCCTTGGAGTTTAAGTTATAATTTAATTCCAGAAGTTCTCTTATTGTGCAATCACTTATCTCTTTATCAACTAATCTGCATATTCATTAACCGTTTGTATGACTTCGTTTATTTTAGATTTCATTCTACTGGTTCAAACTAACACTTCGAATAACACGGAAGTATAGCGATAAATGAATGAAATAAGTTCTACAGTCAAATCCCGTTTTAATGAATACCGTTACAGCGAAAAAATCTAGTTTTAACGAATACTTTTGGATTTCGCCAGATAAGTTTACATAGGAACAATGCAAAAACCTGGAATTCCTTTATAATGAAATTCCGTTATGGCGAAGTGATTTTCCGGTCTCTTGGAGTTCGTTGTAATGGGATTCGACAATACTTCAATCAAAGGAATGCGTATATTACACACAAAGCAGCATTAGGTTTAAAAATTTTGGTGGCATTGGTTCCGCAGATTCCAGACGTGCCTCTGGATGTGCAGGTTTTTTTTTTGGGATCGACGATAACAGACTACAAGCGGAATTAGAGAAGTTAAATTTTTTATTCATAATTTTTCTAACATTAAAAATGTTCTGTTGCGCAAAATGACTTAGTTATAGGTCGTAATTAATTTCTAGTTGTAGAATCTTTTATCGACTTTTTTAATTTTTTATCGTGCACACTATAAAACAAAATATATAACGTGATAACAATATAGTGTATCCTGCGTATGCAGGATTTTCTTGGGGGGGGGGGGGTGCACCAACCTTCCGGTGAGTATAAAAAAGGCTGCCGTTCGGAATCGGCAACAAATTGTAGGTTCCGGTTTAATTAGCCCTCGTGTGCAGAAAATTACCCTGGTGCAACAAAAATGATCAAATGATGGAGGTTAATTGGTCTTACCAATGGGGTTTGTTCGTTTTTTATTGCGGAAATGCACCATAATCTCGGTTCAATGAGAAAGGGGGTTTTAATCTCCTCTCCCCTCCCCCCCCCCCACACTTACGCCCATCATCGTGAATGTGCTGTATCAGTGTTATTTTTCGATCTTTATCAAACTTTTCGTTTTTTTTTCTTTCTTGTTCCTCGAATGAAACGGTCCTTGGAACTAGTGTTAATAAACTTAATAACTTGCAGGTGTGAAAAATAAAGAACATACATGAATTTTGTGGTGAAGCAATATTCGCATCGTGTCTATCAACGGGTTTCGTGCTCGAACATGCGACCATTTGGTTGAGCTTTATTAGTGATCGATGTACTCAAATTATAGGGTCCGTCGCCCTTTATGCTTCATCTGTAAGCATTATTCGGGAGGGGTAACATTTGTGACAACTGAATAAACCACAATTCTTCCTGTTTATTATCGAAGTACATGTAAGAAACAAATGCTCATCTTCGAATACTATTCAAGAATCGCCATCCTATTGATTAATTATTTCTTACAGAGTTACTAAATTAATAGCGACGATATATCTCAAAGTTCTCTCTCTAACGATGAACCCTATAATCTTGAAAATTTGAGAAAGGTGTGATCTCTGTTATTTTCTGGAGCCATGATAAGAAACGAATATGATCATCTATTTCTTTCATCCTTTCTATCCCATACCGGTGCAATAATAAGTATATCGAATTTTCATTTTCTTGCTGAAGCTGCGGGACAGTTTTCAGCAGATCTCCAAAACAAAGATATCTCCCCTAAAATTATTTTTTCTTTTGGCGATTTTTAAATAATATATTGCTTTTGGCATTGCTTATGCACTACAATATCTGTTGGGGGGGGGGGGGAGAGTAACTTTTTAAACTCGTGACACGCGTTTCCCATAGCAATCATCTTCACGTTAGCAGGGTCCCCACTCGTCCTAGTTTTCATACTTTTTAGTAAAATGTCCTACTTTTGTTCTACTGTCTCAATTTTGTCCTAGTTTCCTACCAAAATCTATCAACAAAATTCTTATATAATTCATTTTAATTGAGCAGGAAATATCAATATAATGCCAAATAATGCAATTGCAGTAGATTGCAATTAATGATTCTGCCAAAGCAGAAATTGTATTAAAGGCGACGGCAATGAGAAGATGTAAATTTCATTTTTAAAGACATGAACATTTTATTTACACACACGGACAAGTTATACGCGACATCCATACTCTATGACGAAATACAATCAACTCATTAAAACGTTCGAAAACTCTCTGGCGATCCGTTGCTAGGTTACCATCCATCGCAAGGCGAAAAGCGCTACAACGAGAAAACGTGACATCTTGACGTCACAGAGTATCGTTTATGATCGGTCACTACACACTCCCCCCCTAGTGTCAACGAAATTTGTGGTCGAATATCTGTCGGGGAAGTGGACGTGGCGACCGGAGCGAGTCACAGTTGCTGGTACTGCTTGTGCTGGCAACGCTGTACTGGATGGCTGTATGGGCACTTCTGAAGGTACCTTAAAGCTATCTCCAAGGAAAGCTGGAATCAAACGATCAACGGAGATCCTCTTGCTTGCCCCATTGATGCCAATGTCGAAAAATTTTTCTCTGCGATCTTTGACAGGAAACGGGCCTTGATATGTTGGTTGTAAGGCAGGATGTGGTGCGTCGTTGCGTACGAAGACATGCGACGCGGATTGCAGATCACTAGGAATATACGTCGGCGTGTATCCGTGAGTTGTTGTAGGCACGGGCTTCATTGAACGCATTAGCTTTTGGATTTGATGGACGAAATCGGATTGTATAATGTCTGGTGTTTTGGAAAAATACTCGCCGGGCAAATGCAATGGTGTTCCATAGAGGATTTCTGCGGAAGAGCATCCCAGGTCTTCTTTCACTGCTGCTCTTAGACCCAGTAGGGCGAATGGAAGAGCATCAACCCAAGCAGGATTCGATTGAATACGGCATCTCAGGGCAGTTTTCAGCGATCGGTGTTGTCTCTCGATCAGCCCATTTGCTTGTGGATGATAAGCAGTCGTTTTATGATGTTGGAATCCTAGATATCTGCTCAAGCTTTGGAAAAGCTGGCTCTCGAACTGCCTGCCCTGGTCGGTGGTGATCCTGTGCGGTATGCCGAATCTTGAAAACCAAGTGGCAATCAATGTTTTGGCGACTGTTTCGGCAGTTTGGTCTGGCATTGGAGAGGCTTCGATCCACCTGGAGAATCTGTCTATCATCGTTAGGAGGTACCGAGAACCTTGGCATAATGGTAATGGACCAACTATGTCAAGATTGATATGCTGAAATCGGTTGTTTGGTACCTTGAATTCAGTCAGCGCGGATCGAGTGTGTCGGTGAACTTTAGAGCGTTGGCATGGAATACATGCTCTAGTCCACTCACGACAGTCAGATCTAATTGAAGGCCAAACAAATCTGTCACTCAGCAGTTTTGATGTTGCTCGCATGCCAGGATGTGATAAGCAATGCAATGATTCAAACGCTAGTCGTCGTTGAGAAATTGGTACAAAAGGCCTTATTTTGCCGTTTGACACATCACACCAAATTTCGGCTGTTGCGTCAGGAAGGCTGAGTTTTTTCAGTTGTAAAGATGATACACTAGAATTTAAGATGGTTTTGAGATCGTTGTCATTCTCTTGGTCAGCTGCGAGTTGCACATAATCTAAAGGTGTGGGTACAGAAATGGTCGATATTCTAGAAAGAGTATCAGCTGGAATATTTTCGACACCTTTTATATGAAGAATTTCTGTTGTGAATTGGCTGATAAAGTTCAACTGTCGTAGCTGGCGAGGTGAACACTTTTCTGGTTTCTGCCTGAACGCATACACCAACGGCTTATGGTCACTACAAATGCAGAACTGTCTTGCTTCTAGCATATACCTGAAGTGCTTGACAGCAGAATAAGCTGCAAGTAATTCTCTATCGTATGCAGAATAACTTCTTTGTGCGCTTGAAAGCTTCTTTGAGAAGAATGCAAGTGGTTGTAGCTGATTATCGTTAGATACTTGATGCAAGGCGGCACCTATAGCAAAATCACTGGCGTCCACATGTAAAACTAATGGTGACGATGCTGAAGGATGGTGCAAAAGAGTAACATTAGCGAGCTGTGTTTTGCATTTTTCGAATGCTTGTCTGGTCTCAAGAGTCCAAGGAATTGATGTCTTGTCATTCTTCTTGGTGCTGGACAAGAAGGAATGAAGTGGTGCTTGCACAGCTGCTGTAGATGGTAGAAATCGCCTGTAAAAGTTCAAAGTTCCTAGAAATCTTCGAAGCTGCTTGATGTTTTCTGGAAGAGGAAATTCTTGGATTGCACGAACTCTGTCCGGGAGAGGCTTCGAGCCGTGTTCATTGACCAAATAGCCCAGGAAGGAAATTTCCGGTACATTGAACACGCATTTAGATGTGTTGATTGTCAGTCCGTACTTATCGAGTCTTTCAAACACTTCTCTAAGGTGCTTGTGATGTTGCTCTGCGTCATGGCTGGCGATGAGCACGTCATCAAGATACGAGAAACAGAAGTCGAGATTGCGTAGCACCTCGTGGATGAAGCGTTGGAACGTTTGTGCAGCGTTTGAGAGTCCGAACGGCATGACTACGAATTCAAACAAACCAAAGGGAGTTATGATTGCTGTCTTGGGAATGTCGTCGGGATTTACAGGAATATGATGAAATGCTTTGACCAGATCTATTTTAGAGAAAACTTTACATCCATGCAGATTCTGCGCAAAGTCCTGTATATGTGGCACTGGGTAGTTATCCGGCACAGTAATTCGATTCAGACTTCGATAATCACCAGTTGGTCTCCACTCATTCGGTCCTTTTGTAACCATGTGCAACGGGGAAGCCCAGTTTGATTTCGATGGACGACATATACCTTGGTCCAACATCATCTGGAATTCGGTCTTGGCAATCTTGAGTTTAGCTGGGTGCAATCTGCATGGCTTTGCGAAAACAGGAGGACCTTTAGTTTCTATGTAGTGCAAGGTATTATGGGAAGCTTTCCTCGAAAACGGACGAGGTCTCGTTAATTCGGGAAATTCCTTCAAAATTTCAGTTATAGCACTGTTTCCTGAGATTGTTTTAATCGTTGTCGCAGGTCCATTGTAAGTAAAACCTTTACATGTGAGAGAAGTGAGTGGATCTATAAGTCGCTTGTTTTTGATATCGATGATGAGTCCGTAGTGAGCAAGGAAATCCGATCCGATAATTGGTCTCTCAACGTCAGCGAGGGTGAAATGCCATTTGTAATTCCGCCGTAAGTTCAAGTCCAATTCCAGGAGTTTCAAACCGTAGGTAGATATACGGGAACTATTTGCAGCGAAAAGCTCAAAAGTTGTCGGTTTGCCGTTGCCTTTGTAAGGTAAAATTGATATATCAGCTCCAGAGTCAATTAAAAACTTCATGCCGCTTTTCCTTTCCATAATGAACAAACGGCTATGGTGAAGACTGCTATCGCCGCCACCGCATGCCGTTACTGCGGGGGGCTTGGACCGTTTCCCTGAATATTCTGAGTGTTGTAAGCGCAGGGGGACTTGCATCTGGAAGCTTTGTCTCCGAACCTGCTATGATAATAACACACTTTAGGGTTTTCATCGGAGTCTCGATATCGCGAGCGATTCCTAGAATCAGAATAACGTCGGTCTCGACTGGAGTTTCGATAATGGTTCCGGCTATTCCTCGGATATTTGCCCAACTGCTCGACTCTCTTAGTCAGCTCCGAGATTTGCAGTTTAAGGTCTCTTATTTCCGAGCAAGACGAGGCTTCTGCTACATGACCGTAATTGGGTTCGGTGAGCTCAGCTACTCGATCAGCTAACTCGGCTAGCTTGTCCAGTTCTTCACTGCTAGCTGCTAACACCGTTTGCATACTCTTTGGTAGCCGTTGAAGCCACAAATTTTTGAGGAAAGTCTCATCGCTAATTCGCCCTGTCGAAAGCTCGCGCATTTTACGTAGCAACGTACTAGGCTTCTGATCACCTAGGGATAGGTCTTCTAACAATATCTTGACCTCTTTCGCGGCTGAATGTTTATACACAGCGAGAAGTCTCTCCTTGAGTTTCGAGAACGGATCCGATGCGGGAGGATCGTAAACAATGTCACTTACCGTTGACAAGACCTCCACATCTAGGCAGTTGACTAGGTAGTTATACTTGGTTCCTTCGGCTGTAACATGGTTGATCTTGAAGGCAGCGTCGAGCTGGACGAAAAAAAGTTTGATCTTGTCCTTCGAGAACGTCGGCAGTTTCGCGTGGACAGCTTGAACTCGAAGATCGCTTTCTTGCTGTTCAGCCATGGCGATAAGTTCTTGGCAGGTTCGGGATCACGTCCGGGTCACCAGTGAAGGCGACGGCAATGAGAAGATGTAAATTTCATTTTTAAAGACATGAACATTTTATTTACACACACGGACAAGTTATACGCGACATCCATACTCTATGACGAAATACAATCAACTCATTAAAACGTTCGAAAACTCTCTGGCGATCCGTTGCTAGGTTACCATCCATCGCAAGGCGAAAAGCGCTACAACGAGAAAACGTGACATCTTGACGTCACAGAGTATCGTTTATGATCGGTCACTACAGTATCCTCCTTCAGGTTATTTGAGGGAGGGGAGGTGTATGTGGACCATTTGGTTTATTAATTTTTCATTTGCATAGTTTGAGGTTCAACGAGTAGAGTAATCATTAAAAACTTCTGTGTGGATGGAAAAAGTAATTTTGTATTTACTCTTTTTCATGACAGTAAATAACATTCATCACTCAAAATTATGGTGCACCTTTTTGTGTATAGATGAAATAACAGTTTGCATAACAAAGGAGTTTGGATAAATAGGCCTATCCTAGGTTTTGTGACTGTGATGCTACCAATTTCTTCTTTGCTCCACTCTGCAATCTTTATCGTCCGTTAGTGTGTGCGGTACAAAGGAAGTGTGTGTTGTTCCCAAATTTTCCGTTAGAATCAGATGAACAGTGGATTTAGAAATTCCTGAGTGCTCCTTGATTAGCCTGCTAGACGAACAATGTTCATTTCGAAGAATTTCTGCCACTTTTGAACATTTTCTTCAATTCGAACTGTCAATGATTCTCCTGGCTGTGCATCATCTTCCGTACACTCTCTCTACCATCACGAAATCTTGCATACCATTTAATAATAATAAGAACGTGATCAGCACGTATTCCCAAGACATCGTTACGATCTGTCCAGGGAATTTGGTCGATTTAAAAATGTTCTTTCGATTCATTGCTTCATTACCCTATTGAGCAGTCTTGAATCATTTTAAACGTTTCTGTTGCACTTTTATCTAATTTTGAACGAAATTTAATGGTGGCTCGTTGCTCCATTGTTCTTTTCCCACCGAGATTTAGAAGGAGCAGTCAATTGTTACGTGATTATGAATGAACTCGTAGGCGCACGCAGAATTTTCTCGAGGGAGGGTCAGATTATTTTTCCTTCTGGGTGGGGCGGGGAGGGTTACGTTTTTTTCTGTAAAATAACACTATAATCTTTTCTCCCTTTGCGTACGCCAATGAATGAATTAGCAATGCTAGCGGTGTGAAACTTGTACGGAAGATAGTCTAACTGTATGTATCATTTGGTGCACTAGTGCTGTAGTGGTGGGTTGGTAAGGTACGGAGAAAATGGGAAGAGTTCAGGGTACATGGGTTCAAACCTACCCACCTCCAGATAGTTACACTTTTGCCGTTGTGGTGGTCAAGTGGTTATAGTGACGGACTCGCGATGCGAGGATCCGGGTTCGAACCCCACAGTGGTGGTCGGCTGAAGTTGGTTTTCTGTGGTTCCCAACTTCAAGGCGCAAATGCGAGCCGATCTCCCCGTTAAAAAGTCTCGCCACAGAGAGCAACAGTCCTACAACGATAAATCATTCAATCATAACACTACACTCATAGTTAGAAAAACTGGTGGCAGATGGCAGCACTACACATAACAAGCATTACAGAGAAACAAAAAACTTCGTCAGGTTGCACTACACGTACACGCACATTCCCACATGTACCGATTCGTTGGGGGTTCCGCGGGGGGGGGGGGGGTGTGGGCGGGGTGCATGTGTGGTGTAGCAGTAGTAGGTAGGGCCTCCAAAAAATGGCTCGGGGATCCATGATGTTCTTAAGTCAGCCACCTCGTTGGGCAATTTGCCTGTTGTGGCGTTGTATTTGTTAACCCAATCATTCGCCCACAGATGGCACTGGTAATTACACGATATAATTAGTACCTTTCCCATTGGACAGACGATGTATTTCTGAAATACAGTAAAAAATTCAATATTCATAATTTAATTGATTTCACGCATTTCTTTCTCATGCAAGAAGAATAATTATCCAATAGTATGGATAATTGGTTGAATTGGTATATTGGTTTGAAAAAAAGAGGGAATTGTAATGAAAATAAAATTATATTTTTGACAGTACTTAAAGTTTTGACTGCTCTGTTACATTTTTATTGAAAAATATTT
The DNA here is from genome assembly GCF_987345545.1 of Pholcus phalangioides. Taxonomy (NCBI): domain Eukaryota; kingdom Metazoa; phylum Arthropoda; class Arachnida; order Araneae; family Pholcidae; genus Pholcus; species Pholcus phalangioides. Next base: position 11,038,894 of record NW_028301615.1, on the reverse strand, counting down.
AATAATCTTGTGCTTCTCTGTTTAGCAAACATTAGATATTGATTAGCAACGCATGTCCGTATCAGATACTGGTTGATTGGGGGGGGGGGGCGGAAATTTCACTTTTTACCACAATATAAACGTGTCAATTTCTAATTCGTTGTTCGGGAGAGAAGTTAAACTGGTTTTACATTTCTCTGTCTCTCCAAACGTTTTAAGTTTTAGCAAAATGATATTATTTGATTACTTTTCATTTTTGAACATACAGAGCATGTTCATACATACAGCACTGGTTGAGAATTCGACTACTTTTTTTTTTCGTGCTTCACTTGATAAGTTCTGGAGCAGGGGATAGATAGATGCATGTTTGGACCAATGACGTGTCTTTTTTTTTTTTTTTCCAAGGTAGTTGTGGCTATTAACATTTCATACTTCATCGAGGAGAGAGAGAAGCGATTTGATAGTCTTGTTGTTTCTTTGGAAGCCTGCATTTAACTCGTGTTTGAAAGATAGAAACGAGCTCGTTATGGGCGTCATTATCCTCAATTATGAGATCTAGAAAAGTTAGCAATTGATTACATTAAAGGAAAGTATAGAAGAAGGCGGGAAGATGGGTTTCAGTGCGCAGATTGTGGTTGTGGATAACTGCATAGAATGAGGAAAATATATCTTTTCTTTGAGAAGAAAGGAAGAACCTATTATTTTCTTCCTTGTATAAAACATAGCTTGTTACTTAATGTCGTTATTCATTACAGGTAAACCAAAAGCGTAAATTTCCATCGTATGGGGCTCATACATAAATTAAGTTTCTGGTTCGTGGTACGATTTCGACGCAGTTCAACATGCATCTGATTTGTACAGTGATTTGTCTCGTCTTGGTATTGATTTTTACCTACGTATCCGAAATGAAATTGCAATACCAATCTTTTGCATTGCAGCATGTCATTATTGCGTTGAAAGAATCTTTTCTCCATGTATGAAATGAACATTTGCTTTAATTCGAGTTAGATGTTCGAAAAAAAAAAGCTGTAGTAGAAAATTATATATTGATTGTAAATTCTGCAATTTTATTTATTTTGCAAATATGGTCTGGATTTGTTGGCCTTGAAAAGCACATGCCCTTAAACACTGATTACGTCTATACCAAGAAACATGAAATTATACGAATTTACCATTGCAAAAGCCTATAGTAGGTGAAACTAAATTTTTAATAAAAGTTTAGGTAAATGAGGACACGTGAGAAATATATTGCTGCATGTTAAAAAAAACATAGCCGGAGAGACTGGAGGAGTATACCTATTCAAATAATGTCTTGTCTGTGTTTAGGAATCCATCTGAAACTGATAATATTCATATGTGTTCAGGGAAAAAATAGCATTTTTTGTGCCCCCTCCCCCCATGTCAGAAAAAAAGTCCATAATCAACTACCGTATTTTCCTGCATATAATCCGCGGATCATTCGTTAAAAGACATCGGGATTATAAACCGCTAAGCATTATCTGAGCTTGTTTTTCTCCGAGAGGTTAGGATGGAAATAAATTTAAAAGAAAATTATTTGTGAATTTTTTTTTTTTAGATTTTATAGATGGCGGATATAAACGAGTTTTAAAAAAAAATATTTTTTATTATTTTCTACGAAAACATAACCGACAACCCTTTCTATTATTTCAGATTTCGTTATTGGTGAGTTTGAATATGCGAATTATACGATGCCATTTTTTCTCAAAATAGTGACATTCACATCTTTGATTTTACGCAGAAAATTACGGTACGTGGACCCTTAATTTTGTGTGTGCAACTATACATATATGACCCACTATCCTTCGCTACTCTTTAATAAACATAGTTACTATCTTGGGTGTTTTTGTAGCGTCACGTTAATTGGTTTTTATACGCCAGTATTCGTAAACTGATTCTCGTTAAAACGAATAAAATGCAATCGTTTCTTTTTGGTTCTTTCTCATACCTCGTTACCAACATTATTCTTGATGTTTGAAGCACTGAGCCGTTATTGCCTATGTAAGAAGGGAGAGAGGCCGGGCTATTTGTTTCTATCTTAATAACTGTAATTAGCTAGTCTCTAGTCTTTTTTCTTGGGTTTGATACGCGTGCCCTCTTCTTCGCCCCACCTCCAAGTGGAGGTGGGCATTTCCTCGCGCGTGCGCAGGTTGTTTAATGTTTTCGTAGCGCGAAAGCCTATGATCAATTATACTTTTTGACCTGGAGCTTTGATCCCCTACAATAATTAAAATCCGTAGTAGGAAGGGAGTTGAAATTACCACGGTGTATAATATAACAATAATTATTACGTGCTGCTGTTCAGTTGGAGACACAAAGCATGATCAGTATCCACTTTGAGGAAAACAAATATTTTATATCACAAATTGTACCTTCGTTTTTCATGAACCAGAATTCAAGTGGTAGGAATGGGATTCATCGCACACGTGTGCACAAATTACAATTCAATCTTCATCTATGAAAAGCGTATGTCTATTATACGAATCGATCAACAGAACTTTTAAAATTTTGTTAATAACTTATTAAAATTTTGAGTTGCTCAGATACAGTGTATCGCGTTCAAGATTTTCTGCTTTCCAGAGTCCTGATTTTTTTTTTTTGCTCATATAGAAACATTCGCTATTCAAACGGAATCCGCTGTATGTGAGAATATAGTTAGCATCTGTTAGACTTGATGACTGAATGACACGTGTTTATTCACTGTTGTAAAAACAAGTAATAATACTTTAGTATGTACAGTAGAACTTCGATTAACGAACAATTCGCTCAACCAGCAAAAATTTTGAAAAAAAAATCAATTCGATTAACGAGCGATGATTCGCATTACAAGCAAAAATTTTTGCGCTTTGTTTATTGCCACGTTATCGCAACTGAGCTGATGGTTTTTGCTTTCGTCCACACACTTACTATGAAATTGTGTTTAATATGCTCCCCTACAGTCTCCTGTCCGTGTGCCTCGCTCGAAAATGAACACCCGTACGAGCGTGACTGTTTACGACACGAAACTAGATGTCGCATTGTAAGCTTTCTTTATATATTCTGCTTGGCCAGGAGTTGACCATAGATGAACTGATGGACCCTCAGTGCATGTAAGAGCAAGAGCTTATGGATGGGATCTCGTCTTAGGAAAAGAAGTCCCTCACTTCAAATGAGATAGGAGAGATGTGTAAAATGTGGGAATCTGAGTTAAATTCTGTAGGAAAGAACCAATCAAATAAAGCTGTAGCAGTGTGAGAGCAATGAATTCAACGAAAATGCAGTTTCTTCGTTTCCAAAAAATCTAAAAACGGAGGCAAAAGCAATTTGTCATTGAATAGGTTCCTTTTAAAAGTCATACAAAAAAGATAAGTTAGCAATCAACAGTGAGTCCGTAATGGCGTTATTATATTATATATATTTTATTGTATTATCCATTTTATTATTATTGATGGATGCCGTTTTTATTAGTCATTTTTATGTGAATGAATAATTGCGGTTCGAACTATCCGAAGTTCCATTATTTCCTGTTTTTGAGTTTAATTCGAATAACACGCGATTTGGATAACGAGCACGTTAACCGAAGCTCCACTTATACGTATAATTACTGATAACTACAATCTTATGCGAACCAAAATCAGAGACACAATGGTTTTCAGACCAGTGTGTACGTTTTAGCCAGGGTTAACTCAATAACTCATTGACGATTATCGGGGAGGAAACATTGAATGCGCTTAAACGCTGTTTCAATTTTCGCTGAAACCTAGTTCATGATATTAATTTTTTCACAACCGAACAACGTAATGTAATTACGCCGTAAATATGTAACATGATGTCGCTCTCCACTTGTTTGTGCCATATATACAAAAACTGTATGGGGTGCGTGATTATTTTTTGAGATGCTGATTTTAGGAAGGAAAAAAAACCTCTCCTCTATATATACCGGGAATCGAACCTGGGCCCTTCGTTTGCCGGTAGGGATGGCCAATAGAGATGAGTTTTTTCCCCTTCCTAAAATCGACATCTAAAAGCGGTAAAAATTAGTGTTTGCAAGTTGGTCGGTAGCCTATTAGACAAATGTTTAGTTATCTAAGGTTAAATTTTTTTCACGTCGCGATATTTTGATGGAACTATGTCAAATGCATTACGAATTCGTGGTTTTTCCTTGTTATTTGCCGTTAGCATTGGTTTTTTCATTTTGTTAATATCAGGCAAAGGGTTTTTACTCTTCCGTAGTGTTCTAAGTATTTTAATTTTTTTCTGAATTTGCATTAAACGCCAGACGCATGCATGTGTTGATTTTCTTAAGTCCAAAAATGCGTATTCCCAAATCTTTTCTTATACAGCTGCTCACTCATTTTTTCTCCCCATTTCGGAAGGATTTCACCTCTAAAGTCGTTATTAAAACATTTTCAGTGTTTCTGCTTATTCTACTTTGAATTGTGTTGTTATTGCAATTATGAGCTGGACAGGCTACATGAGGAAAAACACCGGAATTCTGGAATCGATCTAAGTAAAATTCGACTGAGCATCAAGTCATTACCTCAGTAAACCTTATGTAGTGTTGTGAATCGTAATTCTACTTTCCGCCACTACAATTATCGAAAAGAAAAAAAAAGTTCGTGACTCAAGCTCGTGTGGCTCTTATTAACCTCACTCGATCGCTTTGCCAGTTAATGTTCTGATGTTATGGGGGAACCTTCCCTACAATCCAACCCCTCGCCTCCTTAGTATTTGATCCTTGACCTTGGAGTGCTTCAGCCTTATTCATCGATGATCCATCGATTTTACTTTCTGAAGAGTTATCGTTTCATCAAATTTTATCTTCTATTTCTTGATTCATTCTGATTGATTTAACCGAGGTGTCAAGAACGTGCCCATTCTCTAATGCCTTCCTTCTATTCTTTATTATCTCTTCCGATTTGTTTCTTCACGTATGGTTATTCTTATTGCATATACAGGTGTTTTCCTTCCTCCCTTCTTTTGGGGAAATTTATTTTTATTTTTTTATTTTATTTATTTTTTTAATTCAGCGAAATTTTAAAGTTTTTTTCCGCTGTGAAGATTTGTAAAGAAAAAAAAAATGGAAGTTGAAAAAAAACATCTCAATTTCTTCGAATCAACCTTTTTTTCGACCCCTTACTTGGACTTATGGCATAATTTGCATTCAGACTTAGAAGTTATCCATAACTCATCTAATTTTTCGTTCACCTTCCAACCACCCATATTCTTCTAGTTTCATCGTGAACTTTGCTTCTTTTACCTCTGGTCCCTCAAGCTGGGGCAGTAAGTGATCTCTGAACAAGAGGCCATCAGGAAAAAAAACCATCTGTCATCATAGCGTCCCTGCGGGCTACTCCCTGTAATTATGTGGCCGAGCAATGTTCACCTACTCACACTGAGAGCTTCAATGACAATCTTCTCTTGATGCTAATAACAAGGATGCTGTTATATACGCCGATTGCGCACCAACCACCAGGTCGTAGTAGATGAAGAGGATGGCGTGACCGAAAGCTGGGGAGAAAACACTGTTCCGGACGAGATAACCATCGGTTTGGCTTCAACTCGCTTTCAAAAACCCTCCTACAGGTTAAACGTCGTTGAAAAAACCGAATGAATAAATGAATGAAAGGAAGAAAAGTGGCTAGCAAAAAAAAGAAAGATTGTATACGTTATATTTTTCACCCGCATCTTTGTGTTAGTTATGATACGCATAACATGTGCTTGCGTTCGAATACATAAGCATCATACATACACATCTCGACTGATGTACTGTACCAAACCAGTCTATTATGCCATCTCGAACAAAGAGAATAGTCACATATACGCCACAGTATACTCTTTCTTAAATATCTTCAATTTTCACTTTTACCTTTAATTTTGAAAAGTCAGATTAAACAGAGAATTCCTTTACTTAATTAAACAGGCTCACTCAAGTATTCATTAATCGTGGCTGTTGCGATTTTCAAGAAAGGTTCAACTCAACGATTCGATTTCGTTGCTCTCAACAAGTTACCCAACTTTTCGTTTTTCAATGTAGAATGTTTTATTTCCACGTTCTATCCAAAAAATGTAGCTTATTATAGTGAACCCCGTTTGTGTTCTAAAAGCTGAAAGCGCTTTGCGCTTTTAAGAAATTCACTGTAACCACAATATTGCATTTGATACCACAGAAACGTATTTACAGGGGGTTAAGCGGACTATAGCTCTGAATTGCAAGTTCAGATAGGCGGAAATTCAGATAATTGGTGAACAAGAACATTGAATCAAAACTGGAGAAGGGCTGCAAATCCACAAATTTGCCTCTGTGATACCATGCAGTATAATACAAGAGTTTAAACAAATAATTATTTTTTAAATTTTAAATACCAGAAATTCGATAAAAAATCAAGCATTCACACTTTATTTCGCAAATTTAGAAGTCGTTCTGATACGAGATACATTTTTTTTGCTATAATTAATTTCACTATATTTGTTTTTTTCACGAGTTAGGACAGGTTTTTCGTTGTAGTTAATGTCACCGCTTTTTACCATTTTTTTTAACTCGAGGTCAGCAGAATAATTCCCCAAAGTAGCCTTTTTACTTATTGAACTAGCATTAGCTGGGGAGCTAAAAATCAGTGTTTTTGGGGTTTCTCAAAATTGATCTCATTTTGCCAGCTATTCCCTCCATGAATGCTTGATTTTACATGTGTTTCACAGAGTTCTCGGCATTTCATCGGCCTTCTGTTTTATTTGTGTTTTGTTTTTTTGTCCAATCAACTAAAATTTTTTCCATTTTTGAAAGTTTCGCTACATTTTTTTGCATACTGAAAAATCGTACTGCTCTCAATCCCAGAGGTGCAGGCAGGGGTCTGGCACCCCGAGTGCTGGACTAGAAGCTGGACGGGGGGGGGGCTGAATTCACACTTTAACTGCTGCTTGTACATTACACTGGAGCACCTAAATGGGTGGTTGTCTCGGTTGACAAAGTATACTTTTACTGCCCTGCAAAATTTAATCTCGCACACTGATCGAGGAATTTTTTTTTATTCCTCGAACAAGTGTGCAAGATTGAATTGAGCAGGGCAGTAATGACATACATTGTCAGCCGAGTCAACCACCCATTTTACGGTTCAGCAATTCAGCTCATCAAATTGTGTGAGGTAATTTAGAGGCTGACGCTAAGTAGTATAGCTACAAGAATGAATATGAAATCAAGATTGCGTAGGGAAGAAATAAAAAGAAACCTTGACGTTCATGAAGTTAATAAAACAGATAGGACCTTAAGATGAGAATAAGCAGAGAAACAAAGTTCAAGTCTGCCACTTCGATCAATTCTTGAGTCCAGATACTTAAGAATTTCTCTGAATCTGCAACTGTTATTCATCCTCATGCTGAGTAATTCGGTAATCAAAAAATTTTCGTGTCAAAATTAAATAGTTAAGTGTTTAAGTACTATCATTCATTGTTTTGGATGAAAGAGTAATTAAATGTAAATCTTGATGCATGTTGGTTTTTTTAATAAGTATTACATACAACTTTTGGGGGGGGAGGGTAATATTGTTCCGGATAATGTCTCTCACTCGAAATGGCAAAGTACTAAGCAATTCGGACAACACAGATTTATTTTACAGAACAGTTACGTACAAGTATTCACTAGCAGTGATTTGACATCCGAGAGATGTCGTATTCTAAAAACTATCATTTAGTTCTCCCTTGGTGGAGCTCATGTACAGACAGAGAAATGTCGATATTCTTCTGGAAGAATCTTTTGGCGACATGACATCGCCACCTTATCTGCGCTGTTGCCAATTTGGCGATATTTACAGAGATGCCTTGTTTTCATTTTTACATAAGATAATGACTATTTGCATAATCTTCGTAACGTTGCCCCCCCCCCCGTAGAATTATTAGTCCTGGCAAGTCAGTCCTTAAGTCGGCTGGTCACACTTTGTCATTCACTATGGTAAGGAGCTAGCCCGTTGAAGTGGACCACCTTGCACTTCGGTGATGGTGTCCTTTGAATCCGAATTACGACATCTGTAGGGTCCTTCCCATGACATCTGGAGTTTCGTGCAAAGTCCTTTGCAGCGCTTCGGTTTCCAGTGTCAGACGAGGTCTCCTTCCTTGGAGTCGTGAGACGTGGCCTTCATATCGAAGCGGTTCTTCATCTCGAAGCCGATGTTGATTCTGTCTCTGGTGATTCGATGCACATCCTCGAGATGCAGCTGGAGTTCCTCGACGCATTCTTCCGGTGAAAGAGGAGCATCTGGCTGTCGCCCGGTAGTCGAATATCTCTTTCCATAAGCATATGCGACGACGAGAATCTGTTGCTTTCCAGGACGGTTCTCGGTAACGTTTCAGGGCGATTCTCCCGAACGGGCTCCAACGTTGTGTTATTGAAGGCGGGGCAGGGTGCGCATAGAGGAAATGCTGGGAATGAAGCAGCTGATCTTTCAGATAAAACAGCGATCTAAAGTCCAGGAACAGATTTCTCTATCCTCCTTCCGAAATCTTGGGGATAAAGAAGTTGCGAAATGATCTGTTACAGAAATGGCAATCACGGTTGTCAAATGACAGGAAAACAGGTCGAAAGATCCATGAAATATTTCCACAAGTTAAATGCTCTAGTTATGGCTAGTCAAGAGAGACTATTTTATTTTTTCAAAACATGGGCCCCTTCTACCTTCATCGTTTTCATAAGAGTAAGTTTTCTAGCATGTGTAAATGTGGAGGAGAGGGAACCGTCTTTCACTATGCCACTCTCATGCTGTGGCATAGTGGAAGACGGTTCCCTCCGGGGCATTCATTTGGACTCTACTACGCCACAAAATTACACCACCTGGAAGCTACAGTTACTGCGAAAACACTCCAGAATGTAAAATAACAAACGAAGACAAAATCAGTCACGAAACAGTGCCAAAGTATGAATGTTTCAGTTCCCTCACAAGCTGATAACAACCCCTCATCGGACTCGGACCCTCTGGCATGAGATAAAATTATTTCACAATGTCTTACAATAAAGTTCCTTGATTCCCGTTGCTGTCAATAAACAATCTCGTCTCTCTTGTATGTGTTTATATATATATATATATGTCTATAGTCGTTCGTGGGGCCCCTCTTCGAGGCTTGCTGGCGACGTGCGTATGCACCTGCCCATGTAACCAACTTTGTGTCTTGTTGCCCGCTCGCGGTCTTTCAGTGCATGCTTAGTGCTCCGGACGTCGCCTCGCTCTTTCACAATGGCCCAAACCGTTTTGGTGACCAGCTTATATCCTCTATGGGGACAGAGCGAGAGGTCATGGTGGGCTTCGGGTCCTTTGCGTGCGGCGTCCCCAGGCGTGACAGTTCTTGCACCACTTTTCGACATCGGTCCTGGACTTTTCCCAATAGAATCGTTTTCGAACCTTCTGGAGAGTCTTGGTTAAGCCGAAATGTCCATCGGTCGGGCTTTCATGCTACTCGTTCAAAACTTCTTTCACACAGGCTCTTGGTAGAATGAGTTGCCACCTGAACGTCTTCCCGTCCTCCGATTCTCGTACATTTGCGGTACAACACAAGGACTCAACAAGTAGAGTAGTCATTAAAAACTTCTGTCTGGATGAAAAAAAATTAATTTTGTATTTACTTCATGTTCTTGGACAGTAAGTGGCATTCATCATTCCAAATTATGGTGCACATTTTGTGTATATGTGAAACAACAGTTTGCATTACAAAGCAGTTGGATACATAGGCCTATTCTAGGTTTGGTGATTCTGATGGTACCCAATAGCATTCAATTGTTTTCTGTATTTTTGAGGCATAAACAATATTTACAATACTCAGCAAAGAGCTAAAAATGAAGTGCTTCATTTCTCGAAAACGAGTGCATTGGAACGATTAAACGATTACATTAAACTGTAAAATGTAAAAAATATCCCTTAAAACAAAAGAAATGGACAGTAAAACCATGAGGTCCTTGACTTATTTATATCGGACCTTGTAATTTACACATTTTGCACTGTGCTTTTGGAAGTGGTCTCGAAAGAGTGTCATAGAGATTCTTAAAAAAACTTACATGTCTTCATAATTTGCTGTGCGCATTGTCGAAGAGAGTTGACAGACGACTGTGGAAGACTTCAAAAAAGAATATAATGTATATTGTGTGAGAGAGGAGAGAAACAGAAAAGAACTGCGTTTTGGCCAAAAAATTGTTTTTGCAACCAAGTCATTTCTGTCATTTTGCTTTGACTTGAGTCAATCTTATAGGATACTGAAATAGTGCTATGAAAAAAGTTTTTTTTTAATTATATGATTATGGTGTTTAAAGGGGTTCTCCCCGTCCTATTGTTTGGTCCAACTTCTTCCTACTTTTTTCTAATTTTTTGAGTGGGAGCCCCCAGTGGGATTTCTGGATTCCAGAAGTTGGCACGTCTGTGTCCAGCTTCTTATCATGGCAATAAAATGACATATCACATGCAAAAGTAACCTCGCCGGATTTTCGTGAGAAAATTTGCAGGTGTGAACTCTTTTTCTGCTTTTGGAACGGCCATCACTTTCCGTAGAACTACTTTGTCGCGGTCATATCAGAGTAGGGTGATGTGTCCTTCGGCTTGTGCAACTGGTCATTTTTCATGTTTAAGGCAAATCCATGTTTCCTCAGGAAGTCTAGTCCGATAATGCATGGGACTTTTATGATGACCACTAAGACGGTGTGTATGTAGGCGACCGTGGCGAACTTCACTGAGGCTTACAATTTTCCGCTCACGGTTACTTTCTCTCCTGTGACTGCCTGCAGCGTCAACGATGGTGGCACGTAGAAAAGTCATTGCTGGAATTTTTAGCCATGTCCGTCCTAACGGTGCTAACGTTGGCTCCGGTGTCAATGACCATCCTACATAGAAGTCCATCAATTTCGCCTCTCACGAAGAGTTCATGTTCTCCACTACGCAGCTGTGAGACGTGGTACACTCGGCACTTCTCATCTCCCTTGCCGGTAGCCGCGACTGAGCATGCACTCCTCAGGTGGCCTTTTTCATGTCATTTCTAGCACACCAATGACTTGCCTTTCCGGTTCCCATGGTCTTTCCTGGCACTCTTTAAGAGTTCTTTCCACTCTCTGATGATGTCTGACGTAGCGTCCTCCGCAACAGCACCGCAAACCGCTCGTCGCTCTCTTCTCGAAGTTTGATCGGCTGCTTCGAACTTCATGGCTTAGGCGAGAGCACTTTCACGTCCTTGTATTCCGCTAGACCAGGGGTTAAGCTACGGTCGCATTTTTCGCAAAATGCGAAAGAAGATCTTAGAATGCGAAAGAAGTGGTAGCCACTTTCGCAAAAATGCGTACAGGAGGTACGGAACGAGTAGACATCCAACCATCAATCATTACATTAGCATTGTAGCATTTCGCTAAAGCTTTTCTCCCCATTTTCGCTTTTTTGCGAAAAGAATTTTTTTTATCTAGCTTAAACCCTGTGCCAGACGCAACGCTTGCTGGATGTCTGGATCCTTGACGGAATCGACGAAGCTTTGTAGGGTCAATCCATCCCTGATGTCCGGCGGGCAATCCGGGTAAGCCAGCTGCGAGAGCCTTTCAATGTCCATGACCAGTTCCTGCAGGGTTTCTCCAGTGTTCTGCTGCCTGGTCTTCATTTGCGTCCAGTGAAACTTCTTGAGGTAATTTTCCGAACCTCAGCTCAAGCTCATTCGTAAGAGCTTCATAGCTAGATCGGTCTTCCGCGACGAGCATCAACTACTAAACTACACATGCACCTCGTGCATATTCCTCTGCGGAACCTCTAATGAATTGGTTCATGTTGGAATGTGGGTGTATGTATAGTGAACCTTCCATGAAGTTTGTTTCTGTGTAATGCTTATGTGTGGTGCTGCCATCTGCAATAAATTTTTTAAACTGAGTTTTTTTCCTCAACTCATAGTGTGAAGTGTAATGAATGAATAATTATAACGTCGTAGGCCTGTTGCTCTCTGTAGCGAGCGTCTAAAGCACTTCGGCAGCTTCCCCTCGGAGTGCGGCGGCTAGATGGACGGCCTTGAGTACACAGTTCCCATCTCCCATCCATTTGCTGGCGCAATCGTCTGGAACCGGGTCCTGTAGATCGACCACGATGTCCTTCCGTCTTATGTTTGTGGCTTGATGTTCGGCCGATTGACGTCATCTAAGGCTGGCAAGACGATGTGTGTATACGCGGAAGATGTTTGCTCTTGAATTTTATTTTTCCCATCTCTTGGAAACTTCTCATCGACCGCGTTCACCTGCTTAGTGGCAGAATTCATTTCTTGGGAGAGTTCTTTCACGGTGTCAACTATTCCGTTCACCCTGTTTTCAACGACAGCGATGTCTCCTTTCACTCCGGCAATGTTCATTCTGTTGAACAGTTGCATTGACATCTGAGCTCATCCACTCGATCTTATCATTCATGGTGGCGACGTCTTTCATGGCTGATCTCGCTGATGATCTTCTCTCTTCGATGCCTAATCTAATTTGTCCCATCAGAAGCATCAGCTGTTCTCGCATCTCGTCCATGTCCATTCCTCTGGTCTTTACCATTCAAGTCCTTAAATTACACCGCTCCTGACACCAAATTGTTCCGGATAATGTGTCTCGCAAGCACTCGAGATGGCAAAGCACTAACCAATTGGAAGGATAACACAGTTTTATTTTACAGAACATCTATCTATGTACAGGTATTCACAAGCAGCGATTTGACATATAAGAGATCTCGTATTGTAAAAACGTAAAAAAACTATTTAGTTCTCCCTTGGTGGAGCTTATGTACACGTAGAGAAATGTCGATATTCTTCTGGAAGAATCTTTTGACGGCATGACATCAACTTATCGGTGCTGCCGTCAAACGTGCCAAGTTTGTCGTTAATTAGGCGATATTTACAGAATAATGCCTAATTTTTATTTTTACGTAAAATAATTGCTATTTACAGATGAAAACGTCATAATAAGTGATGAATAATGACTATTTGCATAATTTTCGTTACAATACTGTATCTATTTGATATTTTAAAAATATTCGGTTATTTGATGGCAGGGAAATCTTTCAGTCTAAAGTTGTAGGAACCTTGCAAGGTTGGTGTTTATGCTCTGCACATATGCCGAAAATACATATATGTACATACGTGCAGAGTACTAAAAAGTCTGTGCAAGTAAACAATTATAATGAAAAGAAATAGAGGGCACTTTTTGTTTTATATAAATGAGATTTATGGGTAAAAAATAGTTTGAAAGAGGAAAATATGTACAGCGGTAACATTAAGGGGAAAAGGCAGGAATCGGTAGAATTTTGTAAAATGCTAAATGAATTTTCGAAGTTCGGAAATTTTTTTGTAAAGCCTCCCACCCCATGTAAAAACAATTTTATTGTCATGTTTTCAAGACACATTTAAAATATAAAGTTGAGATTTTGAAATTCGAATTTATGACGCCCTGTTACCCTCACACATTTTAAGATGTACATCTTAAATTTTTTTGACATTTGGTAATTCATGGCCAATGTATTTGACATGAAATTGAGTTGAAGCAAATATACCTATGAAAGTGGAAGAAGTGAGGATGACTGGGTGACGTATCAGACCTAACTCACTTATTATACGGCTGGCATGAAGAATTCGACGTAGAAAAAAATAATGTCCTCCTTGTTCTTTAAGGATGACGTTGGGAGGTGGGAGCGAACTGTGTCTCTCGTTCCCTCCCATGTCTTCACGCTAGCTAATTGAGTATGGGTTTTTTCCCCTTCAATATCGTGAAGGTATCCACAGCATTTATGCCTTGGGGAGGGGGGTCACATACTTTCACTCTCTGGCATTCCTGTCTTCTTTTTTATCTCAGCAGCTGTAATTAGCCTGTCGAATAGCGCCAAGCTGTCTTCCACGACCGAAGTATTAAAGAAGCTGCTTTTAACCCCTTAGGGGTATTCTTCTTTCTCCTTCAGCAACCTTTCTACATTAATGTATTTTTTCTTCATATGTATGTATATATATATATGTTAAAACTGTTGCTTTTGTGATGCTATCTTTCTGTATGGTGCATTCTTCTGCGGCACGCACGCATTGATGAGTCGATGAAATTTCTCTTGCTATTTATCTTAATGATGCTATTTGAGGCGTCCTCCCTCTGTTACAATGTCTTGATTTCTTATAAATTTCTGTTAGTGGGTGGGGAAGATGCCAATTCAGCATGCTTGTATTGTAAGAGGCCTGATTAACCTGTGCGAGGAACATTGCGTAACGCAGCGGTTCTCAACCTTCTTTGACTCGCGGAGCCCCGTAGGGCTCTTTATTTATTTAACTAATTTACTGATTTATTTCATTTTCCTTGAGTGACCGCAGAGCACCGGTTGAGAACCGCTGGTCTATCGAATACAATTGAAAGTGAATTGTGATTTTCACAAGTGTAAAAAATATATAAATATTTAAATACGCTCAATATGGCTAATTCATTATGACCACCTAACGGTTTTAAGCAAATCATGTATGATGTAACGCTGTTGTCACTATAGGGTGAGACAGCATAAAATATGAAAGCTTAGTGCTTGCGACAGTAGAAGTAATTTTTTAGGAAGATATGGTTAAACGTGTGTTGGGGCAAACTATAAACGTACATGATTGTTGTAGAAGAGCTTGGAACCACGGAACTAGCGTCGGCGAAACCACCGCATTCGTGAGATGTTGAAGATCAGCCAGCGTTAAAGTGTTTAAAGTTTGGATTTTCGACCGAAACTAAATTAAGTCAGCGTGGGACGATGTGTTGTCTTCGTCGACTAGTGAATTGTCAGGTGGAACAAAGCGTCCAGACTCGTAAAAGTAAAAAAAAAGGCAGCAAATTACAGCACATCTCAACCAAGAATTATCTTCAAATGATCCTCTGAACGAACTGTTCGCAGTATAGTGTACCGTTTGAGATTGGGCAGCCAAAGGCTTGTTCGAACACCTTTTTTGTCTGCATTCATAAGAGAAAACGTCGCCACTTCACGTTGGAGCACAAGTATTCGACAGGCGGCAATTGGAAACAAATAATTTAGTTCGGTAGATTACGTTCTCAGTTACACTGTGCAGATGATCGAGTGAGAATTTGGCTGTAAAAACACGAAAGCATGGACCCGAAATGCATTGTTGCAACTCTTGAGGCTGCAGTGGAGAAAAAAAATTATAATTTTTTATGTAATAAAAACCACCGCTAGATTATGAAAAAAGCAACTTGACTAAGTTTATGTTAACTTTTTGGAGCATATCATTTAATTCATAATTAATGTCAACTCCTCGTCAAAATGATCATCCAGAAGGATGTTTATTTGAAATTATAGAATGAAATAGTGCATAGAATTTATGGTTGTGGTGCACTCGAAACTTTTTTGTGGATTAAGATTTTTGTTTTGATTTCATTACTGGAAATAACTGGGAATGAAACTTAATGCAGTTGTAATTAATATATAAATGCATTTCGTATTATTAGTTTTTATTATTTGCGTCATAAATCTGCTGCATCCCATCTACTCAGTTATCAATGTCTTTTTTTTTCACGCAGAAATTATTATAACAATTACTTCTTCGGTACTGTCCTTGAACGCATGAAATTAATCTATTGTCCGAGTGCAAACGCCAGCTAGATGGGCGTGTCTCTGCATCACTTGTTTGAACCCATGTCGACAAATTGTAAAAACAAGACCAAGTCAGAAAGGGTCAGTGTCATGGATGTGAACGTGCTTTGGAGTCGTGGACATTAATTTTCCTGTTTTAGCAATATCTGTTGCTGTCAAGAGAACATTCCCTGAAAGCAGTTCTCACTTTTCCAATAGTAATTCCCTATTTTCGTCTTGTAACCTTGTTTGTCACAGTCAGTAGAATAGACTATAAAGGGAAGAAATTATCGAAATAGTTCGCCCGCTGACTCCATAAAATATACTCATAACCGATCGACTCCTCCGGGCTAAAAAAACGGCTCCTCCCTTACCCCCACTTCTCTCATCTCTGACATCGTGTCTCGATTTTTTTTCGTAATGTCGTCGAGCTGCTGAACCGGATACGTTTTTGAACCGAACAGTTTTGCAGCAACGGTATTAATTTTTTCTTCATCTGATATTACGCCTGTAACCACGAGGAGGGGAGAAAAGATATACGCTAAAGAAAAAAAATTAATTGCTTACCAGTTTTTGATTTATTTTCTTGAGAAGACACATTCCATCGGAGTGAATTCTCCGGTACACACGAAGAATGAACAGCTGGGATTTGCTGTGACTAATTGGGAGAACATCACAAATTTATAGTTACGAATTAAAAGAAACGTTCTCTTCGAGAAATCTAATTAAAAAGAAAAATTCAGACATTTTTCCTTTAAATCCACAGAGAAAGATCATTCAGCCTTGACTTGAATTGCTTTTTCTTCGCAAAGAGCTTGCTGTTGTCTTCATATTTGATTTGAAAATTTAAAATAAATAAAAGCTATTATATCACCATCCATATGTATATATATGGATGTATTTTTATATGGATATTTTTATTATGGATTTTTATTATGGATATAATTTTTTTCAGTCTTCGAAAATTTAATTTGTTTGGAAAGGAAAATAATTTGTTACTTTATATGAATCGAATTATAACATGGTGTTCATACCGCCTAACAAACGGAGACAAACGAAATGAAAAGGCTCCTAAATTAGAGTGATCAAATTGTCGGACCATGAAATTTTAGTTGTGGAGCAATTTTCACTAATAGATGTTCTAAAACGCATCTTGCAAACCCCTTAACAACATTAGTGCAGACCACTCTTTGGGATCCCACCGGGATTGAAGAGGGCTTCCAAAATGCATATCCCATCGACTTAAATTAATCCAGTTTCATGGCAGTTTTGAAGATTCCTTTCGAAAATTCAAAATTTAAGTTCTTTCTTCGACACCGAGATGTACTTCAGAGATTTTATTCCCTCGTCCACTCTCCACACACTTCATTTTTGCTCACAGTAATTTGATGGTGTTGCTTTGTTCTTTTTTTTGCTTGAAGATATTAGTCCCGTGTTTTTTTCATTCAATGCTCAAATTATTTTCATTATTTATAACCGAGGAGTAGGGATGAATAGTTCCACTTCTCGTGCTCATAAATTTTATGCTGCGGTACATATTTCTCGGTTGTGATTATACGCCCGAGGTTGAGGGGAAACGTTCGCCGCCCACACTTTCGGTCGTATTTGTCACGCTTGTTCATTAACTTCATCAGTATAAACAGCTGCCAACACTTCAGCAACGTGAAAGAAAATCAAATGAATGATAAAGTAAAAAAGAGCAGAAAGGAAGGCAGAAGTAATTACCTGTAGAAATAATTTTAGGTGTTCGCATAGTTGAATAATAAATAATTCGTTTTATTTTTTATGTTAGAAATATTCTCGATGAAGGTGAATTTTTTTTTCTACATTTTTCGTACATTATCGTTATTGACTATTTTTTGAAATTACATTATAAAATTACAGGCCAATACTTCTTTCATGGCTGAAAAAGGTGGGGAGGGGGGATTGTTTTTTACAATTTTATGGACTCGAATTTTATATTCAACTCCCAAATATAACTTTTTCTTCTGACTCCTGTGAAATATTTTAATTAAACATTTCATGCATTGCATCAGGCAAGCTGACCTCATATCATTACCGCTTAACATTGTTCCAATAATTTTTTATGACGACTTTTTGATGAAATTTTTATCACTTTCTGGTAACAGTAAATAAAACACTGTCTGTTTATGCATCAATATCAATTTTTCATTGTGGCAAAGGGGAGAAAAAATCAGATCACGAAATTGCCGTATTCCATATGCATTTTGAAAAATCTCGTCCGGAAATCGAGGGGCGCGAAAGATTGAAATCACCTTCACGGTCTAGGTAGGACTCGATAATGCACAAGGAATAAGTCCTTTTCCTGACAGAAATCTACGCATTATTAATGTCTTAATTATTAACTAATTATTATATATTCATATTTACTTTTGTTTAAAAAGTTATATGAATGAATATGAAATGTTTTTTGCTAATTTTAAGGAATATTCGAAAATTCGCTGTAGTTATGCCTGAGCAAGCTGCACTTCACGATTATTCGAAAAATATTACGGATTGAAGTAGCTATCGATAAAATTTATTGGCAGCAAATTCGTTAATAAAGCAGAGAGGTACTCGTTTTAGCTCTAATGTGATAGTACTTGGCTGCATCTTCATCCTAATGTATTGTTGTGAAATCCAAATATTGGAGTTCAAGCTGTAATCTTTTAGCTTATCAAAAAGAGTAGCTTTTGTGTACCATAGAACAGTTCACTGCTGTATGTTTCTAACAGAGTAAGTAGTGCATGCTCAATATTAGTTTGTGTGGGAGAAGTAATTGTTGTGCTGCAACTCGACTGAAAGAAGTAAGAAAGGAAAAAAAAAAAAAAATAGTGTGGCCAATTATGGAAGTTCTTCGGTATCTGGCCTTTTTCCCATCTCGTGGATAGGAATAGGGCTCTTAAAAGCTCACCAGGATACTGTTGAAACATCGTAGATTGCCAACATGTGATTTATTCACTGCTGCTGCATCTCTTGGTACTTTTTTCCCTTAACAGAGATCTTGTGGTGCTATTTTTTTTTCTTTCACTACCGAGTAGTAATGAAGTCTTCTTTTTCTAAGGAAAGAAGTCACAGAAGTGAGTGAAACAAGATAAAAACCAGCAATGGTTGATAACATATATTTATGTACTTTTTCAAAACAGCTAGTAGCAAATAGTTTTTGGCAAATTGTGGGATTTCAACGATCGCGAGGAACCTCGGACGTGCTTTTGATAAAATTTTTACCTTTAAGTTATCAAGATTTGTCTCTTTTCGATGCTTCTCATAAACACAAAACTGGTGTTCTTTCCTCAAGAACACAAACGAATAATACCCACCTATTGGAACTGTGGAATGAATTCATGATTCATTCATTTTCGTTCAGTGTCGCCTCATTGTCATTTTAATATCCTCAGTTTATCTAATCAACTAAAAATTCTTAGTGACGATGCACGCTAATACATCCATCGCCGAGCCGAGATTTGAACTCGTATTTATCGAATCGAGTGTTAAATCCCATCAAAAACATTTCATGTAAAAACTGAAGCCAATATCTGATTTGAAGCCAAGTCTAATGCTGTTGTTAACTGTGACACTTCGATTTACAAATCACCTCAAGCCTGTACACCTTTAGTTGAAGAACATTTTGGGACTTGGCATACGCAGCGCATATTACATCTTACTATGTTATGTAAAATTAAGTCAACGCTAAAAGTACAGATATCCGTACATAAACAGTATTTTATGGAATTTGATTAATGGCATAAACATAAAACTTACCACGGCCGACACATTCTCGTGCTGCGTAATTCCCAAGTCCCAAAACGTTCTTCAACTAAAAGTGTACAGGTTTTTGGGGTGATTTGTGAATCGAAGTGTCACAGTTAATAACAGCATTAGACTTGGCTTCAGTTTTTACATGAAATGTTTGATGGGATTTCACTTCTTTTTGTAAGTACCGTAGCCCTCTTTTTTTGACGTTGCGTACTTTTTGGACACTGTTTTATTTATTTTTTAAATTATATTGTCCATTTCACCATACAATGTAAAGTACACGAGTTGAAAGGCCTCACTATGTCGACCGCATGATCCGCATTTTAAAGGATATTCGAGTAACTTTTCTATCCCCCTACCCTACTTGTAAAAATGTATTCAAGTTTTTCCAGAGGTGTAGTTATGGTTTTGCTGCCCTTCTACCATTCTAGTCTAATTTCCTTGACTAATCTTCCCTCAAATTCGCCACCCTGTCCGCTTACCCTCCCCCCCCCCCACTCCTGCAAGTACAACTGTGTCTCTAAGTCACTCCTTTGGTCATTCCCATGCTAACACTCTCTTAGCCACACTATGCTTGCACACTATTTTGGTCACTCACGTGCTTTCGCACTGTTTTGATTACTCACATGCGTACGTACTGTTTTGGTCACTCACATAATTACACGCTCCAGATCACTCTTTTGGTTGCTCACTGACATGGTTCCTTGCACTATGGGTCACTCTTTTGATCATTTGCTCTTTTACACATACTCTATCATTGTTTTGGACATTCACATGCTTTCACACTCTCTAGGTCACTCCTTTGGTCATTCACATGCTTTCATAATCTCTAGATCAGTGTTTCTCAATCGCTGGATCGCGGACCAGTACCGGGCCCTAACACTAGTCATACCGACCCGTAAGTGATTCACTGTTTCATTTTTCTCATTAATTTCTCGTTAGTTGTGTGTGTGTGGCTTAACCTTTCACTTACGCAAGAGATTTACCGGGCCGTGGGCTTCCAAAGGTTGAAAACCACTGCTCTGTCACGCTTTTGTTCATTCACATGCTTGCTTACGCTCTAGATCATTCACTGACCAGGTCCTTCTCTCCGTAGGTCATTTTTTTTTATCATTTACATGCTTGCTCAAGCTCGGAAGTCACTTTTTTGTTCACTCACGTGCTTGAAAACTCTCTAGGTCCCTTTTTTTGGTCACTCACTCATCTAGTCCCTAGCTGTCTGGGCAGATGCGCATTTATTGAGGGTTACACAAATTTTGCCGCTCTTCTCCTGTTCTACCAATTTTCTTGGACACTCATTCCTCAAATTTGCCGCCCCTCTGAATTTTCTGCCCTGTGTTATAGTTCGCTACGCCCATCTGTAAATAACGCCACTGACGTTTTTCATCGTAGCTCAGTTGAATTGGTAATATTTGCTAAAGTCGTGTGGACAAAGATAATATGCATACACTGGTGTAAGAAATTAAGAGAATTTGCAGACTTGGTCGATTATCCCTAGAACTACTGTACCGATTTTAATGAAATTTGATATGTACATACATTGATACAATAAAAAACAAATAACCATTCAATAATTGTAATACACACGCATGATCGTGCGTAACACTCGTTGCAGTCGGAAGGTATAAAACAGCGGTAACAGAATAAACAAAAAAATGGGTTAATAGGGGGTATGGCCCCCCTCTTACAGATATACAGGTTCTCGCAGCGTGATTTCATACTTGAAATAAGGCGGTTTATCATTTCCTGTGGCAATTGGTCCCACTCGTTCAGCAACGCTGTTTTCATTCCCTGGATGGTTCCCGGAGGGGGGTTGCAATTGCCCTCCCCAGATCGTCCCAGACATGCTCTATAGGGTTAAGGTCTGGAGATCTGGCTGGCCAATCCATCCGGCGAATATCCTCACTCTCTAGAATCAATCTAGAATGGATCAGCATGATCCGTGCAGGGAATTTGTTAGTGTTGGGTTAGTAGACATCCATACCCGAACCGGGATTCGAACCCAGACCTGCATAGTGAGAAGCTAGTTCCCTAACTACTCGACTGCCAGGCGGATTATATGAAAAATTAACAACAATAACACTGTATTTATATATTGACACAGTACTGAACCAACGCCAATGTCGATATATGTAAATCATTTTTTCCGGTCTTCGGCATATTTTGAACAATTTCAACTATACTTGCAGGTCCGTCATTTGGGGGGGGGGGGGTGTTGAGGGCCCCCCGGTTTTTGAAAATACACTAAAAATGGTGTATATATACATACATATATTGAGCTCTGTATACTTGGCAATCTTGCAATTATTTGGCATTGTTTTTTTGGCGACAATAGGTAATATTCCGAATTTTCCCCTATTTTTCATCCTGAGAGGAATTTTCCGGATTTTTTAATTTTTCTTTGCTTTGTACCCTTAAGACTATCTCCATACCAAATTTCATTTTTCTAGGGCTGCTAGAAGTGCCTAGGATTTTTGATGATCGGTGAGTGAGTCAGTGTCAATATAACGAAACGTTGAGTTCAAATTTCTCAAGAAATACAAATTGAAAAAAAGTGAAATTAAGAGGTTTTAATTGAATTTATAAAATGCTCTAGATATGCAAAGTTTCAAGTCTCTTAGCAGCTTCGATGCGGAGGTCTTAAAAGTGCCGAAGTTGCTTCCAGAAAAAGATGTTACCGTGCTTGTTTTGCTCGACGTGGCGCGGGCTTTGAAATTTGATCGTGAAAAAAAAAATACAGATTTATGCTTCACATGTCCGATAGAAAGCTATACAGCAATTCTTTCAGATGTTCGTAAACTTTTTAGATGTTTGTTAATTTTTTCATCTAAAATGTATGATGCAAGGCGAAAGAGGGTTATCAAAAAAATGTGCATTAATAACTGCTTCAAGTCACGAAAAGTATTCAGCATGTATAGGCCTATATAAATATTATATGCAAACTTTGGCTTCTTTTCGTTACACCTGTATTTGTCGATGAATATAATTTTCCAATTTGTATCTCATTATTATCATTCAGTTGAGCTACCGAACTATCGTGTAGAGTATTATTAAGTATCCGAAATTATTTTTATACAAAAAAAATACTCTTTTTCGCTCGCGAGGAAAACATTGCTTCAGGTTTAGCAGCGAAGACCAATAGCTCAGTGTCGGTTGGCTTTCTTGCGCTGCTTGTTTCTAATATCTTGTCAACGTAGAAAGAAGAAATTTAGAATCGAGATGTAGTAGGTGTCCTTTCCTCTCTCTCCCATTTTTCGTTAATGAGGTTGTCGTGACATGCAGGACACTCTGTACATTACATGTATCACGAAATGACGTGTAACATTCATTTATTTTGATTTTACTCCGCATGCTTTAGAGGTGGTCGACACGAATTATGAACGCAAGCGATTTGATCCCGTGACGTTGGAAGTAAATTGTGGAGCCCACCGACGTATAGTTGTTGCTTATTTTTGTTTTTTAGAGTTTTGGGGGAGGAAAAAAGTAGCTATGACATGACGGGATGGCCATGTGCACTGAATACGAAATTTTGTTGGATTATTGATCATATGTTGTGGCGTTGTTTTCCTTTGCTTCAATTTAGAGATTTCATGAAATATTTAAGAATATTAAAAGATGGCATTTTTGTTCGGCCCGAAATATATTGAAAAATTGAATTTTCTGGTTGTTATGCCGAAACTAATATTTGGAAAGAAAAGTGATTTGTTTCCTCCGGGAATCGAACCCGGTTCCCTTGCATACCGGGCAAGTACGCTAACCAATACACCATAAGGAATTGAAAAGTGTCTCTGGTGTATTGGTTAGTGCACTTGCCCGATATACAAGGGGAACCGGGTTCGATTCCCGGAGGATACAAATCACTTTTCTTTCCAAATATCAGTTTCGGCATAACATCCAGAAAATTCAATTTCTCGGCATATTTAGGAATAGTTGTGATCACATTCCATGGATTTTGAAAGTAGCCTCGACGTATATCTTGGGACAATTTACTTCCTTTTTCTTGTGTCCACCGTATTTTTATTTAACGGTAGAATACGTGTACTAATTTGTAATACATGATTTTGATGATTTCTCTCTGGTTCCTTTATTTTTGAAGATAGGGCGAGAGAAAGATAAGTATTATTTCGTTAACAATATGTTCATTGTGTTCGCTTTCATCACCTATATACTAGCATACTAGCTAGATGCAGTAGTTGTTCTAGTTCGATATTGTTACCCCCCCCCCCCAAAAAAAAAAAAAGTTGAAAAAATAACATGTTTATATGCACAGTTCCATAGTATCGCTTGATAATGAATTGGAAATCACGTGACTCGTTTTGTATACGCATCGATGAATCACTCTCTGTATTTTATTTATTTTCTTTAGGATGCTGCCAAAATTTGCAAAGAATATATGGATAGAGACCCTGGAAATATGCGATATAATCTCATGGCTCTAGCTGCTTCGGGCTAAACCTGGTGTCTTCCATTTTTTATATTATATTTTTTCGAGAAGTAAGTTTTTTTTTTTTTTTTAATATGTACACTGCTCAAAACAAGTAGGGGAGCAAGCAAAAAGTGAAGAAAACCATGCGAGAAAGCCACGTATTGGCATACAATGGATAGTACACGCGTATCAATGCGCAATACAGAAAAAAGACGTAAAAAAATTTGGAATTAAGCTTTAATTCTTTGAAAATATGGAAAAAACATAACATGATTTAGGGCAACAATTTGGTTACATGTAAACGATAAAAAAAAGTACTGTTTAGACATGATGCATGAGTTTTAATAGGGCGTGTGGTCTCCTCGAACAGCTAAGACTGCTGCACACCTGTTTGCCATGGATGCGATGAGGTTATCGATCAGACTTTGGGGACTACTTTTCCACTCCTCAAGAAGTGCAATCTGCAAGTCTCGGACAGTAACAGTCGGCCTTGGTCGCGTAGCAATGCGTCGTCGATTGGATTCAGGTCAGGAGAGCACGCTGGTCATTCCATACGCTGTATTGTTTCAGCTTCAAGCATGTTCTCCACCAGACGAGCTCTATGCGGTCGGGCATTAACATCCTGGAAAACAAAGGAATCTCCAATGGCTCCAGCGTAAGGGATGATATGAGGTCGCAGTACCTCGTCTGCATACCTTCGGGCCGTCAAAGTGCCATTCCGAATGATATGCAGGTCCGTACGTCCGCCTATGCTGATTCCACCCCATACCATCCAACCAGCTCGTCTGTATTGTGACCTTTCACGAACGAATGCGGGGTTATTTCGAGTGCCCCTGTCCCTCCATACCAGAACACGTCGGGTGTCACACTCCAGACTGAATCGGGACTCGTCTGTAAACAGCACTTGGCTCCAATCATGTTGCTCCCAATCTCGATGTTCAGCAGCCCATCTTCTTCGGGCCGCACGGTGGCGTGGGGTCAACGGAATGCAGACCATTGGCCTATGCATAGAGCCCTCCCTCATGAAGCCGATTGCGTACTGTTTGGCTGGACACCCTTCGTCCTGTTGCCAAGAGCAACCGTCTTTGCAGCTGCGTAGCATTCTCTGTTCTGTTTCGACGGGCTGTTAACCGTATATACCGGTCATCAGTTGCTGTAGTGGCGCGTGGCCGACCTTGCCCTGGTCGACGTCTAACATTTCCTGTTTCTTGGAATCGATTCCACAGCCTTACAACAACACTTCTGGCGACTCCAACAGCGTCCGCGACACTACGTTGTGTTTGCCCGGATTCCAGTCTGCCTATAACACGCCATGCCATGGATTCCGGTAAATCACGTTGTTGAGACTTCCTCAAGTCACCTTGTCTCAAAAAAAAAAAATACTGCGCAATCGAATTTCACAGTTACGGCAGTAAAACAGACGTTTCTGCAACATCCCGATTTCTGCCCTTATCTCCTTTTTCTTGTTTTTGATGTCATGAACTTTGATTTGCATATGAAGTTTTCTTCTTCCGTTTCCTGCTAGGCTTTAAATTATGGATGATTCATTTTATGTTACTTATCGGTATACATCTTTGCGTAATTTTGTTAAAACCATGTGCTCCCCTAATTGTTTTGAGCAGTGTACATTAACATCCTTTCTATTAAATGTGACTTTGAAACTTAGTTTTAAATTGGACTGAACGTTCCCCGAAATTCTCCAATTTTTGGCTTCTCCACAAAAAAAGAGAGTATCAACAGTACTCGTGGAATCAAATTTCTTGGATAAATAATACGGGTCTCTTAAGAATACGTGAGAGCCACGTTATTAAAATATAGAAAAATTATGGAATCGAAAAAAATTTCTCAAATTAAGATATCACAAGGCTGGTCTGATTAATCGGTCGGTTAATCGATCAATTTTTAATCGCGGTTAAAAATTTTAGTTGAGTTAATCAACTCGATCAATTCGATTAAAATTGAATTAAAATTTTTATTAAAAGTTTGTAAATTAACTTGATCTTTTTGAAAAAAAACCGATTAGATGTCATAAATTACGTTGAACATATTAGGTATAATTAGGTGAACATATTTAAAAATATTATGAATCAATATTTTGATCAAATTAGATTCAACAAAACTAATGATTTCAGTTTCAAATTGAGTTTGATGGGAGTTTTATCAGTAGTTTTTTTTTTCATATTCTTTCAAGCATCAGCTCATCTCCTCACAAGTACCATTCGAGAAGAGTTTCTAGAGAAAAAAAATAAGCAACAGTATAATCGAAAGTAGTTTCGAAATCAGTGAATAACTTTTTTTCAAAAAAGACAACATCCAAGTGGAGAAATTACAAGTTTTGGCAATTATGTTCAGCATATTAAATTGCTTAAAGCAATCAATATTCAGCCTTAATTTCTTAACGCATTCCTATATTTCTTTTCATCTATCGATTAGGTGAATGAAATAAATAAAATATATTTTTATGGCATCTATTAATATTATATGATCACAAAAAATATTCGATTAAAATTCGATTAATCAGTTAAAAATTTTAATTGATTCCCAGCTGTATTAATATCTACAATCCCAATATCTGCATTTGAATCTAGGAGGATTTTGATTTTTTTTAAGATAAAAGAGCGCAATTCTCCAATTTTATTCGAAGGTTATCCCCAAGGAATAATCTATTCCTCAATCTTTTGGTACATAGATTTATTTTGTATTTATACATCAAACCTTTTGAACTGTTTTCAGATTAGATCGGGATTTTCCGACCAGTTCCATTTCCGTCTTTAATTCAGAATTTTGATTAAAAATTATAGTTTTACTTTCGGTGTCTTTATCGGTATAATGTGTTGAGGGAGAATCGATACAAAACCTAAAATCGTATGGAGTTGTATAAACGGATTCCCGCCGGGTAGTCAGGCCTACAATGTGCTTGCATAATCATGCAATCCACCACAATTACACATACCTTACGATCTTATCAGCAGTCACGACCCTGAGATTTGCGCGGTCCCGGACAACTTTTTTATGAGAAGACCCGAGTGGCGAAAATTGAACTATTTCTTCTCCTGTTGCGCATTTTGGTTATTAATTATCTTAAAACTGTTCGCTTGCAGTGATTTTTGCGATATTTTTTTCGCATTCTGTCTAAGCTCAATCTTTTTGAAACGGAAAAGCTGCATCACAAAGAAAAGTTTTAACCATGAAAGTTTTACGCAACTTGAAATTGGAAAATTTTATTTTTATTCTTACATCTGCGACCCAGGCTTAAGGTGGCGTTTTGTTCTCTTCTTGCAGAGCCGTTATTGCCTAAGCAGTAAGTTTTCATCTGTGTCTCGCCTGCTATTCCAAATTATTCACGCCGATTTGATAGTAGATTGATTTAAGAATGTTAGACGTCTGATATAAATTACCAATACTCTATGTTGCTCATGGTGAAATACACATCATATGAAAATTCGACCAACGTTTATCTGTTGGATTTATCTCTCATAATATGGGCACTTTTTTTTTATCCATGTAGTCTCTCGAATCGAAATTTTTTGTTCTTGTCAAAGGGCACTTTATGAGAGATGATTTTCGTGTAATGGTATTTTTCATAAGTGTGGAAATTTTTCAGCTTTGCACAACTCTGGAGAAAAGAAAAGAACTAGGGAGGGATTCCATAATTTTTTTTTCTCTCTTTCTGCCCTCGTACTCTTTTCCGGTCGCACTCCACCTGTCTGGGGTGAGAGGTCTTTTGATGTTGACCACGTGCAAGGAGATGGTAATGGTCGGGGTCGCACAAGGTGTCCACGTCGTGACTTTCGGCACGTGGATCTGGTAGAAATCGTGACTTCGTTATCACGATCCTTTGATTATAAGAGTCTTTACCTTATCTTTCCACGCGTATGTGTGTATTCGTGTCTTTCTCATTTCCTTGGTTTTCTGAATGAGTTTGAGAATTTCGTGTGTTTTTTGCGCTGTAAATCATTCCCGAACCGAGATTTGATGCAAGTGCGTCGCTGTTGCAATTTTTTTTTCATATCGATTACTGTTTCTGGTTTATCGCCTACTTGGCTGTTTACAGAAGGGGGTCTTTTATATTGTGAACATTTTCTGTGTAGTGAACAATAGTGAACAAAAATAAATATCCGAAGCAACATTCAAGGACTCATTTTATTAAAACGATTTTTATGAATTTTTATTCAAATTCTGTGATTATTTTCAATTTCCTACAACTTTTCTTTCACCTTCTTTTGGAGATTTACAGTAATTATTATCTCTTTGCATCATTGTATGAATTGTGCAGACCATGTACCTCTTGAAGTGCCTGAAAAATATTGATATAAAAATTAGAATTGAAATTTCTGTTGACATGCCAATGTATGTTGTAACGTGTCGACAACATTTTATGAATTATAAGGGTCATTTTTTTAAATATATATATATATGAATGGAGAGCAATTTTAGAAGCATTTTACAGCCAAGAATAAATTCTAATTTTAACAGTTTTATTTATTATTTTTATTTGTACATCGAGATAAGCAAAAGTGACGCGATTTTTCTAAATGGGCATGATGATGCGGGTTCAAAATTAAATTTCCTTGGTGCTTTTTTTCGTAGCCTTGTCTAAAAATTAGCGCTGGAAATCGATTAAAATTTTTAACTAATCAATCAAAAAATTTTAATCGATTAATCGAACATTTTTTTTTGTTTTAATATCAGTTGATGCTATAAAAACATATCTTATTAATTTCATGCATGTATTCGTCAGATGTAAATAATTCTCAAAATAGATTGAGAAATTATAGCCACCCACTTGAAGAAATTTAATTTGCTGAACATATTTGTCAAATGCTGGAATTTCTTACTTGGATCTTGTCCTTTTTTTTTTTTGAAAATCTTTTTGTTTCTTTTTTTTAATAAAGTGAATGATTTCGAAACTACTTTCGAACATACTGTTGTGTTTTCCTAGAACTCTTTCCAAATGTTACTTGGCGGATGGAAGAGTTGTGATGCTCCCGAAAACTACTGTCTACAGTGGAGACAATAAATTTTGGTCTTGTCTCCTAAAGCTCCCATCAAATTCAGTTTGAAACTAGAATCATCAGTTTTCGTTGACACACCTCTTCCATGCCGAAAAATTTGATTAAGATATTGATTGAAGTATTTTGAAAATATGGTTACTTATCCAAATTGTTACGTATAGGAATATAAATTACTATCTGTAATACCCGGCGCTGCCCGGGTTTCCTTCAATTACTGGGAGGATTGGAAAAGTGACAAACCATTATAAAAGAATAAACTATATATATAATGGAACCAGCTATAATACTCGCTGCCCGGGTTTTCTTCAATGAGGCATTTTGGATCACGTGATATCTCTTTCTTCGAGGGACATACAAACCGTGTCTAAGTTAACCAATATGGCGACTTCTTGTGCGACTCTTGAAAGAAACAAATCTAGATTTAAGGAAACGTAGCAATTAATATATTTTTTTTTTCGTTTTTTAAGGGGCGGTAAGTATTTCGTTTGGTATATATGCAAAATTTGGCGACGATAGATGTAAAATTGTAGATTTGTATAGAGAACATATGCACACAAACAGAAAATCCATCTTCATAAAAAAATTGATTTTCTGTGTGTTCTCTATACAAATCTACAATTTTAGATCGATCGTCGCAAAATTCTGCATACATACCAAACGGCGTCCAAAACTTCAGCGATAGGCCACTTTAAAAGTTCGTCAGAGCAAGGCCCGAAATGGGCGAAAAACCTTCGGGCAACAATGGTTTCTTGGCCTCAGCAATCACTTTTGGAGTGTTTACTTTGTTACCGTGGTTCCCTAGCAATGCGTTTAAGACATGAATATGAATTTATAATGGTTTGCCACTTTTTCAATCCTCCCAGTAATTGAAGAAACCCCGGGTATTATAGCTAGTTTTATTTACAATAATGATAATAATAACCCAGAAGGCATGAAATGCACTTATACTGGAATAATAATGACTAAATAATAAAAATGAAAAATAGTGAGAAAGGATAGCAGTTCGCATACGGGAGTCGGGTCGAAATCCTCAATAGCTAAAGCAAATCTTGCGTAGAGGCGCATATAAGTTCTGATGGCAGACTTCCATATTCTCGCCATACGGCATCTATATCCGTAGAAAAAAGCAATCTCTTCTGGCCGTTGGTATTCTTATTTAGAAGCGATGCCTCCGTTGGTTAACTCGCCTGTTTATGATCTCGAAGAAATTTTCTGTCGATGGTAGATAAACAATTTGGTGGACTAGTTTGTAGCACATCTTCAGATCTGCAGCTATTTTACGCCATTCCAGCGAGTGCAAACCCAGAAATTGAAGTCTCTGGCGATAAGACAAACCGCTCATGCCTGCTATTCGTTTAGTAAACGACCTCTGGCTTTTCGAGGAGCTTTATGTCCTTGATTTTGTAAAAGCTCTATACTTGGGAACAGAACTCCAGTTGGGCGAACGTACACACAGAAAGCATATGACAACGTATATACATAGATAAGACATCTAATCGATATCGCCAAACAAATCAAGTTGATTTACAAATGTTTAATAAATTTTAATAGGATTAAATGAAATGATTGACTCAATTAAATTTTTTAGCTGCAATTGACGTTAATGAACCCGTTATTTGGATAAATAAATGCTCGTATTGTTATTGAATTAATATTGTATTCAGAATCGTGATGTACTTATGTTAATTTTTGTTCTTCAATTGTCATTATTAGCCTGCATTTGTTGTGAATTGGATAAAGAAGAAAAAGAAAAGAAAATAGCTTCTTCCCAAAAGAAAATGAACTTTATTGTCTTCAAAAAGAATATATATATATTAGCTTATTTTGATGCCGAATGAGATGCAATAACTATCTTTCCTATTTTAATATTTTTCCTTTTTGCTACTACAGTTATGGTTATTAATAAAACTAAACTTGGAATTCAGTTTTCTTTCTATTTTTTTGCTAATCTGTATATTTAAGACAAACTTTTTCATATACTATTTATTATCGTTGAAATTTAATTTTCACTTTATCCCAAAAACTAGAGCTAATCTGCCAAAACCGATTCAGAATCAGCAGCCCCGGTATAACCATTAAAATTTCTTTAAGAACATGATTTTTTTTTTTTGGTTAAGCAGTTATCAAAAGAGCAGCTTTGGTATTTGCTATAACTGATTCACCATGATGGCTAATTCCTGGGATGAAACTCCTTTAATAAAGTGTATAATTGTGACATTTGTGTCGATAACTCACGATTACGAAACTTTGCACACAAATAGGCGACTTCTAGTTTAGACTAAATTTAGATTAAACGTTAAATTAAGATAATAAATGCGGGGCATAGCCAATTGTCGCTAAAATGTTGCCAATTGCTCGGCAAATTGCCAATACTTTTCTGCACTTGAGGCCCTTGGGTCGTGCTCGGATGGGTCCATGCCTTAAGACCTCACTGAACCCAGCAAAATATGTCAGATTAATATTGATATTTATCCCTCTTCATCCCCGATTTTAATAAGGTTACGAATTAAAGTAAGCATTGAAAGGAGAGGGGGTTAATTCAAAAAAAAATATCAAAGGCAAAAATTACGAAATTTCTTTTGTACGTGCCATATTATCACCCTAATTATGATAAATAATACGGAATAACGATCAAAAAAGTGTCGTTATATCAGAGGTCTTTGCGTTTTAATTGACGTCTTAAGCAAGGTTCGTTAACTTTACTCTGTATGGGAATTAGAACCGAGGTTGTTATAACAGAGTTCAACTGTATTTCAATCTTGGTTTCAGACAACGGTGGACGTCACAAATGCGTAGAGATTATTTTATTTATATACATATTTGTGAATGGCAAATTCAGCACATTCATCAAAGAAAATGCAGAAATGTTTAAAATAAATAAATATATATATGTACACAGTCTAGCCCCGTTATAACGGACTTCAAGAGACCGACGAAATCACTTCGTTAAAATTAAATTTCGTTATAAAGGAATTCCAGGTCTTTGCATTGTTTCTACGCAAAGCTTATCTGGGGGATTAGAAGTGTTCGTTAAAACGAGATTTTCGCTATAATGGTATTCGTCTGTATATAGAATAAGCAGAAGTGAGAATGTGTATAAAAGAGACGAGAAAATGGAAAAATTTAAAAACTGCACAAGTAAATTCAAATAAAATAAAACATCTCCTTTGAAACTATTAACCCTTTAAGCGGCAATGATTCCTCATTGCCCCCCCCCCCCCTCAAAACGCCATAATTTTTTTAATTAAGTTGGCTTTCTTCCGATTTTCAGCTGGTGTGAACCAAGGGGTGTAGGGAAAAATTATCCATTGAGAAATCATTTTTACAAAACGTCGGCTTGTCGCACAATGCTAAAATAAAAGGCTTTTATGGAGGCGAGATATCTCGTCATTGTCGCTTAAAGGATTTAAGAGAGATGTATACAGCTAAAATTAAGTAATGCAATGATAAATTAAAACAAAATAAGGGAATAGAAGAGCAAAACAGAATCGAGCATATGGGGAGACAGTTCATGATTTTTTTTTCGTGTAAATTGGTGTCCAGCTTTGTGTTCTAGAATCAATATTACTTTAATGCGTTTATTATGTCAAGGTTGTGGGACATTTGGTGTCGTTCTGCGATAACCCAACGGAGGTAAAATCTATCCGATAACGGGTTGGCATTTTCTCAATCAAGAAATTTCGAGTGTCTTCGGTCTGGCGTCGAAGCAATTACATGCTAACTCATTATGTTCCTCGGAGAGTAAATACGCATGCATTATACAGTTGCATATACTCTTGTTACGTACTTCATAAATCCCAGAGATAAGAGTGTTGCCCATTGTCATATCCCATACGCCCCTGCAACTCGCTCAGTCACTGTCCTTGGCGAAAAGATTGTCTTCCTAGAAAAAGTATTGAATTTCCCGTAGGTAAGCTTATATAGATATGTGTTTTATTTTTTCCTCACTTATGCCTTCCGGGGATCGTTTTTTAGTCAGAATGATATTATCTCGTTTTCGTCTTTCAGTGTGTTTCTCATTTTCTTTTTCACATTAGACTCGGTCTTTCAAGGATTTTTCTCGTTTTTATAATTTCACTTTTACGTGAACGGAGGTATGTCTATTGCCCACATAATCTTTCTATTAGTCGAATTCCATAAAAATGTAATGCTTCTTTTTTTTTTAATTTGCATGAATAGTTTAGAAAGAAGGGATAGTTTCAATGTGAAATTTATCTAACCTTATTTATATCTATCTCTACTTTTTCGGAAGAAAAACACATTTGTGGTATTGTATTGATACAGTTGGATATCGCTGTTCATAAGGATCGCGATGTGTGCAGGTTAGACCAAAAGTATGGCTTTTCAAAGTTGAACGAATTGTGTGAGTGTGTATGTATGCGGTTTGCACTGACATTCATATAAGTTTTAAATTTTTTTAGCGGCTATACAAAGAATTATTTCCAAATTTAACATTTAGAGGACGAATAAACACGAGAGTCATTCATACATACGCAACTGAAATTACTGTCGTCCATTTACAAAACTTCTGTACAGTATATGTTAGCGGATTTGTTAGAGTTCTTGTAACTTGAGATTGGTTGATTGCACCTGTGCTTACTGTCGTTATATCCGAGATGTCGTAACAGCCGAGTCTGATTGTAGCTGAGGGATAAATATGCAATCACAGTATATAGCGTAAGTGCAGGACTTGACAAATCCCAGGCAGGTTGCCGTGACGACTACAGAAATTGATATTGCCGCCGAATTTTTTATTTATGATAACTGAATTGAAGCCTGAGGACAGCTCAAAATTATCGTAAAATATGTCTGCCTGTCTGCTAGAATGGAAAAGGGTCACGGACAGGATTAAAATTACACTATTTGGGACTAATTTTGTCGGAGGAGAAAATGCTTGGCACCTACGAATATTTGATGGTGCTTAAGTTTCTTTTCCGATCTGTCAAGTCCTGCATAAATAAGGCATCACTAGTGAAAACATTTGCGAGGGGGTCGTGTACAAAATACATACAAATTAAAATTAGCCTGTTCATGCTAAGAAAATACTTAGAATACCACCTTTTTTTTCAAATAAATCGTTTACTTAATTCTGAGCCGTCAATCGACTGCTTCAACAAGGGGACACTCCAGGTTGTGGATAAATGGAATAGCTTACCCCTTCCCGGAGGTAGTAAATTCTAACAAAACTGTCACGCTTAAAAAGAAATACGATAAACATACTATGGTAAATGAAGAAGCTATCCATACTTAGAATAAGACAACCATAATCTCTTTTATGTGGTCTTTGTATTATGATGTATATTTATATAGTTTTTAGCTTTTACAATGGCATTTTTTTATTGGGGTTGCTACATTTGAGAAACATATAACACCTTCATATTTGTTATGGGCATCTTTTTTCTCAGCCACCTCGTTGGGCATTTAGCCTGTTGTGTCCTTGTATTTGTCAAGATTGTGATTATTTTCTCTTCATCCGTCATAGCACATATTAAATGAGGAATCTCGCGTATTGTGGTGAAATTAATCGATATGAAAAATGGAAAATATGTTAACGTGATTATTTCCCCCACCCCCCCCCCCCCACCCCCTTCGTTTCGGAACATTTTCAGCTTCTGTCTGCATCAAAACATGAAATAAACATGAAAAGCCGTTATTAATTACTTAGAAAGTTTATTTTTGAGTTGAAAAATTCTGCTTCGAGAGTAAAATAAAGAGACTAGACGAATGGGAAAAAGTAGAATATGACTCTGTA
Source organism: Pholcus phalangioides (assembly GCF_987345545.1). NCBI lineage: Eukaryota > Metazoa > Arthropoda > Arachnida > Araneae > Pholcidae > Pholcus > Pholcus phalangioides. The sequence continues at coordinate 11,004,406 of NW_028301615.1, read as the reverse complement.
TCATATGTTCTCGTTCTAGACGCGTTATTACATATTCCGATCACCGCGCGACTGAAGTCTGCATAGTTACGCCCAGATAAATCATGTAGCGCACACACTTATGTACACACCGATGATCAAACTGCTACCTTAGGCCTTCTAGTAAATGGTCTAATGCAAATTGCTTCGTTCCTGATTTGTCGAGGTTAATGTGACGTCATCGACACGAATTCAACCTTTTCATGTCCAACCCCCCTCCCGCTCACCATTTCTACCTACTCTACCGATTGTCCAATAAAAGCGATAAAATGCTAATTTGAATGTTATGCGACTTACCTCCTCCCCCAACCCCCTCCCTTTGTGCAATTTATTTGGGGAAGAGGGGCGGCGGTGAGATCAAGCTGTTTTTTTTTTGTTCCAGAAGTTATTTCGCAATGCTACACACGGTGTTGGAATAAACGCATACCTTATATCAATAAGTTAGATGTTATCGCACGATTCTCCGTCTATTCCCTTGCACTCGAAAGGGTTTCATTTCAATCTGTTAATTCTTGCCTCTCTCTCTCCCTCAATGTCACGGGAATTCAAAGTAAGAATATGAAAGTGCTGGGAATATCATTCACACACACACACACAAACATTTCTCCTCTGGGCGATTTCGGAGAATTCGCACGTTAAACAATTTTTTCAATCTGCCTTCATGGAACAGATCAGGAACGAAGATTATGACACTAAATTATTATTTGCAACGTTTAACTGATGGCTTTCCTGTTTTGGTATCGCTGACAGCGCGAATGCCTTGTGACGGTAAATTTATTGCCTTTTATGTGGCTTCGGTCGTTCACATTCGATAGAGTGCGACTGTCGGGGTCCTGTAAGTCATTGTTTCTCAACCTTTCTGAAAACAAGGACCAGTAAAATATCAAACGATTTGACGGACCACTTATGTTCGTATTACGAGACATTCCTCTAATTTTCGTTGTTACGTTTTTCAACAATATTTATTTGAATTTGTAATATCTGATTCGCGCGCACACACATTTGTTTAATATAAATTATATATATTGATAGTTATGCAAAATATTATAAATAATATTTATATCAGATTGGACGTTTTGTCCTCAATTTCTTGGAATTTGGCCGGCTCGAGACAAAATTCTCACCCGTAACCAGACATCTTTCGAACTCCATTGACGCACATTAGTGGTCGGCTGAATTGGTGGTTTTTCTACTTCGAAGTGCGAATGCGCGCGAGCCGGTCTCCCATTTGAAAAAGTCTCTCCGCAAAGAGCAGGCAGACCTACACCACGGTACTTACATAACGCGAAAGTTCAAGCGCACTTATCATCTTTACTTCAAAATATCTAGCATAAATGGCAGCACAGGGAAGAAAACTAAGCAATCACAATGGAAAACTTCACTTCTTTTATTCTGCGGAACCCCAAAAAAAATCTGTTACCTGCAGGAACCTATGTTTCACCAATATGGGAAAGATCGTTAGAATGCATTGTGCTCATACCACCTTGGTAGGTTCTGGCCATGGATTTCATGTATCAAGGTATTGATATGATGTCTCTGACGCGACGAGGTCGAACCTCGACCCTGGGCTCTGGTCGCAGTTGTGAAGTCAATAGTAGCTTGTAGCTTTGACCAGTTCCGCTCTTTAGCATGACACTCTACAATGTCTTGGTAGAAAAAATTGATGTCAGGTATCCTCACAAAACTATTGAATTGCAGAAAAAGTTTTGGAAAGGGATGATCGAATTCTTGATGGAAACTTAGTTTCATTCTCTAAACATAAGTTTTAACGGCTGCAATGAGAAAATCGAGACCAATACATTAGAATACTTTGCTGAATGCAAGTTGCTGTTTTAGGGTACGGACATAGTACTGTATACGCTGGTTTTTGATTCTGCGAGTCGGTTCCGTACGTATTGGTTAAAAAACCTGAAATTCATGTTTTTAACCAATTCATAGCAGGCAGACTATTGGAATCGGGAAATCTGCCTGCACTATGTTTGTACTTAAGCCGGTCGTCCACTGTTGGCGACTTGAGGCGATAACCAAGTCGCGCAGTTGTCTGTATATAACAACGTACACGACTATAACTTGTGACATCCAATGAACGGACCACCACCAACGGAACTTTGGTTATCGAGTCCAGACGTGCCAAGGACGATATGATATCAATTCAGATTTCGATTCTTAGATCACGATTCATCATAATTATTCCGTTGATTTATAGTACTGTAATTGGACTTGTTATTCTGTTGTACAAATTTATATAGATATTTATATATGCATATATACTCATTTAATAAAATTCCGGATGCACCCATCTTTCGGGAAGGCTTCGATATCTCGTTGAGATGGGAAGTGAGGTGTGTCCGGTCCTTCAATGTTCAGTGTCTGTATATTCGCAAGACTCATCCCATTTCGCAGAAAGTAGGAGAACGTCGTCCACTAGAAACGATCTTGAGCAAGTGTCTCATGACAGCAGCAGACGACCGACAAATCCGAATTGTATGGGATTTTACGCGTCGAGCCTTATCTGCACAGGTGCAGTACGGTTGTTTACTTACTTTGTGCCACTCGCTCTTTTTTTTATCCTCCTCCTCTCCCCCCTTTTTCTCGCGTGAACGTGGAACTTGAAAATTTGATAACTGCTGTTCATGTGTTGTAATAGTAAGCAGTTAATCGATTAAATGTTTTTGTTTAGTTATTTACAACACACGAACGCCGCCTCCGAGTTTGTCAGATGTCTCCTTAAGTGTGGGCTTGATAAATACAAGTTCTCTGGTTCCATTTCTCAAAAATTGAGGATTATTGACGAACATAGTCGTCTGCACGGTGTGCTTTCGCAAACTGAGAAACTTGTGAGGGTCACTTTCAGTGGGTGACGTCAGACGACTTCGGGTGCCTGACTTAAAGTCGGCTGTTGTCGCCCGCCACCAATTACTCGATTAGTTGACGATTACTAGAGGATCTTATAGGATGGACGGCTATACGCCATCACCGCGTAATCATATTTATAATTTTGATCGCCCATTGGCGTAGTTTGTTTATATACTTCACATATTTTATATGATTTTAGATTGAAGATTTCCCATGATGCGTGATTATATCTTTTTATTGCCATCCATTTCACCTAGTATAATCATTGGATATATTGCGAAAAAATATAAAGATTTCTCATACGTTGGACTGCCATATCCAATGGGACAGGTGAAATGGACGACTTCAGTGACGTCGAAGCTTCGCGCGGAGGCTTTCTGCTGTAGAAGGCGTTGGGTATGTCCGGTCCTTCAATATTCAATGATGTTGCCCGCGTTGTTTGTCACGTTGTCACTTCCGACCATCCTTAGAGTACGAACATAATGCTGTCGCGGATTGGTTAAAAACCTGAATATTATTTCGGAGGACTTTTTTTTTACAGATAGGAATAAGTTCACTCGCGAACAAGATTTTGACGAAGAAAACACGTCAATGCGGTTGCAAATCGTATTCCCAATTTTCTTATTTTAGTTTCTTTGTGAGATGTTTTCCACATTAATAAAGAAATAAAATGCGTTCAAATTAAAAAACCTAATGTAAAAAAATTAAAATTCTGCTCAAACTCTATTATTCTATTCGAAACTGTTTGATTTAGAATCCGCGCGATCCTCAAAAAGTTCAATCTCATTTCACAATCATCAACCATAAATGTATTATTGTTTCTGAAAATTATGCCCATAAATTTTGGAAGCGACATTTCAACATGGCAACCTTCGCTCTCCTCCGGAACTGGCACATCTTTGCGGCGGCCGACGTATTAAAATATTTTTAATTGCATTGTTTTTCTGGTCTCTCGTGTTGAGAATGCATGCGGGCGGGCGATCGCTACTGCGCACTCAAGTTGTGGGTGTGGACAAACATCATTCTTAGATATGCATCTTTTTTTTACCGCGAGCCCCGTTTCTCCACCTCTTTCCTCTCTCATCATCTCGTGTTTGGCCGAGCCGAATAGACGCAGTACAAATAATGATAATAATGGCGAAGGCTTTTGCTTTGTTTTTCCCCTCTCATTGTTTTCTTTTCGAGTTTTTGAAGTTGCGTTGATGATGATTATTATAATTTTTTAATGTCCTTAAGATTTTGACGTTCGCTGTTGCTGCTCCGTCGATTTACTGACCCACGCACTCACAGCTGGATTCAGCCTTTACCTTAATTTGTCCGCGCAATATACCTCGGACTTTTACAGCATTAAGATGTGAAGGAGGGAGGGGATCCTGCGAGTGTTCTACTATTGAAACCGCTGACAATTGAGCATAGAAATAGTTATTGGCATAAATAAGTCGTTACAAGTCACATCTATAAGACACGGGATTTGTGAGCATTTCTCCCATGTTGTCACAATACTTTTCGGTTCTAATGGAACTGAATGCCCTGAGCAAAAGCCATCAAGGTACCAATATTACATAGGTACCAATGCGATTTTTTATCCTTAATTAAAATTGTCCGGACTCGGCAACCGAAGTCTTCCGATTTTTCGTATCTTCATATAAAAGTCTCTGAAAATCCTCATATTGGGCTTTGCAAAAAAAATGACAAATCTCTCAGTCCTTTCAATCTTAGGCTGACCATGTTTCCTCGACGATAATACGGGAAATAAGGATTTCAAATTTTTTAAATCGGGGCTCCCACTTTTCCTACTTTTGGTAAAATGTCCTACTTTTTTTACCAAAACCTATCGACGAAGTTCGTACAATTGGTTTTAAATGAGGAAGGAATCATCGATATAATACCAAATAATGATCCTACCAAATTAGCAATTGTATCGTTTTTAAGGTTATTGGGGGGTGTATGCGGACCATTTGGTTTATTAATTTTTCATTCGCATAGTTTGAGGTTCAACAAATAGAGTAGTCATCCAAAAATACCGTCTGGATGGAAAAATTAATTTTGTATTTACTACTTCATGATCTTGGACACAATAAGTGACATTCATCATTCAAAATTATGGTGCACATTTTGCGTATAGGTGAAATAACAGTTTGCATAACAAAGCAGTTTGGATAAATAGGCCTATCCTAGGTTTTGTGACTTATGCATCCAAATGTCTTCTGTATTTTTAGGGCATGCAGAGAGGCATAAGCAATATTTACGCATTAAGCTAGCAATGAAAGTGATTCATTTGTCAAAAACGATTACACTGGCATTTTAAGCGCTAAAATTTAATCAAATACCTTTAAAAAAAAGATGGACAATGTAGTAAAACCATCCTGTTCACCTTGACTTATTTATATCGGACCTGGTAATTTACACATTTTTCACTGTCCTACGGAGTCTCTGAAAACAGACCCCATATGAACCCTCTGAGCTGAGCGCACTGCTCTATATCTCACGATAACCACTGTTATCTTGGAATATCACCTTTTAAAAAACAATGTATTGTCAAACGCTTTGATTTTGAAAAAAAAGAAAGAAGTGTTGAAAGAACCATCATTATGCAGGACGTAGGTGTCTCTCTTGATGCCAACAAAAAAAAATTCCATCTTTCCAAGTGCAATATTCACAGAGATATTCGAAAAACGGAAAGAAGGAAAGTTGGAGGGGAAACAGCTCTAAATGCAGAAAAACCGTTTTTACCCACATTTAATGCAACTTTTTCTCGAATTTCCTCCGTTTTTCGAATTCGAATATCTCTGCACTTAGAAACATGGATTTTTTTTTAAATCTTTTTATTGACATCAGGAAAGGCAGGGCAACAACTTTCTAATTGGAAGTTATAGCACAAGGGGAACGTATAAGATGTTAATTTTTTTATTTTACAATACGAATGTCATCTGAGCACTACATGTTATATGGAAACTTTTTCTAATTGGAAGTTTACCTCTAGGAACAACGGTTTGTCAGTAAAATGCCATACCCCGTGTTTGCTATTCACCCTGTATACTTGACGAGAAAAAAAATCTATCGATATAATTCTTTCTAATATAATCTATAGTAGTCAATATTCGGACGTGAACGGTATCGGGACCACCTGGAATTACGTAAAACACGAATTATCTAGAAAACAATAAATTAAATTCGGGGGAAGGGTTATATTGATTTAATGATAAATGTGTAGCGCATCAGGTCAAGTCCCGTCAGCCTCTCAATTGTGTAATGGCCCTTACTTCAATGGAGATATAGGCATTCTGATTGAGTTAACGATGAAAATAAAAATTATTTTCATTTGATGAACTGTAATTGCTCTTTCTTTTTATGTTCTTGTACTTATGTGCCTACCTGCTTTTTTCTCAATTCAACGGCTCAATTTATTTTAGAATAGTGCTGCCACGGCCCATAGTTTTATTATAATGGAGGCTGATAGAGGCTCGTTCCAACCCTTGGACCCGATGGGAATGGTATTATACCCTTTTTTTATACTAGAAGTTTTTGGTACGTGTCGAGACCCTTTCAAACTGTAATCAGTCCTATTCGTAGGAAGAAGAAAACAAACGCACTCTTAGCGGAAAAATAAAAGAAAGGTTTTGAGAAGAAATTCCTAGAAAAATTCTTAGCACCTCGGATTATCCGCAACTTCGAACTTTCGAGACTTTACTGTAAAATTCTATAATTAGGTAAGTGCGGGTAATATGACCATGCCAATGAAGTCCTCAACGCACATACCTCTACAAATTAACGGGCATTTTCACGAGAACTTTTTGATTTTAAAAAAATATTCAACTAAGCAACCCCTTTAGACTGAAAATTAAATACAAAAAAGAATATACTATACATCGTTCAGAAAACAAATTTCGTAAGCTCTAACTGAATTAAAATAATAAATCAAAAAGTAATTTTTTTAGGGAATTAAGAGACACATTTTGCAGATAAATCCCTTTGCTTCCTTCTTAGTGAATATAAATTGGGGTGGGGAGACCCGGTCACACACATGAAATTTGTGGGGGAAAAATTTGATACTCGCGCATGCGCAGTGAATATAACATTCCTGGCCATAAAACCAAACCTGTCAAATGTTCTAAGCATTGGTTTCCAAACTTCTTCAACCGTGACCCCCCCCCCTTTTTGACAAGAAATTTTTCGATTGCCCCCACATATATATATATATTTTTTGTTTATTGTTTTAATTTTTTACATAAATACAAGATGAAACAAAAAATCCGCCAAGGGGTCTAGAGACCCATACTGGATGATACATTGCAAATTTATAATGAATAATAAGGAACACAGTTACTAATTAGTAAACAACATCAACAAACTAAAACGGAAAAACGAAATATTAGCTTAACGAAATATTATAATATTAACACACACACAAAATGGGGAGGGGGTTTCAAAAAAATAAAATAAATCAAATGTCAAAACAAAACTTTCATATAATTTGTAGTATTTTTGGCAACAGCAAGGAGAGCAATTTTATGAAATACACATTGCATGATTTTCAGGTAAGTATTGCAAATAAAAATCAGTGTAATTTTGCAATGCGTAAGATCAAATAGATTCATAATTTAACTGATTGAGGAGCATAGGCAAATCAAAAGAAATTCTCGATGTCACTGATTGAAAGAAAGATATTGCTTCATGTGTCTTTTGAAAGGTAATAAGTTAGTAATGTTAAGGATATCAGGTGGTAAAGAGTTGCAAAATTTCGGGATGAGGTAAGTAAAATGCTTCTTCAGAAGAGTTTTGTGGATAAGTGGTAGAGAGTATATATTGTTCAATCTATTTGAGAAACGGGAACTGTTCAGAGGTAAAGCAAATTGCCGTTTAAAAATAATTATAGTAGATTTGTAGAAATAAAGCTGACGTAGGGGGAAGGATTCCAAGACTGTGAAAAAGTTGTTTTGAAGGAGTCAAATAGTCACTTGCGATGAGTCTTATTACTCTTTTTTGGAGTTTCATTATTGGTGTAATAATTGGTGTTTCCGGTTTTCCCGGAACATTTCCGATTATTTGTTAGTAAATGCGTTAATAATATGCATAATCAGTGATGAATGAAATCGAATTATTTTTCAATATTTAATTGACAGTGGTGCTGTTTTGTTACGAAATCGGAGGTGTTGGAAGGCGCGTGCTCCTGATTTTTATATACGGTGTGTGATGCAGAAAGAATCATCCCCTCCCAATCTCTCAGAATGATTCTTCTCTTGGAAATCGACCCATTAATATTATTGTCCGTGATACGTAGACATTTCCCTCCCCTTTACACTATTACTTATTAATATTACTTATCATTCTGTGTTTGCAATTTTGAAAAATATATAATTTTGAAATTGCATTCTTTTTCAAAGTGACCCTGCACAATTACAGTATTAACTTGATGCATTGATTGCAAGTAGAATTTGATAAAATTACATTTTGTGATACATAGTAAGTTGCTCGATTTGCGAAAAGGCATCATTATTATTATTTTGACATGTTTTTATTTGAATTGCGAAAAATGAAAATAAATTTCTTGTTTGAAGGTTTCTATTTATAAAGGAACTGTGGGAACCACTGTTCTAAAGGAACCTACATGAAGGGTAGAATTTCTTTTATACAGAGTGAAATTATACTATACAATGAATACAATTGAAAAAAACATTAAATGTTGAATTGTTGAATGTTGTTTTTTTCTCTATACAGATCTACAATTTTAGATCGATCGTCACCAAATTTTGCATATATACCAAATGGGACCCGACTTGAACGATAGGTTACTTTAGAAGTTCGTCAGAGCAGGGCAAATGCCCGAAATGGGCAACAATGGTTTCTGTGCCTCAACAATCACTTTCGGAACGTTTATTTTGGTTACCGTGATTCTCTAGCAAATGCGTTTCAGACGTATATATGCTTTTACAATGGTTTGTCACTTCTTCAATGATGCCAGTATATGCATTTATAATGGTTTATGCCTTTATAATGGTTTGCCATTTTTTTTCAATCCTCCCAGGAATGATACTTTTTGAATAGATGTCAGGATCATCGTCAGCATCATTTTGAGGGTCAGGCAAACGATGATCCCCCATAGAAATCAGGGTTAAAATTGCCGATTTTACGGTTGAAATGCGGAATTTTAGTGGGTTTTTTCACCGCATCAATCACTTTAAAAATTATTTTGAACTCTCGATTTTTTTGAAATATTGAGTTCGCTTAGAGATATACGAAGCCCAAACAATTAAATATGAAGTAATTAGCCGGACCTACTTTTGAGTTGGATATCCAGGCAATAACATTGATTTCAACTTCTTATTTACATCTCCTCAAGCTCGAAAATGAAAATATGCCTGTATTGTGTCTTCCAATATTCAACTGCATAAATTCATATAGTTGAGTTAAAATTAATTATGGGCCCATAAAGTACATCGAAAAAAATTCCACATCTTTAATTAAGCATTTTTGGGAGCTGAAATGGAGAACTTGAAGTTCAAGGGGTGGGGGGGGGGAGAAATCGAAAAGCGCCCCTTAAAAAAGGGGAAAAAAATATTTCTACGTTTCTTTAAATCTAGATTTGTTTATTTCATGAGTCGCGCAGGAAGTCGCCATATTGATTAACTTAGACACGGTTTGCATGTCCCTCAAAGAAAGAGCGAGATATCACGTGATCCGAAAAGCCTCATCGAAGAAAACACGGGCAGCGCCGGGTATTATAGATATTTGAAAGGACGTGTGTGAAATTTACCCAATTGGTTGCGTGTTGTTTTTACCATCAATTCAGGTTTCGTACGTGTTTGTTTTCTGCATCTTTGCATAAGGAAACCTTACCTAGGGAGTATAATGTAGCTTTATTCATTTCTATATTACAGTATGTATGTTAGTTTGAAATAACCACTTCACGACAGCATATGAAACTTTATTAGAATATTGAAAGAATCTTGATGCTGACGAGACCTCGGTTATAACGACAAAATTTCTCGGTTTCTCGAATGTTAGTATAACCGAGTCTGACCATAGTTAACATGGAATTTTCCAAAAAAAAAAAATCATTAACATGATAAGAACCCTGGCTCTGAAGAAGCGTTGGATTTCCATAGGATTTGTTTAAAATCCGTCGTCATTAATATATCTCAAAAGAACGAACAATAACGATTAAAATAAAATGGTTTATACATTGCGAATGAATTAGGGAATGGTATTTAACCTTAAACCTTTCGTTGCTTTCCTTATAAGGAGTAGCGAAGATGTAAGTGACGTTAGCAGAGAAAGCGGGATCTCGCAACTTTGATCGATTACTTTCATAGACGAAGTATTTGAAAGAAACTGTTTGTTTTCTTGTCTAATTTATCTTAAAAAAGGCAGGTATATATATCTTAGGATAGTTCTTATTGTCAATGGAACGCCTACAACCGATAGACGCCCGAAGGCTCTCAAATAGATTCAGTACTTCTAAGAAAACAAACGCTATTATTCATCTTCGAGAACTCATTACTATCGATTCGATGAGTGCCGATAACAATAATTTAATTAATCGCGTGAGTGTATATGTTAATTAGAAATTAGGCGCACCTTGTATTATATCTCTTGAAGCGAACCGATAAATATAGAAATTTCGACGCGGAAGTCTAGACCGTTTTTGGATTCTTCAAAACTGCGTTTCTTAAATCGCGTACCTTATCGAAATGTAACGTGATGGAACGTTCTTATCTCAACAAGTATTACGGATAGATCTTATTTTCTACCGATGTGGATACGTCTTCCGATTTTGGTACCATACCTTATACATGACAAAATATCCGGGGAATGAACATTTACGCGTAATGAAAACATGTTTCGGTATCGGAAGGATTAAAGTGTCGATTTAATTGTTCGAGTGTCCAAAGTAATAATCAGTGATAATACCGTACAGAGGATTACGATACTGCAAATTCCGATTATTCATTAGTATGGTGTGATTATGTGATTTGTTAATATAATAAATAACATAATCACCATACTAATGAATAATCGGAATTTGCAATAGTATGGTGGTAAGTATAAGTATGGTGATTACGTGATTTGTTAATATTCGATTGCATATGTTCAGTTTATATTTTCATGCTTCTATATACAACCTCTGACAATAAAGTTCGGTGAATGAAGTCAGAACGGCCGATCTGGCAACACTGGCGAAGCAAAACGCTGCACATGCGTAGTGGCAGGTGTTAACCATCTGCAGACACCGTTGTTCAGTTGAGCGTCGTTTGTGTTCCGTGAAAGACTTGTTTTACAAAGTTCTTGTTCAGTGCGTTGGTTCTTAACTGAGAACAGGAAAATCCACAAGGAATTTCTACCTGAGGGAACGACGATGAATGCTGCAAGGTAACATTAAAATTTTGACCCGTTTCATGAAACGTCTACGCAGGGTACGACCTCAGTACGCACAACAAGGTTCATGGTTCACGACAATGCTCGCCCTCACACAGCCAATATCGTCAAACAGTTCCTGGCAAAAAAGGTGGTGGTGCAAATTGAACACCCACCATACTCGCCAGATCTCAATCCTCCAGACTTCTTCCTATTCCCACGACTCAAACTCGCTTTGAAAGGAAAGAGATTTGACGATATTCCTGACATCCAACGAAACGTGACGAGGCTCTTGAACTCCATCCCAAAAGTTTCCAGGACATGTATAGGAGATCTCAGCGGTGCATAGTAATGGGAGGTGACTATTTCGAAGGACAGTAAGGTAACTTTCGTTAACATTTCATCTACGTTAATGTTACATTCACCGAACTTTATTGTCAGAGGTTGTAGTTTCATGCTTTTATATATATACTTGATTATATAGGATTATATGATGATGTGATTTACATACCCTACTACTTAAAAATGGTATAATAAAACTCCGCCATGGACCGTTAACGTCTTGACTTACAAGCGTTTGGCGAGAAATTTGGATTATCTCTATGTCACGAATCGACAATAAATGTGGTAACCTTGTCCTAACTTAAGCACGTTAGAAAAGGAAGAAGGGGGGAAAGAAAAATATGTGAAAGGAAAAAGTAGAATGTAAAGGCAGATAAGAGTATTTTTACAGTCCTCTTTTCACCCTCGCCCTACGTGTCCTCTTTCGCTCGTACATGTATATAGTAGTAAGATACATTATAAAGTATAAGAAGGAAAAGAAAACGCAACTTCTGTAGATAATAGAGTTACTATAAAGCTTTGCGCTGGTAAAGAAATCACAGAGAGCTTGTGTGAATTTATTCCACTGGATGTATTGTTTCTCCCGTGATCGTAAAGAGGCTAAATGTAAACTTTTGATCCTGGTCCGATGTTTGTATTCAATGTCTCGCCATATCTCACGAAGTATATATCTAAGACAGAAGCCAGTAATTTTTGAAATACTTAGTTATTTTGAGAGAGAAAGAGAGGAGGTCTGACTCTTAGGGGAAACTTTCGTTCTCTTTCTAAATGAATACAACTCTAGTCTGTGGCAATGGGGCAATTTATTACCGAATAAGACGAGTCGGAAGTGTGTGTGTTCCTAACAGTCTGAATACGTATCTATTGCTGTATATTTCAGAAGTAAAGTGTAAGGATTGAATTACATTTGTACCGTTTGTAGGTCTGTTACTGTCTGTGGCGAGACTTTTTGAAGGGGAGATCGGCTCGCATTCGCGCCTCGAAGTTGGGAACCACAGAAAACCAAATTCAGCTGACCACCGCTGGGGAGACGGTGGGGTTCGAACCCAGGACCTCGCGACGGAAGTCCGTCACTATGACCACTCGACCACGTCGCCCAACACTATTAATTAGGTGTTCTGCGATTTCTGTGGCCATGATGTTTTCTAGATTGAATGGTGTGGACACGTAAAGTCGATAGACAAGTTTTGTGTGTTTCTCGCGACTGTATCTGGACAAGATCCACGATTTGTACATAGACAGTCGCGCGATCATATAGTCTATGAGTGTATGTAGCTTTACTTGTTGTAAAACAGGTATTCATTTTTAAACTAAATGACGCAGCGATTGTCCTATTTTTGGAGATGAAATCAGTATTCTAGAGGTTGATGAAAAGGCAGGAGACAATGAAAAAAAACTTTATAATCGTTCCGTGGCGTTTTCTTACATACTCTTCTTCTGACAAATATCAGTGACACTACTTCACATCATTTCTGACAAACAGAAACTAAAAATTCGCGAGTATAATAAAACTAACCTAATCGTTCGCCGCGTAATCAGAAGTTAGGCCCGGAGTGAGTTTGAAAATGAATCGAACTCTTTCTTGGAAATCATAATGCTAATATGCATTTTTTCTAATAAATATATTGTTTCAAGGTGTTATTCGAAGGTACATTGGGGATGCCGCGTTGCGTAAGATAATGGGTATTTTTCCCCACATTTATATCTGTATTATTATTTTCTTTTTCTTTTGCTCGTCCACCAGTCTCTTTGCAACGACCGGGAGTTCTTCTCGATCACGGTAGCATTGTACGTAGTCGTAAAAGTTTATGTGTGCCGTAAATCTTCGATATATCTTTTTATACCGGATGTCGTAAAAAGTTTGTTGTTTATCCGCACGTGCATCAAAAATTGGCATTTTTTCTTCTTTCTTCCTTTAAAAAGAAACAGAAAAAAAAAAAAAAAAATCTTTATTATTATTATTTCGATTTCACCCTCCCATCGGAGAAGCGTAGGCGGGAACACAGTGATGAGATGAATATTCGTATTCAGCCTGTAGCTACTAACTAGTAAGCGAGCGCTACTGCTTCTGTGCGCTGCATATTATTTTTGTTTTGGTGCTGCGATGAGTTTAGAATGTAAAGAAAGGGGCAATACATACATATGTGAGGCCACACCTCTGTACAAGAGAACGACGCACCCTCAATCGAGACGGCGGACATCGGACGGTGGTAGCCTGGCGGGGTGCTACTGCCATGCCGACTGGCTTCCCTTTTTGTTTCGCGGCTTCGGTTTCCGCACATTGGCTTTTAATGCTTCTTCAATACGGTTAATAATGAGTACGGAATGCGACACATCTTTCGCTCTCTCTCTCTCTCTGTTATTGTAACAAAAAATACTTTTTCTTTGTTCCTGGGTTGGAGTTGTTATTTCTATGTTTGTTTGACCTGAATAATTATAAAAAAGATAATTATTCCTTTCAAGCTTTTGTGATCGATATTTGTAAATTGGTCATTTGCCATCGGGTGACTGAAATATTGAAAATGACAGGAAAATACCTTTTCACACTGATAATAATTTTAAAACTATAAATAACTTTCAGAATATGTCACGCATCTTGATGTTTCGCAGAAAATACAATTGGTGAGTTGGAATAAAATTTTAAATTTCAAAAACTATGGAATTTTTTTCCATTCTTATTCTCACAAAAAAATTCATTTCATACGTTTTAGCCCCAAAAAGTAACCTCCGTGACATTTTCGATGCCTTCTCCCTTATTGCATTATTTGCATTATTGTTTGTTTTAATTTTTTACATAAATACAAGATGAAACAAAATATAATCAGCCAAGGGGTCTGAGACCCATACTGGATGATACATTGCAAGTTTATAAATGAATAATAAGGAACACAGTTACTAATTAGCGAACAAAATCAACAAACTAAAACGGAAAACGAAATATTAGAAAAAAACACACACACACAGTTTTACGAAACTGGGGAGGGGGTTTCAAAAAAAAATGTCAAAACAAAACTTTCGCATAATTTTTAGTATTTCTACATACGTATAAATACGTACGCATATTATATACGTATATGCTCCAAGTCGAGAATTTGTTGGTGAAGGTGCTCTTCTGGGTAAGCCCCAGTGCTTTCTTTGAATTTGCCGAGCGGGAAGAATGTGATGTGCCAGTTGGAGAGGCCTTCCACATCCTATTTTTGTATACCTGCAGAATGTGATCCCAAATCAGTTACTTTTTGTTTGTCCTAACTTTGGTCTTGGTAATGGCGTGCAATTTGGTCTTTTTAATGATTGTTTGGTGACGATTGACTGTATGTCCCGCTTGAGGTTCAGTTAAATGTATCCATGATTTAAGAGATCAATAACTGGCCACCCTTGCAAAAAATCTGTCATTCATTGTGCATAATGTATTTTCGAAATACTTCTTTACGACTCATATAATCCTGGTTTTTCAACATTTCACTTACAAAATAACAAAAATTCGCTCTCCCGAGTTCAAAAAGCAAAGTTGAAAACATGAAATTGCTATTTTCTGCCCTTTATAGTCGGAAGTCATTGCAAAATTAGGCTGCCTACATAGGAGAAAAATTCGCATTGTAATCGAGAATACTTTCAAACTTTATAATAAACTTATTAGGAAACTTTATTTTATTAATTTTGTTGCAAAAATATATTTTATTCATTTCAGTCACCTATTCGCAACATGTGAACAAATATTGGAATCGATTAAAGACATTAAGGCTGCACGCTTGAATTAATGCTGAACATTTTTATCATATCTTAGAATTTCTTCACTTGGGGCCGTTCAAGTATTACGTCAACATCGATGGGGGAGGGGGTTTCCGATCTGCTGACTTTTGATGACAAGGGGGGGGGGGAGGGGGGGTTTGGATAATGCTTACGTCATCAACCACCCTTTATGAAAATATGAGTTAGGATTCAGAGGGGCAGAGCTGATGACTAAATTTTGCTGACAAGGGGGGAGGGAAGTAGGGGGTCAAAAATGGCTAAAAATTTGCTTACGTAATACTTGAAAGGTCCCCTAGGATCTTGTTATTTTTTTCAGGAAATCAGTCATTTTAGGTTAGTTACCAATTTCGAAACCACTTTTGATCTTGATACTGTTACTTTTTCCTCTAGAGAAATTCCTCCCAAATAGTACTTGTGAGGAAAACAGCTGATTGTTACAAGAATACCATATCTCCTATTTGCTATGCACCCTGTATATCTGACAATAAAATTATGCAAAAATAACATTTATGTTTCTTGTGCAGGAGTAGTTAAGGTATCCAACTCCGTTCGAGAGCACTTTTCTACAAAGTGATGAAAACAATAACAAATTTTGGACTACCTAATGTCTTATAAAAAGGTAGTTTTTATGTCGAATTTTAGGTAAAATTCGTATGATATTCGAAACACAATTGCAAAACATTCTATGAATGGGATGTTTTGTTATTTGCTGTTTTTTACTCTTTTTTTTTCTGTCTTAAAAAAGTTCCCGTGACCTAGCGATGCTAACCACAGACTAAAGATATACTTATATATAGACAGAGTAATAATAATTATTATTACTTACTCTGAACCCTGGAAACTGTTTTTTATTTCGGTTTTTTCAGGTTTTTATTCATTTTTAAAGTTTCTACGGACTTTTTGCCCACCCTGTAGTAATAATGCAGGTTATGAATCGAATTTAAAGGATTGTATGGTATGCTCATAAGTTACATTCGAATCTGTTATATAATGTACGTGTGAATTTTTTCGAATTTCATTCGACGTATCGTCTATAAAACACTGCAATTTGACAAATATATGTGATAGACCTTAGATTTTAGTTCGTAACGCCAACAATATATAGCAAAATGTTATATTAAATTTTTCTAATGATACAAAGAATATATTTTTAGAAATCATGTCACAAACTCAAATAAAATGCCAAAAATATAACTTTTCGTAAAACACGTTTACAATTTCTTTCACGGATTACTTGCACTATATGTGAAAACGCAACACTAAAATTTACGTAACTTCGATTCTATGCGTTATGCAGTGAAACCTGTATTAAAGAAGGTCAAGAGAGACTGAAATTATTTTCCGTTCCAGACAGGTTTCCGTTTCACAGAGGTGCACATAAAAATAAAATACAGTGATTTATCTTTATCGTTTACGAAACTTAAGGTATCCGACTACGTTGAAAACGTGATTTTGGAAGAAAATATGGATTTTAATTTTTTAATTTTTTATAAAAGCCCTATTTGTTGTGATTCCAAAACGGGCCTTGTTTTGTTTATATGATGCTTATAGAATCAGAGTTACATTGACTTTAGTGTTGCGTTTTTACATGCAAGTAATACGCGAATAAAGACTTCAAACGTGTTTTACGAAGAATGCTATTTTTGACATTTTACTTGAGTTTGTGATATGATTTGTAAAAATTGATTCCTTACGAAATTTTAATGGGGTATTTTGCTATATATTGTTGATGTTATGAACCAAAATCCTAGGTCTATCACGTATATTTTTTGAATTACAGTGTTTTATAGACAAAATGTAGGAGGAAATTTCACAAAATTCACACGTACTTAAACATATTTTTGTGTAACTTATGAACATATCATGCAATCCTTTAAATTTTGGTTCATAACCTGCAACATTTCTAGCTAAATGCACTATGAAAGTCACAAAGCATTTCATTAATAAAATTTTTTGCAATCGTGTTTCGAATATCACATGAATTTTGCCTAAAATTTGACATAAAAACGACTTTTTCATAGAAAATATAATAGATAGACCAAAATTTGTCACTGTTTTGACCATTTCGAGACACTTTCTATCAAAAAATGTATTTGAAGTTCACTCGAGAACCATTTTAAAGAAAAGTGATGACAAGAAAGGTAGTCGGATACCTTAAGTTTTCAGAACATCCACCCAACTTGTTTAAGCCAACGAGTGTTAAACAGAGACATGCATATTATTACTCGGAATTTTTTCATGTTTGCTGTTTCAAATAACTATGCAGTTCAAATTTCATATTTAGTGCGCTAATAGTTAAACTTCAATTTAAAAAGTTATCCTGAATAGCAATAGAATGGACACTTACTCTTTCATTAAAAATGGAAATTTTTAAAAACAGTGAAACCCCTCGATAAAAAACGATATTATTTCTGCGGCCCATATCGTCGTAGGATTATCGTTAGATCGAGAGACAAAATTATCCTTACTTGAGATCAAATTCATGCTGTTGTTGTCATCTTTTCTACATCGACATTGTTAATACTATCAGAAAATGCGCTCTTATGCATTTATTCGCCGCAAAAAAATTGTAATCGGTAAATCTACATGTATGAAATTTATTGATACACTGAATGGCTCTGCAATTCTCTCGCTCTTCCCTATGGAACTTCTATTTCTTCCCAGTGACGTGCGCTTCGCTGTTTGGCGAACAATAATCTAGTCCAGCGGTTCCCGCCCGTTTTTTTGACTCGTGAGCCCTTTTTAGTTTATAATTTCTGTGTGTTCTCTATACAAATCTACAATTTTAGATCGATCGTCACCAAATTTTGTATATATACCAAATGGGACCCGACTTGAACGATAGGCTACTTTAAAAGTTCGTCAGAGCAGGCCAAATGCCCGAAATTGACAAAAAAACTGTCGGGCAACAATGGTTTCTGGGACTCAGCAATCACTTTCGGAACGTTTATTTACCGTGATTCCCTAGCAAATGCGTTTCAGACGTGTATATGCATTTATAATGGTTTTCCACTTTTTTTTCAATTTTCCCAGGAATGATACTTTTTGAATAGACGTCAGCATCACTTTGAGGGTCAGGCAAACGATGATCACCCATAGAAATCAGTGTTAAAATTGCCGATTTTACTGTTGAAATGCGGAAATTTAGTGAGGTTTCCCGCCGCAACAATAATTTTAAAGATTGCATTGTATTCTCAATTTTTGAAATATTGAGTTCGCTTAGAGATACGAAGCCCAGGAGATTAAATATGAAGTAATTAGCCGGACCCGTATATTTGTGAGTTGGATATTCATGCAATAACATTGATTTCAACTTTTTATTTATCTGTTCTCAAACATGAAAATTATTGTCCCCGTATTGTCTTTTGATATTCAACTGCATAAATTTATATAGTTTAGGTTGTTTTAAAATTAATTATGGGCCCGTAAAAAGTACATCAAAGACATTCCACAGCTTTGATTAAGCATTTGTTGAAGCAGAAACAGGCAGAGATGGATAACTTGAAGTTTAAGGGTGGGGGGGAATCGAAATACCTAGCTCCCCTTAAAAAGGAAAAAAATAATTATAACCATTTATTACCAAGTTATTAACCATAATTTTTTAATTTCTGCCCCCCCCCCCTCCTTATGATCCTTTAACTTAGAAATTTCAACCGCAAAAATTCATGAAAATTTTTTTGGACCAGCCCGTGTCCATAGAAACAACATAAAAACAAAAACCACTGAATTAAAAATTCAGTAAAATTATTATGCAACAGTTTTTAACAACTAGCTGTTGCGAAGATATATTTTGGAAAGAGAGAAAATTCGACTGCCCCCTGCGGGGAATCGAACCCACGTCCTTTCACTTTCCGGGTGAACGCCCTAGACCACTAAGGGGCCGTTCAAGTATTACGTCATCATCGATGGGGGGAAAGGGGGTTTCCGATTTGCTGACTTTTGATGACAAGGGTGGGGGGGGGGGTTGGATAATGCTTACGTCATCAACCACCCTTTATGAAAATATGAGTTAGGATTCAGAGGGTCAGAGCTGATGACAAAATTTTGCTGACAGGGGGGGGGGGGGTCAAAAATGGCTAAAAATTTGCTAACGTAATACTTGAACGGCCCCTATGGCAACGAATCTCTCAATCTTTCCTTGGAGATGATTTTTTTAGGTTCGATTCCCCGCAAGGGCAGTTGAATTTTCTCTCTCCAAAATATATCTTCGCATCAGCCAGCTGTTCGAAACTTTTGTATGGATAGCGGAGAGTTACATCATCCCCTCAAAAAATTCAATTAAAAATTAAATTTCTTTAAAAATGGATGATTTAAAAAGAAATTAAATTTTTTCCTTAATTGCTGAAATGAATAGAATTTTTGTTTTCTAAATTAAGTTTGGAATCAAGAAAAAAAATCATGTCCTTTTTTACGAACGGAAAACTATTCTATTACTGCTATTAATTAATCGGCCGTTAATAGGTTAATATCGTTGTATTATTATTATATTTCGTGTGCTGAAAATTCACCGACAAACAATTAATCGACAAAGGGAGAAAGTGAGTGAACCAGTGAGCGACTAATTGATCAAGTGAGTCAAAGTGTCAGTGCGTGAGCAAAGGTGTGAGTAAGTAGTAAATCAACGAGTGAGTGAGCGTCTGAATGAGTCACTCATACGGCCACCCACTCAATCGCTCGCTCACTCGGTAACTCATACGGTTACTCATTCTCCGTCAAACCAGACGCGTTACTCACTCTGGCACTCACCCACTCATACGGTCGCTGACTCTCTCAATCTCTCACTCACCCTTTCAGTTGATCATTAACTCACCCACTTAGTTCATCACTCGCTAACCCTCTTAGTTGGTCACTCATACTGCCACTCACTCAATCACACAATCGCTCATTTGGTTACTCACCCACTCACTCAATAAGCCATATGGTTACTTACTGACTCAGTCACTAACCCACTCACTTGATCACTTATACGGTCACTCATTCATTCCCTTACTCACTTCATGCGGTCACTCGCTCGGAAATGCTTTCATATTTTATTTTAATCGGTTTCTGTCGATTTGAATGCTTTTCGTAGGTTAGTAACTCGAAATATTTCTCTAGAAGTTAATCCTTGTGCCCCCTCCCCAAAGGTCGATCTTGCGTACGCCCCCGTTTATTGACATCCAGTCATCAGATGTTAATCAAATTGGCTCATGACATTTGTCAGCTGCACTCGTGTTTTCGGAAACTGGATATTCAGTGAATTCGACTCATAACACAAATGGATTTTCCGAGGCTATTATATTCCTGTGGCTATAGTAGTCCTCAACCGACACGTGTCTGATGTCCGTTTGTGGTTAATAACTGCTATTTGGACCACACGCTTTAATGTCTTACATCGGCTGGCGTTAAGTCAAGCACCACCGAGTTAAACTAAACCATTCGTACCTCTTAAAAAAAATGCGTTTTTCCCTCTTCCCCTCATTTTTCAGAGAAACAATATAATCAGGTTCCTCTCAATTACAGTTTCGCGAACGAAAAAATAAATGAAAGAAAAATGCTGCAGTTAATAATAGGTTTAAATCTTGTCAGAATTCGCTTCTCTGGAACAAAAGCAGAGTTAGTAGGTGGGAGGGAGAGGGAGAGCTCCTCCCTCGACCGATGCTCAGACATGGCTTTAGCGCTCTGTCATCAACGGTTCCCTTCTTTTAATATTTTTTCTCGGGAGTCTCTCTCTCCCATCATGATTGTTCTTTACCGGCGAGCAGCAGCAGCTTATATACAGAGTCAGTCAGTTTTCTGGCATCATTAACTGTGGTATATCGAAGTCGATAGCGCTGGTTTTCTTTCTTTTTTTAAGGCCCCGGGGGCCGAGAGAGAATCGCGAGTAGCGCCGAGGTCATGGTGGGCCGTAGTACAACATGGGGTATCGACGAGAGGACATGGTGGGAAGGCGCATGTGGCATCCCGGATCTTCATCACGAATTCTTCGGAGGTGCACAGCTAACTATCGGCAGTGCTGTGTGACCCTTTCCGACCGCCTCCCCCGGGTTGCGTGTGGGTTATTGTTGCTGCCTGCCTTCATTCACGATGATAAAAGATAGACACACCCTTAGATCTGCGAGCGAGTATCTTTATAGGGAGATTGGGGGGAGGGAAATCTGTGTACATATATACGGATAAGCGTATAGAAAACGGGTAATTTCGTAGATGGTAGACTCAGGTAGCCGCAGAAGGAGCCACCTGCTTGAATACTAAATGAACAAAAGAGAAGCGGGCACAACAATTACCATTATCATTATTATTTTTATGATGACGATGACTTAAATACTTTCGTCATGCATAATGCAGATTGAGACAGTTCTGGATCACGATCGGAATATTCCGTTTCCCTCGATTGGCTTGAAATGCACGCGCATATCCAAGAGAAACTTCCTCTTTTTCCACCCCTCCTACAAAACGAGCCTAATGAATAACAATTAATGGCGACCAACGACAGAAGCACATTCTCCGTATAATGTTTGTTCAAAATTAAAAAAGGTGAAAGGTTAACAAAGCACTATCATCGGAGTACCTTCGTTTTTGAAACACCATACTTATAACAAAACACGCGTGATTTCTCATTATAATTCTGGGCGATGTAAAAAAACCAGTAAAATTTCGAAAAAAATTTATTTTACGTACGTCAGTTTTCATCTTTTATCAATTATAATTTTGTTTATTTTTTGTCGCACCGCGGTCAGTTTCTGCGCACTAGGGCTAATTAGACCGGCACCTACAATTTACTGCCAATTCCGAATGGCAGCGCACGATATTTTGTTTTTTTTATATTCACCGAGGAGTTGGTGCACTAACCCTCGATGTGGGACTCCCTGCGGTAGCAATCTTTTTCTGATCATGTCGCCGTTTCTGTTGTACCCCCGTCAGGAAAGTTTTCTGACAAGGACGAAACGGGTATCGAAATCGCGACACCACTAAACATCCTTTTGGTATTTTAGGCGAGTATCTTATCGACCTGGGCCCCTTTTCCAATTATAAGTAATTATTCTTCTTTCGATACCTAAATGAGAAATTGTACTCTGAAAACTACAGCATATATTCAAACACTTTTGATACTCTATGGTGCTATGACAGACAAAGTTTTGGATACACTCGACATTCTCAAGAAAGTGTATTAAGTTTTCATAAAGTTTGCTCTTTGACAAAAAAAATCAATGCATTTTTAAAAAGTCTATAAAAAAATTCTCAACGTGCAATTTTTGTTTTGTCACACATTATGAAATTTATCATGTGTGCATATGCAAGTAACTGTATATTTATATACAATGCACCTTATGTTATAGGCAAGTTGCTTTAACAAAAATATGATTTCTATTTATTTATTAGATTTTGAATTAATTTTGATCTTCTGGAAGAACGAGCGTGTGTGTGTGTGTCCCTTTTTGTATATACACTTTTTGAGCATTTTCGTCCCTTTGCTATCTGTCTTATGTTCTTTTTCACGTGCTCTGTCCAATAAAAAAAATCATTCTTTATGCCGTTATATATATTTCGTGGTTTATTAACATTTTTCTATTACATGCTACACTTCCTACACACTGGAAGTATAATAATCCAATATATTTATAAAAGAACATTCTTGAATTTAATTCTTTCAAAAGTCTATTTTGTTTTTCATAAATTCAAAGTTTTTGTCGAAATTGCCTGAAATTTCCATTTCACGTTCCAGAGAAGGGGACCGTTTTTGTTTTCCCGGCTTTAGAAAAATGACAATTAACAATTGATTCGACACTGCCGGGGCTAGCACGATACTACAACCAAAGGAAATTCCTGCTACTGGAAATAGACGAGCGATCTCACAACATTTTTCGCATCAAACAGACCAATACTTTCTTAAAAGTCTCTGAAAGGGTTTTGCAATGCATCTCTAATAACTATGCGAAACTAAGCACAAACATAAGGGGGGCAATAAAGGAAAATGATCGCCTTTCGGAAAAACCAAAATTCCATTTTTTTTAGGACTCGCTGCATTTTTTCAATTCTCAAAAAAAAGACAATACAAAATTCCTTGTAGTGGTCGTCAGTCCGGTGAATGCTTACGTATCTTCACAAACTGTCAATCACACTAAAAAAAATTACGGCTTTTGCGGTGCCAATATTCATAAAAAATTATTTCAGTGACGTGTCCGTGCCACCCCCAAAAAATATTGATTCGATTGACAGAAATTGTATTTTTACCGAAATTTGGGGTTCGAGTCAAAATGAAAACGTGTAATTGAAGTCACGCGATGCATAAATAAAATATTTTAACATGGTATTAATTGCGACCGAAGCCAAGCGTCTCATAAATGTGAAAGTCGTATAAACGGGACGAAAAAACTATTTTTAACCATTAATTTGGAATTTCCAAAATTCAAAAACATTCTTTAGTACCAGATGCGGAGTTCTTCGGGTTACAATTCATTTCTTTCGGATTATTATATCATTCACAGACGTTTGTGAAAGTACATTGAGCTTACATTGTCTGTAGTTACATATTGCATGTCCGTCTAGCAGCAAAAGTGGGCAATCAATCTTCTCACTAAACAAACGACGTCCTCTTGCTTTTCCTTATGGGCCGTTCAAGTATTACGCCATCATCGACGGGGGGGGGGGGGGTTCCGATTTGTTAACTTTTGATGACAAGGGGGGATGGGGGGTTTGGATTTTGCTTACGTCATCAACCACCCTTTATGAAAATATGAGTTAGGATTCAGAGGGGCAGAGCTGATGACGAAATTTTGCTGACGGGGGGGGGGGGGGGAGGAGAGGGTCAGCGTTTTGCTGACAGGGGGGGGGGTTCAAAAATGGCTAAAAATTTGCTTACGTAATACTTGAACGGCCCCTTATGATCTTTTAAATGTAAGAACATGTTTCGCATTACCGGGATATTCCAGATATTTGTATCGATTGAAGAAAAATTTTGCTTTGAGAACGATTGTAAAATCTTATTGCATATCATAAAATGTTTGCGTAATTCGTTACCAAAAATATATCTTGGCGCAGTATTTTCAACGATCTACATTTTTGATGCATGAACCGTGTTATACATTTCTGATACGATGGTACACACTGAAATAATGTTGTATGAATAATGAGCGTACGTAAAGGGGAGGTTTTGGGGGGTTCTAAACCCCCCCCCCCCCAAGCCGAGACTGTAGTGTGATTTTGCAGCAAAAAATGTGAAAAAAAACCTTCAGAAGAAAAAAAATTGAACTCACCCCCACCTGGGGAAAATTCTGCGTACGCCTATGGAATGAATTAAAGCATGATGTTCGAAAAGTAGGCTTATCTTACAGAATCGTGGTACAGAGATCGTGCTCATTAATTGCTGCTCAGAAGCACACCCACACTTTATGGTTGCAGCCAATGTCGCGCTCGTGAAGTCTTGATCCACACTTTTTCATCGAAGTAGCGTTCAAGAATTCAAATTATGTTACTTCTCAGCCTGTAAGAGTAGTTTCAATTCGATTCACCTGCCGTGTTTGAGTCATTTGCGACGTATGGAATGAATGTTCAGACGCTCACGAATAAACCGTTCTCGTACTGGTCTTGTTTCAGCCTGAGATAATGTTTTCACTCCACATTCAAACTTTCGTTTCAGAAAAAGAAACTTCGTATATTTTCTTTATAGTAATATAATATACCGTAATTTTCATGACACATTCATATACAGTAGACTCCCGTTATAGCAAACTCGGGTGCAATCACTTCGCTATAACGAAATTTCGTTATAAAGGAATTCCAGGTATTTGCATTGTTGTTCCTATTAAACTTATCTAAGGGATTAGAGAAGTGTTCGTTAAAACGAAATTTTCGCTATAACGGTATTCGTTAAAACGGGATTTGACTGTAGATACAGATTTTTTCACCCTTAATTTGGAAGTGAGCTAGCGTCATGTAACTGTGAAGTACCATCAGAACTCCTATCGAAAGAAGTACACATCAATGTTTCCGATCTATGTTCCTGGGAGGGTGTTATTGGTAACCTCGATTTTTTGGTACTTTTTTTTTTATTGGAAATGAAATACAGTAAAAGTCCGTTTTAAAAAGAACGGCAGTTCACAATCCCGGGAAAAGTTTTCGTTATAAGGAATTGTCGGTTATAAGCGAATTTCTATTTTTTGCTCTGTCAGGCAAAACTATACAATTATTTACCTGTAATAATTGTTTTCAATATCATTTCGATCTAACATTGGCAAATGAACAAAATTCAAACAGCGAAATAGGCTCAAAGAATTTCGCATTCACTGAATTACTTAGCTCCAACAGAACTTCTCAGTTATTATCTCATTGCTCCATTTTATAACTTTATGGACTTGTTAAAATCTTTTTGCGTATTGAGAGGTTTTTAACACGATTTGCCCAACCCATAGTAGGCGCGCAGTTAATGAATTAGTTCTTGTCAAATAAACCTTTATAGTGAAAGATAATTGTGGTCTATCAGCCACTGAAAGTAACAGAAGTCACATATACCGTGTATATTGGCAAAGGTTAAGAATAGAAAAAAGTGACTTTTCTGCGTCCATCATTTGTACCTCAGAATTATGTTAACAAGGATCATGCGCAATGATGAGTGATCTGTAATCCATCCTTAGTTCAATTCTTAAAGATGGAAAGAAAAAACTTGCAATTTTTAAGAATTTTGTTGACGTTATAACGGAAGCTTCCTAATTTGAAACTCCGAAAAAATGAGTATTTTTTTCATATCTTTAACATTAGCTTCATTACAGTCATTTGCAAATCACTCATAATAGCGAGATTCTCGTTATGAGTCGTATTCGTTTCTCGGAAACTCTTTTCACTGTAAATCATTAAATTTGAGAGCACGGTTAAAAGTCGGACACATTTTACATCTAATGTATAGTAGCCCCTGTCTTTTTCGGTTGATGGCATTCTTTTTTTTCTTTTTTCTTCTTTTTTTTTTGTGCATCAAACATTTTCCCACGGCACCGCTAATTAGAACAATAGGCCTAAACGGCTAGATAATTAAAATGAAAAACTATTATTCGAATTCGTAACAAAATTTACGTAAAATGTAGGAAAATAATAGTAAGAGTTACATGTTTTAACAAACTATCATACCATAGAACTAATAAATCTACGAAATGAGACCTTTCGACTTGTCGCCCTTAATAGCTAATTACAATTTGAGAACCAATTTGAAACCTTTTGAGAACCTAATGTAGCAATAATAAATCATCATTAAATAAAATACATAATGATCTGCTTTTATGATACTTATGCTATTATGCGCTGCCCGCGTTTTCTCCATATGCAGGGAACATAAAAGAAGTTGCAAATCATTGTAAAGGAAACACATTGCCAATTAACCACAGTAATCAATGCGATGACTTTTGGAACTACATTGTTGAGGCCCAAAAACCATTGTTACCGACAGTTTTTTTGCCCAATTCGGGCAAACGAACTTATAAAGCAAACTATCGTTCAAGACGGGCCCAGTTTCGCGTATACGCAAAATTTTAGAGATCGGTCTAAAGTTGTAGATTTATTTATTATTAAAGACAGTATTTAGAAGTCACAACAGACCACGGGCCCAGCTACGTAGCTGTATGTTCTTGAAAAAATCTGTTTCATGGCTAAAAATGTTTGACACAAACACTATTATCGATAATTAAGATGAGTAAGAAATTATTGGAAATGTTATTTGTGTGTGTGTGTGTGCAGCGAAGCTTAGGAAACTTACAGCGGTCTTTTAGTGTAATCATAATAAAAATTGATTGCTGTCGCTGAATAAATCTCTCTCTAGAACAGTGTTCAAATTAAAACTATTTCTTCTTGTCATATCACGATAGCAAGAAGAAAAATGTGACACATGCTATCGCTCTCTGTCCGTGATTTTTTTTCCTTGTATATATGTTAGTGCCAATGCCTGAAATCGGCCAGTTCGCGAATCGGCGGCCCAGGTGGCACCCGGCCAATGTCCCGATTTCGGGCTTTAACCGGGCTTCGACTGACTCTATACATCGATCCTTTTTTTGAATATATTGATCAACATGTTTCGTGGTCATCGCCACGTTGACGTATTATTTATTTTTTTTGTTGTAATTATGACAATTTATAATCATGGTTAGCTATGGCAACCTTAACGGTCAAAGGAATGTTGATTTATTTGACTAAACTGATTAAATTATGTTCCTATACATAACATAAGTGATCGTATTTAAAAATATTTGAATCAATATTTTGATCAAATTTTTCGACATGAGGAAACGCAAGTCGATTCAACGAAAACCGGTGATGATTTCTAAAATTACTGATTAAAAAAAACCGGTAAGATCCCAGTTAAGAAATTCCAGCGTGGTCCAACCCCTCGGGGTAAAAGGCTTATATCCCTCATGGGACAGATCCTGGGCCACGACTGGTCTTACAGTTAAGAAATTCTAGGATATGACAAGCATGTTCAGTATATCGTCCCTCTTAAACCAGAGACACGAATGCGTACAGTTTCACTTTTGAGTTTATGTGGTGGTTGGATCACTTATTTTGCTAAGTTTTAATAGAAACGCGTAAATGTGTATCTCATTGAAACACATTTTACAAAACATCTTAGAACAACTTTCATAGAGTGACACGAGCAGAGTAAGCATTCAAAAGTCGTTTTCCAAATTATAGAGATTTGCACATTCATATTTCTTTCAAAGGGGAACGATATTAAATAGCTTCAAGTGGGCGCGGCCTTTATTTCTTAATGTATTTCTGCATTTGTTTATTACAGAAATAAATAAGTAAATAATATAAATTCAGTGAATGGATGCGTGAAATGAATAGAATATACTTATATAGTATCAATTGATATGTTATAGTTACCAACACTACGTTTGCTATGAAAATGAGTACCATTTGAAAATATTCAATTAAAATTCGATTGATCAGTTGATTAATAGATTAAACTTTTTTTGATTAACCAGTTAAAAGTTTTAATAGATTCCCAGCCCTAATCAAATAAAAGTAGATTCGAAAGGGGGAAAAAAATTGTAGTGTCGGTCAATGCCTTTCTTGAATTCTTTGTATGGTTAACATGTCTGCAGTTTTTGATCGATGAAGTCAGAATAAAAAAAAAACTATCGGAATTTCTCTCTATTTTTTATTTTGTCATTCAAATCACCTGGATTTGCTTAAAAAACATAACTTTTTCGTCAAATTTAAAAGTAAAAACTACATCGGTAACAAGAATGCTTTTTATTTTATTTATATGCTTTCCGGTCTCCGAGGTTTTTAAGGGTTCGGTGAAGTATGATTCCACGGAGTCCCGAAGAAGCTCTCACTGAACTCCAAAAAAAAATTTTTTCATAGGACTGTTCGACGAAACTATTAAACCAAAACTATTTAGTCTAGAATAAGAGAAATTTGGACGAATGGAACGGCGACAGAATTTTTATCAATAGAATATTCCAATGCTATTGTGTGCGTGTGCGATAGCTACTGATTATATTGAATGGAAATATGATGAGATCTTTTGTAGAAATTGGTAATCTTTGATGAAGTTCATTACGATTCCGATTCATTTTTCCTTTTTGCGTCTAAAAATGCTTCCTAACTTTACTCACTAGTTTTAATAACTCTTGCAGTTTTTTAGAAGCGTCCATCTCAGTTACCGAATATTTGACTTACTTGTAAGAATATGGCCAGGCTTCGCCTTTACCCTTTTATACTTTATACTAACAAAGGAATATTGCACAAATTTAACCCTGATGAACCTTGTCAGTATTGCAATCAACTAAATAGCTACAATGATCTTTTTCACCTTCTTAAGGAATGCACATTCTTTGCCCTTCAAAGACATACTCATATCTCTAAATACCTTCGCCATACCTACTCCCGATCAAACTTTTATCTAATGTTTAGCAACCCCTCTCCTTCTATGTGTCTACATTTTTTTAAATTTATCGAGGATATATCAAAAATTTTATTTTTCTTGGGGCAGTAGTTTCGACGCCCTTTCTGTTGCTGTTTGCTTCATATCTCTGCCCATGCGCTCAGGTAACATTCTATTTATTTGTTCTATTTATTTTATTTTATTTTTTTTTTTTTTTTTTTTATTTTTTAAATCTATCTGGATTCGAAACTATATTATGCATTTATACTTCTTGTGTTCAAACCTTATGCATTTGTTCCTGTCTTGTGTATCTCCAATAATTTAATCACTAATATTTGTACTTGCCATCCACTGGTGTACTGATAGGCACGATTGTGCAAATCATTAAAGGTTCAGTTCAGTTTACTCACTAGTGGATTGAAAGAAACGTTCCCTTCGCGTTCAGCAAACTTTTCAAATTAATCGGTCACGAAAAGCTCATTCCGGTTTTGCGTAGTTTTACTTTCTTCAAAATTATACAGTTATCCCGAAATAAATATTACGAGTAGTCAGTTTGAGTCGGAAGAGAATCACAATTTAATGCAGAGAGGAAGGGAGAGGTGGCGTCAGATTTCGCTATTCGTACGAAGCACAGATGAACAAATTCATAGATACAGAACTGGATGCCATTCCGGGACGAATTTTCCTTCAATCGAGTATCACTATTTGATATTCGAGGTAAACAAAAGTAACATGACAATATTTCTCTCATTTCTGATATCAGTTTTATAAAAATTTTACGTTGTTTTATTGATGATATTGTTTGCTGTTACGGATCTACGTTGTATCGTTGTTATGCCAGCTGTTCGTTTGTAATAAACGAAAGGTTTGTTTGTGAAACGAAGAGAAAAGACGATTCGATGCAACTTTTACCCCATGCATTTCCCGGAATTTTTTCGATAAATTAACCCTCTATGGTTCACCCTCTCCCCATAAAAAGTATTTAAAATTTAAAAGAAAAAAATACGGATGTAAATGAGTGCTGCTAACATATGTTTATTTGAAACAATACATAGCACGACAATTTAATTAATTAGAGGTGATTTTTAACTAACTAAACTTTATAAGTTTAAATTCAATTAGCCATAATTAAGTTTAAATCATATACAGTTTGCTTTGATTTTAATGTTATTTATGAAAGATAAAAATCTTTTGCTTAGCAAATTCGAATAGTTTTACTTAGAATTTTATTTCCAATAACCTTGTGTGTGGAATGAAGTCCAATTCCTTCTATTTTGCGCTATCTCATAAATCTCTGAACACGTAAAATTTCATCATCCTTCAAAAAATTACTCCAATAAGGAATCAAATGTTTCTAGATAAAAAGTCACTGTATTGATATAACTAAAATAACACTAAAATATGTCTTTTACAAATACAAATACAAATACAACGCCACAACAGGCAAAATGCCCAACGAGGTGGCTGATGAAAAGATGCCCATAAAAATATGGTTGTCATATGTTTCAAAAATACAGCAACCCAATTAAAAATGCAATTAACACAAATTACAAACAATATATACACATGATAAAATATTATACAATGCCCATAAAGAATACTTATGGTCGTCTTATTCTAAGAATGGATAGCTTCTCGATTTACCCCAACATGTTTATCGTATTTCTTTTTAAACGCGTCAATTGTGTTACAATTTACTACCTCCGGGGGTAAGCTATTCCAGTTATTAACAACCCTATTGGAGAAAAATTCCCTGCGACACCATAACCTTGCATTGTCCCTCACCAATCGATACTGGTGTCCCCTTGTAAAAGCAGTCGATTGGCGGTGTACTAAAAGTTCATGGTCCATCCTATCCATCCCATTGAAAATTTTGAACACTTCGATCATATCTCCTCGACACCTGCGTTCATCCAATGTAAACATATTCAAAAAATGAAGTCTTTCTTCATAACTCAAGCCCTGTGTGCCAATAAGGACACGCGTAGCTCTTCTCTGCACCCCTTCAACCAAGTCTATGTCCCGCTGTAGGTATGGTCTCCAAAACCTTACAGCATACTCCAGTCCAGGACGAACTAAGCCTCGAAAAAGCGGAAGAATGACTTTAGGAGAACGAAACTTTAAAATACCGAAAAAATTGAGAAAAGATATTGGTATAATGTGAATTTTTTTTTTTACCATGTATTCGTCATGTATATCCAAATGAACGCGGGACCATGGAGGGTTCTCATGTGTTTACTGTCTCTTGGTATTGGCTTTTTCCCCCCGTCTTGTATCACCAAAAGGATTAAATTGCTCCTAGCTTCATTACGTGTTGTAATCGTAATTCTGATTCGTGGTCGGTGTTTTTTTTTACTTATTTTGTTTCTTGGTGTCAAATAACGTATAATTAGACGATGCTTTATAACTTCATACAGTTGACATTTTTCTTTTATCTCGCTTGACAGCCGATCTTACATTCGCATTGATAGTAAGAGATAAACTATATTAGTTCGGTTCAGTCTTGTGAATCTGAATTGGAGATGCAATGCGGAGAAAATATTTCGAGTGTTATGTCGAGTTTTTTTTTCACTAGACATCAGTGTTTCTCGACTTTCCGTCTGTGACGATGGCATTAATGGTCGACAAGCAGGCTTGATAATTCAATTCTAACTGAATGAAAAATCATTCAATTTCAATTGTTGTAATTAATATCAGTAATATCCATATGGGTCATATGAGCTCGAATAAAAATTGTACCTTCACACTTCGGTTCGCCATACCTCACCACGGAAAATGCGTGAAGTTGCGATCGTAACTGGATGTCACTAATAATTGTAGCTAAAACAAAATGAAATTTACGACAAGTTTACTAATTACTGCTAAAATGAGTGGAGTGTGAATAAAGGGCAGTTACAAATCACAGTGAACAAAAATGTACTTGAAAAACCATTCAAATGAGTAGATGACCATATTTCATTCAGAAAAAAATAACTGAAATCTTACATACGGTAAAATGGTAAAATACGACACGTCGCCAATCGTCATCAAAAACGTTGTTGACACATGTCGGTAAAATCTCCCATTGCAGTTAAAATCGCTGAAAAATTGACGAAAAAACCGTATAACTTGACAAATGTGTAAGACGAATGTTTGTATTTATGGCTATAAGTACTACCATAATAAGGTACGAAAACGCAGTTTATATATTCACGATTTTAGTAAACATTACAAATTCAAATAAGCATCGTTGAAAAAACGGGACAAATTTTATAAAAAATGTAGGACCTAATTATTACCTATAATTACGAGATTTCTCTGTACCTAGTCAATGTGTGTCTGACTACAAGTTATTTTTCACACCTTTCCTTCATCCAAATATTTTCGTCTGACTCAGAACTGAAACTTCATCCTGTTTCGAGTCACGAGCACCGTCCATGCCAGGAATTTTCATCCTATTTGATGCTTGTAACTAATTTCGCCCGAATTGAACTATTCCATTCAAATGGAATTAAAAAACTCACATTGCGCATTGACGTAAGCGTATGCCACAGTTGTGTCATATGAGTGCTTTCTCGATCCTGGACACGAACAGCGTTCATGACTCGAAATAAATTGGAGACCCATGATCTATGTTCATTATCATCAGAAGGAGAGCGCAGTACCTGCGACATATGATCAAACTCATTAATACACATGCTTAAATTTGATACTTGTGCGTAATTTCGCGTGCTTTCGAGGTCTTGATTGACAATGAAATAGAACTATTTCATACTTGTTGCATTCAAGTATTCACAATATGCTGGTCTTGATTTAAGAATGTCAGAGAGTTTCCGCTTTTTTTCAGAGAGTACTCCAATTCCGATTGAGGGCGTAAACGGTGCTCCCGATTAAAAAAAAAGAAGCTGAAGACCCTTGGTCAAGACCATATTCTCAAAGTTATTCCGACAAAACTATAGAGCGCTAAAGTTTCAGTTCACACTCAATACCATCGGAATGAGTTTTTTTTTAAATGCTCGTAAAAAATATTCTGTGGTTGGCAAAAAAAAAAAAGCTTTGCACTATTTTATCCTCGACTTGACCTGATTGAGGCTGCGAAAAAATAAAAAAATGAGGAGGAGGAACAAAATGGTCGCGAGAAACTAGGCATTTTCATTAGTTCTACGTATTTTCCAACTCAAGTTGTGTGTGTTCCGAGACGAGGCAATAAAAAAAAGGGTCCCTCGGCTTTTTGAAATTGCGCTGAATGAACAGCACTTTCTTCTTCTAGTAAAAGAAAATACAGAAAAAAAGAAAAACGCGTTAAAAGTAAATTAAAAAATAAGAGAAAGCAAAAGAATAACCGCCTACACAGGTAAGCTCCCACTTCGGGGTCAGAGTTCAAATAACTGCGAATTTCTCCATGTATAATAATAAAAAATAAGGATGAGGGGAGGGTACCGCCCTCCTTTCCGGTAGTTGCTAGAGGCTTAACAGTGTGTGTGTGTGTGGACCGAATTGTTGACCCTGGTAAAATAAGAAAGAGAAAGAGAAGTCTTAGGAAAATATACTCGAAAGCCCTAATCTCATCTCTGGTTTCGGGAGCCGCGGAGTTGATTCAGTCGGGAGAATTCCAT
Organism: Pholcus phalangioides; assembly: GCF_987345545.1. Classification (NCBI taxonomy): domain Eukaryota; kingdom Metazoa; phylum Arthropoda; class Arachnida; order Araneae; family Pholcidae; genus Pholcus; species Pholcus phalangioides. The sequence continues at coordinate 10,970,635 of NW_028301615.1, read as the reverse complement.
GCAACGCCAGCAAATACCTGCAGCAAAGATAAGAAAGAAACACTTGACCCAATGTTGAACCGACAGAGAGAAAATAAAAGATCGGTTTGTACTGGACTTGTTAAAATAAGGAATGTCCTCGAACGAAAAAAAGAAAGAAAAATTGCATGTTTTGTTTTTCTTCTTCCGAATTCTTTATTATTAAAGTCGATGCTCTTTTCGCATTTCTTCACAGTCGAAAACGTGATTTCATTCAAGAACAAAAGTTTTCATTCAGAAAAACCTCTTTCCCCCCCCCCCAAAAAAAAAAGTTGTTAAAACTCAAAAGAATTCTTCGAGGAAAATTGAAACTATTCTAAATTCCAATATTTGCTGATGTTCATAACTTTTAAAGGATTATTGCTATTCAGGACACTAATGAGAATTCATCTTCGGAACATTGTTCAAAAAGCTGTTTTGTGAATAACACCGTTCAAAACTCAGGACAGCGTTTGGAGATAATTAGCGCTTGTTGCAGGAAGCACTCTTTGAGAATTTCAGAACACTGCTCCGAAATAATTATCGTCCAAAACATTTCTTTTCCCCCAAATGAGAACACTGAGAATCACGAACGTCGAGAATACTTTAAGAATCATTGTTGGCCGGAATACCATTCAAGATTTGTTGCCCAGAGAATTGTTGACCAGAATATGGTTGTTAGGAAAACTGTTGGCCAAAACATTGTTGGTAGGAAGACTTGACTAACACATTATTGTCAGGAAGACAAATGAACAAAACATTGTTGTTAAGCAGAGTGTTGTCCGGAAGATTGTTGGCCAAAACATTGTTGTTAGGAGGACTGCTGACTAAATCATTGTTGTCAGGAAGACAGTTGAACAAAACGTGTTGTTATGAAAACTGTTGACCGAAACATTGTTGTTCGGAAGACTTGACATTGTTGCTAGAAAAACTATTGTCCAGAAGATTGTTCAATTGTTGACTAGGACATTGTTGTTAGGAAGGCTGTTGTTCGGAAAGTTTTTTAACCAAAACATTGTTGTCTAGAAGACTGTTGACCCCAAACACTGTTGCTAGGAAAACTTTGGCTTAGAATATTGTTGACCAAGCATTGTTGATACGAAGACTGTTGTCCAGATTGTTGACTAGAAAATTGTTAGGAAGACTGTTGGTTGTCCACAAGATTGTTGACCAAAACATTGTTGTCCAGAAGACTGTTCATCAAAACATTGTTACTAGGGAAACTGTTGTCCAGAATACTTTTGACCACAACATTGCTGTTAAGAAGACTTGTTCAGAAGATTGTTGACTAGAAAATTGTTGCTAGGAAAACTGCTGTCAGGAAGATTGGTGATCAAAACATTGTTTTTAGGGAGACTGTTGTCCAGAAGATTGTTGACCAAAACATTGTTTTTAGGGAGACTGTTGTCCAGAAGATTGTTGACCAAAACATTGTTATCTAGAAGACCGTTGACCAAAATACTGTTGCTAGGAAAAATGTTGTCCACAATATTGTTGACAACAAATTGCTGTTAAGAAGACTGTTGTTCAGATTTTTGACAAGAAATTGTTATTAGGAAGACTGCTGGTTGTCCACAAGATTGTTTTTAGGAATACTGTTGTCCAGACGTTTTTGACCGGACATTGTTGTCCACACGATTTATGTCAAAATATTGTTGACTAAAACATAGTTGTTCAGAAGATTGACCAACTATTGATTCCAGGTAACCGCACATGCACCTCTTAAACATACTTCTGGGAATTTCGAACGAATTGTTACATGCAGTTACGTGTTGGTTGTGTGTGAGTGACCTCTACGTATTTATGTTGTTAGAGTTACGTTTATTTCGCAATGTGCTACCATCTGTCACCTATATTTTGAAATAAAAATGGCAAATTTCTGAATTTTAATATTATATTTAAGTATCATGTTGAAGGTCTGCCTGCTTACTGCGGGGAGACTTTTTCTAATGAGAGACCATCTCGCATTCGGTGTACTGGAACAGATTGTTGATTTGAACATTGTTGATCAAATGACCAAAACATTTCTGACTAATATTTTATTTAGAAAATTGTTTACCCCTACGTTTTCCTGATTTATGGTGAACCTGTGTTGTCCAGAACACTTTTCAAAACCCATATTATGCAGAAAGTTATTTAGAAGTTATTACGTAAACACATTCCTCAAGAATTCAGAAAATTATTTGGAAATCATTGTTGTTCAGATTATTGTCCAAAGCTCATGTTGTCTGAAACACTGGCAAAAAATCGTTATTGTCCGAAACACTGTTCAAAAATTACGATCGTTGAGAAAGAATCCAGATTTAATTATTCGGATCGATTTTTTTGGGATTGGATCTCCTGAAACAATTGAAGATGTTTCAGGAGATCCAAATGTTTTAGGAGATGTTTCAGTTTCATGCAAACTTTCTCCTTTCGCGGCGCCCCTTTCCTTACTTCAATGCCTATCCGCGAGCTCCGCTGGCTCACCCCAGAGCTCTTTAACAATCTCTTCGAAAAATCTTTGTCAGGGCCACCGTTTCGTGGCGCACAGTTTGAGAACCTCTGCATTAGCATCCTCCTTCCAATTTCGCAACCTGTTCCACGCATCCATATGAAAATGGCTTCTTAGGGGACTGTACTTGCAGATTGTTCCACTCTCGAAGACCCACAAATTCGTCGATTTTTCCCGCTTGCGTATGTCATAACGCTTAATCATTAAATCCACACATTCGATTGCTGAAATAGAAAATAAAATGTGACATAGCGCTGGTATTTCACGAGCGATCGAAAGAAAACGCTATTCCTCGCCTAATAAAGTAACAAAATCGCGGGTTTGACAACGCGGGTATGATTCGCGTTGTTCTGACGCTTTCGCTCCATTCCTCAGAACTTTTGAGGAGCTGAAATACTGTTCCATGTTGTCCAAACCATTATTTGAAAATTATTGCTGCGTAAAACTCTTTCAAAGAATGGAAATGTTGTTTGGAAATTATTATTGTGGAGAACAATGTTTCAAAAAATATTGTTGTCAAAACACTGTTTCAAAAAATATTGTTGTCGAAACACTGTTTCAAAAATAATACTGTCAAAACACTGTTTCAAAAATAATTCTGTCAAAACACTGTTTCAAAAATAATCCTGTCAAAACACTGTTTCAAAAAATATTGTTGTCGAAACACTGTTCCAAAAATAATTCTGTCAAAACACTGTTTCAAAAATAATCTGTCAAAACACTGTTTCAAAAATAATCTGTTAAAACACTGTTTCAAAAAATATTGTTGTCAAAACACTGTTTCAAAAAATATTGTTGTCAAAACACTGTTCCAAAAAATATTGTTGTCAAGAACACTGTAAGAGAAATATTGCGCAGAAAATTTTTTATTGCAGGTATTATAGACTATAAAATTTTTATAAAAATTATTTTATAAAATTAGACAAATGCAACCAATAAGCTAGCTTACCGGTTGCATTTTCTCAAATACGACCAATAAGTTTTATCGGTAACAATTTTCAAATTTTATCAAAGAGCTTTTAGAAAAATTTTATAGTGTAATACGCCTGCCTTCATTACACTATAAAAGTTTGATAAAAGTTCTTTTTTAAAACTTTAAAAATGCAGCCATTTTGCATTTGCGCGAATATAACCGGTACGATTATTTGTTGCATTTTTCAAGTTTTATGAAAGAACTTTCACGAAACTTTTATAGTGCAATCGACCTAAGAAATATTCTTATTCGGAACACTATTTAAGAAATCTCGTTTTAAAGACCACTGTTCAAGAAGTATAGTTGTGAGGAACACTATTTAAGAAGTATTGTTGTGAGGAACACTGCTTAAGAAGTGTTGTGCACGCTCAAGATCGCTCATAACTTTGTTTGGGAACTGCTCTGTCCCGAATAATTTTCAAGAATCATTGTTGACTAGAGCATTGTAGCTCAGAAGATTGTTGACCTACCTTGTCCCGAGATATCGAGTTATTTTTTCATCTGATTTTGATCGAAAATTCACTAATCAAACAATTGAAAGATATCGCTTGTAGTTTTTCCGAATAAGTTGATGTGAGTATATATATATATCGTATATAGGATTTATCTCTCTCTTTCATGCATTCTTTCTATGTTTCCTTCCACGAATGCTGAATGTGGGCGCATCTCGACACGCGCTTTTCTTTCTCTTTCAGAAAAATATATGAATGGGAAAAGCTTTCTGCATGGAATTTGTTATTCTATGGGTGATCTCTGAGGTAAGGAGGATAACGTCGGGGAAAATCGAGCAAAACATTATCGAGAAGTGAGATTTCCGACCCGACTTCCCGACCACATAAATTTTTCCTATCCACGGTTATATTTTTATTAATAGATGGAATTTTAGCAGTCCCCGTGGGTAGGAAAACGGCGCTTTTTTTTTTCTTTCGTACAATATATGCTGCTAGAGTTATCCCATAAAACCGTTCTTTTATTCTCCTCCCGGCTTTCCACATCTTAAGCAACCAAAGTTATGTCTTAACTAAGAAAATTTAAATCTCTTCGTATCCCCCCCCCCCCCCACCCGTGAAGTTTATTGCCCAGGGAGCACTGCGATCACAATGACTTGAAAAGACCGCATAGAAAATTGTGACATAATGTTTAAGCTAACGATTTATACTGCACTAAAGGTTTTAATTCGCCGCTTGCTCTCGAAACCACAACTCGCGTTTTTTCATCATACCCCTCATACCTTAACAACTATTTTTTTAGGGTGCTTTTCATTGTGCCGGAAACATACCTTTTCACCGGACGCACTCGAGCGCCATCTGTTGAAGTATTGAGCAAATGTTTAGGATACTGAGCACAAAAGGATTTATTCCAGATTTTTTCCTTTCTTTATACGCATATATATACATGTAACATTATTATTATTGCTCGGGTATTTAAGAGCAATTTGTCCCACGGTAATAAATTTCGAGTCCCTTTTGAAAAAGTACTCGCAAGGACGTGAGAATTTTGGTTCGCCCAATCCGAGCGCAGGGCCTTGAAAAAATTTGGGCTTTTTTCATATTCTAACGTAGACCTCCAGATCGCGATTTTGTTCTCCATTGTCATTATCAAATATTCTCGTTCTTTTTGAAACTGATCATGAATTAAGCATCATATACTTCTGTCGATGAATTGATGAAACATTATTGATTCATCACGGAGCCAACTGGCACTTTCTAATTCATGCACTATGTGCCCCCAGTTTCTGTGCAAAACTTTTTTTCGTGATGCTGTCCTGCTATTTATTTACCCTGGGTCGCAAATATTTGCTTATTTTTGCATGCGCGCTCCGTGATATTAATTTTCATGTCGCATACATGTTTTGACCCCACTTGCACTGTCCTCCCTGATTTACCGTATACAAGCAAGCCCTTTTCGCACCATGCAATCAATATTCAAACCCAATATGCATGCACCACGCTTCCATAGCGAACAAACTTTTGTAAATAAGATTCGTCTCCGAGCCACTGGGCTTCTTCTTAACCCTACACATACCTCGTACACATTCCTCCGCGGAATTTCTAACGAATCGGCACATGCTGGAATGTGTACCATGAGTGTATGTGTGGCCCTAACGTATTTATGTTGTTGAATTGCGTTTGTTTAGTGTTCATGCTGCCATCTGTCTTCCATTTTCTGAAGTAAAGATGGAAATGCTTGTATTTTCATGTTATCAGTATCGTGTTGTAGGTCTGCCTGCTCTCTGCGGAGAGACTTTTTCAAATACGAGACCGGCTGGCATTCGCACCTCGAAGCTGGAAAACCGCAGCAAACAAACTTCTGCCCACCACCACTGTGCCATCAACGGGGTTCGAAGTTGGATCCCCAGGACGAGAGTCCGGCACGATGCCCACACGACCGGCTAGAGTTTAGTGAGCTTCCCTCTTGTCCAAGTTCTATTCAGCGCCGTATTAAAATCATGGGCTTCCTGGACAGATTGGTGTTCTGGGAGCCCCATGCATCAGGTTAGAAAGTAATAACAGAATTACAATATACGGTGATAATGCATGCACGCACGCACTGATTTACAAAATGCTGAGGTGAAACACACTAACGGATTTTGTTAATTTCTTTGCAAAAAAGAGGCAGGGCAGAGTTGATTTCGGATCTTGTATTGGACTTGATGGTCTTTTAGGTAGTTATAATGAATAAAAATAACACAAGCGATAGATAGGAAAATATTTCTAGCTTATCGTACCGGCTTATCGTTATAATGGAATTGCCACAATAACGCATGGCCTTTGTAATGAGCATCGGCTGCTGCTGAACCAGACATGCACCTCGTCCATATTCCTCTGCGTAACTTTCAACGAATTGGTACATGTTGAAATGTGTGTGTATATGTGTATTGAACCTGACGAGAAGTTTATTTGTGTGTAATGATTGTTATGTGTACTGCTGCCATTCAGTGCCGTCTTAAGGCATGGGCCCACCCGGGCACAGCCCGGGGCTTCAAGCGAAGAGGGGCCTCACAAAAATGAGATCTGGTTGAAATTTGCGTGAATTTGTTTGGTAGGGCCTCCGAAAAATCAATTGGCCCGGGGGCCCATGATACTCTTAAGACGGCCCTGCTGCCATCTGCCACTAATTTTTTTCTAACTATTGGTGAGGTGTAATGATTGAATAATTGTATTGTTGTAGGCCTGTTGCTCTCTGTGGCAACAGGCCTACAACAATACAATACAAATGAGCGTCGGCTGCATATCAAAAAGCAATTTTAAAAAAGTGATGAAACTCGGCAAAAAAAAGTAGCCATTACTCATACAGTAGAGTCTCGATGATTCGAGGCGAATGGGATCGAGGTCAACCTCTCTCGGATTACTGAAAGCTCTGTTTATCCGATATGTAATTTGAAAACATTTCAAGTGTGGGTCACGACAGGGTCGTCTTAAGAGCATCATGGGCCCCCGGGCCAATTAGTTTTCCTGAGGCCCCCTACCTGGAAAATTCTCGAAAATTTCAATTAGTTCCCATTTTTGTGAGGCCCCCAGGTCGTGCCCGGTTGGGCCCATGCGTTAAGATGGCACTTGGTCACGTACTCTTATGTTTCGCCTTTAGCTCTACTGCTTAAGGAACGTCACGACCCTTGAAGATGAATTTTTAAAAAAGGCTTCAAAAAATATTTCATCCAATTGCAAATTAAATACTAAAAATTTCGTGTCGATCAGTTTATTTGTTCTTTCATAACGAAAGAAAGAAATAATTATAAAGTAAACGTATACGACAAAAAACACAGTGAACGTGGTTTTCTCAGAGATCGTGGTTTTTAAGTTCATCCGTAAGGTTAATAGAAAAAAAAAATCTGAAAATTTGTGTGGAAATGTTTATTCGACACGTGTTATAGTAAAATGGATCTCGAACTTTGATATCTGACCATTCATTAGAATTTTATGAATTTTCAAAGTTTGTAAAATATATATAAATTTCAAAAATCTAAATTCAGCATTTTTTTAAAAATATTTCCCATTAGTCAATTGAAAAATCCGAGGTTCATTTTACATGCCAAATAAACATTTCTGCCAAAATTTCCAGAATTTTCGATGCTGTAGTTTTTTTTTACTCTTACGGATGAACTTAATATCTGAGAAAACCACGTTCAAAGCTTACGTAGTTACTGCCAAAGCCCAAAGTGCGGCCGATTCGCAACGGGGCCGGCCATTTCACGAAGTGGCCGGCGATCCCTGACCAAAGCTGGATGTGCTGATGTAAGACGGCCCGGTAGGAGCCAAATCCAATTTTTTAATCGATAACGTGTGTATATTGTATAACTGTATATTGCAGCTGCATTGAATTAGCAGCATGAGACGAGAGAAAAACTATAAAAATAACTATATAAACATACAGTTTTTTTCTGCCAAATTTTGGAGACAAAAAATGATTACCGCATCGGTGACTGCGGCTTGAGTTGCCATAACTATTGTGGACAATATGCATGAAAAAATACGCCAACTTGGCGATGATAACGAATCATGTATTTTGCTATCGAACTTTGGTTAAAGATCACCAGCCGCTTCGCGATCTATTTAACAAAATTGCCCATTTCCCGAACTGGCTAGTCCTGTCGAGAATCGGCTAATTTCGGGCTTTAGCAGTAATATATACTTCTACACTATACTTCGTTACTCTTACTTTCATTTTGAAAGAACAAATAAACCGATTGACACGAAATTTTTAGTATTTTATTTGCGTTTGAATGAAATATATATTTTTGAAGTAATTTTTTAAAATTTGACTTCAAGGGTCATGACACCCCTTGCAGTTCATTGCACTACTACCAACACCCATGGCTTCGTTATAAAGGAGGCTGACAGGAGCTCTAGCCATTGTTGCAACTAGGATTTTTGTGGAGGGGGAGCAAATTATGATTTCGCTGCCCTCGTCACTGTAAAGATCAATGATTTTATAATTACATTTTTGTTCTCGCTTAAATATTGCTACCCGGAGTGTCTCTCGGGTGTCTCTCAGCCTGGGTGTCTCTCGGTTCCTATCACTATCACTATCACCCGGAGTAGTTGCCCCTGTGCCTCCCCCCCCAGTTTTAGCCTTGGCTTGACATGAATATAATTTTCCCCCACAAATTTTAAATTTACTATATGAGGGCCTGTGAAGCATTCTGGCCTTGGGGTCCATTGAAAACTCAAATCTAGAGATTAAGACCCCCCCCCCCCCCATCAGTCCCTGTCAACCCTCCTTCAAACAAATTTCTCGCATTCGGTAGGAAAACTGAGACGATATTGAACGAAAATCGTTATTGGCGAAAAATAGACAGATCTTAAGAAGGAATCTCGAAAAACCACACCGTCGATTACCCGGGACGTCTTAGTTTCGGGACTAAAATTATCGAGACTCGAAATTAATGTTGTTTGCACACCGTTGCTTTTCATGCAATATCTTTTATTTCTAACAATATAGGAAAACTTTTTCCATTCTAGAAGTGTAAAATTTCCAGTGCGAGCCGTGAAGATTGTCAAAAAACTCAACGGGAAAAAATTTGTGAGGCTTGCTTGTTAGAGGTCGCCTGTGCATTGATTGATCGATCTGTATAGAGATGAAGCTATGAAGAAGACATCATCATCATCGAACGTGATGACGCGCGCAGTGCGTGTCGGGACTGATTGCCGCGATGTGGTAATCAATCGTCATTCCCAATCAGAGAAGTCATAAAAGCAAAATTGTAGTTGATTGATAAAGCGATTTATTCGTATCGCATTTATAATTGTTCCGCTGTCTATATATATATATATACCACATATATATATGTGGCGCTTTTTTCCTTTTTATCTCTCTTGCTAATGCCTAACAGTCAAAGCTGGTGGATTTGATCGAAAGCTTCCATCGATTACTTCGTTTCGCATAAGTGTGCACTCACGCACACGTATATATATATAAATACAGATACGCGCCAATGTCGCAATCCATCAAGATTCTATCTGTTGTTGAAAGAAACTAATTGGTTTTTTCCTTCGAACGGGATGTCTAATAACCTGCACGATTCCAGTTCGGGATTTGTCTTCTCGGTCTGTACGGAATCACCAGTTGTTTACACTGTTTGCGTACAGACGCACAACTTGTAAAGTCAGCATATATATGCGTATAAGACGGCATCTTAATTTTCAGTTCGAAGTAACTTCCACGGGGTGATACGCGTAATTGAAATTATTATTGAAGGGATGAGAATCAATTTACTTCACAACCTGTACTACGGAAATTTTCAAGTCGTTTGAAGTTTCCAAACAACACCAGTTATCGGGAGAAAAAATATCTTTATTGGAAAATTGATTCACAGGGTGAAGGAAAGATTCAACATGATACATTATTACCAAATATGATCGATGATTTGATAATTAAGTTTTCCAAAAATTAGCGCGATTGTGTGTGTGTGTGTGTGTGAGATTTTAGTTTCTAAGCCCACAACACATCAAAGAAAGAGACTTCCTTCATGCTGAGACAAACTTTGGAGGAAAGAAAATTTTGTTGTCTCCGCTGGAAATCGAAACCTCTTGTAATCTAAGCAAGCGTACTAACCAACGTACTACTACTACTAAACCACGCATGTGCGTCTCGTCCTCTGTGGAATTCCTAACGAATTGCTACATATTGGAATGTGCGTGTACGTGTTGTGAACCTAACGTGAAGTTTGTTACTGTGTAATGGTTGTCATGAATAGTGCTGCTAACTGCCATCAGTTTTTCTAACTATGAATTAAGTGTAATGATTGAATAATTGTAGCACTGTGTGCAAGCTTGTTGCTCAATGTGGCTAGATTTCTTAAAGGGAAGATCGAATCGCACTCGTGCCTCGAAGTTGGAAACCACGGAAAAACAAGTTTAGCCGGCCACTACTCTGGCGATCGGTGGGGGGGGGGGGAAGGGTCAAACCCGGGTCCTCGCGATGTGAGTTCATCACTATGACCACTTGACCACCACAGCAGCTAACCATTGTATATTACAGAGACACCACCATTTCTATCCTTATTATAGCACGCGTAGAAGTGTGATGAGCTGAGTAGAGACAGTAACCGCCCTTAACCACTCAACAGCAATTACGAGATATCTTGCCAAACTCAATGTTTTGTATTTCGGCAATCATGAGAAATCTCGCCTCTCAAAACTTAACGTACAGTAGCATACGTGGAAGTATGGCTCTAGGACAGCGATGTGTGTGTTCAAAATCTTTTTCCCTTCCCGCACCCCCTTGGATAATACGTGTTTTCTGTTAGAAAATTCAGGTTTTTTATTTCTGTAACTATCCTATAATTAATTTCTATGAATTATTTTACTTATTTTGTTTATTCTACTTTATTTTACTTATTCTTTTTCGGCTATGGGTAATATTTAATTTTGACTTCACTTTTTTTTGAGATTTGGAAAAAAGATTCTCATTAAATTCACTCATTGATTGCAGCCGCAGCAACTACAAAATAATGTTTCTTTGACATTTGATTGAATTTTGTGAGATTTTTCTCTAAGTTGTGTGTGTTCACCATAGTATCAAATCTGAGCACAATATGCTAATAACACGAGGTACCAATGCAAACAAACTACGAAATAGTTCAAGTAAATAATAGTACTTTTTCTCAACCGAAATGGAAAATAAATACGATCGCCAATCGAAAAAGAAACTTTTACAATGCAGAATTCGTATGACACACTTCTGCGAACAGAAGTCAAAATATTGGTATGATTCATATATTTTTATAGGAATTGAAAAATTCAATTTTTATCATCATTTTAATTTTTCTGAATAATCAGTCTACATGATGTAGTTTCCCCCCCCCCTCTCGCACCCTTGAAAATGCTCTCCCGCACCCTAAGAACCACTGCTCTAGGATCAACGGTTCGCCAGTAAAATGCCATACGTATGTATGTACACTTTGTATATTCGTACGCACATGCTCATTTTCTTTTACGAGTGCTATTTTTTTTAAAATATTGTTTGTTTCATTCAACTTTTGTTCACTATTTTCATAATTATGTGTGGTTGTATTTTTTATATCTTATATATTGTGTAATTTTCTCTTTTCCTTATTGACATCGATATTCTTATATATGTATATATCTGACATCTATTAATAATTTATCGCGTTTCTGATTTGGGGCTTCGTATATTGTAATTGCACATATGATGTGATGATTGTGTGATTTATCTTTTATTTTTTTGTATTAAGTTGTTTTGTAATGCCAAGTTTTTCTCTGAATCGCATAATGTTTGTAACTTACGTTTGTAAGCCTCATAGCACGCTCTGTGACGCATGAGGAGTTGTTACCGGAGATCCAAATGAAAACATTAGTTCATTTGATGTGGTTTTCTCATCCGCGTCTATTGCTCCTAAAAATTGTGGTCTTTCGCGAGGAATAAGTTTTTCCACCGATTGAACCCGAGTTTGGTTTAAAGAACTTTTTTCTGAATTTCCCGAACGAGAATCATTATATAAACGTAACTTTTCTCAAGGTTACTGTTTCAAAATGAACAAATAAACAAAGTGAACCTGGAATAATAACATTTTTATGGGATACGACTGAAAATGTTTTTCGTTATATAGTTTTCGTTGTAAGCCGGGTTCGTTACAGCGGGGTTCAAGCATGTATCAGGTCGTTTCGAAAGTTCATAGCGTTTTTAATCGGTGCGTGATTCAGATGCCGAAGGTTATTTCATCATTTCAAAATACAGTAAATACTATTTTATAGGAATACGGAGATGTTGAAGCGTAGCTACTGAAGGGTTCCAATCTGGCTTTTGTCATAATCAATGCATTTTGAATAAAGAAACAAAGTGTACAATATGGCTAATCAAAAGTTGAAATTTTGGCACTCGATGTTATTACTATTTTTTCAAGTGAAGGAGTAAAGCTTCTCACAAACTTCCGTAAATATTTGCGAAATATATTTCCTTCGCTTCCTTCAAAAAAAAAACTGTTTCGTGAAAAATCTCACTGGCTGAAGCCAAAATCACGTAAAGATTAATTTCTTGCAGGGCTTCCACTCGTACAATTTTTTCCTACTTTCTGGTAAAATGCCCTACTTTCTCGGTTTTGTCCTACTTTATAGTTTTTTGTCCTATTTTTCCTTTTTTTTTACAAAATCCTATCAACAAAATTCGTGTAATTGATTTTAATTGAGCAAGAAATCATCAATATATATTGTCAAATATTGAAAAACTTTGTGGATTGCAAGTAATGATTCTGCTAAAGCAGGAATTTGGTCGTTTTCAAGGTTATTTGGGGGCAAGGTTATGTGGATCATTTGGTTTATAAATTTTTCATTTGCTTAGTTTGAGGGTTCAACAAATAGAGTAGTCATTAAAAACTTCTGTCTGGAGGCGAAAAATAATTCTGTATTTATTACTTCATGGTCTTGAACAATAACTAACAATCATCGTTCGAAATTATGGGCACATTTTGCGTATAGGTGAAACAACAGTTTGAATTAAAAAGCAGGTGGATACGTAGGCCTATTCTAGGTTTTGTAACTTTGATGATACCCAATAGCATTCAATTGTCTTTTGTATTTTAGGGCACGCAAAGGCATGAACAATATTCACAATGTTCAACAAAGAGCTAGAAACGAAAGTGCTTTATTCGTCAAAAACGAATTACATTGAACAGTAAAATATTAGCAAATCCCTTTAAAAAAAAGATGGACAACGCACTAAAACTATCCGATTCACCTTGACTTATTTACACAAAATCTTTCAATTTACATATTTTGCACTGTTCTTTTGGAAGTGCTTCAAATGAGCTTCATTCTTAAAAAAGCTTCCATGTCTTCATAATTTGCTTTGTATTGTCAAAGAGAGTTGACCGACTGACTGTGGAAGACCCAAAAAAAGAATGTAATTTATATTGTGTGAGGAGAGACCTGTGAGGAGAGAGTTATAACCCTTGGCGAAAAAAAAATAAATGCTACAGTAAGTCTGATAAAAAGAACTTGGGAAATATGTGAGATGAATATTTGTATAGTTATATTCATTATAGCACAATTTACAAACTATACAAATTGCCTTCATTCCTGATTCTAGTAAAGATTGAGAATCAAAGCGAGCTTCTTTGAAAAAAAAAAAGAGATTCATATAGTGGTCATGTCAATGAGCTAGTCGTCAAACGCAATAAATCTTTTTTTTTACGTTGGATTTAAATAATAGAACAGCAGACATACAATCTCTGGATGTGATTACCAGCTGAAATCCTAGGAATTTCTTGGATAAACGTCATTGAAACAAAAAAAAAAAAAATTACCAAATATTGTTATATCCGAGGGGGGCTGCTTTTCATTGACGTTATAAGCAAGGTTCATTATCCTCCATAGAAATCAGTTCAGAAAGCCAATTATTGATGTAAGCCGAGGTGCCGTTACAACCGAGTTTGGCTGTATATTTTTAGTTCCAAGATTTAAAACTGGATGTTAACCTGCGGCCATTCAAAAAGATATGCACTAGATTAACCAATGGAATTCAGCATCGCATCTGATCTGAACTGGGTCTAACGTTTTTTAAATCTGAGAAATTCATCACCTACTCTGGGTAAATTTCAAGTTTAAGAAAAATAAATAAACTGAAGTTTAATTAATAATTAAGGAATTAATTTAAGTAATATTTCTTGAAATTCAAGTTAACCGAAACATAGCTGAAAGTTTAGAGAAAAAAAGTATGCTTCGAACAATGGAGCCTTAAACTTTTTTCCCTCGCTAAAATATTTCATATGAAAAACACGCGGAACATTCGGGAAAGTGATCACCACGTCCATTAAGCGAAATTGACGGCATATTTCGCCTCTTTAAAAGCCACTTATTGATAAGAATATATATTTTGTAAGGTTGACTTCTCAACACAGAACACTTTTTCCCTATACTTCTTTGCTAGCACCTGATGAAAGCCTACTTTATCAAAAAGATATGCTATTTTGAAAGAGGAGGGGTTTGATTAGTTCCCCTGTGTCGCTTAAAGGGTTAAAACTTCGTAAACAAGAGTTATGTGCACATGCATGAATGATTGGAGTTAATTAAAATTAGGATAAATTATATCAAGGAATAAGAAATTAACGGAAATATATCTGGTAATATTTGGCAAAACCCAATGGAATATCAAAGAATGGGGGCGACTCAAGGGCTGTGAGGCACGTGTGGTCGCACGGGGTGCCACTATAGATGGAGGGCCAAACCAAGGGTAAAGAAAAAATATAATTGCAGAAAAGCTTTTTTTAGAAAAAATATTATGTCTGTTAACTTTTAAATTATGAATGCGAGGGATGGAATTATTCGTGGGGAAAAAATTTTCTTTTTTTATGTATTTAATCTCTAGCAGCGGCTTCAAGTATTCGGGTCATTTTACGCGCGGCTTATACGCCGGAGCAGAGCCAAAGCGATGTATCGCACGGGTGAGAATTTTGTCTAGAAAAGAAAAGTAGCAGAATTAACTTCCAATAATGACATGGCATTTGCCATGAATGAATCTTAATTAGATTAGAATGGAATCCTTTGAAAAATTGCAATTTTTATGGAGTCACGAATTCACGGAATGTAGATGTCTCTCTCCGCAACGAATTCTATCAATAATATCCTTGCCGCGTTCTTCTATAGATAATGTCTTTAGTTACTTGAATAATTCTCTGCACGTGATCGTGATGCATCATGTATGAATTCGTTGTTAAGCTCTTCTCTGAGAATAAATACTTGATCATAGAAAGTTTAAGAATTTAATGAAAACTAATAATGAAAACAGAGGGAAATTCATTAAATTTTAAGAGAGAGAGAGAGAGAGAGACACAACATACCTGTTGTTGGTGATCGAGTAGAGCGGTCGGTACTCGGAAATAACTGACATGCAGAAACAGAATATGTATGTATATATGATGAGAGATCCCGAAGTAGGTTTATGGTTGTTTTGTGAGCACAACACTCCTCCGCCTCCTACTCGTCTCGTCGTGGCGATGATCGAGATTAGAAATTTCTCGTTTTTCCTAGGCTATATGTGTGATGGGTTATTCTTCATCAACGTTCTGTCAGTACGAAACCCAACCACACCCTGATTTAATGCCATCGTTCTCTGCCGTTGTTAACTTTAAACTATGCGCTCGAAAGAAAAAAAAGAACAGCGAGAAATAATCGTCAAAGAGGTACCGAGAGAGAGAGAGAGAGAAACGTGGGCGCAGCTTTTCGATTCCCAACGTTTATTTCATCTTTGATGGAGTATCCGCCGAAGAATAATTCCTCGTAGGCATCAAATAGCTATTCGTGTGAGTATTGCGTGGTGTGCATTCCCATTTCTGCTAATAAATATACTTTCTATACGTTACGTAGGAAAGGGGGATTTTTGTAGACCTGGCCATAGCTTCCGAATCCATATAGAATTGTTGCAATACTCTCTAAGCGGGATTGAAAATTTCTATTTCTTCCATAGAATATGTCATACGATATTCTTTTGTAGCATGGGTGCTCTAACTTGGTGATCCCGGGCCAATCTGATTCGTACATGGCCCGCAAAGCGATTTTAAGTACACACATTAAAACTGAAAAAAGAAAAAACAGTTTTTTTTTTCAATTTTTATTTCGCCTTCGAGGGAGTGAGTCATTCAGACGTTTAGAAAATTATTTAGCTGCCCTCGTGAAAGTAACTCGGCTTTCATGGGGGCTTTCGAAGTAGTTATCCAGTTTTTGCACGAGCCGCTGTGGTGTCGTGTCGGCACCGTCACGGTCGCGTCAGAGGATCCTCAGGTTCGAAACCCGTTGGTAACACAGCGGTGATCAGCTTAAGTTGGTTTTTTTTTTCTTCAAAAAAACGTCTACAAAACTGCTCCTGCTTTCCCAACTTCGAGGCGCGAATGCGATCCGATTTCCCGTACCACGATACTTACGCAATGCAAAAGTTCAGGCATCTGCCACTTTCAATTCTAATATTGAAGTCAGATGACAGCACCCCTAGAACCCGAAACAAAAACGTAACTCTGACAACATTAATAACTTGGGGCCACATATTAGACACTACGCATTCCGGTACGTGCCAATTCATTGGAAAAATCCTTAGAGGAATTATTACGAGGTGCATGTACGGTTAATTCGTAGTAGGGTACTTTTATACGGGCCGCAAATGTAATCCTTGGTGACATATGAACCCCAAATTAATTTTTTTTATTATAACTTGCTTTTTACTATAGCACACTCATATATAGCATTTTATTCTTTCGAAATTTATGGATTTCTTTTGAAAGGATAAAAAAAATCAAACGTATACATTGAATCAGTGGTTCAAGCGATTGAAATATACAAAATAGGAGTTACGATATTCGAGACTACACCAACGTCACGTGAAGGGAAATCCATCACTACTTGTAATTACTCATAGTTATTGATGACAGTGCATCATTCATATGGAGGAGAAGATCAAAATATGAGCTATATGTTCCATTTTGAGGTTTTGTGAGTCATATGTTCCTTATTCCCAAGGTCTTGATATGTTAATACAATATAAAATATAAGGATCAAAATAGAGAGGTAAAAAATGCTTATAAAATTCTGCGCATTTCATGAAAAATGTAATTGCATAAGTTGTGAAAATCGTAGTTGTACGAAGTCTGAGCCAACCATAAAGTATTTGCATAAATGATCAAAAAATCAATCAGAAACACAGTAAGTTTTCACACTATTCTTCTTCTGCAGAGTGCCACCAAAGGTTTCAGACGTTTAGTTTTGCTTGGAACCCTTTATTTATGTCTACGAAACTGTTCCACGGAACCAAAACAAACATCTAATTCCTTAAATTCTATATTCTTTCCGTAGGAGAATAAAAAAAACCATCCGCTTGTGTGAAGTGGTACATCAAAAATCCTATGATGGAGATCGAATCTCTTATATCATGCTTGTAAGAACATTGCTCTCAACAAATAGATGAAGCTTAAGAGAGTTCTTTTTTGTGATTTTTATTTTTTGATCGTGAGATGGGTCGAGTGTATTATTATGTGCGTACTATCTTGACACGACGCAGTGTCACTCACGTCTGATTGATCACGTGTTGTTCGAGGAGGTTCTTCATAACTTCTCTCTAATCCTCCTCAAGGAGGTGGTTGGTCTTTGTACTTTCACTGAATTGTTTGATTATAAATGCGGTGGGAAAAACTGTATAGCACATAAATCCAAAGAAAAAAGAAGAATTCATTTCCAATTAAACTTTGTTCAATACTCATTCTATGCTTTGATAATTTTCAAATACAAATTCTCTTTTACTATCCGGTCTAATGTTGCGGATGGGCGGGCCGGATAACAGAAAAGCCGAATATACCGGAGCTCCATAAATACTCACTTCCTACCATGAAAAACATCCTTTTTATCCAAAACCTACTCTTATTCATATTTTCTGACTTCTGGGTACCGACGAGTACTTAATAAATGCTTGTTATGCATTTCTGAACTGCACTGTTTTAAAAATTTACTTCACAAAAAGGGAGTATGAAATAAAAATATTGAATAAAATAAGAATAAAAGAATAAAAATATTGCACAAATTTTTCAAGATAAACTTTATAATGGTTAACTTAATTTCAAATACAACAGTTCAGAGCGTGTTTATGATCATTTTGATGAAATTAGGAAAATCCATTGTGAATTATATAGTCAGAATCGGTTATAACGATGGAGTGTCAGCGAGTAGAGTCAAGGGGAGATTTCTTGGATGATAAAGCCTGAACCAAGCATGTGTCCAGCACCTGTGCCCTTTCGTTGTATTGGCCAGCGAATATTTGTGCGTGAAATGAATAAAATAAATTTTCTAGCAGGTCGACTAATTGACTAACCGCATTCTTTTCAGATTCTTTAAAAATTTATTTTGTTGCTTGAATATTCGGTTTATTTTCTGGATGCGCAAGATGATCACACATTTTCTGCCGAAACACGATTTCTTCTATCCTTTCTAGCACGAGTAGTGCGTAACGAACTATTTTAAACAGAGACGACGGCGGCAGGTTCCCTATATTGACGGAATTCTATTATGAGAGAGAGAGTGAGTGCCGAGTTATATTATATGCTATATAAAATCGGAGAGCTACAAATATCTGGGTCTCTTCGTGAAAATATCGATTCATCATTTTTCGTTCCTTTTCATTTTTTTCCTTCTGTCGTTGTTGGCCTCCGTTGTTGATGCTTTTGTTAGTTATTGGTGGTACCCCTTTTCGTCCACGGCCGGTTGTGTGTGTTGTACCTATATATGTTTAAATATACGGCGACGCGCACGGTTGTAGTGTGGGAAACCCAACGACCCAAGAGAGCAGCAACAAGAGCAAACTTTGTATGCATTTCTAGCCGTCTATTACTTTCCATGAAGGGGGTCAAAGAGCTCATAAAAAATACAGAGAGAGAGGGAACCAACTCATCTATTAAACGTCGCTTAAATTTGGAGAAAAACGTTCGGGACGATATAATGCACGCAAAAAAAAAAGAAGAGAAAAATAATGTTGGAGAGGAGGGCAAAGTAAAAATATATATTATAATATCGGGAGATATTCGGCGGCGGAAATATCAGAATAGAAAGTTGCGCGAACAGAAAAAGAGGGGACGTGATTTTTTTTGTGTCGCTTTGAATACACTGAAGTTATCTGGCAACGGTGTCATACATTTATTTCTCTTGACTTTGTGTATCGGCGGCTAAATGTGTTCAACACTTCACTTTTACAGGTAGCCGTTATCAGTGGGTGATCGTCATCGTCGTCATCCAGCCCCAAACAAAGGGACCATCCGAGGTTTCATCTGATAACATTGCGGCTTGTCGTTTTTATCAATGCACGCGGATCACTAGGACGGGCGGGAGCCATTCTGTTTGATGCGACAATTTCAAAAGATTGAAAGATGATTTTAGGAAGTAATTTCTTTCGAGTGTTTAATCGACAAAAGAATAAAACGACGCTTCTCTTTCTTTCTTTCTTCCCTTCAAGCTTCCTTTTCTTTTGAAGTTTTTTTTTTTTTTTTGACTCATTCGCTCGTGCGAAAAAGTACTTTGAGTACCGATTATGAACATTGATCTTCGTGTGAGTGATCTTTCCTGTTTGGAACCAATGAATGAACTGCGAATCGATTCTTCGAGGAGCTCTTCGGTACTCTTCGAATAAACTGAAACCAGGAATAACCGTACAATAGTCTTAAACGATGCCATCACACTATATTTATAGCTCTGTTCCCGTCCTTATATTTCTCTCAAATGCAGGGGTGGCTTAAGCGTGGGTGCAAGGCTTGCGGTGCACCCAGACGGCTGATTGGAAGTGGCGGCAGCCTCTGGCACATATAAAATTTTCAAAGTTTTGGAACAATAAAAGTTCACAGGACACCACACGCTGAGCCATGCCTTCACAACAAAGATTTTGGGAAAACTTGAGGGAAGAGACAGGGCCTGGGGCCGTAATACCAGTAAAAAGAACGGACTCTATCACACGGTGCAAGTGTGCGTTTCGATGTCCTCATCTAGTAATTTTTTTGGAACGGTAAAAAAAAAAGATTTCGGGTTCTCACTTGTCCAAAACCTGGAGAGCAGAACCCTCTTACACTTCCTTAATTTCTCCCCTGTGAAGCTTGGAGTAGGTATTTTGTCGTTAAGATGTTCAACTCTATGTTGAAGATTAATTACGAAATTTAACCCCAAAAGGAAAGAAAATATGATGGTTCAGCAATAAGAGCTGTAATGTTGTTCACGGATAGCGTGCGTAACCTTTATCTAGAAAAGAAAAGAGCATTCAGAAAGTATAAAAGTGGACGAGGTGACTTGTCATTGTTTACTGATAAAAGAAGGGCGTCGAAGAAAGCGATAAGGGATAGTAGAAAAGAAGTTGATGCCTCTGACCCAAAATCATTTTTAGATACGTGGATTTAATGGATGTAATTCGATAGGAGGTCTGTGGTAGAGAGCACAATGTAGGCAAGTGTAGTACTTTCAATTTCTTTTCCGCGTCGGTTTTTAGTAGAGATAATGATATTCGATATACGGGTGTTACATGGTGTAATAAAATCCTCAACGATATTCAAATATAAAACGTAAAGGTCTTGAATCTTCTAAGAAATGTATGTGAAAGCAAAGCACCGGGACCAGATGATATCTAAACCAGGGTCCTCAAGGAATGTGCTAATGAATTGTTGGGCCAGACGCACAGATATACAGGAGTAGTGTTGCTGAGGGTATTGTTCCAAGGAATTGTAAACTTGCTAATGTTTTTCCGATATTTAAGATGGGTAGTAGAGAAGCTGTGTCCAATTATCGTCCAGTGAGTTTGACGAGCTCCCTCTCGAAAATTTTGGAAATTATATTGGTGAAATGGATAGACGAGAATAATATAATCAGCATGGGTTCAGGAAGGGGAAGTCACGTGTAACTAACCTCCTTTGCTTCTATGATCACTTGACTAAGGCTTTCTATAAGGGCGAAAATGTAGATTACCTTGATTTCCAAAAGGCATTCGATCGGGTCCAACATGGTAAACTCTTGAAGCGTTTACACGGGATTTGGGCAACTTGCTTAATTGGATTTAATCGTGGTTAAGAGATAGGTCACAACGAGTTATGGTGAACGGGAAATTCTCTGGTTGGACAGGCGTCACAAGTGGAGTTACCCAAGGAAGTGTCCTTGGCCCTATACTTTTTTCACTTTTTATCGATAAACTCGATCACCGAATAAGGTGCTAAGCGAGATGGCACGCGTGGTCCCTAATTGTATATATCCCCCCCCCCCCACACAATATTTTTATTTTGTTTTTTTTCTTCAAATGCACCGGAGCGAGTGAACTCAACCCAATAAAACTGATGCTGGCTTCTAGTCCGCAAATTATGAAACCCATTTGCTCACCAACAAGGTGTTAAGCGAGATGACTCGCTCCGATGAGTATTTTATACTATAAAATAAGATTCTATAGTTTTGTTTGTCTGTTGCATCCTATGTATATAATATGACAAGTGTAAGATAACAGATGAGATGGCATGGGTCCCCCTCACCCTCCAATTGCTTCTAAACTAATATACCTTCATTCTACACTGGTGAAATAAATTAAGAGAATTTGCATATTTTATCGAATTTCATGAAAAGAACTGAACTGAATGTAAAACCACTGCTTCTAGACAAAAATGCAAATCTTGTACGTCAAATACGTAAGCGTACACGTGTGTGTAGGCGGAGCCAGTAGAGAAACAGGCTTTATAAGCGCGCGTAAGTTAAGACGCATTTCGTTCGCTAGCACACCTCGGCGAATTTCTTGGTGTTATTTTGCAGCAATCGGTTAATTTCAAATTGTAACAGTAAAAATGAGTAACCACCAACGTTTAGAATGATGATGGAATGAGGTGGCGAATTGTGGGGAGGCTAGAAGCAGGCCACTCAAGTCCAGATTTGTAAAGAGTTCAATTTAACGTCCAGCGTCGAGTGTAACTTTTGGAAACAGTTCCAGGATACCGGATCCATCGAGAGAAAGCCTGGGAAAGGTGGTCCAAGAGCCACGACGGCCAGAGAAGATCGCCATTTGTCGATTATAGCGAGGCGTAACAGGAGTGCTACAGCTTCTCAGCTCTCTCGTGACTTGTATGCAGCCACAGAAACCCGTGTATCAAGGGTGACTGTTTCAAAAAGACTTCATGAGAGAGGGTTGTTTGCAAGAAGACCTGCTGTTTGCGTCTCGCTCACTTCTACGTACAGGAGAATCCGTTTATCATGGTGCAGAGAGCATAGAGATTGGAGTATGGATCAATGGGCGACCGTTCTCTTCACTGATGAGTCCCTGTTCAGCCTAAGCACCAATTCTCGCCGTACGTTCATATGGAGAGAACCAGGGACCCGCTACCTACCCTCCAATGTCCGCGAAATCGACCATCATGGCGGAGGAAGTTTAATGGTCTGGGCAGGCATCATGGTGTGACTGGTGTGAGGTCTTGGAGCCCTATGTTCGCCTTTTCAGGGGTGCAGTTGGCCCTGAGTTCATTTTAATGGACGATAACGCGAGGCCACATAGAGCTCTTCTGCTCGACGATTTTCTAGAGAGTGAGGATATTCGCCGGATGGATTGGCCCGCGAAATCTCCAGACCTTAACCCTATAGAGCATGTCTGGGACGCTCTGGGGAGGGGATTACCCCCCCCCCCCAGAGCAATAGAGGGGACCATACCCCCTATTAACCCATCTATTAACCCATTTCTTTGTTTATTCTGCAACCGCTGTTTCATACCTTCCGACTCCAACGAGTGTTACGCACGATCATGCGTGTGTATTCCAATTATTGAATGGTTATTTGTTTTGTATTGTATCAATGTATGTACATATAAAATTTCATTAAAATCGGTACAGTAGTTCTAGAGATAATCGACCAAGTCTGCAAATTCTCTTACTTTCTTACACCAGTGTATATAACGTATGTACATTCACCCATCTTAACGAAACCCCGTAACCAAACTTTTCTCCAACTCCCAACCCCATCTCGTCTGTTATCACCACAAACTTTGTTCATCTCGACAGCCCCCAATTGTCCGGGAAAAATATGTTGTAAAATTTTTGTATATTATTATCATTTCTTTCTTTTTTGACTTAAATAAAGTGTTCCGGACTCTGCCACGAAGCTGGGCTGGAAAAGATCTCGGTAACGGGAAAAGTTCAGCGGCAAAGTTCTGGAGTTCATTCATGTCCAAGAAATATTCAAAGGCAAGTGAAGTTGCCTATCACATCCCAAGAAATTGTTAAAGACAATAATTTGCCATGAAAATAATCTTGATTCTTGATCTTAAAAATTTAAGTAAGTCTCGCTGAAAATAAGAGAGAAAACAGGAAGCGCGTTTTATGAGCAAGTTGGGGCAACCAAAATTACGGCAAGTGTCCCGTAAAATGCGCGTCACCCAACTGGACAGTTTCTGTCCTGTGAGTGACAGAATTACAGCATATGTGGCCCGCGGACAGAAAATGTTGCGAACTCCTGCTGTTGACTATTACAGTGCTAATGTAATCATTTAAGTTATTTTACTTATTTCGACAAATTTTGATTGTTTAAAAAAATTCCCTTTCTGTGAAAAAAAAAAATTAAGGTATATCACCTGCATGCAATACCTCATGTTTCACAAATACAGTCAGTTTTTAGCTTCATTTTTTGAGGATTTTTGTTTGCAGTATGTTATGCCCGAATTATTTTCTAGGTAAATAGAGTGTCTTTGGGTTCAAGTGATGGATTTGACCAAAAATCTCGGATCACGAAACCGTATGTTCTTTTCACTGTGTAAGTTATACCCAAGGCTATGTTATAAGTGTACTCGACTGTACGGAAACGGTGAAGTTAACAAAAAAAAAGGATGAAAATTCGGAGGCTTCGCAGTACTGTAAGACTGGTGGAGAATATTTTTTTATAAGCGCGATATTCGAATTTCCTCGGTACTAAAAAAGGAGAAAAAGTTGCGTAAATAAGATGCTAATATCGAATCTCGTATTCATAGTGTACAATGGAGAGATAAAAAGAGACGCATGTTAAAGAGACTGTTTTCAAACCCATCAATAACGATTCTGGTAACACGAACAACAGATTATGTGACACCATCGCAGGGAAGAATCACGCGAACCATACATCATCTTGTATCGATAGGTTTTTCTCACAGACTCCTAAAAGCTACAGGAAGAACACATTTAAGCTGCTTTATGCCAATTTCCACTCGTTGTTGTCAAAAAAAAAATTTTCGGGATAAGGCAAGATGAAAAAAAGACAACACATCTCGGTTTCGTTCAAGTGAGGCCTCCCGACAAGGACGGGCTGTTACTTGGGTAACAGGCAGCATACTAGTACGATGAATATACTACTACTACTTAACCGTACATGCAACTCGTACACATTCCTCCTCGGAATTTCTAACGAATGGAATACGATAAATATACTATATATATATATATATATATATATTTATTTATTTATTTATTTATTTATTTATTTATATATATTATCTTCCCATTTCTTCTTTACTTTAATCTTCTAGAAATTAATTTCTTTTAAATTGAGTTATTAGATATGTGGTCAAATGGAATGGTGACGAGGGCTACAGAAAAACAAAAAAGAACGGAGCATTTTGCAAAAGAAAAATTTGGTGTTTCACGCAACACAATGTAGGTGATGTTAAGTTGGAATTACGACCGATGATCGTCGTACCAAAACAATTTTTTCTGGTAAATACTGGAACAACCACCCTAGAGTCCGGACATGTAACCCTTATTAATGTGGAAAGAATCTGCAGATAACACTCAGCAGCTCTTTTCTTGCGACAGAGCCTGGGTGTCTCGCGGTTTCTCGAGTTCTCCAGCCTATATAAGCCCCTCCAAAAACTTCAGATATTTTTGCTAACGCGTATGACCTACGGAATTATAGGCACGAAATTACGGTATTGCTGTTGTTGTTAATGTTTGTAGAAATTGAGAATTCGATGTCGGACGTACATGCGTTTTTGATCTCGGAACTTTTCTGATCGTATTTTCGCTCCAATAGTCATCACAATTTTCCGAGTCAATTCATGTCCAGCACCTAAAGATTAGGACACACCTCATGTGTCCTATATGATTAAATTCGGAAAGCTTAACTGAAATGGAACTTCAGTGGTCGCGCACTCGTTCGGAATGTGAGAGAGCGTGGACTCGAGTCTTTGTAGAGGCCCAGGTGAATTTTTCCTTTCCACACAAAAATCAGCATCTCTACAAAACAGCCAGTTTTTTGTATATCTTGTACTGACAAGTGGAGAGGACATCTTTCTCTTCATATATGCCAACGTCTGATGGCATTGGTGCCATTTAAAGGTCCGTCCCACGACAGTTTGCTAGGGGACGCTGGGTAAGATAATTAAAGTTAAAGATAATAAAAGTCTTTGTCAGGATTCGCGGTCGTCTCGGGCCACGGGGAAGCAATAATTTTTATGGCTTTCAATACAAAGACAGCGGAACAAGCGTCTTTCTTTGTGAATGACCGAACAAGTAGGGATTACTTCACGCCGGCTGTGGTTTTTGCGGTATATGTCCAACAAAGACTTTTTTATCTTTAGACTTTTATTAACTTTAATTATCTTACCCAGCGTCCTCTAGCGGGACGGACCTTTTACGAGTCATAAGCTGATTGCTGTCATCGTCCATCGTACGGTACCTTTCAGCATAGTGGTAATGCAGTTGTTCGGAATACGAGAGGGCGTGGGTTCGAGTCCCGTTAGAGGCAGAAAGGAATTTTCCGTTCCAAAAATTTCAGCATCTTTACATAACAACCAGTTTTCTGTATATCTTGAACTTCAGTAGGATGGTTTAATTGAGGCGTCTAATTTTTTGATCGTAAAAATACGAAATCAAACACAATCGGGTCTTCCGAAAATCGGAATTAATCTCATTTTCGTATTTTTTCTATACTTGGCGAGAGTCGTTGGAATAATTGCTATAACACATGAATTGCGTCAATGCAGCTTATTCTGCGAAATGAATGTTTTCCCCCATATTGTACGATCGGAAATGGTTGTTACGGAATCGGAAGAGGCGCAGAGAAAAATGAAAGAGAGAGAGAGATCATTGCCGAACACGAATTTCCATATCACTTTCTTGCAAATACATAAGTGAAAAAAGAAATGCGTATTTAGACAGAGGTTGGTTGTCGTCGGAAGTGCGATATCTAAAAGAGGAGGAGGAGGAACGAGAGAAGGACACGTCACGACCAAAGATGGTCTTTTCTGTCTTCCCAGGAAACTCTCTCTCTCTCTAGGAGTCATTAATATTCATAACCAGAGGTTAGCTATTCTTCGGTAACCTGCTACAACACGTATTTTAGGACCATCATCCATCTGAGTAAACAATAGACGACAATAGTGTGACATGGGGGGGGGGGGGGGTTCCTTCGATCCATAAAAGAAAAATACTTATAATAGCCGAAGAAAGACCTGGATAAAAGTGGGAGGGTTGCCGGTTGGCTTTTTAACGCCTGATGTATCATCGAACATAGTGGGAGAATAAGGCCAACATACCACTCACTTTTTCTTTCTCACTTCGATACACATTCATCCTCTCCCCAAACTTTTCTTTATTATTGACAAAACCTCATTGCTGTGGAAGAGGAGGATGCCCTATATATGTGTGAGCGCGCATGCACATACATGTATTTATTCTGTGTTCATATTGGCGCAACTGGCATTTATTTTACACATTGAATGAACCGACGCAGTGAGAAAGGCTATTTCTAATTCGTTATGTAATTGATGCTTCTAATTGATCTTAAGATTTGATAAAATCGTGTTCGAGGAGATCTTTGCAACTTGTTTTTTTAAATCGTAAATCTACCCAGAAAGGGGGAGGGGGATGAATTTTTCTCTTTTCTAATGTTATTGAGTGCTTTGGTTAAACAACTAGAATGAATTAACGTAAAGCGTATTCACCGAATCATCAGTTTCTCTTTAACCTTTATTTCTCTTGGAATCTTTGAAGTGATTCTATGTATTCATTTCATATTCTAGGGCAGTGATGGCCAAACGTTTTTAGGAGCGGACGAAGAAATAGAAAGAAAAAATTTGGCATTTTTTATGCTTAGAAATGAAGTGGCGGAATGTGTCGTATGCTTTGGAGACTACCACGGTTTCGTTTCAAATGAGAGACAATGGTTTATCCTTCACAACTGTGAAAAAATAAATAAGTAGTATATTTTAATAACTTACGGCTATGCAAAGGTTTTTTTAAATCAGTTCCTATTTAAAAATTCTCACCAC
Organism: Pholcus phalangioides; assembly: GCF_987345545.1. Taxonomy (NCBI): domain Eukaryota; kingdom Metazoa; phylum Arthropoda; class Arachnida; order Araneae; family Pholcidae; genus Pholcus; species Pholcus phalangioides. The sequence goes on along the minus strand of NW_028301615.1, from coordinate 10,943,447 downwards.
TTATTTTCCATTGCAAAAAAAAGAAACACCTTATCAAATAATTAAAAAAAACAGAAATTGAATATTTCTATGGGCCTACTATTATTTTTAAATCTCTGGCGGGCCAGATGGAACCTCTAAGCAGGCCGTAGTTTGCCCATCACTATTCTAGGGAACCCTTCCACCATAGGCGGAGGTAGACTTGAAAGTCTGGGGGGGGGGGGCACCACGATTATGATGATGTCAATTCATATATACACATATGCATTAGATCATTCGACTCCACCTTTGACCCCGTATCTTCGCCCATGCCCTCCACCAGTGGTTACCTATTAGCTCCAGCTCCCTTGCTCATTTATGAGTGATTTACGAGACCTAGCAGGGCGCAACATTGACTTGAAGGGAAATTTTGTAATAAATCCAAAAATTAATGAAGGATAGGTGACCAGAGTCGGAGATGTTTGGTTGGTGAAATTTTTGTTTGAATTTAAGCCTTCGTGAATATGGGGTCTTTGGTAGATGCCTCTCTTGCTCATGCGGAAATCAGGTTCAGCTCGCTCATCCTAACGGCCTTGCACAGAGAAAACTCTTAAGGACTCCGATACCTTCTAAATATGGTCAAAAAGGCTTGAAAATTATACGCTCTGGTAGAATCGGTATCATTAAAAATTGTATTTAAACATGTCGAATAGTGCTTAAAGACTGCCACGAATATCGATGGTTTTCCGAGTGCTTCTTGAAACGTATCCTTTTGTAATGACCGAATTGTTAAAGCTTTGTGTTTTTCTCGCATTATTTTTACGGATCTGAAAATAATAAATTCAAAATTACATTCATGTAGATTGAAAATGCCAGTGAATCAAGAACGTGAACGGTATGTGCGTGTATGTGAACATGAACAGCACGTAAGCCAGGGAGAGAATTTTTCAATGCAACAATCCCCATAGAAGCGCAAACTCATGAATGACATTTCAGTAGATTCATAAAATGCCTATAATAGGTATAGAGAGTGATCGAGTGAATAACAAAAAAAAGGAATCGCTTCAACATACGTATGGTGCGAACAATGTAGGACACGCATGTGTGGACTCATAAAATGTGCATGTAAAGAGCTGGTTTTTTTTTATATATATCTATGTATATTACAAAATTTGATGGGCCTTTTTTTTTCTTTCCAGCGTACAATGTTATTGGCAGAGGAGGTAGCATCGAGATATACCACTAAGCTCACAAAATCAAGTTCGGCGATCACCTCATCGATCACTGGCACGTCAGAATTTCGCCTTACGGTGGCGGCGGCGGACGGAAGCGATGTGTAGGTACCAGAGAAAGAGGTTGGCTTCTTCCGCGATGGTTCTGTACTTACTCTTCTTCTGGTGGCACGGAACATCCTCTTCTACATCGATACTACGAGACGCGTGTGAAAAACACGAAAAAGGCTTCTTCTTGTGAGTGTGTGTGTGTGTTGGCCTCGGACGACGAAGCTCTTGACGTTTTCAAAAGAACGGCTTGTTGCCTTCGTTGTATGTACAAGAAGAGGCTATCTCTGGGTTTCGCCTCGGAGAAGAGGAGGAGCGTGAATATTCTCATACATTGTTACTGTACCAGCCAGCTATTCTCGGTGCAGTGGTAGCCTCAAAAACCGAAATTATTCGGAGGCCTCTCCACCTAGGATTTCGGAACTAGACTTTGCTCATCTATATGTTCATAGGAGTTATAGTTAGATGGGGAAAAAATATGCTCACAAGAATTGATAATCTTTCCATTATGAGGGAAAATCGTAATTTGAGAAATAAGAAATCGATTGTAATTAATATTGCTCTCGAACTTCTGTGTTTTTGTCGGCACACATTAGCCTATAAACGATGAATGCGGGTTTTTAATGACTTTTTCTGTAATTTTATATTTTGATTTTTTTATCCCTCATCGTTGTGTAAATTTATTTATTAAGTGAAGCGGCAAAGACCCGACTGCACTCAATAATTTCGCTTGAGCTGATGGTGGAGATGGTGCATTGTGCTCTCGCACTCACTCTCTCTACCACCACTGCCACCTGTTTTCTTCAAAGTCGGAATCAACGATCTTCTAGAGATCACTCATCCAGTTGTGTAATGGCCAATTATCTCCATCCCCCCCCCCGAATCCAATGTGAATTTCCCCCTCTCCACCATCTATTCAGCACACCAATTACACTCACTGAACAGCGCCATTGGTCGGCCATCTGCGTACGTGACTCGGAGGCTCGCTAAGGATTGGGCAATTTGCGAAAGGGAATGGATGATATTAATATTTAGGGCTGCACCCACTGTTTATTGAAGATTAGTGCCAATGGCAACCGTTTCGATGTCGAACGAAAAACGCATCTCCAACGTCACACGCTCTTCATTTCCTTCCAAATAAGAAACAAAAAAAGAGCATCCAATGACGAGAGAGGAAAAAAAACCCCATCATAACTGGTTGATGGGATCCTGTTGTATAGGATGTGAGAGATGATTATCATTAAGGTGATAGAAATTCCTTTGAATTATTCGCTTTCAGTATTCAAACGAAGTACACTCTAATCGTTGGGACATTCGACCGTAATCATACTCTGATCGGTATTTGATAATCGCGGCAGGACATTGGTGATGATATAAAGCTCCTGTCACACGACTGTTTTAGCAAATTAAACGCCATTTCATACAGGTTTAAAATCAGCGTTTTCCAAAGTGAACGCCATCACCTTCTCGAAGTGGCACCAAAGGACAACGTAAAAGTTACAGATGGACAATTCAGCAGCGGTGTACTGTATTAAATAACAACTTAATACTATAATAAGATCTTACGGGTTCTCCCAAGTAAGGGGCACAGAGAGGCAATTGTTTATTTTTAATTAAATTTTTTTTTTCGCGAAAAGACAAGGTGGTGGAACAAATTAAGTCGATAATAACGACTTTCATAAGAACAGCAAAATTGCGTTGTTGAAATTGCGTTACATTTATTCAATGAAGTGGTTATTTCACTACAAACATGAATAATGCGGAACTAAACCAAACTACTCGGAAATAACCAACGAATACGACAAATAATACGGAAAATACAAAACTCCTAATACATTTTGACACACAGCAGGTGTCGTCTTCAGAGGAAAAATATATAAATGAGCAAACGAAGACTTAAGATTTAGTATCCAACTCAAGTGGGATCCTCGATCAGCGTGATTGGTTTCTATGTATTTTTCCTCTGAAGACGACACCCACTGTGTGTAGAAATGCATTAGGACAAGGGTTCTCAAACTGTGCGCCGTGACGCCCTGGCGTGCCTCCGACCTTTTTGTCCCTGACAAAGGTTTTTCGAAGAGATTCTTTGTTAAAGTGCTCAGGGGAATAAGCGTTGATTAAGGTTAGGTACACCGCAGGTAGAAAAACGTTTGAGAACCCCTGCATTAAATGTTTTGTATTTTCTGTAATTTGTCTTCTTCGTCGGTGATTTTGAGTATTATTGGGCAAAGTTTATCTGCTCTTCCTATACTGTAAACCAAACTTGCATCACTCACGGGAGACGGCCATTAGGAAAATCTTGATGGTAAATGCAATTTCCATCTCCATACAAGACATGAACTTCGGAAATCAAAAGGTAGAAAGTAATGTACACTCTCCGTGTCTCACCGGGCCCCTGTTTTCTAGTTTCAGTAGATACGAGACTTTGATGATGGAAAATGAAAGAAAATTCCATCAAGAATTCGGCCATATTCGTCAAACCTCATCGATGTTTCTGTGGTTTCATGAGATATCTGATGATGGTACTTGATGCTTACCTTATCGAGAAATTGCCAAATAATATTTAAAAAAACATTATTTGAATATAAGCCAGTTACTATCACTTTACAACAGCAGTAATGGGAGTCATGGTTTAGGGGGTTGCAGAATCCATACACACCCCAAAACGTATAGATTCAATGCCTTGATGCACATAAAATTCCCGATCAAGGCTTAAGATGGCCACAGTGAAATGTATTCTTACGTAACAGCACGCGTTTTTTCATACTGTCCAAACACGTAATTTTGCGTTTGCAGTAATTTTTTGTACCCACAATGTTGAGATTTAACTATTGTAATTTTACTTACAAAACTAGGAAAGACGCACAACGTTTATTCAAACAAGTTGATGTCCATATGCATAAAAATATCCGTGTAATAATCAGTTCTAATTGAGAGATGGTCTAATTTTTTGAAACATTGAAAAAAAAAGTAATTTGAAATTTAAGACATTCAATCCCCCCTTTATATGCAATTTTTTTTATACAAACAAATACAATTACAAAGGCCACAACGGATAAAATGTCCAACGAGGTGGTTGAAAAAAAGATGCCCATAAAAATTGTGGATGTCGAATATATATATATATAAACTATATCAAGAATACAGTGACCCAGTAAGAGTAATAAAAACCGATAATTATGATAAATAAGCTGCTCATAAAAAATTATGGTTGTTTCATCTAAGTATGGATGGCTTCTCGATTTATACCAACATGTTTATCTTACATGTTAATTCTTTTTAATCGTATCAACTGCGTTAGAATTCACAACCCCCGGAAAACCGACAACCTCAAGTAGAACCTCTCGAAAGATTAAAATGCAAATTACAGCCATGCTGTAAATGTGCACTTTTCATGAACTGCGCTCGTAATGAGATGTTCTAATATTTTGAAACAACGGGGGAAGGGGTTGCAGAATCCTCCCCTCCTTTCACTCTACATCCTTGGTCACCGTTAAGGCAGACAAACATTTTAGCAATGAGTTCAATCAAAATTCTATATACAGTCAATTAGGTGACGCAGTGTATTGACGTTATATTCTGGGGGGGGGGGGGGCATTCAAGTATTATGTCAGCATCGGCGGGGGGAAGGTTTCGGGTTTACTGACTTTTGATGACAGGGGGAAGGGGGGTTTGAAAGATGCTTACATCATCAACTATCCTTTAGAAAAACATGAAATATTCTTAATAGCATATTTACTGAGTGTGCCAAAAAAGTCACTGATCAAGTGGTCACTCAAGAGATCTCTAAATGTTCCACGGACCACTTAAGTGATCTGAAAATATGCCGTGGGCCACTTAAATGCTCTAGAATTGTGCCACGGATCACGTAAGCGATCTATAAATGTGCCTCTATTGTGATAAACAAGTTTTAAATAGTTTTATGGAGGTCTAAATGCTATTTTTCTCTCATTACTTACATCATTGAAAAAATATTCGAAAGGAAACGGAAATATACCGGAGTTATATCGAATCCATGGTCATATTTTTTTCCGCTTCCCCCGTCCGTTCATTTTTGAGAAAGAAAGAGATACGCACCTCACAATATGCGTTTGTGTAAAATTAAAGGGAAAAGAGTAATATATATACGCGAGTATTGAGGCAAATACAGAAAATAGCGTTAACAATGCGAATCAAAATGTGGCCGAATAAGAGAAAAACTACTCTATTCTTTCCCATTTAGCTCTTCATAATCCAGTGCCAGCCTCGGAAATGAATGGACGAGTCTCGATTAACGTTTAATGAGATGAACAAGGAAACCGAGAATCATTAAATAACCAGATTTAAAGATTAACCTGTGGAATCACTTACATGAGAGAGAGGTCAGAGAGACCCCCCCTTATCTACCTTTTTCACTTAATAGATGCGAAAGAAATCTTACATTTCATCTTGGGGAAAACAATTATTATTTCGATTACACAACTTAAGAAATACTTTTCAACCTGGGAAGCGCGTGAGACGGATGTAAAACCTCCAGGGGCGGGCCACATGCGGCCCGCGAAAGGTGGACACTCGGTAGAAAAGTATCAGAAGTAAAATGCAGACCACACACACATAGTTTCGTAAAAATACGGGAAATCGAGGTCTATACTGACCATCATCAATTATCGTCAAAAAAAATTGTCGGAAGTAAAGTTTCCACTTATAACCAAGAAAATTTTCATTGAGAATTTCGCTAACTACTATATGGCTACAATTTCTGAACAATCGCTAATGGCGGAAAACAGAGGGCTACCGCAACACACAATTGATTGGAATTTAATTCAGCAAGGGGGAAAACCCGCATATCTTCTTTGACTAGTATATGAAATATGAATATATTTATATCACTATAATTATTATAATCTGTCACAGTTATCATCATATAATTTATAATCTCAATCTTTATGTTTGCAGTATAAAATAAACATTTCAGTAAGAGTCGTCGAAAATCGGGGCATTTTATGGAAAAAATTGAAACGGTCAAAATTACGGGAATTTCCTTAAAATAGGAGTCGTATGGTTACTCGATATATTCCATTTCTGGCCCGCGAACGCCAGAAATACGACATATCTGGCTCGTGGACGGAAAAGGTTGTGCACCCCTAGCGCAAGACATCCTGCATAAGGAATAATCGAATCGATCGGAAGTGCAACCAACAAATAAGAACAGATTTTTATTAGTCGCGTGACTGGATAAAAGATTCGGTTTTTGGGAAGACAATGTCCAAGACACCACACAGGCACCTGACAAATGATGGCGCTTCACTTTACCCACCTGGAAAAGAAGAAAAAATAAATAAATAAACACACGCAACACCAATAGCACGTTATTACGTTAAAAGTCATGCCACTAATAACAGCATTTAAGATGGAAAACACCTGCCCTAGTTCCAAGGGCAACTCCTCGATCTCCGTCAATTTCATTCGCAATTCACCCCCCGGGGGATGGAGAGCGAAACTGCAGAGCTGCTTTACCAGGATTACGGTATTTATAATTCATGAGTATTTAACATAACAGTAGCGCAATCATCTAACTGCTCAACAGATACATAAGAACGACTGGTAGTCATGAGTAATGTTGGGAAAATTTCACTTGAAACGTTGAAAAAAAAAGAAGGAAATGCTTCGCCCCTGGACTTACCAATCACTCCATGCGGGAATTGAGTTTCAATATTCCCCCCTCCCAGAGGAGAGAATTAACCTTCTCCTCATTATATGTTACTTGAGAGGTTCGTTTATTGATTCAAAATAAGGTATTAGGCGTTCCTTCAGATCAGGGGGTACTTGACCTTTCATGTCTCGCGGACCCCTTGTACCAATAAAATCAAGAAATTAATGAACGCTAGAACTTCGGCCAGAATGCCACCGGACTTATCCCGTTGCCGAGATCTCTTCCAGCCCATCTTCGTGAAGGCCGGAGATGGACTGGAAAGAATAATATTCAATTTATACCGTAAAAATTACGAGTTGAAGTGATTCTGCGATTTCTTATTCAAGTTCAAGGACCTCCTGAATGCTTCCCAAAGGACCAGTGCCCTCCGAATGAGGAGCGAGTTAGTACAGTTGGTGCCTATGCTCGTTACTCGGAGAACGAAACGTCTAGTGATTACTGTTCCTGAATGAGAAAGCGGATCGATCAAATGAAATCTATTGGAATGTATTTATTAAGACGGAGGCGGAAACTCATATCTGCGTAAGAAAAACTCGCCATAGGCATTCAGAAAAGCATCCAACTTCTTATGGATGCTTTCGTCAGTCAATCGTGACATCAGCTGGTCCGCTACAATGACACATTACGCAAGCTACATAAAGCCATCATGACGAAACTCTCCGGCATACTTTCCAATCGGCACGCTGTCCTCTGGGGAGAGAAGGGGAACCATGTTCTGGTCGAGTGGGTGTGTAACATGTTGTGGATATGCGTATATATTTTCCCCTGTAACCGCACATGTTCGTCACTAGGCGCCCCCCCCCCCATGACCAGCATATATTTTTTTATTCTGCCAGTTTTATTCGGTTTTCCGGTCGGAAATAATTCCGGCACGACCACGGCCCCCGGAGGAGTGAACTTATATCTTACAAGTGACAGAGCCTGGTTGTGATCGATTCAATTTGTGAATCTGTAACATGACAATGCTCGTTTTGAAATGGCGAATAGTTTTCACAGGATTCCAGATAACGAGAATTGTTTTAGGATGTGCACCACCTATTCTTTAGTCCCAATCTGACCGGTGACTTTTATTCATTCGAACCTTCGAAAAAAGTTCTAAAAAAGCCACGTGAAGACGAGCTTTGCCGCGTAACATGATCACATCACAGGAAAGGATGCTGGATCGCTTAGCCATGTTGCCTTCACGTAACTTGTGCAATGTACGCAATTGTAGCGGACCAAACAAGTCTTTATTTACGGACGGAATCATCCTTATGTAGGATGCCTGTTTTGATGTCTATGGCGAGTTCTTCCAACCACACAAATACTTTTTGGCTTCCTTTTTTGTAGATAGTTCGTTTGATTCTATCACATCATCAGATATATTTGTTGTTCAAATTTAGTAAATCTACTCGAACGGGATTTATTTGATAGACCTTTTATTATGTAATGCAGTGCTTCTCAAACTTTTGTCAATCGCGGCTCCCTTGACAAATTCATGGTTCCACCGCTGCTCCCCAGAATGGTTTAGTAGATATTTTCACTTGTAAAAGAACCACTTCGAAACAAACACATGCACGCGCGCACAAATAAATAGCCATACAAATGAATATCTGCAGCTCGCTGCGATGTCCTTAACAAATGTTGACGTCGCCCCTAGTCGATCCGCAACGCACACATTGAAAAACACTGATGCGATGTAATAACTTGACAGATCAAGGTACGCTATTATTACTTCCATTGTACTTCAAGGAGAAATAAAATTGAATTTAACTTCTCTATGGTTGTATGTTTGAATGTACACGGCAAATACATGGTTGAGGGGGGGGGGAAATTACATCAATTTCTGTTTTCTTTGGTTTTTTTTTTTTTTTGGTATTTAAGTGTCATTTCAATACAAAATACGGCTGTACAAGAGCAATACTTTTTTTATGGAAGAGTAGATAGACTTTTCCGACTTTTTTTTATCTAGATAGAGTTGATTCCTTGTCGGTGTCATTTTTTGAGAGCTGCTAAAATTTTATGTGTTCAGAGATTTATAAAATCACACCAAAGTGAGGGGGAATCGGAAATAATATTCATGGTAACAACTATTCAACTCTGCTTAACGAGATAGTAAAGTTGCAGTATAATAAGTCTATAACAGTAAAATAAAGGGGAAAGCTGATTATTATTTTTTTATCCTTACAAATACAAATACAAATACAAATACAACGCCACAACAGGCAAAATGCCCAACGAGGTGGCTGATAAAAAGATGCCCATAAAAATATGGATGTCATATGTTTCAAAAATACAGCAACCCCATTAAAAATGCAATTAACACAAATTATAAACAATATATACACATGATAAAATATTATACAATGCCCATAAAGAATACTTATGGTTGTCTTATTCTAAGAATGGATAGCTTCTCGATTTACCCCAACATGTTTATCGTATTTCTTTTTAAACGTGTCAATTGTGTTACAATTTACTACCTCCGGGGGTAAGCTATTCCATTTATTAACAACCCTATTAGAGAAAAATTCCCTGCGACACCATAACCTTGCATTGTCCCTCACCAATCGATACTGGTGTCCCCTTGTAAAAGCAGTCGATTGGCGGTGTACTAAAAGTTCATGGTCCATCCTATCCATCCCGTTGAAAATTTTGAACACTTCGATCATATCTCCTCGACACCTGCGTTCATCCAATGTAAACATATTCAAAAAATGAAGTCTTTCTTCATAACTCAAGCCTTTCCAGCATGTCCCAGCCGCTAGGTAATCTGCCTCAGAGCTGGGCCATGTTTGGTGTTGGTGTCTGTATTCCTTTCCGTGGGTTGGAGGTCGGACAGTGGTCTTGGTGGCTAGCGGGGCATTTTCTTTTTTCCAGCATGGCCCAGCCGCAAGGTAGCCTGCTTATATCCCACAAGGGACAGAGCGGGGGCCATGTTTGGTGTTTGCATAACTCAAGCCCTGTGTGCCAATAAGGACACGCGTAGCTCTTCTCTGCACCCCTTCAACCAAGTCTATGTCCCTCTGTAGGTATGGTCTCCAAATGGTCTTAGTTGACCATTGTAATTAAATATCCGTATTGATGTGTTGTTTCAATTAAAATGTACTAATCACCCATTTACATCCGTATTTGTAAAAAAAATAAATATGCGTATTTATGGGAGGTGAACCAAAGAGAGTTAGTGAAAATCAAATTTACACGATAACAGGTGTTAAAAGCAAAATTTTCAAGCATATTTTTTTCGGAACTTTGCTCATTCCTTTGTGGAAAAAATAATATATTTTTTGTTGTTTTTGCAATAAAAAACATCTTTGATTAGACGTATAGTAAGAATCGTGTCCTTTCGTATCAAGGACCTTTAGCTTGTGCATTCTCTGGAAGTACCCATTAATAACTCGATTCGTATAATATACGCGGCAAAGATACTTTTATTTTTCTTACCCATTGAAATTTGAAAATTGCGGATTCATTTGTCTTCTTTAAAAAAAACCTTTTTGCAGCTTCAGACTCGATTATCAATTGTGGAAGTAATTATAAAAATCAGAAGGAAAAGAGTACTTTATTTATTTATTTTTTCCTGTTGTATTGAAAGATATAACAGAAACCGCGTATATGATTGTTGTTCCTAATAAGGAATATTGAAACTTTTCTCTTTCATTTTTCAGGTGAACGAACCGTTTTTTTTTTCTCTCGAAGAAACAGCTCGTTTCTGACTCGATTCATTAATCAACCCACGTGCATAAGCACTCGGTTCATGCCTTTTGATTCCAACTAAGTACGCTTATTTCTTGCTACTCGTCCTGGAGCCCTTTACTTTTCAACCGAGATATTTTCTTTGTTACCTAGCTGCACTCAAAAAACGTCTGTCTAATTTCCTGATTTTTGAATCACTCTGCATGCTAAAAAACGTCTTTTGATAAGAAATTTATTTTCATCTTTCGCAACAGAAATGAAAATGTAACAAACTAATATACCATAAAATGTTTCAACCATTAATTTAGCTAATTGAACATTTCGAAATCCTACTTCTACATTAATCGATATACACAATATTTAGAATGGATCAGTTTATTAAGAAACTACTCGATTGCAAACGAAAATCCAGTCATTTGTTTGTTTCGAACGATGTTGATTACAGCATGAAATTGTGCGGCAGAGGGAGGGTCGCCTATAAAACTCTAGTCAAAAAATGTGTTCCCCGTTCAAATTGTCATCTAAACGATTCAAACAAGTCTCCTAGTTGTTCTAATGCATAGGTTTCCGAGTGGTGTTTCCACAAGAGCTTTTTAGGGGTTCCAAGGTATAAAGAGCTGTGAAATGTTTCATTGGTGTACAATGAAATGCATATTCGAGAAACATTCATGATTGTTTGTGTTCCGTAGAACTATCTCGTAACTATCAATCGTTGTGCTTGAGCTGAACCGATGTAAATCTCTGCTCTAATGCATTACAAGTCTAGCATGAGGGTGAAAATACAGCTCACTAAAGTTACTGTTCATGCGTATACTCACCTTTTTTATAGTTACGCAGCCCTCTTATTTATGAAAAATCTCTCGTATAGAGAGCTCTGAGAAACAAACCACAGATTAAGACGAGAATCGCAATCCATTGCTTAAATCATGTGTTTTCAACCTAGGGGCCATGACCAAAACTTGGATCACCGTGGCTTTTCCGAGATGGGTCGTACAAATCCATTTACAGTCCTCTTATAAATACACCTATTGCGCAATTTCGAAAAAAACAATCAGTTCCGTGAATCATAAAGTTGATCATGTTGATTTCGTGTGCGAAAAATTCACCGACAAAGTGACATAGTGAGTGAAGGGATGAGCAGATGAGTGAGCAAGTGAATGATTGATCAAGTGAACTAAGGAGTTAATTAGTGAGCAGGTGAGAAAATGAGTGAGGGAATGAGGAAGTAAGTGGGTGAGTGAGTGAGTGAGTGAAGGGGAGTTATATATATATAGCTGAGAGAGAGCAAAAATGGGAGTGGATGAATAGCAAGTGAGTTAGAGGTGAATAAGTGAAGGAGTTATGATTGAGCAAATGAGTGATTTTGGCTAAAAGGCGCGGCTAAAAAGGTGTTGAGAACCCCTGGTCCCGAATGGTCACGGTTCGCAACGAGCATCTAATATAGCACGATACAATAGATTTCATCTAGTAAATGTACTAGGAGTAATTGTTGGTTCTATGACATGTTATCATAAGTAGTCGCGTTAATTCTTTACTGTGTAATAAAACTGTGGAGTTTTTTCGTCACTCAATTCCAAAAAAAAACATCAGAAACTAATGAGGACAAGCAGTATGGAAACGAAAGCGGGAAATGAGCGGGAAAAAGCGACAAAGGTTTCGTTTATTTTTAAACGGCTTCAACAAAATGTGTGAACGAGGAAAACGGGGAATATAAAATGCATATCTTATACTTGGGATTGTGCGAAATGGGTCAACGAAAGGATCGAACGTGAGAACGAACCTCGTTCTGTCTTAGTTATGTTAATGCGACGTGATTATAATATGTATAAAAGATGATGAGAGAGCCACGATTTGTACGTGAATAAACACGCTCCAAACGCAAAGATGACGGACATTTTCGCGGATGAAGGGAAACTATAAATAAAAAAATATATCATGGGACGGGGGGGGGGGGGGGGGGGGTCAAATCGGATAAGCGATTTCTTAATTCGAATCACGCTTTCTGACAGTATCACTTCTCCTTTACGTTTAATAAATCACAGCTTAGCTATATATTGTACGTGTATAAAGTAAAAACAATACATATGGCAAAATAGGTGCCATATTTGTCAAAATATCACGCCTTTGTCATTATCACTATTTTATACATATTCTACTGAAATGTTACTGTCCTATATTTTTGTTATTTTACATTCAAGATTGATTTTTTCAGAAGAATCTTATTTTCATATAAAAATTGTAAAAATTTCATATAAAAGCTGTTTCGTTGACATTGTCGCAAGTTTCATGTTATTTGTTGTCTTTTACACTAGGAATACGTTCATTAACTAGGAATACGGGGAAAATAAATAAAATAATAATTAAAATTTTCAAGTTAAGAATTTTGCATTCAATCCGCAAAAATATTTTTCAAATCGGAATTTTTACATGCATTCATAAAACAATCTTTTAAAAAAGTTTAATTAGGGGGCTAAGTAAAGTATCGTGCTTATAGTTTCAATTTTGAAAGCGTCAATAGGAACCCTCTACCACTTGTTTTTACGATCACCTTTTTTGCAGCAAATTTTTTTTTGTCTCGGCGGTATCCACAAAATAGGGGTTATACTGTTTTAAAGCAGAGTCTCGATAATCTGAAGTGATAACGGATGTCCGAGGTGATCCGATCCTGTACCTTACATTAGAAATCGGGAAAATCTGGAAATCTACTGGAAAATCGGGTTATCTGAAAAACAACATAAAGTAACTTTCAATGGGGGGCTCCATATATTGATTTTATGGTTAATATTAACTATATAGTGTTAGAAATTGCGGAATTACAAGGTCCATAAATCCGCTGGAGCCAGTCCTTTATCTAATGACCTTTATTTACATGGAACAACCGGTGAAATTAATGTTGCAAATAAGTTTCAGTTTCATTTGATGAAATTATAAAAATATTTTTGTTCTAGCTTCTTTTTTGAAAACTTACTCTTACAAAATATTTGCTCTTAATTCAACGGCTTAATTTGTTTTAGATTGGTGCTGCCAAAAACCATAGTTTCATTATAAAGGAGACTGGCAGGGCCTCCAGCTACTTTACTGCACACTAACTCCAATCATATATCGCCATATGGCACTTTCCAGCTAGTGGAGTTGGGTGGGAAATGATGGTGCCATATACCGGTGGACGCCCCGGGCTTTAAGTAAATAACTTATTCCAGATGTTCTTTGCGCGGATTCGAACCCGCGGAACTTGACGGCAACCTACATAGTGGAAGGCAAACATCATGCCACTCGGACGCTAGGTGCTCCTGCACTCCCCGATAGGAATAATTTATCATAGAGGGTACCAGTGAAAAAAACTGCCCTGGAATTCTCCGAAGACAGACTATGAATCAAGACTTCTTCAAACAGAAATAATTTTCATTAACTTTATTGTAATTAATTATTTGCATTTAACAAAATGCGTTCTCAGTGAAAAACAGAAAAAGAATGGTTTTTTGAGAAGGAACTTGAAAAAATTCCAGCACCTCGGATTTTCGAGACTCTACTGTATTATTATTATTATTACGCCGTCATGGACTGTTCTCGAGTTTGGCGTGATTATGTTTCGATGCAACATGGTGCACAGTACAACCGGGCTGTGTGTACTCAAACAAAACCCCGAAGACGCATTCACATTAATGAAGTATCGCTGGATTTGTACGAAAAAATATGAATGTGTGAGATCTACTTTTTGAGATAGGCCTACATTACAGCGTAAAATGATGTTGTTATGGTACTTTGGGTGCAGAGGGGCCGATACCGAAACCTGAAAACGTATTCGCACGGATAAAGTATCGTTGATTTTATCCGAACATCCAAAAGAATTACATATGTGTCATGCACATCATGAGACATGAGCGTTTCAAATGAATTCGATGTGCCAAAATTTTGGAAATGCCGCCGGTTCGATCGGGCAGCCGATTTAGTAGACGCATTCAATTCAAAGAAACGAAAAGAAATTCGTCTAATCGTCGTAGAAATTCATGTTATTCTGCTCTGCATTTGCAAACCTAATCATTTCGTATTTTTTGTTTCGAGGAAATTATTATAATTTTTCCTTGATTGTTTTTCTTTGTTATTGGAAGGAAAATTGTTGTTTTTCCTTTCAAATAATTTGACTGACGCACGCAACAAAAATCGATTCATTCGTGAAACGTAAGATGGATGACTGAGTTTGCAGTTACGATTTTTCTCACTCTGTGCTGCTGGATTGGATAAGGTTCTCAATTTCAAAGTGACACCAGTGACGTACGAAATAACTCCCGAGTAAAGATAATTAAATGCAAATCCGGAAAACATTACAATCTTGTTCTGCAAGTTCCGTCTGTATCTATCACAACGAGAAATGAGAAGAAGGAACCCAAAGAGAGAGAGAGAGGAATTGCAAGAAGAAAAGAAAAGGTCAAATGTGAAACTCAGCCGCAGAAGGGCTAAATGCGCCACACCCTTTTGTTTTATGGTCACTCTGATCGGGGGCCCTTTCGGTGACCTCACGGATGTTTTTATTTTTTCATACGCTTTAATTTTATAGGACTGCTGCTACTTAACAAGGAAACTTGTGTGTGGTGGGGAGGAGGTATAAACATTCGACGCAATTGTTATGTCGTCTCGTCCTCACTCTTAAAAACCGGTATAGATACATATTTGTATTTTATGATGAAAATAGAAAATGCGCTATATGCAATAATGATACTACGAGAACATCTGTTCCATGAGCGAATCTCCACAAAACTACTGGGTGTCTGTGATAAGAGTTAACTCATACTGAGCTTTCTACAGCCTCGGGGTTCGGGATAAATTTCGAAGCTTCTACATATCGAAAGTCAGAGCCGCTTTAAGGAGTGCGCGACAGGTGCGGTCGCACCAGGCCCCGCACTCACGGTAGTAGAAGTGAAAAAATGTATCTATATACTGTATACATATAAAAAAAAATTACATTGTTTGTAGAAAATAAGGTATCTGAGCTTCAACTGATTTATTCTGGCAATTTTCCTCAATTGTGGAATTATTTCTTTCAATAATTCTGCATTTTCATTCGTGCTACAATTTCTAATTTTTAATGCACCAATTTTAAATTTTCATTATTTCGTAGATCATTTGGCGATAATTTTCATTAATTTCGAAGTTATTTCTTCCATCAATTTAAAATTTTCTTGAGTTCTGAATTTTCATCTGTTCAAAATTTTCATCAATATTTGTGTTATTAATTGTGTCTATATTTTTTGGGGTAGATATTTTTCAGCATTCCTGAATATGCTGTGGCAATGCATGAATCAATGGATGGCGATCCCCCCCCCCCCCCCCCCACAAAATATATGAAATCGAAATTATTTTCGCACCGTGCTCTGCGTCTGGCGGCTCTTTCGAAACTCTCAGCAAAACATCTGGTGCGGAAACAGTCCCCTTTTGAAATTGCCACACGTTCTTTTAACAGAAACAACTCTTTTCTTCGATAAAGAAATAACAATTAGAAACAGATTGAGTTGAACAATTAATTGATGATGATCTGGCATAAAACTTGAGCAGATTGGTGTCACATAGTTTTCAAAATTAACAACCATTTGCTTCAAAGCTGTCTAATGAACAGTTATAGCTTTAAACACCTCGGAACAAAGGAAGTTTAATTATAGGCACCCTGTATGTTAAAGAATGGGAAAATGGGAATTTTTTTTGCTATAAATGGTTTTTATTAGCATCTTGCGTTGTCGCAGTTAACATCATTGATCAGTGTTTCCCAGTGAGTGTTATCATGCATTGGGAGGATGCAGCGACATTCCAGGGTGCGATAGAAACAATTATAGGATTCTTTAGGTTGGCTTGGGAAGGGGGGGGGGGAATCTATGGAAATATTTTTAGAAGTTTTGCTTATCGATTCAGGACTAGAGATTGGTGTTATTTACGTCGATTTTCAGATGACATTTGACAAAGTAGACAGATTGTTAATACTGAAGAAGCTAGCTGGGGCATGGGTAATCCTGATAAAAATTTTAAGGATAATTCAGGTATTGTAATCAGAGAGGGTTCATCAGGTTCGCGGAGCAAGCGTCTTGTCCGGAAAATACCAGGCGCCAAGCGGAGTCGTCCAGGGCGTTGCTACTTGTAAACAGTGGCATATTAACAGAAAGTGGAGACGGGGGAAAGTACAACGGGTCCCGTACCGCACAGAGTGAAATAAGAGCCTCCAAATTAATTGAGGCACTCCAAAAAAAAAAGCTCGTACACCGTGCCCCCAAACTCACTCTTGGAATCAACGCTGAGGGCGTACATTGTGATTTCTCAGATTGCATTGATATAAAGTCGATGAATTCACTATATATGGCAGTATTCTATCATTATACATACATATTGAAAGAAATCAACCAAGTGAATGCAAACGAAACATAGTAATTTCCTTTGGGTAAGTTAGCACATGACACAACTCAAGGGTGTAGCGAGGGGGGGGGGACTTGGGGGTCTAGTCCCCCTCCCCCCGAAATGTGAGAAAATGACCGAAAAAAGGGAAAAAGATAGCCAAATCCATTGTTCTGTCACTTTGGTCCCTCCCTGAAATGAAAGTGGTCCCCCTCCGAACGAAATTCCTGGCTACGCCCCTGACACAACTCACCCTATTTCGTCTGGGACAACTAGTCCCAGATCCACATTTCCGAAAAACTCAATCCAACAGCGATTTCTTTGTCAACAAGAAAGTTTTCAACTATGCGAAATGATAGCTTGTGCATTACTTTATAATAGACATACTCGATAAAATCGATTAATAAAGACATCCCATAGAAATGAAACGAAAACTGAGGTAATCAAAAATTACTAATCTAGGGAAAATTCAGAAAAAAACATTTCTAAAAATTTACGAAAGTGTCCGAAGTAGATGAATAATAGGAAGAAAAATCCCCTTAACTAGATGAACAAACTGTACCATTATGGACGGGGGGGGGGGGGACATCTACGCTCTGAGAAACAATGTGTGTGAAAACGTATTACTCGTGCGACAAAACGCCCCGGTCTTCCCTACAAGATGGTCGGTCGTTTCACGTACGAATAATCTCCCTCCCCCCTGCAGTTGGTTTTGTTTTCATATGAATACCTTGTAATTTTGAATTTGAATGCACAATGCACAAATACTGATCTACAAGAGCATTTGCAGAATCTAATGATGAGTTATAGAGAAAATAGAAGCAAATAATAATAATAAATCGTGAGACGAACTTCAAAAAGTGATGGTTTTGAGAATCATAAAAGAATGGCATTCAAATTAATGTTTGCGAAAAATATTGCGTGAAAATTGTTGCTCAGTTTGTGGCTCATTGTCATTCGTTGTATTACTGCCATCATCGGTATCCATAACGCATGAAATGAGATGCGGTAATCGGACGAGAGACCTCGCAAATATGCGATGACAATCATAAAATAGTGATTGGGTAAGTTGCTGTTTTATAATGTATTGCGCGTGCTCTCTGTCTACCGAAAGGACCAATCACAAAACCGGGATAAGGATCATATTCGCGAAAATGGGTTTTTCCTCCTTCGTTGGCAAATACTGTCAGCGATTGGTGGTGCTAGATCGATGGAGGTGGGGGGGGGGGGATTTACTGAATCGTAACATTACCATGAAAGCACGAATGCGAAAGAGGAATGTAAGCAATTTATCAAACCACCGTAATTACATATTGAACATAATTAGGTTGAATTCACAAATCGATTAAAAAATAAGTGTAAGTTTAAATGTGAATACTTTTTCCATGAAAGTTCAACAACTGGTTGATGTGAAGGTGAATTCAGGAAAGAAAACTAAACTGATTCTGCGGGGGAATCGGACCGACGACGTACCAAAGCCTCCTGTATATAGTACCTTGGAGGCTTTGGACGTACTCTCATATGCTGGGTGAGCGCCCCAGTTTTTTCCGCCCGTGGGCAACACGAGTTTTGCCGCTCATCTGCCGATATAGTCTAATTTTCTTGACTGGGGCCGTTCAAGTAGCTCAAAAATTTTGAGCTATTTTTGATCCTCTCCTCCCCTTGTCAGCAAAAGTCTACCTCCCCCCCCCCCCCACCGTCAGCAAAATTTCGTCATCTCTGACCCCTACCTCCTAACACACATTGGTAGGATCAGAGACATACGCGGAAGGAGGGGGGGGGGCATGGGGAGGCACGTGCCCCACCCCGCCAGACGATCAAACATTTATTTTTTTAAAGCAAAAAAATTAAAATCTCGAAAGAAAATACCTTTATATGTTATTATAATCTATTTCTGTTAATTTCAATGCTATTTAAAGGCTAAGAACTTAAAATTCATTTTAAAGAAATTCATTGACAGAAACCTTCAGGAATAATCTCGACGATACTCGCGTTATCTTTACACTTCTCTTGGTGATACGACGTCGCCAAATCATTGGAGGTGTCGCCAGACTTGCCAAGCTTGTCGTAATTTGGCGAGACTTACAGATAAATGCCTAATTTTCATTTTTATATAAGAAAATGGCGATGTACAGATGAGAGTGACATAATAAGGGATAAATAATCACTATTTACATAATTTTTGTAACAATATTATTCTTTTCGAGACATACTTTTATATTCTATAACGAGTAATACGATAAACATGTAGGGGTAAATCGAGAAGCTATCCATACTTAGAGTAAGACAACCATAAATATTTTTTATGGACATTGCATAACATTTTATCATGTATATATAGTGTTTTTAGTTTTTAGCATTTTTAATTGGGAGGTTGCTGTATTTTAGAAATATATGACACCCATATTTGTTATGGGTATCTTATTCTCAACTACCTCGTTGAGCATTTTTCCTGTTGTGGCCTTGCATTTGTATTTGTATATTGAGTTTATGCATTTCGGTTATATTTGACATCCATATTTTTTATGGGCATCTTCTTTCAGCCACCTCATTGGGCAATTTGCCTTTTGTGGCCCTTCTACAGTTGAATACCGTTATAACTAACTAAGAGACCAGAGAAATCACTTCGTTATTAACGAAATTTCGTTATAAAGGAATTCCAGGTTTTTCCATTGTTTCTATGTGAACTTAACTGGATGATTAAAAAGTGTTCGTTAAAACGATATTTTTGCTATTACGGCATTCGTTAAAATGCGATTCGACCGTATTTGTGTTTTGTATGTATAGATAACGTGTCACCACATTTCTAATATGGAAAATTTACACATTATGTACACAGTCGCAACTTTGGAAGGAATTACTAATTGAATAATTACAATCTAAAAAATTACATATTTAATTTTATTTTCCTCTTGAACTTGAGAAATGTTCCACGATGAACGTGATGAGACGCAATTAGACGCATTTCAGCTATTCGACATTCATGTAAGAATGAAACGCATCACTAAGAGTTTTTGGAAGAGAAGAGAGAAGATGTTGCAAAAATATATAGCATGGGCAGCTGAAAAAAAGAGAGATAAATATGGCATGTCGGTTTATTGTACCTCAAGCTATGTTTCTTCTTCTTCCTACTAAAAATATAAGTAGCGTAGGCTTTGGGAAAACCCCTCAAAGTTATTTATTTGTAACTTTTCCTCAAAACTTGGAATTGTATCTTTTTGCGGTTCTTTTTTTTTTTTTGGATTTTATGTGAGACGGTCACGATTGAGAAGTTCTCAATGGGCGAAAACACGTATTCGACGTAAAAAAGAGAAAAGTTCGCGGGGGTTACGATAAAGATTCTTTTCTTTCATTCCTCTATTTAAGGAGTAAGAATAGAATGAAATAGCAAAGAAGAAGAGTTTTCACAGGTTGACGGTGAATTCAATTAACTGTTAAGCGAGAAACGGATCGCTTCTTTTACGTGATGTTTTATACACGGATTTCAACACTTGAGTGACGTTTAGTTGTATCTTTACTAAATATAGAAACATTAATTATTATTGGATTGAAATTCAATAAAATCTGTGCGTGTTGTTTCTATACTGCTAAGGCCCAAAATCAGACAGTTTGCGAATTGGTCGATTTCTTTGTCGATTGACCCGGCCAGCGTCCGAATTTCGGGTTTTGGCCAGCCAGTTTGCGAAGTGGTTGGTGATTCCCTGCCAAAGTCCGAAAAAAAGCATGATTCCGGGTCATCGCCATTCGGCGTATATTTTCGTTATAATTATGTCCATCATATTGCAGTCACGATGCGGTAATCATTTTTTTCCTCAAAATTTGACAGAAAAACTGTATGTCTATTTTATTATATTTTTTTTCACTCTCATCATATGGAGCTTATCAAATACAGATACTATATATAGCCATGTATCACACGTTGGCGATGAAAAAAATGGATTTGGGACCAGCCAGACTGTCTTACATCAGCACACCAAACATAAGCCAGGGATCTCCCGCTACTTTGTGAATTGGCCAGCCAAAGCCCGAATCATTTCTGAAAATTTGGACTTTGGCCAAAACTCTTGACCATTTCGTGCATTGGCGGCACCTCTGGCTTTGACAGTAACATATACAGGGTGCATATTCATATACGTATACACATATACATTAGATCATAGAAGAGTTGATCCACTTTGCCCAAGAATATTTAGAAGACACCAACGAATAAGGCAAATTCGTTGGTGTCTTCTAAATACATTAGATCAGATGACTCTACCTTTGACGCTGAGGGCGGGGGGGGGGGGGGATCAATGCCCCACATTCTCCTCCCCCCCCCCCCAGCTTCAAAGGTGGAGTCACCTGATCTTAATGTATATGTGTATATATGAATTGACATCATCATCGTGCCCCCCAACAATAATGACCGTCCCCTCCCTCCAGACTTTCAAGTCTAGCTCCGCATATGCTGAAAGGGTTAAGCAATTCGGTAATATTTTCTGGGCCTCTTGGATGGTTTGGTAATCGATCAATGGGCTATAGTCTAATAAAATGTTTCATGCTTTTCAATTTTTTACATATTTTTGGACAACATAATGGAAGTTTTAAAACAAAAACGACGATCATCTTTTCACATGGTATGGTACATTTGATTCTGATGCAATTTTAAACACAGCTCTGCTGGCATCCATAGTGGAAGCTACAATGTTGGATAACCACTGAGAGATTACTATCTCATAAAAAAAGGACCAAACAATACTAGCATGAACATTTATTTAGTTCACTTTCACAAAATTATGTTTTAGATTGTGGGCCACATGAGATGAATCAGAGGGCCACTATGGACTGAACATGTATGATGTACGAAGCACAATCAACTGGATACCAAGCGAACGTAATTTTGGAAAGAAAAATCACATTCCTCTGTGAGGAATCGACTATTCGGGCGAGTGTTCCGCAATTAAGCTATAGAGGGCAGACATTTTCTAACCGTAGAACAATATGCTCTATAAGCTGAACGTGACTGCGCAGTATCCTTCTAACTTAGCAACAGCTTGTTACGACATTAGCCACCAGAGGGCGACTTACATGCCCGAGTGGCGTGCTGGTAAGATGCTCGTTTACCACTGTGAAGGTTGCTGTTACGGCGCCAGGTTCGAACCCGATGGAGGGCATCGATATAAGATGTTTTCCTTAATAAACTTGAGGCGACCACCAACAGATCATTTCCAATCCATCTCATTAATAGCAGTAAATTGTAATATAACGATACGGCCAGAGTTAGTGTTTGGTGAAGCATATGGTAGCGGGGCATACAACCGCAGTCCCGTTCAGCTGAAAGAACATATTGCTCTACGGTCCGAAAATGTCTGTCCTCTGTTGCTTAATGGTAGAGCACTCGCTCAGATAGTGAGAGGTTGGTGGTTCGATTTCTCTCACAGGGAATGTCGCTTTTTTCCCCGAAATTATCTTTGCTTGGTATCCAGTCGATTTGTATAATCTTCGTATAATCAGCGGAGAGGTTCATCGTTTCGATGTATACGACTCCACTTTTTCTTTTGAGCCGACATGACGCTGGTTTCGATACCTAACGAAAATTTTGGATTAAAATGCGTAAACGATATAATAGTAATAATAATTTTTTCTCGGCATCCATCTTCGAATGTTTCGTTCGTCCACTGATAATCCCGAAGTAACCGTTTGCAGTTTTGGAAACGGATGTTGTGTAAAGGAAATGAGCCTCGGTTGACGATAATGTTCAAGAAAAATGTTTTTTTATCTGCAGGATACGACAATCCAAACCCTTCCTTCCTTTCCTCGGATCTCTTTTCAGAGAGAGACACACGTGTATGCGCATCTCCTCTTCTCGAGCGCAACTTTCTCTCGACTTCGCAGCGACGATAATTCTAAAAATAAGCAGAGATTTGCGCCATGCAGTGAAGTTCCAAAAATCTTGGACAGGGTCACTTGCGAAGCGAAATTCCTTTCAAATCCAATAGGGAATTATTATTCGGCGATGGCGGAACCTCTGTCAAAAACGCCAAGATTTATTACGTGCTGGAAGACGACTGCGAAAAGAAATTAACAACGCAGTATTAGATTTATTACCGAGTAATTTTAATAGTCGCGGTCGTAATTCTCGAGAAAGTAATAATAAATCGAGAACTGTATTGAATGGGACGCCAAAAAAAACCGATCAAAAGAAATCGAAGCACTTTGATAGGAAATGAGAGGACGGTGTTTATCGCGAGTGAAATTATCTCTCGCGATATTTTTCCTTTTATATATATTGCATAATTTTTTTATTCTTTTGAAAAAAGGAAGGTATACGTGGGGGAGTTCAAAGTTCGACATGGGAAGCTTGTCGGGTAGAATAATCCACCGCCGCCGACTATTATGTTGGCTCACCTTCTCCGACCCCGTAGCCAAGAGACTGGCGGAATCTTCTTCAACGCAACCCACCATCACACGATGAAGCGTCGACATCCCAATAGTCAACTTCTTTTTATTTTTGGATAACCACGCGTGGATCGGGTTTTTTTTAATGGTCCCTCCCTTGATTACTTTTCGCCAACACTTACTTCTTCTTCTTCTCGATCAGACTTTTCCCCCCAATGGATTTTTCTTCTTACGTTCTTCGTTCGATGACAAATACGTGTCGAATTCTGTTTAATATTTTGAATTCAAAGTATAAGAATTCTTAATTATTCCTTCACGTGACTGTCCATTGCATGTGCTCCAGAATGGTTTTAGGCTGAAACGCGGCCAGCAAAGGGCAGATAAATCAGATATCTCTGATCATGTGAAAAAGTACATTCAGGAAAAAAAAATTGGGGTAGGTTATGTGTCATAGACACGGCTTCTAGCTTTGACGTGAAAACGTTCTTTGTGCCTTGAATCGCGTGGTCACTATCACGCGTAACGAAATGGGCATCGTTAGATTTGTCTTCCGAATAGCTAACAGACGATATCATTGGCTTCTATTTAGGTCGTGAACCTCTCGAGAAAAACGATTTCGTTACAAATGCGAGCCGCGGGCCCAGACAAGAAGGATATCAAAACCAGAGTGGTATGGTCCCATTTGTCTTGAGAATAGGTACCGGACGACGCCGTTGGCTTTTATTTGCGCTGCGAGATATAGCGTAAAACAATTTCGTTACGAATGCTGGCCGTGGATCTGGTGCCCAACTCGGAAGAGTCATTAACATCAGTCGGGCATCATTAGATTTGTCTTAACGCGATCTACGTGCAGACACAGAAACCACTGATATATTCCAAATGCTTAATGAGATGTGCGCGTTCAAAGCATTTAGTTACGCAACTTCTCGAGGATATATTCAGTATCGTTCGATGATTTAAAAGACGTGTTCACTAGGGTGGATCGAAAAATCGAAATGTGGATAAAAGAATCGGCTTGGAGTGCAAAAGTTGTCTTTTAATACCAGTTGAGTTGTCTCGTCATACTGTAAGGAATCCTATTTCATAAAAAAAAGAGTATGATATAACATTTTACAGGGGGTTTAGTGATTTCTGCTGTGCCGCGTAAAGGGTTCATACATGCTTTCATTCACGCAATAGGGGGGGGGGGTGAATATATTGTAAAAGGTTTGTTCAAATTCAAATTTATTCATCTAATGTACAAATAAGGATGCATATTCACGTGTCGAAAATGTCGAATCTTGTATTTAAAGATATCGCAACAAAGGGAAATAATTAATCCGGAATTGCCAGTAGATGAAATGCCAGCCGAAACTGTACAGTAGATAGAACAAGGAGGAAAAGCCATAAAAATGACCTGGAGAAATCCACAAAAGGAGATATCTATAAATTAGTAGAATTTTATACTTGACTCAGTTAAGTAATTAAAATCAAGATGAAATTCATAGTGATGCACACTATTTACTCTCTGTGTACGGCTGCGCCCTTTCACATCTGCTCACACCCGGGCCTGTTAATAAGGCTCGAAACTCTAATCAAGCACTGATCAAGTTTTCTCACATATTGACCGACTGGGGTTGATTTTGTTCGACTTCCTGATAATTCGCTCGAGACAAGAGGTGTTTTCCGATTTACATCGAATGGTTATTTTTTCGTGCATAATTACTTTTTTCCTCTTCTTCAGTGTGAATAACTCCCGCGAGATTGAAATGAATTGGTTGGTTGAACTCTCTTCATTATGAACACAGTATTGGAACGATTTCCACGCACACGCGATACAGTATTCGCAGCACGCAGTGCCGAACGTTGTTTCTTGACAGAATGGCGAGACAACAACAAATCGGGATAATCTCTGCACTCCACTCTACCATCCTCTTCAGTCCTTTTTGTTAAGGTGGAAATTATATATTTAATAACGACATTCGTGTGTGTGTAGACACAATCCACCTACTCACCAATAAACATGTAGAAAGGGCGTGACTCGAACCTCGCGAATTATGATGG
Source organism: Pholcus phalangioides (assembly GCF_987345545.1). Taxonomy (NCBI): domain Eukaryota; kingdom Metazoa; phylum Arthropoda; class Arachnida; order Araneae; family Pholcidae; genus Pholcus; species Pholcus phalangioides. The sequence goes on along the minus strand of NW_028301615.1, from coordinate 10,918,046 downwards.
AATACTTTGCTGCTCGAGTTGTAATTACAGAGCAACGTTTCGAGGACAATGTTGAAGAAACGTAACAACAACCATCTTCTTTCTTCCGAAAATCTTCGTTGTCCGGTCCGATTTTGCGAAACCCCTTCTTCTTCTTGTTTCCCAGCTGAAGACAAACGTTTTACCTCCGCGCCCTTCTCTTAAATGTTTCGACCCTTTGCGTTAACGCTAAGAACACTTCTTTTTTATTCGGTTTAGCACATCGAGGTAAAAGAACACTCGGGGTTGACGTTGACCGATCTGAAAACAAGCGCTTTGTTAGAGAACAGCGATCATTCGTTATTAGGAACAAGCGCATATACATATAATTGTAAGAAATATTTCGTAGCGTGGTTAAAATGTCATACCCTCAATATGCGATAACATGTTCGTGAAATGCTCTTCAAATTCAAATTCTATCGCTTTCGATTCCTAAAACGATAACGTATACATACAGTGACTTCTTAGATTACTGTAAAAATTCCTATGGTGCTTCGAAAACGTGCTTTATTTTGAGATCAGTACAGTTTTTTTCCTCATATATTTTCTTTCGAAATTATTCTCCCCCCAAAGTATGGGCCAAGACTCCTGTTTGGAAATCACCATAGCTTTCCCTCTCTCTTATCAAGCGAATGGTGAATACTTTCAATGTAAGGTAGAGATTCCAGTGCACTTTCGTATTTTTCACAATGTCGATGCTTATCTTTCTGTGAGCCGTATTTAACGAAATGTAATTGATCCTACAGTCGAATCCCGTTTTAACGAATACCGTTCTAGCGAAAATTCCGTTATAACGAAAACATTTTTAATCCTCAAATATGTCTGCATAGGAACAATATGTATTCAAAGTCCGATAATACGAAAGGAAAAATCCGTTATAACCAATTCAAAAATAAGTTTCCGAAAATCAACAAAAGAATGAATTACAAAAATGATCGCGTAAAATCAGTTTCAGAACCAAACCTGCTTAACTGTTTGGGGAACGAGGGTTGTTCTTCAATGGCTTGTGGGAGTGCGGAATGAATTTAATCAATACGGTGAGTGAAAAAGAAATAAAATCTGCGGTAAATATAATCAGTGCTACGCGTAAAGGAATGTTTCATATTTCTCCTGTTTCAAAATGATCGCTCTCGAAAGGAAACAGTATTCGAAAACCTAAGATCATTTCTGATGCTGAATGCTACAGCAAATAAAATGTGGCATTAAAATACAGCATATCTCTATGTATTCTTTGAAAAATCGGACTAGGTTAGAATTGCAAATTCAAAAAGTATTTACAGTGGGATAGATGGCTTTTTCTCAGCCCAAAATATCAAGGAAACATTTTATTTGCTGGATATTATGCTGAGCCGAACTCGGAAAGAAAAGTCATCTTGTCTCCGTCCCGGAAGAGGCAGGATCGTGTCTCCAGTGGTGTAGATGGTAGCATGCTTGCCCGATATGAAAGAGGGCCTGGGTTCGAGTCCCGGTGGATTTTCTTTCCGAGTTCAGCTCAGCATAATATCCAGCAAATAAAATGTTTCAGTATTTACTGTGTTCATAAAAAGATCAGACAAAATGTGGCCGCAGTTGTCTTTACAGGACATTCGTTCAAGACATATTCCAGAAACATTCATGGTTTAAGGACAGCCGTTCCTGAAATATGCCAGTTCGCTCATACGAAAAGACATTCAAATCTCTTTCACGCATTGCACGCGCAATTTTAGAACAGTGGTTCTCAACCGGTGCTCCGCAGAGACCTAGGACCTGCGAACATCCGGGGGTCGAGGAAAATAAAATAAAAAAAACAGTAAATTTTTGAAAAAATAATATTTTTGGATAATAAAAATAAATCGATAACTTTGATGAATGAATAAAAAATAGGCCTACGGGGCTCCGCCATAGAAATAATGTTTGGTAAAATAAAATAAAAAAATTCAATGCCTAATTGATTTGAGTTGCTTTGTGTTATTTTTGAAATTTAAACTTCGTTGTTTCATCCAGAGAACGTAAATAAGTAATTTTTTTCCTTAGAATCAAATTCCGCTACAACGAAATTTTTTTAGCGAATGTTAAAATTTGTAAAATAGTGAATTCTTTTTTAAAGAAGTGAATTTTTTCAGTCCCTTGGAGTTAATTATAACGGGATTCATCTGTATTTTCTTCTCTGGAATTGATTGCTTTCACTTTTCTATGAAAGATGAGATATGAAATTATTGTGGAGTGGAATTGTCGAATAATTAGCGAACAGGTGGCAGCACATACGGTACTAAGTTCAAGAACACATAAGCCCACAAGCTCCCCAGACCTTATAAGCCTAGATTTATTTTTATGGGAATTTTCTGAAAAACAGAGTGCACACATTGAAGGACCGGAGATACCCTTTTTCTTAGATATCAGAGAGGTATCGAAGCGCTCCCCGAAGGATGGATGTACACCAGAGTGTACACAAGCAAACCTCACACTCACACATTACAAAATGTGAAGAATAACATTCCTCCTGCGATCAAGGCAATCACCTGAAGGAACACTAGAAAACATCAATGAGAATATCAAATACCGAGTGGCCGCGTGCCTTCAAGAAAACGGCACCCACTTTCAACACCTTTTCTAATCACAATGAATGACATTCGAAGGTAGAGTACACAATAGAAGGTCAGTTATACATATCAAGCGCATGATTATATGTATGGTATCTATATGAATGAAGAATGACAGGTCTCAGAAATCACACAACCTCGATTTTAATGAAACCTCAGTTAGAACGGAACGATTTTGCGGTCCCTTGAATGTTGTTGTATAGACAAGTTTAACTGTCTTCAACCTTCCTCGAATCGCGAGTACTGTTTGCGGCCAGTATCAGAATCAGAGCCCTATATGGCAACTCCGACGCATGCTTACAGTCAGACCATCTTAATGCGTTTCCTCACCCGAACAGTTTATTTAGGTGACGATCAAAGAACTCTCAAGCTTTAAATCACACATAGACAGCGAGCACTCGAGAATGCTTGAGTGGGTGCCACGGTGCTCACGAACAGCAGGTTCAGGATGTCTGCTACAACACAAACACATTTCGAATCTTTCAGAAATTTTTCTAAAAGGATAATCGAAATTTAAGACATCGGTTGAATCATCATCGATATATAGACGGTAATAGAGAAGGTTGATGAGTAGAGAAGGTTATTCGTTCATCAAAGAATAGAGGATAGGGCGCTTATCTCTTCATCTGTTTGATCTCGTCCATATATTATCTCAGAAGAAAGGAGGGGAAGGATAGAAAATGTTTCTTATCTGCTTTTTATATCGCCATATTGCCATCTCCACGCAAACATCAAGAGGTCAACAGCTGACGAAAAGTTTCCGGCCACCCACGCGCTCTTGTGGTATTATATACACACACACTACGTACCGTATGTTGATGTTGCCTTATTCCAGCCATCGGCCATGCGACCTTCTCGACCCTTCACTTCTTTCGTACACCCCACAGGTCCGCCAAAATAGAAGTGTTCTTATCTGTTTTATTATCTTTTTGTTTTCTCATTCTCCTTAATCAAGGCACCGCACACTCTCATAACATCCATACAATATCGCGCTCTCTCTGACTATAGAAATAAAGATTGGAAAAAAAAAAAAAAATGAATTCTATGAATTTTTTTTCCGACACCACCTGTACGTGAAAATCATTTTTCTACCTCATTCTTGTTCAACGGTAACGGAGAGAGAGAGAGAAATCATCGAAAAACTTCGAATATATCAACATTTTTTTTCCACTCCCTTCTGGAAAGTGTATTTCCATCTTGTTTCTACTGTAAAATGAGAGTTTTCTAACTAAACAATTACTATTTTTTTGATAATTGAATTATGTAATTATTAAATGATTTTCAGATTTTCGCGTGTGCCTCAGTAATTCAATATGCTCATTTCACTTTTTCTATAAAAATGCTCGGTTTTTCCTAGTTTCAACAAAGATTACTTGAATTTCATTCTTTACTGAAATCAGGAGAAAGATAATTTTCATCTGCTTTTATGATAATTATGACTATAATAATCATGATTGATTAATTTCACACAATTGCCCTTTCCTGAACCGTTGGTTTTATAGAGACAACTTTCAATCAGAAAAAATCTTTCGCTCAAATAACAAAAAATATTAATAAAAAAGTTACAAAACTTAAATTTTTATACGTTTCTCCCTTTTCTCTAACTTCCTATTAGAAAGTGGTGGTTGCCCTGTCTTTCCCGACGCAACAAAAAAGAAATCTCACATTTCCGAGTGCAATATTCGCAGAGGTATTTGGTATTTCAATTTAAAAATCGGAATTAAAGTCGGGGAAAAACAGCATAAAAAGGAACGAACAACGCTTCTGTCCCTGATTTGCGCTGTTCTTTCAATCTGCTGATCATTTCAAAAAGACACTATCTCGTTAAAATTTAAAATAAAGAACAGCTTTCTGAGTAACAAGAAAGTTTTCTGCTTTGAGTGCTCTCCGGAGTTTTAAGGGTTCCGTGGCGTTTGGTCATGAGGAACCCCAACAAAGCTGTCACGGAACCCCAGTTGGAAACCCACGGAGCAGAGAACCAAAACAAACTGTACAATGTTAATAAAGTTTACTCTTAATTAAGACCTTAGTACGTTCACCCTTTTATCCCAAAAGCGGGAAAACGAATTGCTTTTTCTTTTCAAATACACTCTCGTGTCACCGAGAATCACTTTTTCCGTTTATAGTAAGCGTCGTAAACAATGTTAATTTACAACATTTTCAGAATCACGTGCTCCCTCCCGAATAAAGAACGAGGATAGTTCTTTAATCCATTGAGCAAGTTTTCGGCCGTATACGATTCGGCAGGATGTTTATGGGAGAGCGAAATGCCCCTGCGCGCAAGAGCATTGATGGATTTTCCTTCCTATGTCTGATGCAATTAATTTGACGATAAATTTACTGCGGGATCGAGACAAGAGAGAAAAGAAATCGAGAGCAGGTTCCATAAAATTAAAGCTTAAAAGTTATTCCACGGGGTTGATCCTCTTCCTAATCATTAGTGCGCCTGTCAACTCACAGATGGCTTTTTACCTTAGCAAAGGAAGAATTACTGTCCTCCTGTGAACCTTTTCTTTTCTTCGGGGGCTCTTTACTCTTAAGTGAGTTTTAGGCTTCTTCTCTAAAAGTCACTGATATCAATTTAAAAGAAGCCAAAAGAAAAAAGAACATTTTTTTAATGGTGGAGCCTCTTGTCTTGCACATAAATCTAAGGATACCAGATCGGTTTTAAAAAAAGATAAACCGGTTTTTTAATCAATCTATCGTTCACCACCACCCTCGTGTAAAGATCTAGTACCGTGGTGAATGGCACTTACGTATATGCTGTACAATATGCAACTAAGTTAAACTCGGTCAGACTCGGCTATAACGACATCGGAGATTCGACAAAATTTTGTGGCTATAACCGAGGTGTCATTACATCCAAGGTTACCGTTTTCAAAACCTTTTACGTTATTGAAACTTAAACTGTTAGAAATTTAAATAGTATAATAAAATAATAACAATAATAAAGTCAGGGCCGTAACTGGGAATTTCGCCGTCCCAGAACTTTAAAATTCGATCATTTTACAACGGTGTTCTTTGTTACCTCCTAAAAGTGCCGCCCTATAAATTTTTCCGCCCGGGACACTTGCCCCTTCTGCCCCTCTCTAGTTCCCGCCCTGTATGAAGTTGTAGTTTTTATTACAATTAGGGTGACCATATTTGATCCGGAAAAATACGGGAAATTCTCGCTAAAAATGTTTTTCCAGTTGTTGGCCAAACCACCAATTATTCCTTATAAATAGAGCCCGGAAGCTTAGACACTGAAATTGTCAAAATAGGCAGACAAAAGGCACTAAAAATGTTTAAAATAGGCACTAAATAATGATTTTTAGATAAGGTTTTTTTTATAGTTTATTTTTGATAGGCACTTTATAAGTAATGAAGGAAGGAAAAATAACCGTGAAGAAGCTAAAATAACCACCGTGAGAAATCCAGCTAAAAAATACTTTTCACCTACTCCGTCTGGTGCTTCAATAACAGTTTAACTTGGATAATAATGCAGTTTTTGTAATTTGATTTCGTGCCAGAAATAAAGTGTTTGTTGCCCAGAATTATCGGTTGCCACCGGTATCAGACGCGGAGAACGTAGAGAAAATGATTGTGGGGGTTCCTTCAAGCTACGCATAATTCTCGTTTATTTGTTGTATTGTTTGGAATATTCATCATTTATAGTCAAAATACAGCTATCTTGTTTCCTTTTTTTAAAAAAAATATTAATTTTTTCTCATTTTATGTATTACCACATATGCAGAACTCCTTGAAGCGCGGGACCAGGTACGACCGTACCTGTCACACACTTCTGAGAGCGGCTCTGTTCATTTTAATCGAATACTGAATATGAATCTAAAATAAATAGCTGTTGTTGTTTCCAGAGTATTTATGGTGTAAAAAGAAATGAAATCTAGAGAGTACTAGAGCTCTCACCTTTCCCCGCGTAAGCCATGACAACAATTGATGACCTCCAGTCATCGGTCAGCTATACACGTATAATGCAGTTCAATACGTGAGCAAGACGTGTTATTAGAAGTCCCACTAAAACGCTAGGAGCCTGAGAGGTAGAGAACTTGGTGTTGCCATAATTTAACTTTGCTTCAGCCGAATGGTATTAGACATGAATTTTTTTGTTGAAGACGAACGAATGCAACCCCATGTATGAGAAAATATGAGAAAATTAATGTATGGCCTCTGGAATTCATTAATAAACTTAAAACAAACAAATACGTTTTATTTTTTTTATGGCAAAGAAAAAAAATGGAATAAAGGTATTTTACAGGAAATGTTTGGAAATAGGCAAAAAAAAAGGATTTATGGTATTTTGTCTGCACTTACGGGCTATGTATACACTTATATATTACTCGTGCCGAGAAATGCAGTGCTACAGCAAGTCCGTGGGGATTTAAAATGTTTTTCACGGGGAAAAAAAGTTGAGCATAGTCAGGATCGTCTGTCCTGAATCACAGGTCCCCGGGCAAAATGATTTTTGTGGCATCCTAGCTGGCTAAAAACAGACTCTCCCACGAAGCTGGGCTGGAAGAGATCTCGGCAACGGGATAAGTCCAGTGGCAAAGTTCTGGCGTTCATTCAGCTAGCTAAAAACACCTGCTGCGCAATCTACATACTGTCGAAAATTTGATCAGATTTAATTTTCACGAGGCCCTCTCTATACTTGAAGACCCAGGCCCATCCGTTAAAGCGGCACTGAAAACACCACATATAAATTACCATAATATAATCATTAAATTATGCTAATTATTTTCATCCAAAGAAGATCAAAATTACGAAATGCTTTAGAGACGTATAATATTGTCTCGCCGCAATTATCATAAACGAAAATGACAAATATGTGTGTCGTTATATTCGATGTTTTCATTGACTTCATAAAGTAAGATTCGTTATTGTCTGTGGGAATCAGTCTGAATGACCAATATAACTGCCGTTATAACTAAAGTATCATTAAAACGAGAGTCGTTATAACCAAGTTTAACTGTACTACGACTGCGAAAAAAATGCACGATTACAATTAAACAAAATAATGCGCTTTAATAACTGTGTAAAAGGTTCCGCAAAACATTGAAGGAAAAATTGCCAAAAATATTCGAAGTGGTACATAAAGAATACTGTTTTATATTTACGAGATTCTGTTCAAGTTTCTACAGTAAAAGTAAAGTCGGTTAAAACTGTAGATTCCATGAAATTTTTTCGTTACAACCAAGTTGAAGTTTTCAACCTCTGTGTTGACAAAAAATCCAATCAGATGTGCAATCAAATTCTGCGTATAATGTTGTAATTTCATTATGATTAGGAAGGCCATATTTGTTCGAGGAAAATACGGGAAATTTGGAATGCGGAACATTGTTAATTCTCACCAAAAATGTTGCCAATTATCCAGCGAAATTTGAAAGCATTACTCAATAACCTGTGGTGAAAAATATAATGCTACAGTAAGTTCGCAGTTTAAGATGCATTTCAACGAGAAAAATTGAAAATGATATAATATGAATATTTATAGTCATATTTATAATAAAAAAATTAATATAAATAATGCAAATTACCTTCATCCCCCGATTGTATTGGTAAAGATTGTGAATCAAAGAGATCTTGGTTGAAAAACGGGACACAGAAAAAAAAATCAGGACAGGCAAGATTACAGTAAAGTACGGAGTCATGCCAAGGAGCAAGTCGGAACATCAAATACAAATACAAATACAACGCCCCAACAGGCAAATTGCCCAATGGCCCAAACAATCAAACAATGTGATAATTTTTTCCAACGTTAGGTATCATTAGAAAAGCCGGTAACTTTGCCTCAATGTGATGAGAATCATCTTAACATCCTAACCAAACGGTGACCCAGTCCATATTCCAAGGAATTTCTAACTGAAATGTCACCAACGGATTATGAGATCATCTTTCCCCACGGGGCCCCAAGATCGGCCACACAGGCAAACAAAGGACTGGACCCCTAAAAGTCCTTTTTTTGGTGGTTCTTAAAATATTGCCACCCGCAGCTCCCTTTACTCAGTCGTTGTTTATCGTTGCTGTGCGGTCGTGTGGGCATCGTGTTGGAGTCTCATAGTGAGGATCCAGGTTCAAACTCCGTTTGCGGCACAGTGGTTGTCAAGTGAAGCTGATTTTCTGTGGTTTCATAACTTCGAGGCGTGAATGCGAGTCGGTCGCCGATTTAAAAAAGTCTCTCTGCAGGGAGACACGGTACTTGCATTTTATGTGTGTGATGTGCTTCCGGCGGTATAACATTCATACTAGATAAGACATGTATGGTTGAGTAGTAGAAATCATTGTTTATCCGAATAGTCTGGAAGAGACATGGCACGCATCAATATGGGGAGCTCACCACGATGTCCCTTATAAACGTTGGCGCGACGCTCCTTACATTTGCTACTCATACTTTGAGAAACACATCTGTATGGCGATCGGTCCAGACCACCAATTATTGTCGTTAAAGCCGAGGTGAATTATACTGCTACTAGGTAGTACATGCACCTCGTACACATTCCTCTGCGGAATTTCTAAAGAATTAGTACATGTCGGAATGTGTGTTCTGAGCTTGCACGTTCAGCCTCTAACGTATTTATGTCGTCATAGTTGTGCTTGTTTTGTTATTGTTGGTGCTGTAATCTGTCTTCTTTATTTTGATGGTAAATGCTTGGATTTTCATATTATGTAAGCAGGGCTGCAACTAGATGCTTGGTCAGCTGGGGCAAGCACGGATTTTTATGTCCCCTTGTAATATTAAAGGAGAGGTTAAAGGGTGAAATTTGCGCCCTACCTGGTCCGGCACACCAGACCCGTCTGCTCCCCTTCTAGTTGCGGCCCCGTATGAAAGCATCGCGTTGTACTTAGAGTATGTATCGAGTTCGACTGCGTAGCAGATAAAACGGTTGAAAAGTATTTACTCAAAAAATAGTGCAACACATTTTTTGTTTCAGTTCTGAAAGCAATTTTATTTTCAAAGAGTTATGCAATAAAATTTATACAAAAGGCACACTGGTATGTAAAAAAAATCTAACATGAATGGTCGAGGGCAATGGAAAAAAAAACACGAGAGATAGAGAGAGATAAATCGTGTATTACAAAAGCTGCCCAAACTGATGAACAGGCACGTGGCCCCCCAGTAAGCATTCAAAAATCCTTTTTCAAAAGGTTTTTCCACACTGAAAATGGATCAAATCAGAAACTTTCCAAAACAAATAACAAATACAATGAGGGGCAAAAAAAAAAAGATAAAAAAAAAATACTACCATTAACGGATTAATGTCGGTGCACAAGAAAACGGGACGTCACATTAATCGCGGGGGCTTCACATTTTGATGGCACTTGAGGAAGAAGATCACGACGAGCGGTGCTTTTTCTTTTACAAAATACTTCAAATCGTGAGGTCACAAAAAAAAAATACTCGCAAATATGATGTAAGGCACGCAGAATGATTAAAATGGTTTAAAAAAAAATGTATACATATGGCTATAGCATTATAATATAAGGCACGTGGATTGCTGCATAATAACATTTTAGCGAAAAGAATGAGCACATGATTTCAACAGACAACAAAATCGTGCGATGGAGAAAATAATTTAAAAATTTGTGCAGTTTCAAAATACAACTTGAACAGATGATTCAACCATTTTTACAAATACAACAACTGTAAAAACTCGCATCACAGGAATCATAGATTTCATAGAATTACCGACGGAATCGATGTGGAGAGTGCGCTTGCTTTTCCGATGCGTAAAATTGTGCGTATTATAATAATTTAAACTTATTTTGCGTGTGTGTATATAAATACAGTACTTGCGTAATTTACTTCGTGCGTATATATCATCGTGCTGTAGGTGTTTGTAAATCGAGTCAAATTGAAAGTTCAAAAAGAAACGATATTGAAAGAGACTTGAGCTTCAGACATCGAAACGAAACTTCGATATATTTCTGAGAATTTCAGAGAAAACGAAATATTTCTGATACAATAATCCGTTCAGTAATATCAATATAGTGTTTATTATATGAATTTCTGATCCTCTGAAACGCGGGTCTTCAATCATTTCCGGGTAACTAGCGCCGTTTGTGCTCAACGTAACAAAAGAGCACCCATATAGGGACTCTGACACGTGTTCAAACTCAGACAAGCGTAGTGTGAGTTCTTGAATGCAACTGGAATAGGGTAGTTTTCCAGTGTGTCGATATCACAGGCGTACGCAGGAGGGGGGGGGGGAGAGGCATAGGGGATCGTTTGGTCATTTTCATCGAACCACGGCCATTTTCTGCACGCGAGGGATAATAAGACCGGGGCCCATACAATTTATTTCCGATTCTGAACGGCAGCCTTTTTTTATACTCACCGAGAGGTTAATGCGCTAACCCCTCTGTCTGGGACTCTTTGTGGTAGCGATCTTTTCCTGTGGTCTTGTCGTCGTTTTTGTTGTACCCCGCATCAGGAAAGTTTCTGACAAGGATGAACCAAGTATTAAATTCGCGACACCTCTAAAAATATCCTTTGGTGCTTTAGGTGAATATCTTATCCACCTATGCTACCGCGCCCACGCATTGGGAGTTGTGTGTGTGTGTGCCATTCCCCCTCCAAATAATTAAAAATTAAATATAAAACAAATATTTTTGTAAAATAATTAAAATATATCGAAAGTCATTTTATATGCTACTAACTAAAATTCCTGGCGCTGTCGGGTTTTCTTGAATTACTGGAAGGATTGAAAAAATTGACAAACCATTGTAAAGGCATATAAATGTCTCAAACGTATTGCTAGGGAACCCCGGTAACCAAAGTAAACATTCCGAAAGTGGTTGTTGAGGCTCAGAAACCATTGTTGCCCGACAGTTTTTAGCCATTTGGGGTGTTTGCCCAGTTCTGACGAACTTTTAAAGTAGCCCATCGTTCAAGTCGGGTCTCGTTTGATATATATGTAAAATTTGACGACGATCGATCGAAAATCGTTGTATAGAGAACACATCAACACAAACAAATATTCAATTATATACTCGTATATGTAAATTTTGATCATTTTCTGTTAACTTAAGCGCTTTTTTAAAGGTTTTTAACTGACAACAAATTTATCTCCGCTTCCCATCCAATAAAAAACTTAGTGCTTCCCCGCCAAATGTTGATCCTACGTACGCCTCTGGGGTGTCGATCAGTTTGAAGGTGTCTCTCTGACTTGAGATAAGGAGTTAGTGTAACAAAAAAAGAAAAAATATTCAGAGGGTTTCGATTTTTTTTAAACTACTAAGAACATTGACGTTGATTGAATTTATTCCAAAGACGATCATTAAATGGACGTCCTGATCAATTTCTTTTTCTCAAATATTGCTAAAATTTAAAAATGACATTTTTCATGATTAAAACGGCATCGTTCATAAAAAGTTGAAAGCACTTTTTGTTTCAGTTTTGAAGAAAGATGGTTGAGATGCAATTTTTGACAAAATTTGTTTGAGCAAATTCAACGCATGTTGGAGTTGCGTTTGTTCCTGGGTACTTTACGGATACTTCTTTTTTCTCGTAATAAAAATAAAAATAAACATTGTTAAAACGAGGTACATCATGATGTTGTGACATTATCCGTCCCTTGTGACGACGAACACGATGAAACGAATGTCAATACAACCGACAAATGAGATGGCAGCCTGTTTCGTTCGGATTACATCAACAGTTGCTGTTCTTCGGAGGTTTAGGCATGTGTCTCTTCATGTGTAAGGCCAAATGATCCGAACGGGCAAACGCTCTGCCGCATGCCTTACACTTGAATGGTTTATCACCCGTGTGTTTCCTCGTGTGACGGGTCAGTTCGTCCGATCTTGCGAATCGCCAGTCGCACTCTGACCAAAGGCACTTGTAAGGCTTTTCTCCTGTAAAGACACGCAAAAACAAATCAATCAAATACCATTTACAATAGGCTCAGATCTAATTTTAATTTACTAATAAGTAATTTCTTATTGAGTTTTAAAAACAGTGAACGAAATTATTCAGATTTGATCAGACAATCCTATACAATTCATATGTCATTATTTGAATATTTTTCTGATTCCGGCATGAATGAGTATGTGTGTTGTACGTACGAATTTTATGACGTACATTACGTAGAATTTCAGAAGGTGGGGGGATAGCCAATATTCTTTCTAATCACAAGCACGTTTATGCCCAGCATCAGAAAAAAAAGAGTTCGAAAATTGACGCATATACTTAAATTAAGACCATGTGATGTGATTTTTTGAATTGAACTTGAACGGAGACGGCTTCATCTACCAAGACTTCGTGAGCGAAAAATCGCGATAAGTAGTGAGCATTTTTTGTTATTAGCAGTAGGGTTGAAGAAGCCTGCATTATACCATAGGTACTCGAACATCTGCACGAAGGCCAATCTGGCTCATTCGATAATTTTACCGGGCTCAAAAGTAAATAGAAAGTATATTATCATTTTGAAATACAAATTCCCGCTCTATATTTTAAAATGCGCAGAAAGTAACGGTAATTATACAGAAAAGACCACCAGTACTGTATATACAGTCTAATCTTGCTTTTACCAATACAATTACAGAGGAAAAATCTCGTTTTAACGAACACTTTTCTAATCCCTCAGAAAAGTTTACATAGGGACAATGCATAAACCTTTCCTTTGTAACAAAATTTCGTTATAACGAAGTGATTTCTCTGGTCTCTTGTAGTTCGTTATAACGCGATTAGACTGTTTATTTATATTGATTTCATCAGTTTTCCCCCGTTGGTATTTGGCTTTTAACCTTATGCGATCCGGTATTTGAATATATATGGCACGTACATGATGGAAAAACTTCATTATGCTAATTTTTCTTCCCCCTTTTCTTATATTTTGGAAAGTACATCTTTAGTCACATTTCAGTACAAAATACAGCTATATATAAGTGTAATACATTTTCATCTAGAAAGAGCTGATTGAACTAATCAACTAAAAGAAGTTTAGTTGAACTAATTAAAAAAAAATCCATTCCAATTAATCAAAATTGCTGTGTTGATAGTGGTTTTTTTTTTTAAATATGCTAACATATACACCAATTTACATCCGTATTTGTAAAAAAAATATTTCAATACGTTTTGATCAGTGTTAACCCACAGAGAGGAAATAAAAAGTAATTTATCTCTCGCTTATGGCCAACGCTCCGTAAAAGTAAATGTATGCGAAATAAGGTCTACGAGAATGTTCTCTACGAAATATGGTGCACAAAATACTACTAGCTATAATATGGCCCACACACACCGATGTTTGCTCAATCACGCGTTAGTTTTGGAAGGCATTTTTCATTATTGTGCCTTGGCCGAATACAACCAAGCACATTATATATGTACAATAGAAGCATTTTTTGTGAAGAGAGAATTTGTTGCGTTGCGTCGTTGATAGAAATCGTGAGGGAATACGCTCGAATACAAAATGTTCGAGTTGGAAATCAATATCGAAACCAGACTTGACATCATACTCGATCAAAAGGGGAGGAGAAAAAGGAATGAATTTTTAAGCGCACCTTAATTTCTGCGCATAGCCGTACTATATTCATGACCCACATTAGATGTGAAATTTGAGCAGCAAGCTGATCAAATGTTTAGTCTGGGGAGTGAACAGACCAAAGATGCCGATCGACCTCGGGAGGAAAAAGATCATAAAATTGGGGATCAAAAACCTTAATCTTGGTTACTGAATTGATATGTAACTTTCGGTTATAAGCGCAAGAAGGAGCATTATAAAATCGCAAAACCGGAACAAACTTTCTTAGGAGAGGTTTTTTTCTTTTGCTCCCCCCCCCCCCCCCCCCGTACTGAGATAGACGTATGCACGCATACAGGTAGGAGAGAGAGAGAGAGTTGGAGGAGCAAGTGGAAGCGGGAATCTCCTAAGAAAACTTTGGGTGACTTTTAAGATCAAACTTCTTCTTGAAGTTCCTTTTTTCTTTGTGGCGATCCGAAGATATCGCAGGAAGCGGCAGTAGAAAAGCACGCTTCCATTTACTCAACATCCCCCCCCTCCCTTTCCGAATTCGAATGGAAAGAATTTACTTCATTTTTATGCGCATAGATAAGATAGATACGCAGATGAAAAATCGTCACAGGATCCCCATCAAATAGTGCAACAACCAACCGACTCTTCGGTGGTGAACCAATCCGTCCTTGATAAATGAAATAGTTTACAATAGGTAAACAGGAGTGTTCGGGGTAAAAACACCGCCCGTGGAAACTGTTGGTTTTTCACATGAGAGAGAGAGAGAGGAATGGAGCATAATAAGATCTATTTGGCTGCCGAGGAAAAAAAATGTTTGCCGTAGTATCATGTGGGTACACTGATTGATAAATGAATGAGACCCGCTGACGTCCGTTTAATGATAAATATATCCTTGATACAGAGATGGCGAGCTAAGAAAAAAAAAAAAAAACAACAAACGTTAATCCCAACAAAATTTGATTCGAGAACGGAATCGAGGTGTCGAGACCCGTATGGGAAAAAACGTTTCCGTTTCTTCGATTCGCTCTTCAGCAGAAAAACAATTTCTCAATAGGATCATGGATCGTTCAAACGAAAGATACCGTAAAATACGAGAGAAACGTTTAGATTCAATTTCAAAGATGGAGTTGATGCGATAATTAAAAAAAAGGAAGCTCTATTTTTTTAATGATGATATTCCATTGCGTACATATATTATCTACCCCGCCAATCACACTCATATTTTATGAATGTTTAAAAACATTCATTTCGACCAAGCAACTGTGGAGACAATCAAGAGATTCCGTGAGCTTGGATGAGAAAACAATCTACTCATTATTTTTAAACTGACATGAACTGAATATTATTTTGTAAACGGACCCGTGGCCTTCATTCATTTTATTAGCCCAGTAGGTCCATGAAATTCATCTTATTGACGAAAAGAGTCCGTCGAGCATATAAGGTTAATTTAGACCAAGTATCTACAAGCTGCTGCTCGTAAAAAAAAATTGGTGATCACTAGGGATATATTCAAATTTTTCGTGTTCACGTAATAGATAGGATAAATGCAAAACGCGCGAATAAATGCAAAAATTTGATTTTTTTTTTTGCTACTTTTTTGCGTAATTTCCATAATTTGCAGTTTTAATTAAAAGCGAAATTTTTTTGGCCGTAATTTTGCTCAGTATTTGCACCTAGCTTCCTATTTATGGGCTTAAAAGCCGATATTCTCTTACATAAACTAGATCACCTTATTGCATGCGATTGTTTTGCAAGATATGTACTTGATTCAGACAATGTTTCTTCAGTTTTGAAATGAAGTTCCGACTCATAAAGTACGAGTTCAGTTGTGACTTTCGCTTCTGAGTTCTGTGAGAAAATATGGAACTAATTGACAATTTGGAACAATCAAACTATCCATTTGCGGAAGTTTTGTGGAGTAGAGAAGAGAATCAACAGTTTTGAAATCTTTTGAGCGACGAAGTCAAAGGAATTTTTAAAAAAAGACGAGATTTTGGCAAATGAGAATGGTGAATTGAAGAGGGTCACAATATTATGCTAAAAACAAAAGCACATAATTATTCTCTGAACACGACATGCAAGGCAACGAATGAAGCCCACCAGCATATAAATACTTTGGCCATCTGAAGCCGCAACAACACCTACATCATTCTTTGTATCTTAATTTATTACTGGAAGTCTTTTACAAAAAATATGTTTTCAAAGACGTGACACGTTATAGAGAGAAACGATCATGTTTACATACAGTTACTTTTAATGGTAAACCAACAGACTTTAAATGCCACCAGTGTAACTCGAAATGTGAATTACTTCGGCCACATAAATATGTTTGGGCCACGCACACATACGTACCATGTTCTTGCATATACCGATTTCTTAGAAATTCTCCAGAGGAAAAACTATGAGTTGCATGGTACGGTTAAGTAGTTGTAGTAGTAGTAGACTTCAAATGCACAAAAAAAATGAATGTTAGTGCTTATAAACTTTTTAAGAAGGGCACAGCTATTAATTTAAATTAAAGACATGCCGCAATCATACTTAGGAAAAACATTGTGTCGGTTTTAGCGAATGCAAAAATTTCAATTTGAAGGGTTTTTTTGCGAATAAATGCGAAATTTCCGATCTCAAAACTATTTTTTTGCGAAGTTTTGATTTTTTATTTGAGAAATTTACGTATCTCTAGTGATCACTGAAGCACCAGAGTGTGAGTTTTTGTTTTACCTGTGCTTGAAGTGCATTTGAAATATTTTTAAAATTCAATTTTCTCAAAACTACATAAACTATTTTTAAGTTCAGTTTGAGTTAAACTCGAAAAAAAAAACCAAATAAAAAAACAAACCGGCAACCAAAATCCTGAAAATTCTAATTGAATTGTACAAAAATATCCACAGAATTGGGGAAAAAAATATGCAGAGCCTAAAGTGAATAAAATTTTTTAAATGTGTTCCCTTAAATGTGCAGGGGATTTTTTCCCATAAGACAGCACGGAAGCCAAGATCATGAACCAACCATTCCCTCTAAAACCAAGTAACAATGCGAATTTATTCAGTGGGACTTAAATGAAATGATTCAATTTGGGTGTCGATTACGAGCATGAAATGAGACACAAGCGTCGTTTTTTCGGGTGCTCGCGAGCAGCAGGCTGAAGATGCTCGACTTTTACTCGAACGAAAGCGAACATGTCGACATAAGGGTACGTCCATACTGCACCGCTTCCCGCTTCTCGCTTTATTGCTTAAACGTGGCAGTTGTAGAAGGCGAGATGATCCCGCGCGATTCTAGCCGGTGGTGGCTATAGTGCACCGCTCGCGGGAGCGTCTGCCTGCATGAGCAGTTGGCATCATGGAGCTATCACGTGGGAATCTATTGTGTTTTTGTTGACAACAAAAAATATTTATCATAAAATTAAACATGAAAGAATGACGAATGTACATAAAATGAATAGGACTCGCCTTGAAGTTGCAATGGGTTCAGTGTAATCGCTAATTATAGTTAATTAAATAATTGATAAATTAGCGATTTCACTTTTAGTGCCACAACAAATTTTCGATTGGAAAAACAAGAATTAATCGTTACAAAATTCCGCTTGATTTAGTTTTATCGTTAATTAGTTTATTAACGATAAAACTAAATCATGATCGATAATTAGCTAATAAACTAATATCTTTAGTTATCGTTAATTAGTTAAAATGATTAACGATAAAACTAAATCAAACGGAATTTTTATTAATTAACGATATCGTTTTTATTCTGTCAACTAATTAATTAACGATTAGTATTAACAATAATTATTCATAAAAACTCCGTTGGATTTAGTATGATCATTAATGATCCTTAATTAATTAATGATTTCGCTTATTATTGTCATAACTAATTAACGATTAGTATTAGCAACAATTATCCAACAAAAACTCCGTTGGATTCAATATAATCGTTAATTAACCTTAATTAACGATATCGCTTTTATTATGCCATATTTAGTTCACGATTAGTATTAACAATAATTATTCGTCATAAAAACTCCGTTGGATTCACTATAATTGTTAATTTTCCTTAATTACTTAATTATTAACGATTTCTCTTTTATTGTCATAATTAATCAACGATAATTAATCATTACAAAAACTCCGTCGAAATTTACTATTCCACTATAAAACGAGCACTTAGAGGAAAGTATCCGTTTTAAAGTGCAAGCGGTGAGCCGGTCGAGCGAGAAAAAGAAATAATAATTCATTCCGGTTAAAGCGAGTAAAAGCCGTTTGAGCCGGTAAAAGCAGGTAGGCGAGCGCACTATGGCCGCCTCAATGAGTTTTCACGATCTTTTTTCAGCCGCGATAAAGCGAGTAGCGAGAAGCGGTTCACTATGGACGTACCCTTAGACAAAACGAAATCATTTCGAATATAACAAGAATATTTCGCGTTGTCTTTATAAAGAAGCCACTTCGAATCCTATTAAACTTTGATAATTCGGGCCGCGTTGAGGGATTTTGCGGGCGGTGTAGAAACACTTTTGTGGCCCTCTACAACAGAGGCTCTTGGCCTTTTGTGTTCCACGGACTCTTTGCAACAACAAAATGAGATCCCTCGGATCCCATATGCCAGTAAAATGAAGGTCACGGACCCCTTTACAAAATAATCTTTAGTTTATAGCAATGTAAAAACAATGTGTTAGCCGTTTTCTCATCAAAGCTCACGGTTTCCCTTGAAATCTCTCCAATGAGCATAATAGGCCCGAGGACCCTTGTTTAAAATCCACTGCTCTAAAATATGTCTGGGCTCCCGCCCTCCCAAACGATCAAAAAATATTTTTTTTAAATCAAAATTACGAAAGAAAATACCTTTATATGTTATGATAATCAATTTCTGTTAATATTTCAATGCTATTCGAAGGCTAAGAACTCAAAATTTCCTTTTAAGAAACTCATTGTGACCCATCCTCTAAGCCATATAATGATAAATCCTTGGCCCGTGGTCCAAATGTGGCAGGGGGGGGGGTTTGCTGATGTGGCCTGCCCCCTCAAACCTAATTTTGTAAAAATAAACTGAGCGGCACATTTACAGATCGCTTAGGTGACACGCGACACAGTTCCAGAACACTTAAGCGATCCGTGGCACATTTAGAAATCCCTTGAGTACTTAAGTGGTACTTAAGTACTTAACCCAGTGCCTCTCTACATCACTCAAGTTACCCGCGGCATATTCCCAGATTACTTAAGTGATCCGCGGCATAATTACGGATCACTTGAATGATGCGTGGCGCAGTTCGAGAGTACTTAAGCGGCCCAAACACATTTTTAGATTACTTGAAGGATCCACGAAACATTTAGAGATCACTAAAGTGGCTCTCCAGGAGACTTATCAATAGGGAGATTGTTAGTTTAGGTGACCACAAACCACAGTTCAGGGTGCCATTAAGAATATTTCCTATTTTTATAAGGGGTGGTTGATGACCCCTTCATCCAAACAAACTAACTTCCCCTTGTCATCAAAAGTCAGCAAATCGGAAACCCGATCTAAATTTAGAGCAAAATTTTTCTCTCTCTCCTGTGCAAAAAAAAAATCCCTCTTTGTGTGTGTGTGTGAAGATATGTTTTTTTTTTTTGTTAAACCGGGGGGCATTCAAATTTTCCAATTACTCAAGTTTTTATGAATTTTGAAAGTATTTACGAATTTATGGGACACACCCCGTATTTCAGTTTCAAGCTCCAGTTTTCAGGACCTCGAATTTTTTGTACCCAGTGTGGCTTCACCCTCCACAAAAAAAATCGAAATCCCTGCGCGTTGTTCATAAAATTTTATTTTGTACGAGTCAGACAAATCAATTCACCAATCCTTAGGAAGCCTACGAATTAATAAAGGAAACGGACAAAAATTATCGGTATAACCCTCCTGTAAAACGAAGTCAGAATACTGATATCTCCGTTCGAAACTTATCCCTCCATATTCAGTATTAGTAGTACACATTAGGTTGTTCAAAACCGGGTTCGAGGGGTGGGATGGAAAAGTAACCCCCCAAGAACGGTAACCAAACATATTAAGGAGGTGCGTGCACGTATACGTGCTCGCGCCCCAAAGTCCTCCGGTTCCAAATTCAAACAGAAAACGGGAAGTTGAGATTCCGTCTCTTTAGCCACCTGATTCCCCGATATTGTCCCCTCATATCAACCTGATTAATGGTTTGCAAAAGAGAGAGAGAAAAAAAAACCCGGGAATATACAAGAAAAAATCTTATTTGTCCTAAAAACGTACGCGGCCATTTTTTTCTGCTTCTTACTTCCATACATACATATCTGCATGTGTAGGAGATTAATGGTGAATTGATAGTAGGGGGGACACACAATCCCAGGTATTGGGGGGGGGGGCTTTGCATGGGGCGTGAGTCTTCCATGTACACGAAGGGATGACACAGAATACGCCTCCGAAAAAAAAGTCCAGAAAATGGAGTTCGTCTTCTCCCTTACCCCTGTATGAGTAGTTTCTTTTTTTTTTTTGCTTCTTGAACGTATTTCCCCCATTTCTTTCGCTATATGTGCTTTTTGTGTGTGTCTTTGGTGACAATAGTCGATCATCTGTAACGTGAATTTCCCATAAGTGTCACTTAGCGCGAGGAAATTGATAATTTTCACATTGAAAAGGGGGCCGAATAGAATGTCACGCAGAACTGGACAGAATCGAGCTATTTTTAGACCTAAAGAAAAAAAGAGAGAGGGGGCCGAAGAATTTACATCTTGCACTCGTTTAATGTGTACACGGCCGATACGAGTCCACTACCAATCACAGGCGTACGCAGGACAGGCTTTTAGAAGTGGAGAAGCATTATAAATTGAAAGAAATCTATCTATATATATATATATATATAATTGATTTTGTGTGTGTGTGTGAGAGAGAGAGAAAGAGAGAGAGGGCTACTGTAAAAGTTTGTCAGAGCTAGGCAATTGCCCGACACGGCCAAAAAAATCTCTCGGGCAACAATGGTTCCTTGGCCTCAACATTGACTTTTGGAATGTTTACTTTGGTTACCGTGGTTCCCTAGCAATTCGTTTCAGACATGCATATGTCTTTGCAATGGTTTGTCCTTTCTTTAATGCTGCCAGTATTATGTATAATAGTTTATTCCTTTGTAATAGTTTGTCACTTTTTCCATCCTCCCAGTAACTGAAGAAAACCCGGGCAGCGCCGGGTATTATAGCTAGTTGATTATAAATGCGTTCTAGAGTATTTTCTTTGTTTTAAAAAAAATATTCTAAAATCTTGAACCGTCTTTGGGAAAAGCGGACACGAGCTTCCAATAGTTCTCGCTTGCGTTCGCCCCTGCAGCGAATACGAATATTTCTAAAGCTGTGCAGTGATACCTCGGCTAACGAAGATAATTCGTTCCAGAATCACGTTCGTAGCCGAAATCTTCACTAGCCGAAACGCGATTTCTCATAAGTTTCTACGGGAAATCGTTCAATCTGTTCCAGATACAGCCCAAAATGTAAAGATAAGTTTTTAAAACACCAAGGAGCGCTCTAAAAAAATCAAAAACTGGCCGAAGACAAAAATGAACAACTTCAAAATTGTATAAATTAGCATTTGCAGGAAGATGAGGCACTGAAGATAGTTTTTCCCGTGTACACAAGCAACACCAGCTAAAGCTAATACAACCCAGTCGAGTCGTAGGTGTTCGTGCTTATTAGTGATTTGGTTAGCTCATTTGTGTGTCGGATACATACAGATCATAGACTTAAGATTGCATAATGTCGGTTTATAGTTATACAATATTATGTTTATGACGAGATGGAAAAGATAATCTCTTAGAATGTCCATACTGTTCACTTTGATGCTGAGTCTTGCACTGAAAGAACACGTGCTCTGAAAACACAGGCTGCTTTTTTAAATGCATTTTCTATTGGGTGATTCTTTCACTTCACATGAAATGATTAAAAATACTTTCAGAAGGAGAAGTAGGTACACCTGGAAAAAGATTCCGGAGTGAACATGAGTTAAAATCGGGCCCGAGTGATAGTAATTCTGATGATGATTGGCGCGAAAATTCAGCTTTTACGACGCGGCTGTTTTATGACAGCACGTGCATCCACATCAACGAAAATGTTCGTCACCCAAATTTCGCATTCGTTAGCCAAGGCAAAAAACCACGAAAAAACATTCATTAGCCGAAGTATCAGTGTAATTGGTTCGCTGATTGTGTGTGATTGCGTTGCGAATTTCTGTGATCTCTTAAATGAGGAGTTCCGTATTTATTTTCGAGAAAATCTTTCGGACCATCACGTGAGTAAATATTCGATGAAAAATTCCGCATGGCTAAACCAAATGCTGGTGTTTTTTTCCCACCTGCCGTATTAACCGGATTTTTTGTCGTATTAGCGATGATTCATCCAAATGCCAACAAGAGAGTTGTATTAAGTTCATCAAGTCCTTGTTCTGGGCAATGGTCACGTGCGACACGCTTTTTCGTGTCTGAATTTTACTTTTCTAATCAATGATTATAAAAAGCAATAGCGCGCATTTAAATAATTCCACACTTATACCGATATGTACGAATATATTAATTTTTTTCTGCATGATAACGCAAAATATAGTCTGTAATTTTCGTCAAGTATAGAGAGAGAGAGATGATGCTGTTTCCTCGGCCCACATTACTTCAGGAAAAATATTTTTTTGGAGGTTATGCCGATATAAACCTTTAGAAAGAAAAGTTGGTCGTTATGTCAGGGTTCCCGCAGTTATTGCATGTCTTCTCCGCGAATCGAATCCGGGTCTTTCACTCAGCGCATCACACTGCTAATGTTTGTTATAAGGAAAAGAAAGTTGTGTCTCTGGTTTATTTGTTAGAGCACTTGTCCGATATGCAAGAGGTCTCCTGCTTATACAGGGTGATTATAATTAAAATTTCCGTACTGCTAGTACTTTTTCACTCAACCGATTACGGCCAAATTTTTAGGATATCTTAATGAGACCGTGAGAAGAGAGATTTATGAAATAAATAAATAAAAGTTCAATTTTCGACCACCAGGTGAAAAAGTAATGCTCTATTTTATTCAATTCTCCTTTTTCCGTCCAAGTAGTTTCAATATACTGACGCTGCTCAGACAAATTTAGCACCCGTCGGCATACTGACACTACTCTGATACTATCCGTTCTGGAGAACGTATTCAATTGAAACTTGGTGCATACGCTATATGGTCCATGGCGAAAAAGTAAAAATCAATAAAAAACGCCACTTTTTCACTTGGTGGTCGAAAATATAACTTTTTATTTAAATTTCATAAATCTCATTAAGATATACGAAAATTTTGGCTGTATTCGGATAAGCAGTTTTGAGAAAAACTACCCAGAGTACGGGGACCTTTATTATAATTACCCTTATCTTCTATGGAAAAAGAGCGCGGGTCCCGGTCGAATTGATGATATGGAAAACGATGCGGGGTCGATTCCCGGAGAAGACACCAATTCTATTTTACCGCATACCAACTCCGGTCATAGGAAATAGCCATACAGAAATTTCCAACCAGAGGAGTTGGGTGGGAAATGAAGGCTCCATCCACATCGGTGGTCGCTCCAGGATCGGTAGGTAAAGAACTTGCTTCTAACGTTCTATGCCCAGATTCGAACCCGGAGGAGAAAGCTAACGTTCCTTTCTAAAGGTTTGTGTTCGAATAAGATCGAGAAAAATCTCTTTCCTATCGTCAATTAATTTTGTAAATCAGTGGTGAAAATTAGGATGGAGGTTGATACGATACGGAAAAATAAGAATCAGGATATAAATTGATAAGTGGGAATTCGCTTCGATTTCTGTTTCAAAGTTTAATGAGGAATAATTAATATAGAAATGGAATCTCTTATGAAATCGCCTTTACTGATAATTGAGAACCAAACAAAGATTTGTGCACTTGACTGAAATGTACAATATGATCCAGTAAAACTCGAATCAACAACTCAAGTTCTACAGCAGTGTTCTTCAAATAGCATTTATTCGAAGACCCCCCCTGGTGAGGGAATCAAGGACCGACTAGGTGGGACCTTAGCAGAAATGATATAAAATCCATATATGACATACACCTTCCTCTCGAATGACTATGCCGTAAATTTCAAACCGGTGCTCCGCAGAACTCTTGGGGTTCCACGAGACTTTTGCTGAGGTTTGGCCGTCTCAAAAGCTGTAATAATTTTTATTGCTGTCGCTATAAAATGACCCAATAAATTGGTTTACTTTTTACGGGGTAAATTATCTCTCTGGCGTGAACTAAAACGTTGAAAATCTGGACTATGGCACGGCATAGGTATAGCTGTCTCAAGAGCACCATATCTTCCCCTTCCCCGGGCAAGTGATGTTCAGGGGCCTCTATCTGGCTAGAATTACCGGCCTGCCGGTTTAACACACTTACTCTCGAAAATCATAGTACCACATCCCATAATCACGAAACTCTTCTAAGCGCACGACCCAGGTGGGCCCACGCTTTAAAACGGCACTGAGCATAGGGGGTCCTTGGTCTTCTCTGTGTTTATTTATTTTACAGTATTGTTGGTCGAGTAGACCTATACAAGAGATGCGTTTGAATGTGGTACATATGAGGGGGTTGAAGTATGGACGAATGCATGGCAGTCGACTTATCCTCATTTTGATAGGAGAAAAAGGTTTTACTAGAATTGTTACCACGGGTTCCCATGTTAAAAATTTTGTGATTTCACTATCTAGTGGCGAATTATTAGAGCTGAGATTTAGTTAATTTTTTTTAATGTAACAAAGCGCAAACATACGTACAGACATAAGTATATAAATACAAACATAGTTAAACATAAAAAAACATACTTAGCGACCTCAAGAGACTCGAAGGTTCTTTCAACAGCTTAGCACTTCTCGATTGCATTTCTAGACTTAAGTAAGAATTGTTGAAAATGTGACTGATGAATGTTACACCGCTCCGACTTACCCCCTCATATATTGTTTAATATTGTACGAAAATTTAGTGATTGTGGGAGAATCCACACAATAGCGGAGGGGAGTTTGTTCCATTCAACCATGTATAAGGAAAGTAGCTGTATATTTAAAGCAATGAGTAGAAGCAAAAATGGGTTTTTGGGGATGGTCAGGTCTATTGGCGAAGTAGGGTGGCTTAGCTAAAATTTTAGAAGTATCGAAGTTTAGATGACTATGGAGAATCTTATAAAGCATGGTTAATCAAGAAATAAGTTGGAGAGTAGTAAGAGGGTTCTCGTTCAAGTTCGGAAACGGAAACAAAAGAGGACAGCAGGTCCAAAAGATGCCCAAAAGGACTGTGATGACTGTAAATCTCTAGATTGCTACCAATTTAAGTAGCCGGTTGGAGGAAAAAAAAGTTTAATGTTCTACGATTAATTTTCTCTATTTCAGCGCTTCAGTTTGATTTTTTTAAATAAATCGGTGATATGAAAAAATTCAAATCAAAGGTTGCTTCTCGTCAAGTTTACTTGGATTTTCGGCGTCATAAACGAATAGTATATGTATAATCTTTCTTGTATGTTTTTCTTTGTTTACGTCTTGTGTTATTCATGCGTGTGTCGTTAAATGTGCATGTTGCTAACATGTAAAACAATACGTTTCCCGATAACAATCACCAAAAATCACTCGCTCTACATGTGAAAGCCCGAATTTTTCCGTAAAGCGTACCACATTAATCAGGATTAGACATATTTCTGCAAGATTATTCAAATATTCCCATAATCTTTGCATTTCATCTCCTTTCTTCTTCCGTAAGGATAGAAGTAGTATGGAATGTAACATGGAAATTTCTCATCTCGATATTTTTTTTTCGTAAATGAAAAAACGAGGAACTTGCGATTATATGCATCGCATCGGAAGTTCCATCAAAGCAGGGAGGGATACGATGATGGAGAAATAGTAAAAAAAGAAGAACACCTTGTTATTTTTTTACTTCTCCTCGAAGAAGCAAAGAAAAAATGGCATAATAGCGCTAAAAGCCCAAAAAATGACACGTGCGGATTATGATAATCCTTTAAAGGCCCACTTTTCCGCTCTTTCAAGTTTTAATCCCAACACAAAAGAGTGCATCTTATATTCCAAAAATATTTTTGATTAGAGTAGGTTACAAAAGCAGGATCAGAGAAATTCAAATAATTCAGGCAACCAACCAACCGACCGACCCGGGGAAAAAAAGAAGAGATCCCGAAGGAACTGTTCGTCTCAGTTGCGGTTGAGCTCAAGGGATACCTTTTGATGCCAAAAGGGGTGGAAAAGATAACAGTTTATCATGGATTTAGCTCCTCAGCACACCTATGTCTTCTTATTGTGACTAGCGGACGTTATTGTGGCTCGTGTTATTGTTAATGCTTGTACTACAAGGTAAAGCTATTCCTGTTGGTTTAATGGTTGTTGAAAGCCCGTTTTTATAATGTAGATGGGAAAAAAATTGAATGTTTTGCTCTTAAATACTCGAGCGAGAGAGAGAGAGAGAGAGAAAAAAAAAAGAAACGGCGCTCTCAGGGTGGACGTCTTTTGTTGATGAGCATTTCCCACAGAGCCGCTGTGCGTTTGATCAGTCGCCCTTTCTTCTCCATTTGCCAAGTAATTCATCCAGAAATCATCCTAACTGCACAAAATAGTATGCCCACGTAAAAAATAAAAAAACAGCGTAACATAAGCTAACAACAATGGCTTTTACATGTTCCAGTATTCGCGAGTTATGCATATGTACCGTATTTTCATTACTGATACAGTAATACGTCGGGTGGAAGTTTGTTGACATTTCCGCCAGAGGTGAATGATCAGCGTCATTTGAACTGATCCATGCACATACGGTTTCGATAATCCAGTTTCCAAGAAATGATAAAAAGCTCCTCTCTTTTGAACTCGATGAATCATTTTTGCCTCGGAATTTCGAATCCCAATCGCCATCGATCTATCTTGAACGTGGTTATTTTAGTCTTACTTATATTTTCGGCTTCATGTGAGCCTAAAACGTATTTAGGTACGCAACTCACTAGAAATATCGTTTCGCTGTCATTTGTTTTTTTTAAATTGGTTTTCGTGAACCCCTGAACGAGCAATCATACCTTCCTCCGGAAGTACGTGTACCACTGCTCCGGAATATTATGTTATATTCCCTTCTATTCACGGTTTCAGGGTACATTAAAAATTGCTGATAGTTAATCTTTCTCGGCACAGTAAATGTTTCTACGCAACTGTCCCTATAAGAGGGGAGAGGGAATATCATTAGCAAATAATGAAAATTTCTACACTGACACTCTCGAATGAAAGCTTTTGATAATACTCAAGGATATTATATATCACAAAAAAGTATAAAAAAAAAGTAAAAATAACACGATAGATCACCACAAAAAAATCGAATTAAAAGAGAAAAAGGAATCAGTAAATCAGTTTCTTTTGTAAATTGATTACCTGTGTGGATCCTCTGATGAGCTTTCAGATGCGAACTTTTGGTATAAACTTTGTTGCAGCCTGTGTTAGGAGAAGAAATACAATTTTGTTATGATTGAATTTGAGAAGGCATTCAAAGAAATTCACTTGCATCCTATAAAATCTCAAAAGGAAATAAAACGTTATTGAATTTTATCTCAGGTTTATTTTTCACACAAAAAATACAAATACGAAAACAACAACAGGTAAATTACCAAAACAAAGGAGAATTTCTTTTGCAACTACACACTTGCTGATACAGTCGGACCCACTTATAACGAAGTCGGACAAATCAGCGAAATCATTCGTTATACGCGAACTTCGTTATATCTATACCGCTTAAAAAATGATGCGATTAAGCAAACTAAAGCATTTTACATGCACGATACACATTTTTCAATGATCTGAGCATTCTTAAAATGAGAGAGAGAATAGGTTAAAATGATATATATATATATATATTTTAATAAAGATTATTATTATTTTTTAAGTATCAGGTAAAATATTCGAATACATCAACAAAAGTATGTGTCAACCATTGCTTCTTTTTGTGATATTTTTGTAGATTTTGAACGTTTTGTGTTTGACCAGGAAAAATGAGTTTCTTTTTTTTCTCGTAATAGAACCGACACCGAAAAAAAATTTCATTTCATTTTTTCGAACCATCTAGAAAGAATTCCGAATGATCCCTTTTTTTCTTTTCTTTTATTAATACCTGGTTTTCTTTTTCAATTTTTGGCTTTCAACCAACTGTATAGCTACAATTTTTGAAGCAATGAGTAACGTTTTGCTCTTGGGACATTATCAAAAATAATTTGCGCACGATGAAACCAACACAACCAACGTCCGAATCTGACTTGAGAATGGCGAATTTCCGCTACAGGTTGTTTGTAGATGTTTAGGTGGTGGTGTTTTGGATTTCTTGGGAATAAATAACCTCAATCCTCTCTTTCTAATGAAGTTGTTTGCAAACAAAATAAGATTTATATGTAACAAAGTGGAGGGAAAGAAAGAAAAGAGGATTTACAGTACCCAAAACAGCTCTAATAGAATGTCTTCAACACCCCATATATGTTGATGTCTTCCAAGGAAACAAAGGAGACATTATCAGTTGCAGAAAGGTAAATTTACAGATAAGATAAATCGTGTTTGAAAATCGGTCGAAAATTCGTTACAGGCGTCCTTTGTTGAAATCGGTGTTCGATAACTTATAAGCGACGAAAATATGGCATTGATAAGGAATGAAAAATTCACTGGGCACGGAAAAACTTCGTTGTGTAAAAATGCATGTTCGTTATAAGCGAGTCCGACTATATTAAAAAAGAAATTATAGTTTTATAATTTTATTTCTCGGGGAGATGTCTAACCGCGAATTTTTACCGTTACAAAAAGATTTGACTGTTACATATCTCGTGTCGAAATATGAAAAAAAAAATTGTTTTTTGCTTTTTTGTAGTCTTTTGCCTATATTCCAACTGTTTCCATCATCCAGTCAATTTTGTGAATGCACTATAATAAAGCTATTTGTTCACCGGTTATGTGAACAAAGAACAACTGCTGTGGACATGCCGAAAGAACTGCTACTAAGAATGTTATTTATACACAGGGTGTCTTGTAAGGTGTCTAATGCGGCCTTTATCTTAGCAACCGACCGTCAAAGAGGTATAGTTTAAATTTAAAAGATGTCCAAAAGGCGTTCAAAACTTGCACTGCCCCAGTTTTGAGAGTGCAAATACAGTGTATCACAAAATAAAAAAATCCAAATTTTTTACACGGCGCGCATGATAAACAAACAGCATGCCACCAAAGTAATTGAATAAAAATTAATTCAAAAATAAAGAAAACTGTTAAGTTTATAAAACGATGAAAAAACTGTGATTTCATTGACTCAATCTTGTTTGAAATGTGATCTCGCGACACCCGTTAACCCCTAAACTAAATACTACAGATCCATAGAGAGATTAATTTAGAATAATTGACGATATATTAAATTCTCTCTCAGGTGTTGACGATATATATACCTCGTGTTCTTAAAATCCTTTTAATTTTAGCAATAGAAAAATCCTAATAAATACTCTAGGACAGAGGTTTCCAACGTAAATGCTCTCGTGAAACCCTTGATCGTTATGATGCCGTTATTTCGTACAACTCAAACATATACTGTATTTTGAATCTTTCTCTTTCATAAAGGGTGTATGTAAGCTCTCACGGAAGGGTTTCGCGGAATACCAGTTGGAAAACTGTGCTTTAAGACAATGGTGCGCAAACTTATTGAGGCGCAACCCTCTTTTGACCAAAAAGTTTATCGCCGACCCCCTACATAGGCTAACCATATGTCCCACGACCCCCACATAGGTTGACCATAACCAGGACATTCCGATTTTTTTCCAGTATACGTGCTGCCCCGAAAGCCCTTTTCGGAACTTGTTTCGATTTCAATTAGGCGATATTGACTTCCAAAGATATTAAATTTTTTTAGTATCATATAAATATTTACTTTGTATTTTGATATATCTAAGTGTCCCTTATGCAAGATGGAAGTGAGCGAGGTGTTGGTCTTTGATTTTCGTATGCTGGGTGATTAAGAAAGAATCATCCTATTTCATTCCTATGAGTCTACAGTTGAAATGGACCACACATTTCCCCCGTATACATTGTGATTCAGAAAAGATGGGAAAAACTTTAAGAGGTGATAGTACACACCAATACAAACAATTGTCATCAAAGAATGCACGGTCCAACATGAAATGCAAAAGCGCTAAAAAACAGCCGCACCGCAAACGTTAAAGCGGTATTCCTGTTGTGATTTATCGAGAGAAAAAAAAACATGGATGCAAATGTAACCTGGGGAATAAGAAGAAACCGTATGAAAATCTGCGTCACTATGAATAAAAGGCGAAGACCCCAGGCCTGTGACATTATTCCATCGTGCAACCGTTCTAACAGTTGTAACGTAAGGGATAATGGCGAACTTTGTTTGAGTCCGCGCCTTTTATTCATTTTGATGCAGATTTGCATACGGTTTCTTCTTCTTCCCCATGTTATTTTCATGCATGTTTTTCTTTTTCTCTCGATAAATTTCAACAGGATTGTAACGTTCGCGGAGCGGTTGTTTTCATTTCATGTTAGACCATGCATTCTTTGGTGACAGTTGTTTGTATTGGTGCGCTTTAATTATATCACCTCTTAAAGAGTTTTTCCCATCTTTCCTGAATCACCCTGTATTCACATATTACTTATCATTCTATTCTGTGGTTTTTATTTTTTTTAAAATATACAATTTTGGAATCGGGTGATTCTCTCCAAGTCACCCTGTAAAAATACTAACTTGATATCGTCTGCCGCATGCTAGAAGCACGAATGTACAAATTTCCTTCTTTTTACCAGCTGTTTGGATATGCTTTTGTTTTGCCATCTAAGTTATGCATGAAACGCGAATGTGTATCCCCTATTGAAACACGTTACAAAAAACATTTTAGGAAAATAGAGTAATATGGGTAGAATAAACATTCAAACGTCATTTTCCACGTTCCAAGGCACATTCGTGATTCTATCGTGACGGATAACGGAGCCGATATATTGATTATTGTGCGAGTAGAATTTGATAAAATTACATTGTAGGATACATGGTAATTACCTCAGCTGAAAATAAAGGTATTCTTTAGTTTATACGTATTTTTAAATAAAAATGGATTTCTTATTCGGAAGGATTTTATGTTGGAAAATGTCTCGCGAATCCCCCCCCCCCCCATTTTAGTACACTGACGGGGTTTGCGCACCACTGCTTTAGGATGTCGATTGGGAAAAGTCGTTGAAACATTTAAACTCCTCATCAATGTGGAGATTCGTTGAGCCAAGTTTATGTATTGAAAATTTTTTTATACGAGTATCAAAGGAAATCTCAGTATATCCTGTTCTATTTGGAACAATGGGCACGTTTTCTGCTATTATAATAAAAGCACGCCTCAAATAACCGTTTTATTATTTTTTGAAGAGCTATTTGTGTGTGTGTGTGTGTGTGTTTTTTTTCTAATTTTTAAACAAACTTTCCAGAAAGTAGCCATCAGCTATTCGAGCCGATTTCCCTATCAAAAAGTCCCGCCACAGAGAGCAACAGACTGACAACGGTAAAAATATTCAATTAGTATTACAGATCATTCATAGATTGCAAAATAGATGGTAGCACTAAAATTCACGCAATGCATACTCAGACGACTGTTAGGCACATTTACACACTTTCGGCACAATTCATTCGGTAGTAAATCGCCCCGTGGCCATAGACCGGAGTTGTGCTCGGTTTGAAAGGAAGAAAGAAAGGCTCCGCCGTCCAAAACGCCACTACTCACACGGTAACTCAGAAGTAGAAAAAAGCACCGTCGGAAGTATTTTTATGAAAAAATTGGCATTTATTCTTTATTAGAAAGCGTGTATCACCGTGATTAAGATTACGGATCCATCTCTTTCTCGCTGTTGTTCGTTTCTTAGGAACAGGATCCACTCGAACTGAAGCTCATGAATCAAACATCTGACAGCGACGATGAACAAAAAACGCGACAAGTCTTCTTACGCAACGTCGAAGATGAGAATTTTTTTTCTTTTTCGAATTCGATGCAGTCGTAGATGGAAAAAAGGGGGGGGGGGGAAGAAATAGCAGAAAGAGGTGTTTTTGACTGAGCATTTGCGAGATTCTGACTGCGCCATTCGGTGGCTTCCAGCTGCGTACGTACAAGGAAGGGGGTGTAAGTAATAGCAGTTGTAGCACCATCTTCCCACCTGTGTTCCTCACCGATTGCAAATTCTGAAATAAAGTGTAATGGCTTCATCAGGGAAATGATGGAGCTTTGCAAAAACAGGAAACTCCACGGGTGGGTATCTTGGAATTCGATCGTAGAATGAAATATCACAGCCACGTTCCTTCATTCTTTATTTCGGAACACTTTCTCGCGGTATTTTATTTCGGTGAACGTCAAACATATATTTATAAGACTTTTTGAAATAAATTGTGTTCATTTCATTTTCTATTTCGTGGACATCGACTCAATGTTCTTATTGCATCGGCATTCACGCGAGTGCCGATCTATGAAAATAAAGCTGCTGTGAACAGGGGCGTCGGAAGTGGTTTAGACCTGTGGGTGTTCATATTGAGCTTTCGTGCAAGAAATTTCGATTTCTACATTAATTCTGGGGTTGCTCGAGCCGATAAACTTATATAGACGCCTAGAACGGGGGGGGGGGGAGAAAGGAAGGGTATAAACCCCAAAGGAGGGTTTATAGTGAACGTGGGGGCGGGATGTCCATCTCTGCTGTCCCCTGTTTCATAACACAATATGGAAAGAAATCCAATTATCTAGCTAAAGTTTGCTGTAAAAAAGTAAAGCATCCCTCCAAGGCATTCCTCTGAATACAGTATGAACAACTTTCAAAAAACAAGAACATTATTTGTGTAAAACACTCTCTTTAGACGCTAATTTAATTTAAGGAAAATCAAAAATTAATTTTTTAATAGAGATTTAAAGAGGATATTATAAACTTTACATTTTCTTTAATTTATACAAATACTGTATAACTTCTACCCACTCCATTATACATGCGCTACACATAATACATGCGCGCATGTGTTTTTTTGTTTTCAATTTTCTCATTCAAACAGTTCGGCATTAGAACAATTCATTCTTACCAATTTCTTCATGTCCAGACACTTTTTATTAATGCGATAATCGCAAATGGCACTGCTATTGCAAAAAAAAATCCTTTTTTTACTTCCTCAAAATTGGAATTTCCGATAAGTCGAACTAACGATGACTTGAAGTTTTCCGTCCGCCGCTGTACTTAGGCCGGGATCACACTACAAAACTTTGATGAGAAATCTTTTACAATACTTGAAAAAAAAGACCAATAAGCCTATTGGTTGCATTTTTCAAGTTTTATATATAAATGAGCTATTATAAAACTTTTATAGTGTAATCCCGGCCTATTGAGATTTGACTGTATTGTAGGCAGGAAGACGTCCTATCTTTCACGGTAATATAAGAGCGCCCTCTGACGATGTATACGGAGCTCAGAGGCAGACGTCGACGTGTACGTGGGTGAGACCAGACGTGGCCTCCCACACTGACGCTTTTGTTATATTATTTTGTTTCTTATTTAATCAAGATCAATGGATTGAACTATCTTAGCATCCCTTTTAATTGTATTCATGTGAGCATTCCCCACAGCATTTCTAACCAGTTTTGTTTTAAACTCTTGTCGAAGATATAATTGAGTAGCGAAGTAAAATGTCTGTCTTATTACCTTCAAAGATTATGATTCGAGCCTAGACCTGTGTAACTGTATTTGATGCATTTTTTCCCCGGGATAATAGATATATCGATACATTCTACTACACGGAGTGATTGACGCCTTAGATTCATTATCTTAAACCTGTTGCTCGCAAGCAGTGCAGTAATCATTGAACCTAAGAGTGCTTGATGTTTGCGTTAGAACATGTTGGTTTCGTGCTTGAAAAGTCTTGATCGACAACCCCATTAAACCCCCCCCCCCTTACCCAAGTTGCATTCAAGAAATCAGTCGTTATATTGGTATCAGTTAACCTTTATAGTAGCATTCCCGAGCTATCTCGTGAAACTTGATCTGCTTTATTTCGGTCACCCCAAAATATCTCGGGTTTTTAACACGCTTTTATTTCCAACGTGGCAGTGATAATGCGGATCAGGAAAATTTTAAAACCGTTTAAAGGATTAAAGCGTATGTTAGGGTTGCATTGCCGATTCTCGGAAAGAGATCACTGCTTCAGTAACTCAAACGAAATTTCGATGAGTGGTACACTATTGTTCCAAATACGGAAGAACATTCTGACGTAAGGAAAGACAGAAGATAATTGAGTACACCACCCCTTGCTAAATCAACCCACAGGCCCCCATATTGTACCTACAGATTCTATCAGCCCCCCTCCCACCAAATCAGTTATTGTCTTTTCCTAAAGCGGCGATACCGCCCATCCTGGGAAACACTTCTAGACAACTGAGTCATGCAAATTGTTCATCGAATATAAATCATGTGCATATTAGCTCTGATACTAGACTCGAAAACATTCATTATGACTTTTTGAAACTTTTTGGAATGATAATCCTTATCACAGCAGCAGCCATGTTTATTTTGAGTTGCTAACACTTTTTTTTTGGTGATTTTCCCAACTTTTGGCAATGTCTAGGGAAACAAATGGTGATATCCCGTATTTTGCCGTACTTCAGATCACAGTTTCCGGTATTTGACTCGATGAAATATCGTCATCTAGTGATGAGGAATGTGTACGAGGTGCATGTACACGGTTAAGTAGCTGTAGTAGTCACAATTAATGGGGTTTTTTTCGTGGTTAACATTTTTGTTTATTGCGATTTTCCGTCAAGTTTACTTTATTTCCCTAATATTCAGCAACAATCAGCTAATTTGTCGTAAGTTACATTTTTTTATAGCTATCCTCCATACTTGGTGCATATTGCAATTTACCGCATTTTATACATCAGATACGGTTACCTTAAGTCCCTACCAGTGCCACAGTGGTAGTTGGCTGAAATTGGTTTTCTGTGGTTCTCGCCACATAGAGCAACAACGATACAAATATTCAACCATTACACTTCACTCATAGTTCGAAACATAGATGGAAGATGGCAGCACTATAAGAGACATTGAATTACACAGAAACAGACTTCACGTTAGGTTCACAACACATACACGTACAGCTTCCAGCACGGCCCAGGTTTTCTTCGATCACCTGCTTCTATCTCCTCATGGAGACACAGCGGGTTGCCATGATCTGGTTAGGAAGAGGATGTTACCGTAAGTAAAAAGGTCTAATTTTTGTTCGAACCAATGTTAATTATTGAGATCAGTTGTATAACAATTGAATACTTTTTAGTTGAGTTGGAATCAAAATTATCGAGTCAGCATGTGCGAACCTCCTTATACCATCGTCGAGTTCTAACTCTTGTCCACCGACCATACGTTGAGGAAACGCTCTGCACTACATGATAACAATGTGATTTTTCTTTAAATCAAATACACTGTACATTCAAATCCTACATGATCATGTAAGTAGGATGGAATTTTCCAGTGGAGTGTAGCTATTTCTAGCTGAATAGATGATTTTTCTATGTGGCAAGGCTGTTCAACATTTAGGAGAGCGCGAGCCACTTCATTGATTTGAAAACGTGTCGTGCAGAGCCCGGATTAACCATTAAGCAAAACAAGCGCGTGTTCAGGGCATCGAGAAAAAACGGGCACCACAAAACATTATCAAAGAATACTTTTTTATTTTTTTAAAATTAAATTTAAATCTTTTTCCTCAGCATCAGCCATCCGGTTGAAAAGCCTGAAATTTTAAGAGCACTTGATTGTACAGTTGAAGGCTCACCGGGGCTGCAACTAAGGGAGGACGGGAATTGAGGTCTGGTGCCCGGGCTCTGGACCAGGAAAGGTGCTGAGTTTATACTTTTCCGTTAAAAATTATGAGGAGAGGACATCAAAATGGATACTGATTTTTCAAGTAACAGGGTAAATTTTAGTTTCTAGTTGCGGCCCTGAGGGGGACACAAAACCACAGAAACTAAAGTAAAGAAGCGCTTATTTCAGAAACCACATAACCGGCAAATAATTCGAAAATGGGTCAATACTGGTTTCTTGTAGTTGACTGATAGACGCTGCGTTTGGTGCAGAAACCCAAAACTGAAAAAAAAAAGACATTTTGTTTACAACCCCCCACCCCCAATTTGATTCCCTGAAATATTTATTTAGTGTAGATACCCCAAAAGCAACATCACTCACTGGATTTCTGCACTAAATATATTTGTAAGAGATAGCAGTACTACACTTATGGGAGGGGTTATGAAATTTTAAGCACTTCAATTGCGTACAAGAACTTGCCAATGCTCAGTTTTTGGATCGAAAGTTTACTCTATTTCCATAAAGTAAGCCCAAAGCCGTCTCAACAGCATCATAGGCTCCCGGGTAAAACAAATTTTCTGAGAACCTCGCTATGACTTACCTTCCTACCAATTTGCATACTTTAACTGTCCAAAACTTTAACTAGATCAAATTGTCATGAGGCCTCTCCGGCAATCGAGGCTCCCGACGTAGGCCTCAAGTGAAATGATTTTTTTTTTAATCCCACCCCGTTCCCTTAAAAATACCTGCTTACCAATTTACATATTCTTTAAAATTGTGATCAGATGTAATTGTCATGAGGTCCCGAGTCATGCGTTAAGGTGAAAGTAAAGGGTGATGGGGGGGGCACCAAAATTATTTGTGTGCTTAGGGCCTTCATATGGGTTAATCCGGCCCTGGTGCCGTGGGACACTTAATTAAGTGATCTGGAACAGCATCGCAAGTTACTTATATGATCCGTAAACGTACCGTGGCCCATTCAAGTGCTCTGGGACTGTGCCGCTGTAATCTGTTAATATGCCGTGGGTCGCTCAAGTGATCTGGAAACGTGCCGCGGGCCGTTTGAATGATTTGTAAATGTGTCGCGGGCCACTTCAGTGATGTGAAACTGCACCGCGGGTCACCCAAGTAAATGTGACGCTTAGTTCCTTTTTACAAACTGAGAGTTGCGGGCCACATCATATGACTTCGAGGCCCACAACTGACCCCCCCCTCCCCCATGGATTGAGCATGTATGTTTTATGTGGTATTCAGTACATTTTGGTAATTTCGGCAACAATCGGTGACGTCACGGTTTCTTGATATATTTTCTTATCATGAGCGCTTCGAAATTCGAAGTTTTTGCGTTCGATGCAGGAGCATTTTCTTTTAATTTATTCTTTTTTTTTGTACGTTGGTTGGGGCTTATAAATATGATTGTGGCGCACTCGACTATATATATATATATATTTTTTTTTTTCCCCCGCTCACAATTCACGATCATAAAATATTACTGGCATTTTAATGCTTCCCTGGTACACGAACGGGAGTGGGGGGGGGGGGTCGCATATCACATATACACGACGATATGAAAAGAAAAGAAATCCAAGACATACATACCGGTGATGGAGGGGCAAATAAGAAGTGGTGGAGGGGGGGGGTCACATGCGTTGCTCAAAGTCTAATCAAAGGCAGGGAGGTGAACTGGCTCAATTACTTTGCTTTGGTGTGACTCTGGTAATTTATTTCGGTTGAAGGGAAAAGAGAGAGAAAATGAAGGAAGAAAGAAATGAGAGAAGAAAGTTTGAGATGATTCGGAGTTTATGGAAATTAGGAGGAGGAGAAATGGGGGGAGGAGTCGAGAGAGAGTAAGGACTGAAAAAGACTTAACCGATGCGTGATTATACGCGATCAAGGATACGGAACCGATGCATATTGAATAAAACATGCATCTCTCTCTCTCTGCCTCGAGTTCAGGATGAAAGTGTTCGATCAGAAAATACTTACACTGCGTGACAGATGATGATCGGGGCGCTTACTCGACACACAATCAACAACAAAAATTCCCAAAATCACTGGTTTGGGTTCGAGACGGGGGATAATTCATTTGCTGCGGAGACGTTTCGATTTTTATTATTAATTTTAATCGATATATGACTCTTTTCTCAAAAAGAAAAACGTTTCTTCGGTTTGGTATATGAATTGTTTTCTTTTTTGCTCGTGAGCAGCATCACCCAGTGTCTTGGAGCTGTCAAATAAGCTTGTTGAAACAATGATAACTAAAATCACTTTGAAAAGATTGTTCGCTGAGATTTAGAGTCATTTATCATTTCGAGAGCTTCGATAAAAGATTTTCCTAAAATTGTTCTGTTATGTTATGCGGTCAATTCATTTCTCATACATGCAGATGGAACATATAGTTCCCTAGAGTGTCCAAACCGTAAAATTTGATGCACAGAATGTGTCTTGTACGGAAAGAACGTGTACAGTAAAAACAGTCAAGTCTAGGTTCTTTTTCCCAATGTATTTTTTATTTTTTAGCATCGCTATTTAAAAACAAAACACAGTTCAAAAGCTTTTTGGAAGAGAAATAGAAGCATGGAAGTGATTCTCGTGGGCGTGGACATAAATTAATCGGGCTCTAAAAACCGTAAAAAGCGAAAATTCACAGCTTACAACGCTGCTATTGTTATGGGAAAAGAGGTTATGTGTTTCGAAAACCGTCTCTCTCGTTTTGTTTTCAAAACGTGATCAATAGCTGACTGCCTATTGACTGTTGATTGACATGTTGTGGGGGGGGGGGGGGCGCTAAGGGAAAGAATGTTCGAAAATGAAGGGAGCAATAAAAATTAGCTGAACTCGTCATTGCCAAAATAAGGAGGTTTTAAGCAGACGAGACACCTCGTAATTTTCGCTGAGAGGGTGAACATTCTTCGCAGAACCTCCTGTGAAATCTTACTGCACCCTAGAGAGATCCTCTGAACACTAGTTGGGCAACGTTGACCAAGCGTCAAGACGTTTCTCTCATGTTCTTATATAAACATGTTAAGTGAATCACCATACATGCTCTAGCGAGCTGGGTCGAGAGTAATGGTCATAGACAAATAATAAGTATTATGTCTATGGGTTGGAAGCACTCATAGGCGTAAGCAGAATTTTCTCGGGGGGGGGGGGGTTTCGTACGCCATGGAACGCGTAAGCTGGACATGATGGAACACAGGATTGAAGGGGAAAAGCCCAGAGTCTCCTGGATCTCAATGCTACTCAGAACGTACCAGATAAACCAACTAAAGAACGAAGTCCAGAGACAGAGATGAGTGACAGCTGCCAAGGACCTCTTAAGAGCATCACGGGCCCCCGGGCGAAGTGCTTTTTCTGAAACTCTACCTGACAAATTTTCGAAAATTTCAACCGGTTCTAATTTTTCTGAGGCCCCCGAGAACATGAGGGCGAACCAGTCTTAGGACAACTTTGCCACATTGGTGGTCGCAGGGCCGTCTTAAGAGAATCATGGGCTTCCGAGCCAAATTACTTTTCTGAGGTCTTACATGACAAATTCTCGAAAATTCAACTACTTTTCATTTTTCTGAGGCCCTCTTCTCTTGAGGCCCCCCAGGCCGTGCGCGGGTGGGCCCATGCGTTAAGGGGGCACCGGGTGGTCTGCTGAAATTGGTTTTCTATGGTTCCCAACGAACTATACCACCGTTCGCGAATACGAGCCCTTTCAAAAAGTCTCGCCACAGAGAGCAACAGGCCTACAACGGTATAATTATTCAATCACTGCACTTCACTCATAGTTAGGAAATTGATGTCAGGTGGCAGCCCTACACAATAGCAAGCATTACACGGTAATAAACTTAACGTACGTTAAGTTAGGTTCACAACAATTACACGCGCATTTCAACATGTACGTCATATTCGTTGGGAATTCTGCGGAGGAATGTGGACGAGGTGCATGTGTGGTTTAATAGTAGTCATAGGACTGATGTGCCATTGATGTGATGATTAGAGCCCGGATTATATGCAAATGCATATGCACGTATGCATTTGCATATTTTGGCCTTTTTTAGCATTAATGCGTATAAATGCATAAAATCAAAGAATTTTCGGTATGATAATTATTTAATTATTTTCTTTATACGTAGATAGCGTTTTTCTGAGCAGCCATCGGTGGACAAAAAAAGAGGAGGGGGGGAACCAAGATACCACTGATAAGCTTTTATACAATCAACACATGAGTAGCGAAGGGCTGATAGGGCCACGGTGCATTATTTTGACCATGGGAGCAAGATGCTATTTGTATGCCTGCCTAGAAAGAATGCATGTGTCAGTATATTATAAGCAGTTAAAAAAAAAATGCTCATACAAACTCATACAGTTGTACTGTGCTGAGTTTAATGCATTTCGAGGTTGGGACGTCCCTGGAAGTTTTCGGGTCATGAGAAATTTATCCACAAAAAGTAGGCTTTCCTATTTAACCCTTTGAGCGGTAATGACGGTTATGATTGGCCAGATATTTTGTAAAGTTGATTTCTCAACGTAAAACTTTTCCTTATACCCCTTAGTTTGCACCTGCTGAAAATAGGAAGAAAACCTACTTTAATTCTTTCATTAAAAAAGATATGGCATTCTTAACGGGGGGGGGGGGGGGGGGGGTTGGCGGCGATTTCTAATTGCCGCTTAAAGGATTAAAATAATGGAGTTCATATTTATCCATTTCATCATATCTACAATATTAATTCACACTCGTATAATAAGAGTGTATCTAGACGAAAAATTATTTTTTGCTCGCAAGGACACTATATGCTGACTGACGCTGTCGACTTTGACTTGTTCAAAAATTTCGTGCATCGAACAAACATTTTCTCGTGCATTTTACGCTCTTACATGGAATATTTAGAGTCCTTTTTAGCAAATATTTTTTCGGCTAGTATCTTGGAATACTCGCAATTCGAGGAACCACTTTGATGACTTGACACTCGTTTGTTCGAGGTTGAATCCCCCGAAGAAAAATATTTGTGTAATACCTTTTTGTGTCCACCACGCGAATTTCTCCTTTATCTTTTATGTTGGTAGCCAGCTAGTAAAATGAGGAGATACTATGCACTTTCCTATGGAGGATAACTCACGAAGTGAGAGTCGATGGAACAAATAACGCGAAATTTCTCGTGCAGCATCGCTGAGCTTAATGACGAGATTATTAGGTTGCCCCAGAAATTCAAAATTTCCTTTGACATACTCTTAAATAGAAAGATTTGTTAAGGTAAGAAAATTGCTAGTGGTTAGCACAAAACTTACCAGCGTAAGTGCAAAAGTGAGTCCTTCTCTTCTCAAGTTCTGGATTGTTTCTCCTGTTGTACTTGACTGGTTGAACTTCGGCACAAGCTGACGTTACACCACTGTTTTGTTGTAGAGTGGAATAAGGAGGCGGAGGGGTTTTTCTCGGTGGGTTTTCCAGTGGTGGACTCGTATTAGGTTCGGAGGGTGGCGGGGTCGGCGGTTCGTAAGTTCCGTTCGAACAGTTCGGAGCAGTGTTGGCATAATTCGCGCTGAACCTGAAACAACCGTTCCTGGCCATTTCTGGAAACTGTCCGTTGACTGGTTGTTGAGGAGCCAATCCGACGCAGCACGAACCGTTTGGCGGTGGTGGGTTTTGGTATGCAGACGAGGACGATGTACTGCCGGGCATCCGGACCCTGAAACATTCGTCTTTGACTACGGGAGACATACTATGTCCGAACAACTGCGGCGAGTGTTCGCTCGAATATGTGCTGGCACTGACTTCATTGTTGAAGGAACAGCGATTGTCCATCAACTCCGTTTTTACTGACACCGAATCTTGCCCCGTCGAACAGTTATTTAAGAGGTCGACCTTTGGCCTGTACGACTGGCAATGTTCGTCATTTACACCGAACATATTGGTGGAGTTCTTGACGAAAGTTGGCGTTTGAGCGCTGGATTTGGTATGTTGCAGATGTGACTGGTAAGAGCTGGCGTGACCCATCTGATGGGGATGGTAGCTTGAACCACCGTTGGCATACGAATTCGCGTTCATATCCGCGAGAGAGTCGTTCGAGTTGATGCCGTTCATGGCACCGTAACCTGGTCTTAGATCCGGACATCCATGGCTGCCATAACACGTCGTCGAACCGGCACTATAGCTCGAACCCAAGTCGGAATTCGGTGACGTATAGCCCAACCTGAAGTCGTTGGCGTACGTTAAAGGACTTCGCGGAAAGGTCTGACCGATATCGGTGGCCCGGCAGGAGCTGTCGTTATATGGATACCCAGTTTGGCTACCGGATTGTCCCATAAAATAGGGATTAGTCATGCTTCCAGGCTGATTATAACTGTGACCCATGCCGCTGCTCGTCTGTGTCATAAACATTCTCGACTTTTAGTTGACGGGGGATCCAGCTCAGAGTTACAGCCTCATTCGAGTGTGCAAAATCAAAAGAACCCCATTTTTTAAAAATTTATATATATTTCTTTTATTTCTCCGAGAGCATTTACTTCTTCTCCAGCAGTCGATTCTGCCACTTTAAAAGGAAGTCCAGGAGTTCACACTTCACTCATTCACTTCTTCGTTTGCGATACCTGCAAAGGAATAATAGTTTGTAAATACAAACTGAGATATTTTCTTACATGAAAACTCACTAAACAATATCATACAGGAAAAAAAAAAAATAATAATGTTTTATTCATTTATTCGAACAATTCGATTGCACGAAACGCTTGAAATGAATTTTATACGCTGCGCTTTCCTGGTTCTGCTCGACTTCCCTGCTTCGTTGTTTTATCTTTCGGTTTTATGGAATCTATTTTTCCGAGTCTTGTTTCGAGAAGAATGACACACTGAGATGGATCGATCGTCGATTCCATTAGACGACCCGACAAGTCAGTATCTCTCAATCATCCTCTTAATTTGGCACATGTTTTATATTGACATCTTTGTTTCCGCTCATCATTGTTTTACATCTATCTACAGAGCATTATATGTACCTATGTCTAGAACAGGTCGTCTGGGTACCCAATAGAATCCTTACCGGGAAAGGGGGGGGGCACAAATATTTTTTATAAGACGTGATGAACCTGATTTTGCACATGCCATGATTTTACGGTCATATTCAAGCATGTCTTGTTTTACAAAAAGAGTTTAGTAATACAATATTTTGTATGTATTGTAAGTTTTGTGTAGCTTTTTCCAAACGGGTATTTTTGCACAGTGCATATATGTATATTGAACATAACTCCAGGGTCCCAGCTGGAACTCCCCAACGTTTTTCTGTATAGAATATATCTAGTATACACATGTCTGTAGCATTTTTACTCTCGCAGATGCATAACTACACTAATATATAACTACACTATGTTAAGGGTTAAATTTGTTCTCAAACTAACAAACGATATATTCTAGTCACGAATATTTCTGATCATGGTAAAATGTTCACCGATCACAAAACTCCAAACTCCAGCAGAAGTATTCAAAATTTACGAAACATGCATCTATAACAGAATTGTCAACTGAAATGGTTAGAACAGCCAGCGGTGTTCTAGGATAATAAAACACTTACGGAATTCATTTACATGTAGGGTATGACCGAAAGAGAAAAAATCGACAAACATTCACAAATCACAAATCGAATACGAAAAAAAACAACAAAAAACTATCAAAATATGTCCCTGGTTAATAATTTCAACTCATAAATTTGTCTAGAGCAGGTCTTTTACTTCTTCATGCAGTGACTTACGTCATACAGTGAAAGTCCGTTGTAATGATAGTTCACAACCACGAGGAAAATTGTCGCTGTAACAGACTTCTCGCCTTTAGCAAATATCCATTGTTTTTGCTCTGTCAGTTTATAAAGTTTTAGTATATAGAACCAAGTGAAAGATGAAATTTTTCTCGATGTAAACACCATGTACATATGTACATTGTATATTTGCACGAGAAACTATCGGTAGATGTCTGAGAGATATAGCCCGCGATAGGAGCCCGGCTCCGATGCAGTGTGTGTGAGTATAATAAGGTGAAGGGACAGCCGGACGTTCTTAACAAGATAAAAGCCCGTAATTTCGCGACTCAATCACGGCCATTATCTGGGCGGTCGGGTCTTGTTTCTTTTCGGCAATCTTTTCCCCCAACTTGTTACCTTTTTTATTTGTTTGTTTATTTATCTAAATCCGCCATGTTAAGGAGGAATGAATGAATCTCTCGCACGGAGCTCCCCCTTCTCTTTTTTGTATATTAGAAGTTTCTCTGTCAGCGAGAGCAATAGA
Organism: Pholcus phalangioides; assembly: GCF_987345545.1. Classification (NCBI taxonomy): domain Eukaryota; kingdom Metazoa; phylum Arthropoda; class Arachnida; order Araneae; family Pholcidae; genus Pholcus; species Pholcus phalangioides. The sequence goes on along the minus strand of NW_028301615.1, from coordinate 10,873,860 downwards.
GCGTGCAACAGCGATGGAACAATTGCCGTCACTCGTTGCCAATGATGGCAATCGCGGCGATTTGGATGCAGATGCGTGTGCGAATATAAATAAAGATCCGGGATATGCCAGGCTGAAAGAGAAGCTTGATTGATGCAACTTTACGAGCGGTCTGGTCTGATGGCAGAGTTAAATGTTCGGGAAATTCGGTTTGTGCTAACGTTTTGATCTTGGGAAACGATTTTCGGGAAGAAATATTTAGACGTGCGATCGATTCCCAAACGGTTCGACGAATAAGCGGAACTCGCGGTGGAAACACGTTTTTCCATACGATTTCATCAATAATAAATACTGTGAGACTGCAGTCTAATTCCTTGCAATATCGCACGCACGTGCATGTAATTATCGAATATAACTTGCTGTTATTCAACTGGGCTTCTTTGGTGTTTCCTCGTTCTGATGCCGATTTTCAATTATGTACGATATTTATTCAGACATTAAAAATGCTTTGCATCTGCACTAGATATTATTAACTTCTTTTAAATTAAATTTGAGAATCGGTCCAAAAAGAAATGAATAAAAGAATAATTCGGGAAGGAATCACACTTTGTTGAGCGTAGAGAAGAAAGATAAAATACGGGAAAGTGGAACAACATATTGCAGATATAATATGACAGTTGCAAATAATAAAATCTGAAGCCACCACTAGATGGCTGGGAAAAATGAAAAAAGAAATAAAACAAAGTATAAAAAGAATGTACATAATAAAGAAATAATGTTGTGGGGGGGGGGGGGACGCTCATAAAAATAGGGTTGTCATGACCTAAATATGGCATACCGAAGATTGGAATAATTTAGAAACATAAACCAATAATAATGGAAGGAATAATTCGGGGTTATATACATTACTGTCCAGAAAAATATGGTTGCCATTCGTTTAAGTATGGGTAGCTTCTCGATTACTCCCATCAAGATTGTCGTATTTCTTTTTAAACGCGTCCATCTTCCACGCATTTACAGCTCTGTTGGAAAAAAAATCCGTCCCTGCTACGCGACAGCCTGAAATTGTTCCCACTTAATCGAAACTGGTGTCCCGAAGTCGAAGCATTTGAATGACGACGTAACATTTCATGATACATCAAAAAATCCTATCGAAAATATTAACAACTGTACTTCGATCATATCTCCCCGAAGCCTACATTAAAGTTCTGTTAAAACACATTTAGTGAATCAAGTCTTTCTCTCAAAATCTTCAAAGGGAGAACATTCCTTCTGAACACAGATCTAGAAAGGACTGCTATATAGATAAAAAACAATACAATTACACCTTTCGTGCATCTCGTAAACACTACTCTGAGGAATTTCCGAAGAATTGGTGCGCGTTTAAGGTCTTGTGTGTATGTATATATGCATGGCCCTAACTGCTTAATAATGTCAAACTTACGCTCGTTTCACGTTTGAGAAATGTCGCTATTTGTTTCCTAAATTTATCAGGGAAAACGATGTTCCTGGATTTTTCGTGTTTTCGAAATTATTGATGAACAACTTAACGATGGAAGTCGTCTCGTATATACGGGACTCAAGCCCATGAGCAATTGTGCATTCGTTGATTACTGGGGAGGGGCTTAGCATCCTCACGAAATTTATTGGTGGGGGAGGTTCAAATAGATTCAACCTCCAGGTTTCGGCGCACATGCCTTGATGTACAGCTATCCCAACATAATTTCTCATTTAACAATAAAACATGAGCGAGATAATCACAATCAAACTCGGGCTTTTCCAGTTCTTCAGGTTTGTCATATCGACTGACTTTATCGGCCCGAATCCCATTCGTGAATTGATAGAATTTCTTGAAGCAGCTTCGGAGCACCAATCCTATTTTGGCGTACTCTGTACTGCATTGTCGTCACCGGAATATGGTTTTTATTTTTCAAGCCGAGGGTATATTATAACCATCGTTTTTGTAATAATCCATATTAATTGAATTCGTAAAATTTTATTACTATAGAATCAGATAATCGTAGGGGGCTTAACCTTTAGGCCAGTGCGGGCCACTTCATTGTTTGAAAATCTGTCGCGCGCACACTTAATTAAGTGATCTGAAAACAGCATCGCAGGTTACTTAGGTGTTCTGGAACTGTGGCCCAGGACACTTAAGTGATCTCGAGTTTTGTCGCGGGCCATCTAAGTAGTTTGGAGTTGTGATGGTCATGATCTGTAAATGTATCGCCGGTCCACTTGTAAGTGCTCTGGAACTGCGCCGTGGTGATCTGTAAATATGCTGTGGGTCATATAATTGGAACAGTAACGCGGACCACATAAGTGTTCTGTAAATAAATATATTGCGGGTCACTCAAGTGATCTAAAAATGCACCGTATGTCACTTAAGTGATCTGAAAATGTGCCGCGAGCCACTTAAGTGATTTGTAATTGCGCCGCGAACCTCTTAAATGCCTGGGAATACGCCATTGGCCACTCAAGTGACGTGGAACTGCATCGTGGGTCACATAAGTGGACGCTTATTTCGCATTTGTAACCAAATTAGGATTGAGATCGCGGGCCACATCAGATGACTCCGAGGGCCACATTTGGTCTGCGGGCCATGGGTTGAGCATGTATGAGATAAACATCTGGAATACTATAATTCCTTAGGATTTACAATAATCAAGGTTTATGACCAGTTCTTATACAGTATTTCGCTTATCTCTACCCTTCGTTATTTGCTGGAAGAAAAAGGAAGCCGAAAGTGCCAAAGAAATAGCTCTAAAATAAAAAACCGAACGATTAATGACTGAACGTTCAAATGACTGTGGGGGGGGGAGGGGCAAAACTTGAGTACGGTCACGATATTCAGCGGACTAACGAGACGACTTTTTTACGGACATATTCGAGTTTCGATGCCGACTGAGGCCCAGTAAAAAGGTCCGTTCTACCCTGACGAAAATAATCGCTTCTGTCGAGAGTAACAAACATTCTATACTCTTCTCAATACCAACATCGATCGCTCCAAACACCTGCTGATTGCGTAAAATTTTTTTTTTCTGCTCGTGGTCCATTCGATGCAAGTAGGCTAAAACTACGGAGATGAAGCTGCTTCGGATTTGGTGACAAAATAATAATCGGCTCTCGCAAAATTTTGTTTCAATTTTGAAAAGTAAACTGAAGGTAGAATCAGCCGATTTAAGCCTTTCTATTTTTTTTCCTCTCTTCACTTTGTGGATCCTCTAATGAAACCTCAGTCATTTTTTAAAATAATCGGGGGACAGCTCCGAGGAGACACGATTTCCTTGAAACACAGTGCGCTAGAAACCAAGACAATGCGGGGAACAAAGTCACAGTGCATAAAAATTTTTGAAATTTTTTTTTTACTTCTCTCTGCCCTATTGAAAAACAATGAACCAAAAACTAAATTTACTGAAATCTTTGGGGAATAAAAGTCATCATTACATTGAGCGATTTTTTTACCTTCTTCGGTATTTGTACTGTTGCAGAGGAGAATTCAAACGTACGTAGAGAGATTCAAAAAAATTCCAAATTACTACATTTTTACACTCAAGTTGAACATATAGTTATAGCAGAACCACGGAACCAGCTTTTTTTACACAAACGTTTCAACGGCTTCGTGTTATTAGCATCTGAGTAGGGCGAAATCTAAATGACTAAATGTTTAGAAAAGTATTCACACTCTGCAGTAAGAATTTACTGTAGCTCTCACGCAGCAATTAAACCATAAATTCAAATGTGACTGCAGAGCAGTGGATTCTAAATCTCTTTTAACCCAGCTGTTATCTGATTTACCCCTCTGTCTCAACAAGGGCCATCCATTCCTGGGAACGAGCCTTTTCTACTCAGTTATCACTCTCGATTTTCAACCTCACTCTTTTAGGAGCCATGATCCTATTGGTAGATGGGTGTCAGCTATTCAAATATTTTGCTTGTACGACTTGAGCATGTACAACATGAACATTTATAATAAGTTTAATGATAGCACCATGCTACACGGTTTTTGATCCTGGTTAACCGGCCTAATTTCTCAATGACTCACGACTAAAAAGAGCAGGAAACAGCAATTTTATCTTTTAAATTTTGCTTTTGAACTCATAGGCAACGAATTTTTATTACTTTGGAGATAAATTACCCGAAAAGCAGGGTCGTATGAGTTTTAAGGGAGTGTGAAGTAAATATTTTGTGATGAAGTGAGTGAATTCTCGAAGTGTTGCCAGCTATTGACTTGACAAATCAGACACACCCAATTAACTTCATTTAAACTTTAATTTTATTTTTGAAACGTTTAGATACGTAACTTACATTCTGAAAGTTATTCGCAGTTTTTAAAACGATCACTTGTGCGAAATTTTTTTTTGTCGATTTCAATATTTTTTACTCATCTATTCAAACATTGGTAAGTGGTGAATTCCTTCACCACAAAAGCAAAGTTCAAAGAGAATAATCATATTTTTCATAATTATTCAGGCTAAGCAAACACAGAAATAACGACTTATACCGAGGGACAAAGAAAAAAATTAAAATTTGTTGCATAGTGTATATATATAGCTCCCCTATTCTTAATCTAATTCCACAGGATCCTATAGTATTGTATAGGGTTCTGACGCCCTTCCAATACGCTTCCAGTCCATTCCAGCGTCCCAGGTGGAATTACAGTAGTTTTCCCAGTGTTTATATACAGTATATACGATGCCCAGTGTTTCCTATTTTGGGAAATAGTGGTTCCTTTTAAATTTAAAAATAGTCCTTCATTGAAACGCCAAAGTCTTCTGATGGTGGCCAAATTTGAAATCTCATTCGGTTTTCCGATTATCGATAATAAAATGCGAACTAATAAATATCAGATTCTAAGTTCCGATGGGGGACAAATGATCTTTATTTTAGCTAGTCATTCTATGTTGCTTATCACCTTAGATCAGTGGCTCAACCTTTGTGTGTTTAGGGTTGCATATTTAATAATCTGTGATGATTCAAACGTCCAAGCTCATGGCCAAAAACGTCTCATTCGCTTAACTGTAACATACCTGTTGAGAGAACGTTTTTGCGGGCAATGAGTTTGAGATCACTGTTGTAGCTTATCAAGAAGAAAACGAATCACCTACGAGTAGAAATCAGTCTAAGGGGGACATCATCTTTGCACGCATTACACAGAATGCGAGCTTTATACTCTCGCGACGAAAAGAAATTATTATAGCTTCATATCAAGAATACGTATTATGCTATTTTCTTCTCTCCGGTTTGATAAAGATCGCACGTCCTTCTTTTTTTCTTGATACATTTTTTTTTTATCTACGTGAACCGGCCACCATTTCTTTGCACAAGTGACCGGTCGGTCACTTTACCGTATGGTACATGATATGTTACTTCATCCAGCTAGTTAACACACAGTTTCCCTCCCATAAAATAATGTTTACATGAACGATAAAAGAAAAACTATATTTTTCTTTCACAAGACTCATACTTGACTTTTTTTGTTGTTGAAGAAATAGAAGAAATTGTAGTCACATATCGTGTTAGAAGAAGCGCGTATCTTCGGACCAGAGTATAATTCAACCCCCTAAAAACGTATTGCAATTTTTTTAAATAAAAATGGATGCAAATTAGTGCTGTTTGCATTTTTTTTATTGAAACAACACATCACCACAGCAATTTAATAAATTGCAATGGATTTTTCAATTAGCTAAAATGGTTAATGTTGAGAAAATATAGTTTTCTTTGATTTCGATTCTATAAGCACATTAAGTCTTGCTTAGCAAAAATTGTGTGAATAGTAGTTTTTACCTTGAATTTTATTTGCAATCCTCTCAATTTGGTGCGATTTTACATATATTTTGTACACGTAAAATTACAGCAGCTCACAAAAACAGTGACACCATAAAAGAATTAACTCTTTCTGGATAAAAAAATGTATTGTACCTATATAGCGGTATTTTTCACTGAAATGACACTGAAAGACATGTGCTCTTATATAAATTGAGAAAAGAAATTGGTGTAATGGTTTTTTTTACCATTTATTTGCCATGTACGTATATTCAAATACAGTATATATGGGATCATAGAGGGTTAATTTACCTGCGTCAGGAAAACTTTGAGATGTTTTCCTCTTGCTGAGTTATTAAAATGATGATATATTCAGAGATATTATAATTCAGGTTGGCTGAGAGTAACATGAATAAACCTACTCGAAATTAGCTATTTATTTGAGAGGATAACTATTTCAAAACGAAAACCAATGGCATGATTTTCGTTCAGCAAAAGCTGAAATAAAAAGTTTCTATGGGAAAAAGAAATGGCTTCGTATCATTAGTTAGTCAAAGAGAGAGAAAGGAAAGTGTGGTCACATTTGAATGGACCGACTTCATCTCTACAGTGGTAAAAAAAAAAACTTTAAGGACAACAGAAAAACCGTTTCCCACTGATTTTCACGATAGCTAGACTACTTCAGAAAAAATTATTGATGTTATAATAAAAGTGAACACCTCAAAAAAGTATAAGGGCAATTGAAAATTATGTGCAAAAAATCTGTTTTAATCAGGAAAGATAGCTTTTTTGTTTATAATATTCATCATTTAGGATGTCATTGATATAAATAAGACATAAATAACTTGTTGCGTAATCGTCTTCCAAGCTTGTTTGATAACTGTAATGATATCATACTTGTTTTTGTATTGCGTGCCATTTCTACACGCTTCACGAGCCAAAAGACCACACAAGTGCTCTATACCGGATAAAGACAAGGACTTCTCGATGACCACTAAAGTGGTTCCACTGAATTGGGTTCAAACCAACACCATTTAGACTTTGAAACAAGTTTCCAAATCATTTTTGTGTTGGGAAAAAAACTAGCTAAAAGTTATAAGAGGTGCCTCAGAAAAATTGAAATTCTGTGCAAAAAATTGTCTTTATATGCCCATGTTTCTAAAATATGGCTCCGTCACTGCATAGTTCGGTAATACATTTAAAAGTTGTGCATTGTTCAGTATAATGTATTTAATGTTCAGTAATGTATTTAAAAGGAATGAGATGAAGATCAGAATGAGATGAGTAAACATCCCCATCTCACTTTGCCCCAAGCGATACATTTGGCCAATTTACGTCGCTTTCGTTTGCGCTTTTTTTTATGAGGGGGAGGTTTTCACTTCGGTTTCGCATTCTAGACGTTGGCATTTTTTTTATGACATCAGGCACAGTTCGATTTGTGCTAGGCAAGTTGTACTCCTTCTGAATTACACCAGAGAAATTTTTTTTACTTAAACACCGTGAATAATTTTTTTTGACGGATAGTAAGAGAAAGAAGCCTTCTTGGGGTCCATGATTCTCCGACCCATTTATGAAGCTGTAACCAACAATCTTCAGTCTTTTAATTCTTGTCGCAATTTCCTGATCAACCATCGCTTTCTCTGTGAGAGCAAGTATTTTACCCTTTAAATCTCTAATAAATATGTTGTCTTTAGTGTGTTTAAACTTGCAGAAAAAAATTCCACTTTATTCACATTTGTAACCAAATTAGGATTAAGATGGCGGGCCACATCGGATGACTCCGAGGGCCACATTCGGCCTGCAGGCCATAGGTTGAGCATGTATGAGATAAACATCTGGAATACTATAATTCCTTAGGATTAACAATAATCAAGGTTTATGACCGGTTTTTATACAGTATTTCCCTTATCTCTCTACCCTTCGTTATTTGCTGGAAGAACAAGGAAGCCGAAAATGCCAAAGAATAAATTCGCGCAAGACTGATCAAAACAGTTTCGGCTGTTAAGCCAATGTGAGAGAAATTCAAATTCCTTTTCCCGTCGTCACAAAAAATACAAACACGCGTGTCCCTTACCTTTACTATAATCTCAATAATTTTTTTCTGAAGCAGTGCAAGTAGCAACAAGCTTACAACGGTACAAATATTCAAACATCACACTCCATTGAGAATTTGCAATATAGATGGCAGCACTAAAAATTCACACATAACACTATATACGCGCTCAGACTGATAGGTACACACACTCACACTTCCGGCCCAACTCAATTGGTAGCATTGAGCTGTACTCGCAATCGATATATTATATCGCTAATTGCCCACGGCGATATACTGGAGTTGTGTTCGGTTTGAAAGAGAGAAAGAAAGCTCTCATCAAAATTATTTTCACACGAAAACGTTTAATTTCACTTATAATTATCACTCAAAAATGTTCACACATCCACACACACAAGTTTTCAAGATATGACGGTTTTTCAGTTTCTTAAACTCTTTTTTCCACCACCGAATACATTTTTAAGAAAGTTGAGGGTTCAGATTTGCATGAAATCAATCAAGTTGCTGGTTGTTTTCTTCTTTAATGAACACTCAATTACAATACTTAATGGTTTTAAAATAATAAAGAGCCTTTTTTATTACTATAAAATAAACCATTTTTAATTTAATTAACAAATCAAGTGAAGAAAATCACTCCACTGTAATTTACACAAGCTTATGAACTTACATTTTTCGGCCACACCATACTTCCCAAAACTTTTTGTTCCACCGCCCCCTTCTTCAGCAATTGTGTTCTCTCATGGCCGCACCCAACTCAAGTGAACCCATAGGATCCTGTCATACCCGTACCTTCTATCGCCCCCCAGACCATTCCATCACCCACTAGGGGGGGAGGGCGATATTGCCCACTTTGGGAAACATTAGGCCCCACTCTATAAAACCCAGATATGCAGTCAAGCCCCGCTATACTGAATCGGATTAACATAAAACTTTTGCATATAACGAACGACTTTTTGAATCTTTTAGATTTCCGATGCATGCATATCTAATAACTACTAATATTAAATTATTACTCCACCTACAGCATAGTCGGTCTCTGAAGTCCTCATCTCTTAGTGGGTGGCTTCGTTAGTGAGCGGGTATGCGTTATCATTGGTCAGAACCGAGAAGATAAATGCACGTAACTACAATAGAATTTAACTCGTAATACTATTTTTTTGGCATTATAGTTATCATATCGACGTATTTTGTGGCAGACGTACCTGTTAGGGGCCTGTTTCAATGCTTGCCGCCCCCCCCCCCCCCCCGTTTCGCATGGAGCAAACGGGGCGCTTGTTCAGGACCCACAAATTTTAAGCCCACTGAAATTTTAAAATTTGAGCTTTTTCAGCATATTTACTTTCTCATCTTGTTCAATTTTGAATTAAACCGAATAACCTGAATAAGAAACAAAGCTAACAAATGCCACTACTATTGTAAAGTCTGAGCCGGTGGTGCTGTAGGTGCTCGAACACCCACGGCAATTTGTAGCGTGGGTCCGAGCACCAGCAGAATTTATTCAGAAATTGGATTTCCTACGTAAAGCTCGAGCATAAGACGAGCATAAAGCTACATAAAGACGAGTATAGTCCTCCTACCACGAGATGAGATTTGGCTACGGCACGTCATGTCACGTCAAACGATTCTATTTTATCCTAGAAGGACATGCCAATCGTGAAAGCTCAGTCACTGATGAACTTTTCTCGATGTGCAATCGTTTTACCAAAAAAAAAATTGAATAAAATCATCCGACGTGACGTGACATGATGCGACGAAAATTCATCTCGTGGTCGGAGGACTATACACATAGGTGTGAACCCCTTCCGACGTCCCTGCTACAACATGCTTCAGAATTTATTTTAATATAGTAGGCTTAATTATTCATTATTTCTACATAATAATACGCTGTAACTGACTCATTAACACTATATAAGAACATTATATGACTTATGGAATACTATATATCATCGTTTCTCCACCTTTCTAAAAACAAGGACCAGTAAAATGTCTGAAACAATTTGGCGGACCACTACGGGACATTCCTGTAATTTTCGTTGCTCGATTTTTTTTTTGATACATTTGTCCCGTATTTTCAACGATGCTTATTTTAATATGCAATATTTACTAAAGTCATGAGTAACAATGGTTTCATGATATAAATTATATTATGATAATTATGATAAAAAAAATTCTCAAGTACGTATTCATCTCACATATTTATCAGGTTTAACGTTTTGTTCTCAATATTTTTGGAATTTCAATAATGATTGACGATTGTGCCTACTTCTCTGATAATGTTTTCGATGGCAATTGGCGATGTCCCGTATATTTTATGGATTATTATTTAAGATTCCTGTTACAGAATTTTATTTTTCTCAATGAAATATGGTCATCAGATCATTTGAATATTTTTTTTTCATGTAAAATACTGCTCATTTTGTCTATTGCGATTTGTAGTAGCCCTTTTTCCCCACACCCTACAGCAATTTCAGCAGTAATTAGCAATAAATTACAATTTTTTGGCAAAATTTAGCGATATCCCGTATTTAGGATCGCAATTCCCTGCATTGTTGTCGATGATGTAAGGTTGAACAGGTATGAAGCTAAAAAATTTTATTTAGACCTATATCGATATTACTATATCAATTACAATGGGTGAATAATTTTACCAAGTCTACCTGCTTATGACATCGTCACGGACCATAGGTTTAGCAATGCTGTTATATATGAATTGGGCCCAAAAATTAATGTTTACCGAAGGCCCGAACTTATGATGAACGGGCTGTAGTGACTGTCAATATTTATTGTGATTTTGTATATAATGACCCATATTTTCTCATTAGATTGAATATAGCGAACATTTAAATATAGAAACCTAATCATTCGGTCACTGGGAGTTCGTTATAGAAGGGTCGGACTATGGTTGAATGAGTTTGAGAATTACATGTTCGAAGTTGCGGTTGAGAAAAGAACTTTATTCACAGCAATGCATGTTTGTTTTTATAGTTTTAAGGTCTATTACAATCTATTCTCTATAACGTCTGTGTAACGCGTTTGCCTGCCGTGCTGGAGCATTGATATTACAAATCCCCCTAATGAACACTTCCCGTTAACGGACTATTTTTTCATCCTCCGGTCCAGTCGAATAGGGCTTTAATGTATTTCACTCCCCGTAAGCAGACATTCTATATAGCGGACAGTAAAATCAGGCAAACTATAATTTTTGTCCAAACACTAATAATTTTTGGTCGCAAACAGAGCATTTGTCATATCAAGTTAGTAAATATGATAAATCGTCAATTAATAATTCTTCACACTTATTTTAATTGCAAAATATATGTAGTGCACGTATCATGTACGGTTAAAAATTATTGGTCAAATGAAGAGAAGAAAGGTTTATGACAATGTTTCCATATTTATCAGACTTTTCAATTTGATTTGGGAATTATGCATAATAGCCGGTAAAAGTGACAAATGTAGTGAAATATTTAATCAAACTTTCTTTATCGAGACGATTTTTCTATTGATTATAGGCACTTTATTATACATACGATATTCTCTATTCTAATACGATTTTTTTCCGATTTTTTCTTTATCGAGACACACACACACCAAAAAAACTTTTGTCCCATTTGTGTCCGTTATCGAGAAGTTCTACTGCAGTGGCACATGATTGTTTTCGACTGAAACAGTCAGCAATGAGAAAATGCAGGCCTGCGAAGCTGATCGATTCAATTGCGTTCATTATTTTGCTTCTCACTCGTATTATTTTTTCGATTGGTAGCGCAGGTGGATTGATTAATTTTTAGCATCTTTGGGATCAAAGATGTCGGGAGACGTTTTCGGGCGAATCTTCCCGATTCTCTCTATTAACCAACATCATAAACTTTTTCTTTTCGCTCTTTACTGTCAAGCCAAAAAATTGCGGAGTTTGCGTCTAACATCAGATATCAAGAAGAATAAGAAAAAAGTCTTCCGGAAAATCACGGGTCGTGAACTCTGCGATCCCAGCACTTTTTTTGCTTCCTATTATTCCGTAATCCGATACGGATCTTTGTGGATTGCACATGAGACGATAGTTGCTTTGGGGCTGCCACACACATCATCTAACATCAAACTATTCCGCAAAAATCGCCAAAAGAACCACCTTCCCCACCTCCTTTCGGATTTCCCCCTTCTCTTTTTCAAAAGATTTCGTAAATCATGTTGTCATTCATTCATCACAGCTAAAGATACATTAATTCTTCATGAGAAACAACAAGTCGCACAGCCGTAACTGACCAAGTTAATCCCAATCGTCCTATAAACGTGAATCGCACTAATTTTCTTAATCGTGGTCGTATTCAAACAACGTAGACTTTTTTGATCAGCAAATGCTGTATTAACACTGAATTTTTTCTTCTGTCGCAAAGCTTAGGAATTAACTAATCCTATTTATATGTTACGCTGAATGTGATAAATCAGGTTATTACGCATAATAAACCAATTACTATGCATAATCGCCTACCATTTTGGTAAGAGTCTGATTAATTTCCCTAAATTTATCATTTTCATCGGTGATCGCGCATAACACCCAAGCGTCGTTGGTAAATTTGGTAAATCGTAATAAATTCATCACATTTGCCTGTTGTTATGCATAATTGCTATTCTGTATTGGTAAATATGATAAATTGGTAACATTGTCGTGATAAGATTTATTATGTCCGTATTTGAGTCTGAACTCTGATATAATGAACTCTGATTTAATGAATTTTTCCAAAAAACCTCAGAAATAACTCCTATTCGACGAATTCCAAAACCGCATCACGACGTAACAAACTCTCATTTAACAAATTTTACGATCACTTTCTCAATGTAATGGTCTCTAATTCAACAAATATTACGAGTACATCTTGATATAACGTACTCTTACTCAACAAGTTATTCGATTTATCAGATTCTTACACGTTTTTGTGAGTATACAATCAGACCCAAATGTAACAAACTCATATTTAACGAATTCTACAGTTCGACCTTCATATAACGAACCCCAATTTAACAAATTTTACGATTATACCTCGATATAATGTGTGTGTGAACTCCCACTTAACAACCTTATTTGTAACTTAACTACAACCAACGGTGCTGTATTATGTAAAAGTGATGTATTTTTTTAAACATTTGATCAAACTAACCAACGACACTTGGGTATTATGTGCAATCGCCAATAAAAGCGATAATTTTTTTAAATATTTATCATATTTGCCAACGATGCTTGGGTATTATTGATAAATTTATTAAACTTAATTGATTAGTGATTATACATAATAACTGGTTATTATGCATACGATCTAACGGATATATAACTTACGAGCTAACGGACTAGAACAGCGATTCTCAACGTGCACTCGTGGCTCTTAGGGGCTTCGCGGTGAGTTGGCGGTATTCATATGTGCCTCAGAATGGTCTAAATTCTGCGAAGTCGTGGATGAACATTGACTAGGGCCGCGGGTGAGTAAAGTTTTAGAACCACTAGACTAGAACAATCAATCTGTAAGATTGGAAGTTCATAAATGGGAAATAGCATATTGATCTGACTGAAGGACTAGCTCGTAAAAACGAGTACCGTATATATTCGTGTATAAGTCGATCCCTTAACTTTAGGACCACCAAAACCGCAATAAACTGTAAACCCGTGTATAAGCCGACCCCAAAAAAAAAAATCCGCGCATTTTAGAGAAAAAAAATTCTTATATTTTCATGCAAAATGAATAGCTCTTGCGGAAATTTACAACAGAAAATGATTCAAACTTTTTAATCCATTTCTTCTGAGTCTCCAAGTTCATCGTAATCCATCAGATCATCATAGGGGTGCGGCATCTTCGTTTTTATCCTCATCTGGGCTGTCATCGCCATTGTCACTTTCAAAGAGGATATCATCTTCAGTTCCGTCCATCGCATTGCTGATGCAACACTTTTTGAAGGATCGGATGATAATTTCGGAGGAAACAGAACTCCACGCTTCATGTACCCAAAAATGCTTGGCCACACCATTAGCCAAACCATTGGCACACTAGGCCAATGTCAGATTTCTTCTGTCAGATTTCTTTAAGGCACCACTTTTTGTAGTTTCTTTATCATCGGAACTCATCCAATCGATCCACAAATTTCTTAAATAGTCTTTGAGAGGCTTGTTGATGCTCACATCTAAAGGCTGTACAATCGACGTTAGCCGACCTGGTATCGAAGCCAATGATGTTTTCGGTTTCTTTGCCTCGGTTTTGACATTATTGGTTCTGTGGGTTTTGAACATATCTCATACCAATAATGCCGGTTTCTCGAACACTGCTACAAAAATGACTACTGATTGCGGGGTGTCGATATTTTCTCATCAAAAACTGACCCGAGTATAATCCGACACCCCCCCCCCCCCCCTTGAGGAACGAATTTTTTCACAAAAAAACTCGGCTTATACACGAGTATATACGGTAGGTTCGTAACATCGAGCAGCGACTGGTTTCCCAGAGATCATGTCCATAACAAAGTTTACTCGCACCTCGCTTAGTATTTATGTTTCATTCACTAATGTTTCACTATTTGAGAGAATAATACCTCTGCAAGGACTTCTTTACCCCTGAAGCAAACCTGGCTATTATTAAAGATTTTTTTTTTGATTGATTTGTGTTTATTGCATGTGCCAAAATGCCCCTAAAAGAAAATTTTATTTTAAAAAATTAAATTATTAATTTGGGTCTTCACTAGGACTTTTTTGAAGTTAAGTGCACAAATGTGTATACCTCGGGTCTTAATTTGAAAAAAGAATAGTTAAAAATCATTTAATAATGAGAGTTCACATATATCAACATCTGGAACGAAGAGGTTAAGTGTGGGACTGACAGGGCACCAGCCCTGGGGGCTCGCGACAATTCTCATCATTTTTGGTTTCTTTCACGTAACCATAGAGGAGCTCGTTAAATGTCTAGCCTAAGGGCTCAAAAATGATCCCAGCCTAGGCAAGGCCTCTAATCTGAAAAAATCTGAGATCAGTAAAATCTCTCTGAAGGGGGTACTGGCGTTTAAGGCCCATGTAACTATGATAAAATGTTTTTTTGGTGCAGGATTTTTCTTTCAATAAGTTCACCTCTGTTTAGAGCCCACCTCTATAAGGGCCACATTTTCAGAGAACAAATGATGGGTCTCTCACAGAGATTTCACTGTATTTACCATTTGTAGTGCTTAAATATCGTTTGAAATACTATAAATTTTCAGAATGTACACCTGATCCCCCATACAAAACGCCAAGAAAGTGAAAGATTGCCAACACAGAAAACGATATCCTTTGATTTTATAAGACAAAATGCGTGAAGAGAGAAGGTGCTTTTCTTTTCTCGCTTTGTATCTAACCTCTAACCTGTTGTGCCATTCCATCCGTTTCTTTTCTCTTTTTTTTAAGCATTGAACATCCCCCGAAATCTTTATACCTCATATATATGGTATACACATAATGTTTTTTTTTATTTTGTAGATGGGACTCTCGGATTGCACTTTGCTCTGATCCCCTCACACAATAGTGAGATGGGATTTAACCTGTCTGGGTGGCACAAAATACTGTAGCAAGGCACGGAGAACGAGAGTGCAATATATATATATGTGCAATAGATCCCATCAAATTCGATATCTTCTAACAAGAAAACCCTACAACCAACACAACTCGAGAAAACTTCAAAGGGTGAACTCGTTGCCTATTTAACCGAGAAAAAAATTTGCATTTCTCATATGATATGCACAAACACGTTATTTGCACATATAACTCATTGCGCTATCCGAGCCTGAGTATTTCTACGATTCCTTTTCAATAACTGGATGTTGCATGTCGCGTATTACTTACTTATTCACTCAACCTGTTTGCCGCCTATATGGGTCGTGATTTTGGCTTTTGTGTCAATCGAGCGTAATTTTCGAAAGGCGTTTTCGAGCCAGGTGACTGGACAGAGTTCGTTTAATATACGTTTGATATAGCGATTCATGGCGATTCGAACCCACAGAATAAGCCGCAAAATAGATATATCCCACTTCAAAGTATGGCAGGTATGCCATTCCCTTGAGCTGCGTAAAACGTCCAAATTGGTCGTCATCGTATGTTATATGAGAGAAGAATTGGGCAGAAAAATAAATTGCGCGTGTGAATGTGACTGCAAGGGGTTTCATTTTTCTATTTAAATAATACTGTACATTTATGAATACTGTACCTTTGAAATTTATATTTCAATGAACTGCCAATCGAGCATTTTTCACAGCAAAAATGCTTCTCTGAAGCTCAAAAATATAAGATATTTAGCGAAGGGCAAGGAGAAATTCCGTGGGGGGAAAAAATTCGAAAAGCATTTGGAAAGCTTTTTAGAAGGCCGAATCTGAAATTAATTTTTCCTTCAGGAGTTTTAGACAGAGAAATTGATCAAACACATTTTGCTGGAAAAAAATCCGGTAGTTTATACTAACTGCATTATTAACCAAGTACGCAGTACCAATAGGTGGGATTTTTCAATGTGAATGTCCTCGTCAAATTTTCGTGTACTAAACACTACTTGTCCGACAGGAACTACTTTTCCTGATAATTAGTGGATCCATTAACATCGATACCGAATGATGACTTTTATTATTCAAATCCAATCTGAAGGGATGTCACGCAAATCAAACGCAAAAAAAAAAAAAAAAAAAAAAAAAATCGTAACAAAATACGTAAATTTTTCTTCCAAAAAAATGAAAAAAAAAAAGAAATAAATTATAGTTTAAATGGAAAATCACGTGATTTTTTCAAATGTGTTCGAGAAAAAACGCGAAAAAAAACACTCTGAACGCCATTTTCTCAGATTACAGTTTTTGAGCTTATCCGTAAGATTGAAAATAGAAAAGAAAAAAAGAAAAGCTATATGTATACCCCCCCCCCCCCCACACACACACACACCAAAATTTCTGAAATTAATACAGTAAAATGAACTTCGAGTGTTGGTATCTGATCATTCGTTAGCATTTTAGGAATTTCAAATGTTTGAAAAAATATATAAATTTCAAAATGCACCATATGCAATAAATGAGAATGGGAAAGATGCGGTTGAGAAATCGAGACAAAAACACATTTTCTCTTTAAATGAAGGAAATGATAATTTGATTAGATGCAGTCAAATTTCGTATTTATGGGTCGAGTAGCGAGTGTTTTTCCGAAGGCATTTAGCGTGTATATGACGCACGCACGAGATGGGCATCCATCCATCCTCGCTCATTGACCACGAAAATGTTTTTCCACGTTTCCATATTTGGAAATCGTGCGGAGAAGAGTATTGCTTACATCAATCCATTCAGAGCACGACACATAATACCTAACGGCAAAAGCATTACCGGATGTTTTTCTACTTGGGTGCCCATCCAAAAGAAGGGCCCACTACCAACAAAAGCCAAACCTCCCCTCGTGTTTCGTAATCCTATTTAACTAGACTTTTCTTCGATCTTTCTCCCTCCCTATAACTTTTCTCGAATACGTACTATTTATTCCATTCGCAAAAGGAAATAAAAAAAAAGCGCGATGAAAGATGGCGGCGGCCGAAACCCATTATACCGCTTTGGAAATGATCCCTGTGTCCCATTCATTATTCAAAGGAAGAAGAAGACTACGGAAACGAAAGTTTATTTCCTAAAAGTTCGATCGGGTTTTCCTGTTTCTGTGCGTTCGCAACATTGAATTCGTTTGAAGGAGGAGCCGCCCGATTATATTCGAGTATTTATTGCTCCCAGATCCGAACAGTAAACGCAATAATCGATGCAACAAATATAATACCTTCGTAGACGTATACAGTATGCATGCTTACACTGTTCCGGTACTCGTCGTGTTTACAAAAGCACGAAAAGTGTCAATACCCGTCGCACGTTCGGAACTCGTCAACCATTCGCTAGCACCAGCGGCTTGATAGTTGCGAAAAATTTGATTCTTCAGTTTAAAGCTTACTGGATGATTTCATTTGTTGATGCAGAAACTCAACGATTGAATTCCTGCATGAACACAGCACTTTGATCCAACCAGCAAGTAATTTCAAACTTCAGAAAAATTGTATGCATTACAAATTTTAGAGAATCTAAATGTGTACACATGTTCAATATTCAAACATGTCAGTCAGTCAAATAATTTCATCAATTCAACCAGTGAAGGCACTGAGCAAGTGGAGGAGCGATCGCCCCTCCCAGAAACGGGATAACATGGGAAAAATTCATCAGCCCCATAAAAAACGGGACATTTCTATGAACCTACACCAGTGATTCGCAAAATTTTGTTATCCGCGGCTCCCTTTCCCAATTTGTGATTCGTCTGCGGCTCTACAGAATATTTTGGTAGATGTTTTACCTTATAAAAGTGCCAAGTGAAAAGGCACAGAAATCAAAAACTCCAGCTCGCCACGACGCCCCTATGAGCCACGACGCACACTTTGAGAAAGACCGACCTACACAATCACCTCCCTCCCGACACATAATTTTGGATCTGCGCCCAACACAAGTTTGGAAGAAAACTTTTATATATATATATATACAGGGTGATTATAAAAAAACTATCCCGACATATGGGCCCCTAACTATCATACCATTCACAGAAACTGAATGAAATTTTGGCATAAGGTATTTTGAGGTATGCGCTCAAGAATGATATGGAAAACAACAGTGTCACTCTAATAGTTACGGTTACAGTGAGAAAATTTCGAAAATATCAAATGGCAACACCAAGTTTTTTGTATTGGAATGTGATCTCCATTGTGAAAAACCCTAAATAGCTTTCGAACGGCAACTGCAGCATGAAAATCACCGGCGGTAGATAGGCTAAAAGTGAGGACAACCAATAAGGACAGAGAAGCAGCATAAAATAAAGCATTTTATTGTGTTTTCCACATGACCTTGTGGAGGACTAATCAGTCTGGGATCTCAGCCGAAGAAACGGTGTGACGAATGAAACGAACATTAATGCTCTGGTGCACGGCAAAGTCCTTTTTACTTTTTCCTTGCCTAGCTCCGGGGATTTTCGTGCTACAGGTGCCATTCCAACGCTATTTAGTGTTTTTCAGTATGGAGATCGCATTCCAATACAAAAAACTTGGTGTTTCCAAATTTTCTCACTGTAACCGTAACTGTTAGAGTGACACTGTTGTTTTCCATATCATTCTTGAGCGCATACCTCAAAATACCTTATGCCAAAATTTCATTCAGTTTCTGTGAATGGTATGATAGTTAGGGACCCATATGTCGGGATAGTTTTTTTATAATCACCCCGTATATATATATAAAAGCTTTCTTCCAAACTTGTGTTAGGCGCAGATCCAAAATTATGTGTCGGGAGGGAGGTGATTGTGTAGGTCGGTCTTCCTCAAAGTGTGCGTCGTGGCGAGCTGGAGTTTTTGATTTCTGTGCCTTTTGAATTGGCACTTTTATAAGCATCTACCTTATCTTTCTATGGGAAATTTTGGGCAACAAAAAGGTGGCCCCTCGCTGAGATTTCCCTTTAATTGGTGGGAAAATATTTTTTAAAAATATTTTGTAGTGTTTTAATTAGTCACTAAAGATTAAAAGTAGTACAGAATGACACTTTTGTGAAGCGCTTTCGATCTTACTTATCGATAAGGGATCGACTCTCAATGAAGCATCTTCGACCTGTTGCTCGCAGGTACCGAAGCTCCCAAGAGTATTCGATGCTTTTATGATGTTCTGACCTGATGTTTGCGAGATGTTCCCAGGAGAAGTGATGATCTCAGAACTCGTACTTACTCTGAACAGCTTACATATTTACCGGATTTTTACTTATTCTCAAAAATCCTAGTACCAGATCTCATCATATAGCCCCCTCCCCCCATAAGGGCCGTGCCCGTATGGGCCTATGCGTTAAGATTCCCCAGTTCTATTTGCAGTTCTGCTGGATTCTGGAAGTAGTCACACTTTTTCTTCACCATATTTTCAAGAAAGAGTTTTATTTTTTCTCGTCAGAATTTTTTTTCATAATTCTTCGTGGCCCCCTTAACCACATGCAATCAGGGCCGCAACTTGGGTGGGGGGGGGGGGAGTCTTTAGCACCGGGGTTAACTATTTTTACGTTCGAAATTACGTTGATGGGGATCCAAAATTGATGCTAGCTCGAGGTGACCGAGTAAACTTTTGTTTCTAGTTTGGCGGCCCTGTTTGCCGCGGGTTTCTATTGAACTTAGTTTTCATCTTCTAAAAATCCAGGACCTAAAGAGTTCTCCAAGTTGAGACCCAACGCTCTATACGACACCACGGCGTAATTTTCCTACTGCATCGTACAAGTTGCTTAAAAGAGATACGCTTGCGCGCTTCAACCGCAACCTCGTCTGTTATGAGCGACTATTGGCAGGGAAAGTAATAACGGCTGTCACGTCTACTTATTGTGGTCTTCTCCTTGAAGACAGAACTTGAGCAAGTGAAGGACGAAAAATCGAGCCCGGAATGATAACTACCAGTGTCCGTCATTTACGGTGGAAAATCGCTGTGCCCAATATTACACATAGAACCGTCATTATATGCATCTTCTTTTTCTTCTGGTTGCAATTAGGTTTCTTTCTTTTTTTCTTCTCCTTCGTTTATTGGTGATCTTTTGAGTGCCACACTGCGATGCAATGAATAAAAACCTCATCTCGGAAATTGGATCTAGATATTTCTTCCTTTCTCCCTATGGGGGAAGACACTGGAAAAACTTTTGATTGGTTTTCTTTCCGTTTTTTGAACGTTCTAATTTGTTTGATACCAAATAGAAAAGAACGTTTTCGATTAATTTTTCTCTATCTCTCGTGTCGGAATATCGAACTAATAACCATCTGTCTGCTAATATCAAACTGAGCAAAGTAGAGAAAATTGCCAAGATCAGAAATCCCTGCGGTAGTCTATTATTTTGCTCACCAAATTATTCTTACCCGTGTTGATTAGCATGCAAATGGTTGTTCGAATATATAACCAACTTAACGCGTCGGTTACTGATCGAGGGAAAGATTTTCCGAATTCTACCAATTATAAAATGCTCAACGTGCTGATAATTATTGTTCAATTATTTATCAAGCATGGTTTCTTAGATAATTTACGAAACACATTCCTCTAGGTCACGGGTCTTCAACCTTTCACGAGCACAGCGATCGGGGGAAAGAGAAGCACTTGTATTCTAGCTCAGACATAATGTAAGCTGCTGAATGCACCTCGAATGGGGTGATCTAATTGGGATGTTGATCGAGACTTGGCGAGCATGGAAATGGACATAAGCACTGAGCCCTATTTAGTGCTTCAGATAACACAGTGGTGTTCACGAGCCTCGGGTTGAAGATTTCTGCCCCAGGTGGTGGCGTTTGCTGGGATATTCAAGCTATTACCATCCAATGATTGTTTGCATAATTACGTGGTTCCTTATCGAAAAGCAGCCGAATAAATATGCACTAATAGAGCGTCACAATACACAGAATCAAAATAGGTTTGAGCAGGGATATCAAGACTGTCCATCCAACGAACAACTTAAAACAGCGAATTTTATACCGACATTTTGTGCCGCTCTCGTTATAATGAGAGACACTTTTTTTTGTTTCTGAGAAGTTTACACCCGTTTAAGAGCGACATAAATCATAAATAACCGGTGGTTAGGCGACTCGCTGTCGTCGATATTATTAATAGCATGCATCTTTTCATGGGCGCGCGAACACTTCCAAGGACGTCGTCTCTGTCTCTCTCTCTCTCTCTTTCTTAGATGGGCGCAAAAGGTTGCTCCAAAGTTTTACAAGAAATGGAATGTACGAGTGTGATGATCCATATCAGTAGAAATGTTGTGCGAGTATTCTCGACACCAGTGTTTTTCTAGTGTCTTACCAGACGATCCGTTGGTCAGACAACGCGGGAACTAAAGAAGCCCTGCCCGTTTTAAAAGTCACTCACTACAGCATATATTTTCATTCTTATTTACACTTCCTTCTGAAACTTATTATGTGAATCCCTTTGCGATCTCATAGACCACCCTTTGAAAGCCACTGCTCTGTATTGATTCCACATTGAGTTCCGAATATTATTGTTAGCAGCACCTATTCTGGGTGCTATTTGTTTAAAACAGCACATTGTCATTAAAAACTGACCCATGGATGAAGATCACAAGTTTCATTGCGTAAACTATATGGCTTATAGAGATATATATTTATACTAGCTATAATACCCGGCGCTGCCCGTGTTTTCTTCAATGAGGTTTTTTGGATCACGTGATATCTCCCGCTTTCTTTGAGGGACATACAAACTGTGTCTAAGTTAAACAATATGGCGACTTCCTGCGGTACTCATGAAAGAAACAAATTTAGATTTAAAAAAACATAGAAATGAATAGTTTCTTTCTTTTTTAAGGGGCGGTAGGTATTTGGATCCCCTCCCCCCCCCCCCCCCCCGAACTTCAAGTTATCTATCTCTGCCTGTTTCAGCTTCCAAAAATGCTTAGTTAAAGCTGTGGAATTTTTTCGATGTACTTTTTACGGGCCCATAATTAATTTTAAAATATCCTAACCCACATGAATTGATGTAGTTCAATATCAAAAGACAATACGGAGACATTAATTTTCATGCTTGAGAAGATATAAATTAAAAGTTGAAATCAATGTTATTGCCTGGATATCCAACTCAAAAGTAGGTCCGGCTAATTACTTCATATGACATGAATGTCGCTCTCCACTTGTTGATACAAGATATACGGAAGACTGGATGTTGTGAAGATATTTGTTATTTGAGATGTTAATTTTTTAAGGAAGGAAAAAAGTTCGACTCCCGGTGGAGGCAGAGATGAGTTTTTTCCTTCCTTAAAAAATTAACATCTCAAATAATAAATATCTTCACAACATCCAGTCTTCCGTATATCTTGTAATTACTTCATATTTAATTTTCTGGGCTTTATATCTCTAAGCAAACTCAATATTTCAAAAATCGAGAATTCAATACAATTTTGAAAATTATTGATGTGGCAGGAAACCCCCACAAATTTTCTGTATTTCTACGCCAAAATCGGCAATTTTAACACTGATTTCTATGAGGATCATCCTTTGCTTTACCCTCATAGTGGTGCTGATGATGGTGTCTATTCATAAAGGTCTCATTACTGGGAAGATTGAAGAAGTGACAAACCATTGTAAAGGCATATACATGTCCGAAACGCATTGCTAGAGAACCACGGTAACCAAAGTAAACGTTCCGAAAGTGATTGTTGAGGCCCAAAAACCATTGTTGCCCGACAGTTTTTTGCCCATTTCGAGCATTTGACCTTTTCTGACGAACTTTTAAAGTAGCCTATCGTTCAAGTCGGGTCCCATTTGGTATATATGCAAAATTTGGCGACGATCGATCTAAAATTATAGATTTGTATAGAGAACATACATACACACACACAGACACACAGAAAATCAATTTTATATATATACTAGCTATAATACCCGGCGTTGCCCGGGTTTTCTTCAATGAGGCTTTTTTGGATCACGTGATATCTCCCTCTTTCTTTGAGGGACATGCAAACCGTGTTTAAGTAAACCAATATGGCGACGTCCTGCGCGACTCATAAAAGAAATAAATCTAAATTTAAAGAAACGTAGAAATGAATAGTCCCCCCCCCCTTCTTTTTATGGGTGTAAGGTATTTCGATTCCCTCCCCCTGAACTTCAAGTTATCTATTTCTGCCTGTTTGAGCTTCCAAAAATGCTTAATTAAAGCTGTGGAATTTTTTCGTTGCACTTTACGGGGCCCAAAACTAATTTTAAAAACATCCTAAACTATATGAATTTATGCAAATAAATATCAAAAGACAATACGGAGACATTAATTTTCATGCTTGAGAAGATATAAATAAAAAGTTGAAATCAATGTTATTACATGGATATCCAACTCAAAAGTAGATCCGGCAAATTATTCGTATTTTTAATTTTCTGGGCTTCGTATCTCCAAGTGAATTCAATATTTCAAAAATCGAGAATTCAATTTAATTTTTAAAATTATTGATGTGGCAGGAAACCCCCCCCCCACTAAATTTCCGTATTTATGCAGCAGTTAAATTGGCAATTTTAACAATGATTTCTATGGGGACCACCCTTTTCCTGACCCTCAAAGCGATACTGATGATGATTATGACGTCTATTCAAAAAGCCTCATTACTGAGAGCATATTGAAAATGTGGCAAACCATTATAAAGGCATAAACTATCATACATATACTAACAGGATTAAAGAAGTGACAAACCGTTGTAAAGGCATATACACATCTGAAACGCATTGCTAGGGAACCACGGTAACCAAAGTAAACGTTCGGAAAGTGATTGTTGAGGCCCAAAAACCATTGTTGCCGGACAGTTTTTTGCCCATTTGGAGCATTTGCCCTGGTCTGACGAAATTTTAAAGTAGCCTATCGTTCAAGTCGGGTCCCATTTGGTATATATGCAAAATTTGGCGACGATCGGTCTAAAATTGTAGATTTGTATAGAGAACATACACACACACAGACACACAGACACACAGAAAATCAATTTTATATATATAATAATAAAGAAGATATAGATAGATATCAGGGATATCAAACTCGCGACCCGCGTTCCCCGAAGTAACTTGTGACGTCTAAACAAGATCCAAAAATACACATATGTTTTTACTTAAGAAAATCGAACGGGTAAAATTTTTTTTATTTGCAATAAAGAAGCGTGATGAGATTATCTCAAAAAATGTCAATGAGACTCATCTCAAATTCTTGAATCAATACTATTTGTGAGCACTGTATCAAAGAAGAGCACCCTTATGGCAAGTTTGACATACGAATGCTTGAAATCAGGATTATTTTAATTCTTCGGTGAAATTTAACCAAAGGAGTTTAATTGAGACGTTCATCAAGTGCTCGCGAGCACGAAAACGGACACCAGCATCAAGCACCCTGGGAGCAACGTGGTGCTCCTGAGCAACAGGTTGAACAGATGCCTGTTCTACATACAGTACCTATATGAAATCAGCTACATATTCGCGGAACGTTCCAAGCCTTTCAGCGATGGTTCCTTGATAGGCAATAAATGTTGCAGAAAACGTGTCTTAGAGTGATATTCACCGACAGGGTTTAAACTATAGTCACAATTTTTGGTTGAATAACGTCGTGCCTGGACGACGATAGCGGCACAAGGAATATTTTCAAGAACAACTTTGAGTTACCAACCTTTAATAAAGCATTCGAATTAGCAGAAATTGATCGAAATGGCTCATAAAAAGTACTTCCTTTCGGTATTTTAATTTTTCCATGAAAATATATATTTTTTAAAATTAAGTCTGGTTGGCATGGAAGAGGGGCCCGAGTCATATGCCTCTTCCCTGTGTACGCCTCTACCGCTGGCCCTCAAGAAGTGATGGGGCACAAACCCCCATTGGCGGCACAGTGTAGGTCAGTTGAAGTTGGGGGTTTTTCTGCTGTTTTCCAACATAGAGGAGCGAATGTGAGCTGGTCTCCCATTCGAGAAAGTCTCTCTGCAGAGAGACTTTCAACATTATATTGACATAACATGAAAAGCACAACCACTCACCATGATAACTTCAAAAATATGGAATACAGATGACAGCACCAGCAAGAACACCAAACAAGCGCAATTTTGACAATATAAATACGTTAGGGTCACACATAAAACTCGAAACATACATTCCGGCATGTACCGATTAGAAATTCCGCATAGAAATCTGTACGAGGTGTATGTACGGTTAAGTAATAGGCCTGTCAACAACAGGTTACAGCAGCGTATCTCAACCTTTTTTTTAACTTACGAAATCTCCGGATGCATATTACAGGTAACCCGTAAAATCACAATTAATCCCATAAAATTAGGATTTAAAATTTACTAGAACCACGTTTTCTACTGTTATTCATTAGTGTTTCTTTGAACGCTTGGATTCCTCGTAACTCTGGTTGAGAAACGCTGTTATATAGTGCCAAAGTTAAGATGAATCGCCTTTTTTTAATTTAAAAAACCCCCATTCAAATGAAGCTTCTTGTACGAGAGCTCATTACTGGGTAAAACATAATTTCTTTGGTGACAATTAAGATAAATACTTCGTCATATTCTAGCTAAAATTTTTACTCTCTCACGGATGTCGGCATTTTAAAAACTGTTCCGATTCTGATAACGCAGGGAAAACTAAAAAATTCTGATAAAAGATGATGCTGCTCCTTTGCCCCTTTATGTCAAAGTA
This sequence comes from Pholcus phalangioides, assembly GCF_987345545.1. Taxonomy (NCBI): domain Eukaryota; kingdom Metazoa; phylum Arthropoda; class Arachnida; order Araneae; family Pholcidae; genus Pholcus; species Pholcus phalangioides. The sequence continues at coordinate 10,847,850 of NW_028301615.1, read as the reverse complement.
TTTACAGCACAAACGTTTTCCAGGAAAGTATAATTTTCATAGACAACACCCCTTGTTCATTCGCTAAGTAAATCTACTCTCCCATCTCACCCATCCGAGGATATCTCGACTGATACAAGAGCCGCCTACTCACCATCGAATGTGACTGTACTCATCTTTATATACTGTAGCCTGTCAAAAATCACCCTAGTTTCACCACGTTCTGATCGCAAATAAAACAATTCTTCGCTCAATTACCACTTAATAATCACTACTATTTCAGCAATAATCCCGTGCTTCTGATTAAATTTCAGAAATGTATATTTTTTTTTATAGAAAAACGCGTAATTCCGAAATCGCGCACTACATCCGGGGTACTACTGTATTTATAAATTTTTTCCATGGATAGATATTTTTTTTATTCGCTTGAAAAAATTGTCTTTCTGCTGGCTGCCCCTGGCCCATTTTTCACATTTTATTATAACTTTCTGTCTTAAAACAAAAAAATATATTCTTACTTTTGATGATATACATTATTAAGATTCGTATACTTCCATATTTTGTATTTTTGTGTAGTTTTAAATATTTTTATCAGTAATTTAGAGCTATATATGTATTAGAGCTATGAATGTCCCTATCCGGGCTATTTTTTTTCTCCAGAAGGTTCCGTGAAGAACACAAGTTCCTTACGCGATTAGTTTAAGATCAGTTTCGCAAAACATATAAAAATGCCCTTCTCCTGGCATTAGGCAAATTCATATTTCATAAGATCATTTAAATATTACGCTGGAGCTCCAAAACGTAAAAAACGATCAATTAAACACCTTTATTTGAAAAAAAAATATCCAATCTAAAATGTAACATTAGTATCAGCACTCAAATTGATAGAACTTCTATTATGCAGAGTGTCCCATAAGTCCTAATTCGATCTTTCTCTGATATCAACTGTTCGTCGTAGAAGTATGGTTTTAATTCAAAAAATGCTTAAAAAGGTGTTCAGGAATCACTTTTTGCCAGCTTCGAGAGTGAAAATACAGTGTGTCACAAAATAAAAATAAAAAACTTTTATACGGCCTGCCCCATGCCCTCTAACTTCCAATTAGCAAGTTGTTGCCCTATCTCTCTTGAGGCGAACAAAAGAAATTCCACGTTTCCAAGTGCAATATTCGCTGAGGTATTTGAATTATAAAATCTGAGAATAGGTGGGAAAGGACAGCGAAAACACTAGGGAAAGAACCATTGTTCATTTTACGCTGTTCTTTTCCCGTATATTCTCCGATTTTTGAGTTCAAACATTTCAGCGAATATTGCATTTAAAAACGTGGAAGTTTTTTTTGGCCTCAAGAAAGACAGGATAACAACATTCTAATTAGAAGTTAGTAGACGGGGGACCGTATGAGAATTTAGTTTTCTATTTTGTGACACTGCATTTTCACTCTAGGACAGAGTGATTCTTGAATACATTTTTATCATTTTTAAACTAGAACAATATCTTTACGTCAAATGGTTAATGAGATAAGTGGCGAATTAGCACTTACAGGACACCTTGTAATACCTGTAAATAGTTTTTCTGCTAAAAAGATACGTGCAGATTTCCATCTGCTTTGAAAAATGCCCAAAGATGCTCTGGTGTTCTTAAACGTGGATAAACACAAGAGACTCTCTCTGAATTTTTTTTCCCCAAGAGTTGAACAAACCGCACACACACACAGACACAAATATAAGAGGTCCACATGCTAAGATTCCACAAAGAGACCACAAAAAGATTCGTGAGGGCAACTTGTAGTCCAATAAGCAATCATGAATGAATTCTAATCGTAATTTTGTGGAAATTTAGGAATTCTGAAAAAAACGAACAGTTGATGGACAGGTAATTTGCTGATGAAATTCAAGGTTTAAAATACGCTGATAAAATTAAGCACTATATTCGCAAAATATTTAAACTTCTGTTTTTGTCCAAATGAACATTTTTCCAGTAAACACGATTTCTCAGGAATGGTTCGAAACAATAATTCTAAAACTCCTCTCCCGCATATCAATTGAACATATGAACCCTGGACAAATCGTGTGTTTCCATGGATGTAAATGGACTGTAGTGTTAGTTTCTCTCAGTTGTATTGTGTTTGTGTGTTTTGAATAAATTTCAAAATTTCGGAGTCACATGTCAAAAGGGTGCCCTTTTAAAAAAACACGTGTCTCGCACACATACTTACACAGCATTCTTACAAAGATATTATTCATTACGTGACATAATTTTTTTCTTAAGAGCTCTGATTTTTTTTTTCTCTGCTTGTTATTTGTGTCTTTTTCCTCATAATCCAGACGTTCTAGAAAATTATAAAGCAAAATATTTTCATTAAAAATGGCCAAAATTCAGAGATTTTGCACCCCCCTCTTTTTTGCATATCGAAGAAAATGGTTCATTGTTTTAGTCTTACGCTGAACTAATACGTGTGAGGAATTTTAGAATGATTATTCTGAATCCATTCTTGAGAAATCATTCGAAAAAATCACCATTTTGGGGAAAATCGGAGTTTAAATATTTTGTGAAATGTGCAATGATTAATTATTATTTTAAAGCTCAAATTCCATCAGCGAATAAATTGTCTATCATGTGTTTGTTTTGTTTGAGTTAATTAGCATTCATTCATCGTGAACATGTGATGTTGTATTGGGTGACGATCTGCTTTCACCGAGCTTTTTGGTTTGCTTATGGACAACTTTCTCTCGTCGGTGAATGAGCAATGCGTAGGTTGGTTAGAACACAGAATAATATTCAGCATTATTGCATCTAATATCCATACACACACAAATATAGTTTAGGCTGAAATATTCTAAAATATTGACATTTTAATGCTAAAATGGTTAAAGTTGCACCCTTCGCATACCGACATTACTTCAAAGTTCCGGGTCAGATAATTTGTTATGCACTAACTAATTGTTTGAAAACTGTTTTTTTGTCTTCAATTAGAATTAAAATGAATTACCGAATTATTTATATAAATACAAATACAAGGGCTACAACAGGGGCAAATTGTCCAACGATGTAGCTGAAAAAAAATTAGGCCCTTAAAAATATGGATGCCAATCAAAACCAAACTGCCCAATATAAAAGAATATATCACAAGTAAAATAAAATAAATGAATAAATAGTATATAATACACTGTCCATAAAAAGATTATGGTTGCGTTATCTAAGTATGGATAGCTCCTCGAGTTATCCCACTGTGTTTATCATACTTTCTTTTAAACGACTCAATTGTATAAGAACTCGCGACCCCCGGAGATACGCTATTCCATTTTATTGACACCCCCTATTAGCGAAAAACTCCTTGCGACACCACAACCTGGAATTGCCCTTAACTAAACGATACTGGTGTCCCCTAGTCGAAGCAGTTGACTGAATATGTATTAATAACTCATAGTCCATCCCGTTGAAAATTTTGAGCACTTCGATCATATTCCCTAGATCATTTTCAAGAAATAAAGTCTTTTTGTGCGCCAACAAGAGCACGCGTAGCACATCTCTGTACCCCCATCAACCAAGTCTATGGCCCTTTGCATCCATGGTCTCCGAAAGCTCATGACATACTCCAGTCGCACACGAACTAAGCCTTGGAAAAGCAGAAGAATGACTTTAAGAGAACACGAAGAGACCTTTGTAAAAATTAAGCAGCCACCTCGTTGGGCAATTTGCCTGTTGTGGCGTTGTATTTGTATTTGTATATGGCAAAGCTAGTCTACCGGAATCCGCTATACAGAGTGATTTTAAATTCATGGGACAAACTTTAAGGGGTGATATGCAATTCTTACACAAGCATTTTTGATTGTAGAATGTAGGGTCGAATCGCAAAGTCTCTCGAAAGTGTTTTTAGGTAGCGCTCAGCAGCACTTCACCAAAAACAAATACCATATTTTTCCGACGGATTTGCTGCGCTATCAACCATTCCAGAGTGCATATGCACCTTCGGATTGGAGTTTGTTTTTTATTGGTGCAGGAACCATCGAGGTTATACTGCTCCAAACAATGATCAAGCCGCGTATAATGACTCGTGGTAGAATTTGCTTCACCCAAAAGTTGGACCATGAGAAGACCACATTACATTCTCGACTGGTTCAATGCACTTATTGCAGCAAAAACTCTCTAAAAAGCACCCACTACCGCTTTTGTTATTGCAATTCGAACACACATTCTAGGACCGAAAGTGCTTGTTTAGGAGTCTTTAATCACCTCTCAGAGATTGTCCAGTGAATTTCGAATGAGTATAAATTGTAAGTTGTATCCCGGTCTAATTAACAATTGTGAGCATAAAATGACCATGATCGAATGACCAAATATGAGAAAATGTGTTATTTATTCAATGGCTGCTCCAACGTGATTCAACAGCAATCGAGGCCTTGGCCCAAAACAAATATGACGGATATGAAACACTTTCAAACATTTCTTTTTTTCGCACTCTTCTTCAAACTAATCCGCAGGTGTTAAATAAATCAGAAAAGAATAATTTTTATTTGCTCATACAAAACGATCATAAATTATCAATAACTTTTAATTACAAATATTTACGCAGAATTTTTTCCACATCTTCATGAAGGAGCGCTCGCTCTCTTCGTGTTTTCATACGTAATAATTATTTTTTTCCGTGTTATACTTTTCTCAAACCGTTATAGATACTTGCAATTTAAGTCTGAAAGAGGCATCATGTAATTTATCAGACTCCTATTTTTAGGAAAGAAAATTTTTCTTAAGCATTTTCATGTACGATTTAGCGCCGAAATCGTATAAAAATTATTACCACTGGAAATACAGAAAATGCCCACTTACAATACGGGACATTTAAGAAGCACTAGTCAAATTATACATTTCTATAGATAAAAAAATAATAAATTATACATTTTCAAATATCTTATTTTTGGTATTAGAAGGAACAAAAATTTTTCCATTTTATAATTATAATATATTGATTCAGAAAAAAAATTGTCTGTGTTGTATACTTGTGTGTGAGTGTTTTTTTTTATGTTTGTTCACTTTGTGTTTCCCACTCTTTTCTTTTTCATCGCCTGCACAGGCATTTATTTGTCTGTACATGATGTTTCTCCATCTTTATTTTAATATGAAACGAATAAAATTGATTTGATTAGATTAGATAGCAAAACTGATATTAAACTAGTCAAAAAATGTGCAGCTATAAGATGTGTGTAGACAGTTTGTAATCGAAATTTGGTAGCAGTTTGGAAGATAATTTTTATTAGTTATTTTTTCTAATTACCAAAGTCATCAGCTATTTCAGAGATCAAATCTTATGATACAGTTATCGATGAAAGTTTTGAGGTTAATTAGGGCACATTGTTGGGCATTTGCATCACCTATTAATTTTTTTCGAAACCTCGAGAATTTTCGAAATAGACTATAAAGTAAGGGATAAACATTAATAGGGGATAAGGGTTTTAACCCCTTCATGCGCAACCTTGCACGCGTGCTAAGGGTCCTTTAAACATTCATTACTGCAGCCTATCAGAAGATAAAAATTCAGAATTTTTATTCAGAATCCTTTGCCTTTGCACCTAAGGTGTGTGACGTCATATTCTTTTCATTTTATATTTTGAATTTTTCTGGTAAATGTCGTAATTAATGTCAACAACTCTTTCTTTGTTGCAGAGTATGTGTGGCTGTGAGTTCGTTAATTTGTTGAAAAGTTTTGTTCGTATATCTTTACCCTGACGTTTGCAATCAGAATTTTTTTTCCTTACCATATAATTTGAATCACAAATACGGTATTTACCATATTCTAACGTGTATAAGGAACCTCTTTTTGCTAAATATTGCGTCTCAAAAATAGAAGGGGTTTTTATACACACATGGGTAGCATTATAGATATTTTTTTCAACTTTCTTCCAAATTTTAAGTCCAAAAAATCAGGGGGTTCCTTATACACGTTAAAATACGACACATATTTGGAAAGTAATGTTACTTCAATACATTTTTGCTTTATGTGTGCTTTAGCCTGTATAAGCATTACCTGTTTGAAATAGATTTAAAAAAAAAAAAAATTCCCGGCTTTCTATACGTGTCATTAACTACGAAAAAAAATTTCAGCTTGGAGAAAACAAAACTTTATAATTTAAGGATTAAAGTTTTTAGCAAAATGGATAATCTTCGTATTGCTTGAAAGCAAAACCTCTGATTTTCTAGCGAATTATTAGATACTGTATATTCAAAGTGAATGATTTTCAACCATAATTTTTTCTTGTATTTTAAACTGAGCAAATTAATTCATTTATTTCGGCGATTTTTAAACGGCGCGTTGTGAGATCGGTCACGGTTGCTGTGATACGTTTTGAGGGTAAAATTAAATTGAAAATTAAGCTTACGATTCCCAACCACTGCGTAATAAATGCTGCTAATAAACCTCGAGATCCAACAAGTTGTGACGCGAAATATGTAAAATTACTATTTCGAACGTAAAAAGTTTGTGAACCCATAATTTATTCAAATATTATTGTTTAGAACATTATATTGTTTAGAAATTGTTACAATTGTTTAGAATTCAAAAGTTGAAATGTAACACAGAAGGCTATTTTAACAATAAAAATATCATTATTAAGGAAAAGCTTAGAAATGATAATGATTGTTTAGTTATTACTTAAATTGATTAAATTAAAGATGGCGGTGACGTTTCATGGAAGTGAAATACGCATCTTGATTGATGTCATTTTTAATCGAGAAAAGATGAAGAAAGAATATTGAATTAAAATCAAAGAATATCTCAGATGTAACCTCAAGACATGATTCGTCCGGATTCAAATTGCTTATCGTAAGATTTCACCGTGATATTTGTTATTACAAAGAATTTGACGGCCATTGAAAGATTATTTACATCCGGGGCTAAAAGAATTATTTGCCATTGCCTGATGGTGTTGCGAAACAAATTTGGAATTAAAATACCTAATCTGTTTTCTTTTCTTTTGTATTAAAATGATTCCATTCATCTCGATCATCTTCGTTAAGTCTTATTACGATGAAGCAAACAAGAATTTGCATTATTATTATTATTATTAAATAGTAAGACGTAGAAAGTTAGGCTGAAAAAACACTTCGATATGAATTTCACCTACTTCCACTTGAGGGAGAGATACAGCGCCTTATAAATAATTGTGGAGATGTATTTGCAATTAACAAAGCAATGCATCACTTTCAAAAAGAAATACGATTAGCATACTGGGATAAATCGAAAAGATTTCCATATTTAGATGAGACAAAACCATAGTTTTTATGGGCAGTATATTTATGTTATCATAATTATTGGTGTTTTATTTCTCGTTTTTTGGCACACTCAGTAAATATGCTATTAAGAATATTTCATATTTTTCTAAAGGGTGGTTGATGACGTAAGCATCATTCAAACCACCCCCCCCCCCATCATTAAAAGTCAGCAAACCCGAAACCTCCCCCTCCCCATCGATGCCGACGTGATACTTGAATCACCCCCTAGGATATAACGCCAATACATTGTGTCACCTGATTAACTGCATCTAGAATTCTGATTCTACTCATTGATAAAATGTTTGTCTGCCCATATTATCCTGTTCTTTCCAGAGGTACACATATGTGGATTTTTGTACGATCTCCTGTGTGTGTTTCTAATTGCATCGTAGATAATACTCAATTTCAACCCCCCTTTTCTAGCACATACCTGGGAGCTCAAGCTCCTTATTGATTCGGGTAGAATGCGACTCGTATATTACCTGAGAAAACAAGTGAAAAAAAAGCAGGTTGACGAAATCGTAGCGATGAAGCGTACTTGAGAAAGTAAGTAATTTTTAATATATTTTCAAGAGTTTAATGCAGTAAAACCTGTCTTTAACGGAACCTGTGTTCAACGGAAAAAAATCTCGGTCCCTTGCGATTCCGTTGAAGACAGGTTTTACTGTAGTTAAAAATGATATATTTTAAGGTAACCAAATGTATAGGGGCACGCTGAAAATAATTTTTTATAGTTGCTCAAGTCTTTTTTACACGCAGCACATTGAATTTAGGTTCACGTATATGTGTACCTTCGGCGTTGAGCGTTAAATTTAAGCGTGATTACACTAGAATATCTCGTGAGATTTTTTTGTATTTCTGTACTATTTTGAGGGAAAACACATTGTTTTCGAAGATACGTATGTATATGACGGAAGAGAGTTTATGTTGGTGAAATGCATATTACCTTAATTAAGAAATATATTTTGTGATTAATTTTGATAAGGTTTTCACTAGTAATTATCATATTGTTTTTACGGATATTGGTTGTACATAATCTATGTTTGACAAAATTACTTTGAAAAAATCATAACATGAAAATAAAAGTAGTAATTATTATGTACATAAGATAATTGGTTAAATCAAATAATAATTGGTTAATATAATAATAAATTAATATATATAATATACAATGATTGATTAATTAAAATGATTTATTATGCTATAAGTAAGTAAAGTAATTGTAAGTATATTTATATATGATATAATTAAGTTAAAAAGTGATGAGTTTTTTTTTCTCTGTTCATGAATTTTTCATCTGAGCTTTCTGATATTATTGCAATTTCTTTTTAAATAATTCATATACATTGTGCACTTTATTAGTTACTCAAATCATCAGATGGATGCATTTTATTTATTTAGATTTTCTGAGTCCTGATGAAATAGAAGCTATTCTGCAACACAGTGAACTTTCAGGTGTTTCTGATGACAGTGACAATGGCTGGCCTATAGTTTTTAGTGAGAAAGATGACTCTGAAGACTGGTTCAGACAATGAAACTACAGTTGCTGATAAGAGCAGCATAAATAAAAAAGCCAAGCTCATATTTAAGAAAAAATGTTGACATTTATCAGCCTGCAATAGTCATACATCCATGGGAGAAATAGACCTGTGCGAGATAGATATTTGGCATATTACCGGTGTGTGCTAAGAATAAATAAATGGCCTATTAGAGCTTTCACTCACTTTGTCGATCTTGTTATTTCGAATTGTTGGGTAATGTGTGTTTTAGATGTCATAAAAAAAAAGAATAAGTGTTTCATTGAACATATAATAGTTGCTGCATCAGAGCACTTTGCAAGTACGAAGAAAACATATAGTTCCACGTAGAGAAAGGCCTCCCCTTTTGGATAGTTCTGAAGATGAGGAAGAACCTGAGTGAAAGCAGCGAAAATTTGTTCCCCCACCCGTGAAACATGTTCACCTGGATTGAGTGAATCACCTTCCCCGATACATGGACGAGAAAAATGCATCAAAATGCCGATTACCAGGATGTAAATCAAGGGCCATTGTGATCTGCACAAAATGTCAAATGTATTTGTGTACTTTGAAATATAATTGTTTCGAGAAGTGCCATTCGCGTTGTAATATATAGTATATATACAGGGTGGACAAAAAGTCCGTAGAAACTTTAAAAATGAATAAAAACCGGAAAAATTGGAATAAAAATGAAAATGACCGAAAAAAAATGTTTTGCAGGGTCGATCGATGGTCACGGGAATTTTTTAAGACAGGGGCAAAAATAACTAAAAAAAACAGTCGATATGTGACGCTGGTACGAGCGACTTCGGTGGAAATATGCAAATGAGAAGCGTTATAAGAACTTGCGCTCCTAATCCACAAGCAGTTCAGCGTTTGTGCACCTGCTGCACTTTGCCGTTGCTGGATTTGTGACTCGCCTGCAATGTATTATTCCCTGTGGTGGTGGTGGTCATGTGGAACACATACTGCAGTAATAAACGATTTCGAGGTATTCTGTTCGTCATTTGCTTATCTTTTCTTTCACTTGTGCACTTCAGCGTCACTTATTGGCTGTTTTTCGAGTTTTTTTTCCCTGTATTAAAAAAAATCCCCGTGACCTAGCGATGCTAACCCTGCAAATCGTTATTTATTTCGGTTATTTTTCCGGTTTTTATGAATTTTTAAAACTTCTACTAACTTTTTGCCCACCCTATATATTGCTCCATTTGATAATTAACACTGTGTAATAAAACTAACATATGTCAATTTCTGATGCCGGTTGTGAGTTAATGTCATAAATTGTTGTGTTTTAAATTTGTAAATAAATTTCAGTATAATGCAATTAAAATATTAAGTGTTTCTAATCATTTGAATCCTGAAGTACACATATGTGTACCTAAAATTTCTAACCCCTCCCCCCCCCCCCCCCCGAATACTTACAGATTTTTTTTTTTCTGTTACAGTCTACAAACACTAAAGAAACTAATAAAATCGACAAATATATTTTTAGCTGTTTTTGAAGCTCCGGCCTTGAAGAGGTTAACTGTGACCAAGGCTGTAGAGTGAAAGGAGGGGAAGATTCTGCAACCCCTTCCCCCATTGTTTCAAAATATTAGAACATCTCATTACGAGTGCAGTTCGTGAAAAGTCCACATTTACAGCATGGCTGTAATTTGCATTTTAATCTTTCGAGAGGTTCTTCTTGAGGGTGTCGGTTTTCCGGGGGGTTGTTAATTCTAACGCAGTTGATACGATTAAAAAGAATTAACATGTAAGATAAACATGTTGGTATAAATCGAGAAGCCATCCATACTTAGATGAAACAACCATAATCTTTTATGAGCAGCTTATTTATATTTATCATAATTATCGGTTTTTATTACTCTTACTGGGTCACTGTATTCTTGATATAGTTTATATATATATATATTCGACATCCACAATTTTTATGGGCATCTTTTTTTCAACCACCTCGTTGGACATTTTATCTGTTGTGTCCTTTGTGTTTGTATCAAGAATGCTAAAAAAATAGATTTTTTAACCTTTAAAATTGTGCATATATATTTTGAAAAATGTGAGAGAAAGGAAGTATGGGATGATCTTGCACATTTATGTATTTTAATTTTACAAAAAAGAAGAAAAAACAATTTTCTCTTTTAACAGTTAGTCAAAAAAGGTTGCATTCGAGAAAGATAATCTTTTTTGCAGTCTTCCAAAGTATGGGAATCGCGAAACTATTCATATTGCAAACCTAAATCAGTGGTTCTTTACCTTTTTTCGATCCTTTACTCCCAGTGCAAGTCGATTTCCCTTCCCGCAACCCCTAGGATAATCAGTTGGCTATTTGTCAGAAAATTTCTTTTTTTATAATTAAATACATTAATTATCCATTACTTAGCTGTTATAAAACTCTAAACTTAAAATCTGAATGCGAAATTAATTTTTTTTAGAAAAAAAAATCACAGGCAGAACGTATATATCTCTCACTTATACACCCTCTCGTTTATACGTTTCTCCAAGTTACAAGACGATTTTTCTGCACTCCCTTTACTTGAAATTGAAATAAAATAATGATAAATAAAAATGATAAGAAATAATGGTCAATAGTAATTTTGATAAATAATTTATGAAATAATGTTATTTCTTATTCACTTATACGACTTCCATTTGTATGAATTTTTCATTTATGTGACTCATTTTGCGACTATTAGTTGAATCACTAAATGATTAGTTGATCTTTTTTTTTTCAGAAAGATAAATTGAGATTCAAAGAGCCAAAAAATGATTTTGAGCGAAGAAACTGTAATGGCTTACTATATTTCTTAAATATGTGCTAAAGAGAGTAAGTACTCTAATCCTTCCTTGGACTGCATCTCTGTTTATGACTGAGATCAATCAGAGTTCTATTTGGAAGCACTCAGTACCCCTCAATGAGAGAATGGTGATAGAGATACGAAATTGCAACCAATAGCAAGTATTTCCGGAAGATAGCACATTTTCATTTTTTCTAGAGACTTTACGTCGAATTTGCCTATAGTCATTCCAGCTTGATCAGTTTTGCTACATTTCAAAATGGGTAAATGAAAACAAAAATTTGACAACTGAGTTACGAATATCGAGAAAGGAATGCACAACGAGAACGATGAGCGAGCGATAAACAAGATACTTTCAACAAAAAAACTCCCATGACATTTTCGCAAAACCTTTAGATGTTCTATAAACTCTTGCCGCTTTCTTTCAATCATTCGGATTTTAAAAAAAAACCGTTTTCCAGATGGGATAAGAGCCGCCCTTAGGGATGTGCGAAAGGTGCGGTCGCACCAAGCCCAGCGTTTTTGGGGGCCACGAACTCAAGGTATTACAGTAATTTCTTCAATAAATTCTGAATTTTCATCAATTCTATTCATGAATTTATGAATTTTCATTAATTTTGGAAATCTATATATTCATATAGAAAGAAATAATTCTGGGATTCTATATTTTCATTTAAAAATAATAATCCCGGAATTATTTCTTTCAAAGTTCTGAATTTCCTCCAATTCTGGAATTGTTTCCTGAATATATTCTGAATTTTCGTAGCAATTCTGTATTTATTTCTCTCGTTTATTCTGAATTTTAAATGGGTGCTTCTGAATTTTGAATTTCCCCATTAGTTCTCAGAGAATTTCTCTCGTTAGGTTCTAAATTTAATTGGTTTTGAAATTATTTCTTTTCATCTCAAAATTTTCATCAATTTTTTTTCCGCTAATTTACATTTAATTACGTCTTTTATTCTTTTTCGTGCATATTTTCCAGCATTCCTGTACAATTTGTAATAATGTATGCATCTTTGGATGCCGATCAACCCTTCTCCCACTGAATACAGATATATGGAATATATAGAATGGGGGCTAAGGGGCACCGAAACCATTAAGACGCCTCTGGCTCCACTATCAGTTTCGCACCGGGCCCCACGTCTGGTAAGGGTGACTGACTCTGGGCGGGATACATGGCAACAAAAACAGTCTTCAATTTCACGTTACTTTAAAAAATTAAAATGTTACAAATTAATACCTAAATCACAGGGCATGAATGTTTCAAGGGAAAAATATTATTTTCTTACGTTTGAAGAATAAAGACAATATCTATATTTTACTTTGGTACTTGCATATATATGTCAATTTTCACGTTATACACTTTTTAAGTGCATTTTGTTTTTGTCTTCACTTATACACCTATCTTATATGCATGTTGTTTTTTCTTTTCTTTTTTTGTTGTTCCCTTGCACCGACGCGTAAGTGAGAGATCACTACATATCAAAGCAACAAAACTAATTCCAAATGTTGATTTTCGGTGACTAATTTGTTATTGATTTTTCGTAATAATATTTTGAATTTGAACAAAAATTAACGTCAGTGGTTAATTTTTGAAAGGGCCACTTGAATAACATCAATGACGTTCAAGCGATCTCTGGTTTTTTTTTGTTTTCTTTTTGCTTTCATGAAATATAATGAAAACCCCATTACGCAGAGGTGCGTGGTAACGAATGTTAGTAGTGTTTGCCAAGCCGTCTTCGCTAGTTTTGGAAATGGTTCCAAGTGACACTAGAAATGCCCCAAATCAGAATTTTGAAATTCCTTTCCAATACGTGCTCGCGTCTTACAATAAAATCAATATATTTTTTTTAAATTACCACTTTCATAGAAAAGAAATGGAACTAGTTTCATACTATATAACAGAAATATAAAAACTTTTGCAAAACATCTGCAAACTGCATATGAGATAGTTATTGTGTCCTCTATATACCTTCGAACTGAAAATATTTGAATTTTACGTCACACATTGCAGCGAGCGAAAGCCAAAAAATAAGGTGTCAACATGGTGGTGATTCATATTTTTTAAAGAATTTAAAAACTTGATTTTTCTCGTCATTTCACACACACACTGACCTCCTGAATAATCAGTCAAAATGTTACAACTTTTTATTTGGATCCCGCACCTACAAATATACAGTACTCTCCCGCACCATTGGTTAAGAACCACTGATCTAAATGAAAAGCATGAATTTTTGAGAAAAACCTTGTTCTTTGCGAATTAAACATTTAGATTTTCTCAACAGTGTCGCTTTATTGTTCGAGCTTTGAGTGTGAATGAAATATCGCTGGAAATAATATCATCGAATTTCTATACCTCGGATATTGTGGAAGAGAATGATTTTTTCCCCCGTAAATTGCGAAAAGCTAGTCCCGTTCATAAACGCATCCACGAGCACAAATATCTCTAATTGGTTTTGAAGCTTGGCCTCGTCAAAACTCGTGGGGACATTTCGCTTGACAAGCTCGCGAGTTTTCACTTTGGAATCTTTTTTTTTTAATGTATACTGTGTATGTCGTAATCAGACGAATTTACACAAAAAGAAAATAGAGAGAAACAAACAAAACACTACGAAACAAGATCTTCGGTAATAATTGTGACCGCTTCAAAAATCTTGACAGACATTTTTTTTATTTCACACGATCGTTTCAAGCACATCTCCCGTGTCCATGAGTGTTTGTTGTTATTGTCCAGAACAAGATCTTGACGATGTCAGAAGTTTCTTTCTTGAGAAAGAAAGTTGCATAGAATGCGAGGGATTAACCTCTTTACGAAGACATCCATGTCAATGTAAGCCATGAACGAGAAAGTTTTTTTTTCTTTCGACATTCTCGTTTAAATATTCGTTCATAACCATGAACTAATTTGCAGCTTCTTTATACACATGTAGCCACACAAACCACATGTAGCGAAACAGAGAAAAAAGTTGTTCAATAGATAAATTCTGAAAACCTCATTTCATCATTGGCATGGGTATTCTGAGTTCCAGATCCGAATATCTGAATACTTTCGAACTTGGAGACGAATCTAAAGAAACATAACGCAATGCCACTGGCAAAATACAGTCGGCCCGCTCAAAGGGATAACAATGGTTCCACAACATAAATATCCAATTCAGCGGGGTATTCCATTACCCAGGGACAATTCGCTTGCTGTTAGTATAGTTTGTTAAATGTCTTATATAGTTTTAATGTCTTAAATATGAAATAGTTCCTTTGGTGTCATCTGTGTAATCATCCTTTTTGAAGCCTGAAAAATTTTTTGCAGTTTTCAAAACCTTTGACGATTTCCTCTGTTTTTTGTCGAACCGTGGCGCCGGCCGTTGATTAGCGCATTTTTAGGTCTTTCATCATCAAACTGTTGCGATACAAATTACTCAACACCGTCGAAATTGGATTTTCTCTTCTGATCCAGCTTCAAGTTTTCTGATCACTTCTTTCGTTAATATTTTCTTAAATTCCATTCAAATTTTTCTTAATGCTTGGCACTTGAGTTTCAGAAATTCCATGCTCTTTGGCAATTTCAGTTTGAGTGCTTTTTCGTTTTTTATCGCACCCAAAACTTTTAATTCACAAATTAATTTTCAAATCCCTTCTTTCGCGTTCGTTTTTTTTTCTCTAATTTCAGGATGGTCCTATTGTATGAAACCATGGCTTTTGTGCAGATTTTTTTTTTTTTTTTGAGATTTTTACTTCTTTATCGAAAAAGTTAGTGGTTTTTTGTTGACTAAACAGAGAACATTTGATCATTTTTGTCGCCCCACTGTCATTTTCTGCACACGAGGGCCAATTAGAATTAGTTAATTAATTACAATTTATTGACGATTCCGAACGGTAGCCTTTTTCATACTCATCGAAAGGTTGGTACGCTAACCCTCCGATGTGGGGACTCCCTTCGGTAGCTACCTTTTTCTGTGGTCATGTCACCGTTTCTGTTGTACGCCTGTGTCAGGAAAGTTTATGACAAGGACGAATCGGGTATCGAACTCGCGACGCCCCTAAACATCCTTTGGTACTTTAGGTGAGCATCTTATCGACCTGGGGTACCGCGCCCAGGTATTTGGAGCTTTGTGCCCTTTCCCCATCCAAATAATCAAAAATTAAATATAAAATAATTAAAATATATCGAGAGAGAAGAGAGCTTACACCCTTCGTGCCCCTCCCCCAAGTCTAGGTTTTTCGAAGGTCTTCCTAGCAAGACCCCTATAAAAGGTCATAATTAAACATATATCATAATTTTCAAATGTTTTATCCAATAAAAATAGTGTGCATAGTGTGGTTAATATAGTATATTTACAGTTGTCGCGGCGGAGAAAAGTTGTTGAAATTAAGCGGGGAACTTTAACATTGTCTCTATGGGAGATATTCTGATTCCAGAAGATATCTAGTTATCCGTTTAAACGGGGTATCCGTTGATCCCTTTCCCAATTAAGAGGGCCGACTGTATTTTTTATGTTTTGACTTGAAGCATACGTAAAATATATTTGATGAACATCATTATCAAGTGATTTTTCTATTGTCACAGTAGCGTAAGAAAAAGAAATGTATAATTATTAACACGATGCTGAAAAACACAACTTAGTCCAAGTACGAATATTTACTACATACGGGTATTTCTTTGAGTTATTCGGATTTTATTTTTCTCTCAAACGTTGTTTTAAGTACCTTTTTACTATGGCTCACGTTGGTTATTTCTCTCACGTTTTCCTTTCGTAAAATTAGTTTGAAAATTTCTGATAAAGAGAGCAAATGTTATTCACGAACGGGAGTTGATCATTATTTCTTCGATTTCCCTGCAACAACGACGATATGATTTCATTTCCTTCGATTATTAACATGATTATCTTCAGAAATTTATTTTATTTTTCCAGAACAAACTAGGCTTTTGTAATGATTTCTTGAATTTCAATTACAATTAGATGGGAGGCGTATAAGTTCTGTTTTGTTAAACTATAGTTATAGTTATAGGAAAAATATGCCATCTCACTTAATAACTACACCTATTCAGAGACGCATCTCTCATGAGATTGCATCGTAGAGCATTGTATGATAGAAATAGATTTTCACTATGAAAATGAAAGATTTTTGGACAAAATATTTGAAATGAAATTGATAATATGTGTAGTCTTGTTCACATTCACTTTATAATGGTATCGAGAGATATCAAACGAAATTGTTTTAACTTATTTACGTTCCGTTAGAATTTTGGCAAATAATCGAATGACTTATATTTGGTTTGCAATTAGCTCTCGGGGAAAAATATTTTCAGAGAGTGTTTACTTATTTTTTCACGTTCAAGAACACTAGAACATTTTGCGCATTTTTCAAAGCACATGATAATCTGCATGTATTTTTAAAGCAAAACTAGCTGCATATAATGTATAATAGAAGTTCTATCAGTTTGAAAATTGGTTGTTTTAAAACCGTAGTTTTTTCAGCACCAACTCCTTTCTTCTTTAGTACTTGATTTTATAAAATTCATAATTCAAAATATATAATCGTGTTCTACTAAATTAATTTCTAAATCTTCAGCTTGTGAATGTATTGATTCCAACTGTTAGATAAAACATATTTTAATTTTTCACTCTAAGAATTTGCATTCCCGTCCAAAACACATGGAAAAACTAAGATATCACCGACATACACTGTAAAAGAGAATCGCTATAAGGTAATCTGGATGGGGATCCCAGGTCAACGATATTTTATGGTAGATTGCTAATTTGTTCAATTTGTTCATGCTTTCCTTTTAAAATTGATGAGCCGAAACGCACGCTGGTATTTTAAACGTGTATTTTCTATCTCGCCGGTTAGTGTTCAGGAGTATATCTGGTCTGGTAGAATTTTAAAAGGTAACAACAGTACAGCCGACTAAAATGAACAATCATTGGATCGAAACTAAACACAACAAATTTTAATATGTTTTCTACCTTTTCTTTTAAAATGTGATTTTAAATCCGTTTTGATTCCCCACAGAATTTTTATACAGAAACGTTTGATCTTTAGCGTCCCTTTGATTATGACTGAAAAAATAATAATTCCACCGACGCTAATTTTTTACAATGTTTATCCCTCATGTGTTTCAGCCGCATTAATGACAATAATAACAGCTCCTTCTTACCTCCAAAGATATAGACGTTTCTTCAGATTGGCCGGATTTGTTTGTTGTCGACGTCTGGCTGAATCCTCTTCGAAGAGTCGACGGATCGATAGACCACTCGATGGAAAATATCCTCCGTTCGATTTTTCCAAGGAAAGCAATAACAGTCAAACACATTTCATTAGTACTGTATCTTTGACGTGACGGCGCTCTGTATCTTAATCACAACACCATCATTAGTTGGTTACTATTTGTTGTTTGCGCGTAAGTTCTAGGCCTACGCGATGATGTTGATATTTCAGCGTGTCCGACGCAATCGCATCTCGGCCGGCATAGCGAGGTAAGTAGTACACGGCGAGTAACTGAGCACCCGTCGAGGTGCGGCGAGTGGCCGGTCTAGTCTTAAAATGCCTCCAGACACGTTTTCCACAAAGGGGGACGTATTGAATACCGACGGGGGGAGCCAAAAGGTAAAATTAAAAAAGAAAATGTCTGCAAAGAGGAAAAAATTAGCGGAAAGTATTTTTTTCTTTTTCTATGTATCGTCGAGAAGTTGGGCCGTCATATATTCGTGATTGGTAACTATGTGGTGATGTCACACGTGACGTAACCATCCACTGAGCTGTTTTATTGGTGGATGTTCAAAATGTGCTGTTTGGGTTTCTGAATGAAAATTAGCGACTTTGATGGCGGCTCGCCGCATCTGGCAATATATCGCTTCAGAGATGCAAATTGACAACGGAATTCTGCACATTCTGTAAGGATGATGAGATGAGGATAGCGGGAGAACGGAGATGAGAAGGATGTCCGAGCCCAATTTCGTCGAACTATTATACATCGTGTCTTTTTTTTTCAATTTGGTAACTATTGTACTTGTCTGCGAAAACTCGTTTTCCGAAGTTTAAAAATTATTATTTAATTGATTTTCTCTTAAACTCCCCACCCAAAAAAATTATGCGTCATAAAATATTTTATGCATATTTAGCCTATGAATCGTAAAAGTTCAAATCTCGTTGGAGATATTCTTTTACAACTAAATAAAATTTCAATTGGTTTTAATTTATGGCTTATCGCTCGACTACTTGGCATTCAAAAGGCCCAAGGATCAGTTGCGGACCCTGTTAAACCTGTCAATCAAGTCAAAAGAAGCTTTCCTAGAGCAACATTGGCCGGAATGCTTACTTTGAGGATTGATTCAACCATCCACTTTAAAAAAGGGTTGAAATCCGTTTTAGTTGTCGAAACTAACTAAAATATTTTATGTAAATGTTTTTGTCTTTTCCTGGCTGTTGGAGAAGCCCGATTAAAGCTGACAATTGCATTTCCGATTCATGCTTTTCTTCGAAAAAAAAAGAAGGGAAGAAATTGTGGTGCCACTTACGATTTACAAATATATTCGTTCCAGAAAGGTGTTTAATCTTTGAAAGCAAATTTACCTCCAATCATGAATTGTGGGCAAAACCCTTTAATACGAAGGTTTTTATGAGAATTTGGGAAAGAAAGGAAATTCAACTGGCATTGCGGGGAATCGAGACCTCGTCCTCTCACTTTCTGCCCTAGACCACCAGACTACAAGGACAACGAATATCTCAATCTCTCCTTGGAGCTCGTGTGCACTGAACATATATAACCTAACCATACATGGACGGTCGGACCTAACTCAGGCCAAAGCTCATAATTGCTGACACTGCCACCAGATAGTGACTTATCCGAGGATGATGTCACTCTCAGCTATCCATTATGATATGAAATGGTCCTGAGTTAGGTCCGACCGTCCATGTACTACGGTCCCGTTCAGTGCACACGAGCTCCGAGGAAAGATTGAGATTTTCGTTGTCTTTGTAGTCTAGTTCATTCACCCAGAACGTGGGTCCGATTCCCCGCAAGGGCAGTTGAATTTTCTCTCTTTCCGAAATATATCTTCGCATCAGCCAGCTAACCTGTTAAAAACCTTAGTATGGATATCGGAGAGTGGACATCATCCTCGAAAACCCATTAATTCAGGACCGTAGAGCTCCTTTTCGGGGCCCTGGGGCAGACTTTTCCTTGAGGCCATCATTGAAAAAGTTGTTATTATGCGAAATAAGTGTAAATGTTTTTGGGGGCCCCTATTCTGCGCGGGGCAATGGGGCAGTGCCCTGGTTGCCGCAGCCTAGTTACGGCACTGCATTAATTCACTCACACTTTCGAAAAACCGATACTCGTTTAAAAATCAATTACTGCGGTGTAGCGTGTTTTATGCAGAATGAAAAAAGCATCGCTCGGAAGATCAATGCACAACACGGTACAATCGTTGTCAGCTCTAACTTGTCCAAAGCATCACGACTTTGTAAGGTAACTTGACAACTTTTTATCGTGCCTTTCATGCTCGTAAATCGAATATTGACTCACTTTTAGTCGAAGCATTTTTATCAGATAGTTCTCTCATTGAAATAACAAACAGATGATTGTAACCGAATTGCATGCAATTTGTATATTACGATTATCGTCAGCTTCAAATACAGAAAATGTCTATGTTGTAGCATTCTAGAGGAAAGAGAGTTTTGAGTTATTGTGCAACGGTTTTTTTTTTAATCGAACTCAAAAGATCTCTAAAAATGTTGTGGAAGAAGAAGAACAATATTTAGCAGAAATCCATTGTAGGATTTCGTACATTCCCGGATGCGATGTTCAGAACAAGATAAAACGCGATGTTTGTGCACATTGTCAACGGAAGTCTTAAATTAGATCTGTACCAGCACTCATCAACGGCCAAAGGAAAGAACGTTCCCGCGAAGATCTAGACCAGCGTTTCTTAATATTTTTTTCGCACGATTCCCCTTTTGACCTTATCTCCCCCCCCCCCCCCCGACCAAAGCCCCCATATCCAAGAGACCTTTCCTATTTATTGAAATAATTTATGAGTAAATTTATACTGTAAAAAAAATAAAATCAATATACAACATTGATCTCCGGTCCCTCAACTGTCGCCTTATTAGCCTTTTTTCGTGTTGGGTCTACTGGATTTTAAAAGTGCACACTTATCCCAACCATATTTTCATTTAAGTTGGGTGCTTTATTTCTTCACCTTTTTTTTCGAGGTTCTCTGTGGCCCTCTTGATCACCTGCTGTGGTTCTTCTTTCACTTTATTTTCACCAGTGGACACCCAATATCTGTTGACAGCAAGAGGGGTGGGTGCATGTTCTCAACCCCAGGTTGAGAACCACTGCGTTAGACTGTATCAAAGGAATACCAAATAGAAGAATGGATAAAGATGAATCTTCTCTTGGTTGCGAAATAGAACTTTATTTTATACCTTCGCATCCTATTCAAACATTCCTCAAGGTTCGATGTAATAGAGAATTTTGTTTCTTTTGCTTCCTCGGTAACCACTCCTTCCACTAATCTTCAGGATTTCTCAAAAGGCACCATAGGTAGGTGTCTATCGTGAGGGAATTCAGAAGACATCAGAAGATAAGTTTTTCCGCGCATTTTTCACCCTGTTGGAGTAAAACTCCATGCGACACAATAAATTATCCCTAACTAATCGAAACGATGTAATTATAACTACAAAAATTAAAAATATTCGAGTAAATATAATTGTGTGGTTATCATCTTAATATTAGTGGTCCTCAATCTGGAACCATATGACCCCCGTGTGATCCTTGGGGGAACATGGATGAAAATCCGATGAAAGGGGAGCCATGACAAGTGGTGAAGGGGGCCATGGAGGAAAAAAATTGAATTTTCAGGCGAAATGTGGTGGGAAAAAAATTTTTACTATGTCTATAGAACCAGGGACATCTTAGCCCATGTGGGCATGACCGGGACTTCATATCTATAGGGCCCACGAGGAGATTTAGTTCTATGATTTGAAATGTGAGTATCTAAATATGTAGGTTGCTACTTCCAGTTTAGTATGGACCACAGAACATCACTTTGCCCGGAGTCCGGTGATGTTGAGACGGCCCTGTATAGAACTCCCACAAAAAGGATTCGAACTGAATGAATACTGAATATACAGGGTGCATAGGTAACAGAGCGTATGACATTTTAATGGTGAACCATTGGTCCTAGAGGCATACTTCCAATTAGAAAAAGTATCCAAATAACGTGTAATTATCAGATATGCCATTCATGTTGCAAGGGGTTGTATAGTTATTAAAAAAATTTTAACTTTTATACTGACACCATGTGCTCAAAAACCCAATCAGAAAGTTGTTGTCCTGTCTCTCCTGATGCCAAAAATATATATAAAAAATCCATGTTTCTACGTGCAATATTCACTGAGATATTCGAATTGGAAAGACGAAAGGATAGTTGGAAAAAACAGCGTTAAATACGGGTAAACCATTTTATCCGCATCGAATGCTGTTTTTTCCAAAATCAGGCTCATATACGTTTTATTGACATCCTTAGATTGAATTCAAACTTATTTATATAAAAAAAAAATTATGTTAAAGATAGAAATAGGGCAAAGCTTAATGAATGGATTACGGATGACCGAATTAAAATGATAAATATTAAGGGAAATATATATATGAAGCATCGTAAAAATCCATTCAGACATGATTATGAAATCAAATATACACAATATAATATTAATTTAAAGAAAGTAATCAAACAACAGAAAGATGATTATTTTAAGAAAAGTTTATCAATTCGGGATCAAATAAAAGGAAACAGTGGAAATTTATAAATAATTTTGTAATCAAAAAAATTATAAAATTACCCAATTGTGATGATCAAAACAAACTATAGTAACTTTATAGTGACGGACTCGCGGGTTCGAACCCCACAGTGGTGGTCGGCTGAAGTTGGTTTTCTGTGGTTTCCAACTTTAAGGCGCAAATGCGAGCCGATCTCCCCGTTAAGAAGTCTCGCCACAGAGAGCAACAGTCCTACAACGATAAATCATTCAATCATAACACTTCACTCATAGTTAGAAAAACTGGTGGCAGATGGCAGCACTACACATAACAAGCATTACAGAGAAACAAAAAAAACTTCACGTAAGGTTTCACTACACGTACACGCACGTTCCCGCATGTACCGATTTATTGGGGGGTTCCGCGGGGGGGGGGGGTTGTGTGGGTGGGGTGCATGTATGGTGTAGCAGAAGTAGGTAGGGCCTCCAAAAAATGGCTCGGGGATCCATGATGTTCTTAAGTCAGCCACATCGTTGGGCAATTTGCTTGTTGTGGCGTTGTATTTGTATTTGTGAACTAGCTAACGATTTTAATGATAATTTCATAAATCGAATGAAGGACGCTGAAGTAAACAATCAAATAAATGACTTTGTAAATGACGAAAGTTCTCAACTCAATTCAATTATTCTTCACGAATTGACTTGCCACAAACTGAAAGCTTAATTAACTCAATTAATATTAATAAGCCGGCAGGAAGTGTTGGTCTGACACAAAGAATGATTAAAATTATCTATCGTCACCACCCATCACTAATAACCCATTTGATTAATAAATCTCTAGATACTGAAGTATTTTATAAAGAACTAAAAAAGTTGATTGTTACGCCTATATACAAGAAAGGTAACAAAGATGACATGAACAATTACAGACCAATTTCGATTTTAACTATTATGTCGAAATTGTTAGAAAATTGGGTAAAACAACAACTTAATAGTTATTTACACGCCATTGCCTACTACTCACATCATCAATTTGGTTTCGGGGAAAAAAGGAATACTGAAATATCTATGGTTGAATTAATGGATTATAAACAAAATAAAATAAATAAAAAACAAAAAAGTAGCAGCTGTATTTATAGATATCAGTAAAGCGTTTGATACGGTAAACTCGGATATCTTGGGCTCCCGCTCGATTGGTTCAGATCTTTTATAACAAATAGAAGACAGACCGTTAAAGTAGGCAATGCGATAAGTCAGGTAAGAGCACTAGATACAGGCGTACCTCAGGGATCGGTCCTCGGCCCAATATTTTTTTCTATTTACATTCATATTTATTTATTTATTTATTTATTTATTATATACAAACCTGTGCAAGGCCAGTAGGCTCTAACTCCACAGGTGCACTATTCAAACAATCAATAAAATTGGAAAGAGACGGCAGGGAACATCAGTACACATTACATTAAAAAACATTACATTACATTAAAAGAAGTGTTTTTTGCATGGTTTTCCCACATATTTTATATGTACTGCAAGTTTAGGGGGGGGGGCACATATAAAAATTCAATCTATACTATAGATAATCTTTATGATTGTTTGCGACGTGACATTCTACAAACCAACAGTTCTTCACATAATAAAGTATCATTAATCCAATTTAATGTATGTCAACTTTATCTGTATAAAGTTTTACTATTCATGTATAAGAATCCTGATTGGTATTCCAGAGTGAATATACAAAGAAGCACTATGAGATCACAATATTTATATCATATACCATTACCTAAAAAACAATTTTCAAATAAATCAATATGTTTTCTTTCTCTAAGAATATGTAGAGAATTTGATGATATTATTAGACAGCAGCAATCATTTTATATGTTTAAAAAAGCTATAAAAGAGATCGTATACTGGAAATAGCAGATATTGAGCTGTTCGTTTTATTCGATGGTTAATGAAATTGAAAATTTCAAGGAGTAAAATTTGTTTATATGTTTGTTGTAGGAAAATATATCTGTATTTTAACACATCAGACTATAGTATAACATTTTAAAGCAATATATTTGGTGTGACTTGCCTGCAGCAATTGTAGTAAAACATATCTTTGTATGTTGCCCAGAAATTCTCTACGTAATTTATCAATACGACCCATAGAAGGCTATTTATATCCTTTTGGGTCGAAAAGTGTTTGTTTATATATTTTGTTTTTGTCTGTTTTGTCCATTGTGTTGTTTGTTCAATAAAAAAAAATTATTATGCATAATTATTTCAAATGTACGAGCACTGTGAACGGAGACCCTATTTGATTGTTCCCGTCGCAGTGGAGGCTCTGCGTGTTTTTCCATATGTGTGTATGTATATTGTGAAAAGAAAAGGAAGCGCAAAGGGCAACATGTGTTTTGTATGTACTGTGTATTTTAGGGTTTTAGACCAATCTCAAACTCTCTCCCATTCCAACATGCGAACTTTTTCTTCTTCCTTGCACTTCTTTTGAAATCCCAGCCTGCGGTCTCCGGCCCTTATGTGCCACTGGGAGAACGTATAATTATTTCTCCGTGGGCATTGGGTTCAGCCATCCATTTTTAGTCAAATAGCTTGTACGCTACATCGACTTGATAGCTGTCTGCACCAGGGAGAATGGCGAGAGAGATTTGATATTTGAGTGCACGGGGCAATGGGGCTACTGCTATAAACCGTTGATAATTTTGTCCGACACGACGCCCCTTCCCTTTCCATTCTGTCACTTTGAGTGTTGTCCTCTTTGATTAACGTTTAACTAACATTTTGTTATTTTTACTTCTAATAACCCAACATTCAAGACAGGTATGATTAAAAGTTAAGACGTTCTGTAATTTCCTTCCCCTCCGAAGTTCGAGAGTCTGGGAAAAAATGTCGATTAATATTTACAAGGGAAAGGAGTATTATGTAAATATGTGAGTTTTCTACATACCAAAGTTGTTGATTAACATTTTGCGAGTTATCTGCATACTAAGGTGGTTAATTAGCTTTGCGTACCAGAATAAAATAATGTTCGGGCTTTTTATGGTTCAATTGAATTTTTTCCTTTGTTTATACTTCCGATTATGAATCATTTATAATCATTTTGAGAATGATTTTGAAGCACAATTAGCCATAGGTTCCACTTGCCCTACTCATAGAGGCAAGTGGAACTAACGACCCACTAAAAACTGAAATAAATTTCGAAACTGCAGAAAATAAAATTAAAACATTAGCTCTAAAAAAGGCATGATTCAAAAAACCCGCAGCCACAAGAAGTTTCGCTGACTTGCCCAACGTAGGTGCTAGGTTGAACTTGCTTTAATGAAAAAAAATGCGGCTCCATTTATCTCGGCTCGGTCTACTTTATACCACTGTTTCTCAACCGCCGAGCCGCGGTCCGGTACCGGGTCCTGGGCTCGCCAAGGTTGAGAATCACTGCTTTATACGGTGTAACTTATTTTTTCACCGTAGACAGGAACAACTTTGCCAGTTTCTAAAAGAGATGTTCTTTTGCACTCTGCCTAGTTCCTGAACCTACCAATAGAGGCGCCAATGTTTTCATCTCACAGAGAAGACATTGAACATGATAGTTTTTTCCAGCCTCATCAGTTTACAGGTTTCGATCAGTAATTTTGTTTCCGACTAGTGGAATAGGAGTTTTTGTTAGTCTACAAAAGTGTCTCGCCTTGCCCATTCATTCAAAGATAAGTGAAAACTACTTGTTTTACTTGATACAGCATATAGTCCCCCTTCAAAATCACTTTTGGATGTAAATTTTATGTTGTGTTTAAGTTTAATAATATAACTTGACAATGTTGCACCAGGAAGCTTGGTAAAAATAGGTCAACTTTGTCATTTTTTCAAATTCTCGCATACTTTTTTTCCAAATCATTCATTTTTCGCGTTTGTTTTAAAGGTCGTTCAGATGCCAAGACGCATCAGGACCAAGTTGGGAGACCGCAGGTATAAAAATGATGATGATACTACTCTGCAGCCAGAGTCCACAGAAGAGAAGGCGGCGAATTGATGTGGCACCAGAAGCCATTCGCGAACCGTACTAGATGGAGAAGGACCAATAGGACCAATCCAATAAAAATCAGTCTAAATATGAATTCAGCCCGTAAAAGGTTAAACAACTACAGTTTGGGATGTTTGTTATGGTAAAGTTCTTAAAAAAAAAGGGGGGGGGGGTCCGAGGATTTTGTTGGTAAACTCGATTCTATGGAGACGGGAGAAGTTCGAGTTGTCATAACTCTTCGGGAAAATTTTTTACTTTTTTAAATGATGAAGCTTAACTCAATGTACCTGCATCGTTTAATATATACAGCGGAACTTCGGTTAACCAGCTTAATTCGTTCCGCCAACGTGCTCGTTATCCGAATAGTTCGTTATGCGAATCAAACTTCCCCATAGGAAATAATGGAAACTCGGATAATTCGTTCCACAATTAGTCATTCACTTAAAAATGATTAACAAAAACGGCATTCAATCAATAATTAAACACGTTAATAATTATACATAATGCAATAAAATATACGTAATACAAACAACACCATAAATAATCGTAAAATAGGATAATGTTTGCAAATTAACTTACTCTAAACGACGAGAGAGAGAGAGGGGGGAGGGGGACTATTTTCATCGTTTAGGATGATTTACAGACTCACTGTTGTTTGCAGACTTATTTTTTTGTGTGACTTTTAAAAAGAACCTTATCCAATGACACTTGCTTTTGAATCTTTTTTTAGGATTTCTGGGAAATGGTAAATTGCAGTGTTCGTTGGAGAGATTGCACGTTGCCACAGAGTTTTATTTGGATGGTTCTTTTTTCTACAGAGTTTTGCACAGATTCCCACATTCTACACATCTCTACAATTTCATTTCATGTAAAGGACTCCTTCTTACTTCTCTCTCCCTCAGACGAGATACCGTCCATGAACTCTTGCTGGTGCGTGAAAAAGAGATCCATAACTTCATCTACTGTCAACTTATAGACATTTTTCACCAATAATTCTTGAATGCCATCCTCATGCACCTCCAGTCCATGGTCTTCCCCAAGCACAAAATCTCTTCCACAAGTAGTGGCTCTTGTTCATGAGCTAGTCCCCTTAAAATTACGTTCAATAATACAATCAACCCACAATTTTTTTCCACACACACACACACACAAGCGGAATTTAAAAAAAAACTTCAGGTGCACATTCGCATCCCTGCTATGTTACATCTGGTTTCGTATCGCAAATATTCACACTTGCACGTTTGTTAATTTTCCGACTGAGGCACGCTTACCGGAGACCGTAGGGGAGGATATTACCCTAAATTCCATAACACGTGTATGGGCGAAAGCAAAAAACCATTAGCCAGCTCCATTGTGATAACGTGAAAACAAATAAAAAAGCGCAAATTTTTGCTCGAGCAAGGGACGAACCGCTCGTTAAGCGAAGTTCCACTGTATATACAGTAAAACCTCGTTAAGTCGTCACTCCGGTTAAGTCGTCACTTTTCTTCAGGCCCTTCCAGCTCTCATAGACAACAATGTTATTAAACCCTCGTTTACTCGTCGCTAATTTCGGTTAAGTCGTCACTATGAAAAAGTTTGAGAAAGAGGAACAGACTATTTTTATGGCTCCCATTATAAAAAAAAGAGCTTGTGTTAACAACATTGGCATATGCTTAAAAGTCACCATAAAATCCTATATACCCAAACCGAACAATTTAAATAACGAAAGTTGCGCTGGGGAAGTTCATTTGCCGACTAAGGTTTTTGGAACGTTGGGGACTGTTCAAGCTAGATCTCATTTCTGCATGGGCTCTACTGGAGAAACTGCAAGACACCCAGACTCTGTCGCAAGAAGCAACGTAAGCACTTCGGTCCCCCCTCCCCGGGGGGGGGGGGCAGGGCATCTCCGGCAAAACCAAAATTTATTGATACGTCAAAGATTACACATAGTGCAAGGAAATCAAAAATTATGTAAATCGAAGAATCAGATTAATCAAGTTAAAGTCAAAGTGCAACGCGGGCGCGGGAAATAAATAATCATAGAAAGCATGGACTCTACTAATTTAGGGCTTGAAATTTAAACAAAATATCTTTGTTGAAAAAGTTAGACATTTCTATTATGAAGAAAAGCTAAGCTTGGAGGATGAACAGTTGCTCTGTTAGTCTAAATTAAAAATTACTAGTATAAATCAAAGTGTACAGTACATTTTACCACAATAATTTAAGTAATAAGAGATAAAAAAGATAAAAAATTGCTACTATTTAATCTTTCGCGATCTATAAATTGTATTAATATTGTTATTTTGATTCATACTTTAATAAATTTCATATTACTTTAAATTTATACGATTTTCACAACATTGCACATTAAAACTGACGGCACTCCGCTTAAGCCGTAGTAATTTTTGGATAACTTGAGGTGACGACTTATCGAGGTTTTACTGTATATATATATATATAATTGACCTTCCTTGCAATGAAAACCGTGGTGGCTAATATACCGTTTCTGACGAAAATGTCAACATTTTCTTTGAACTTTGAAGTTTATGAACTTTAAACCTACCGATTTTAATTTTTTGAATATTTCTGTGTACCTCTTCCTACAATAAAGATTAATACTCACGTGCAAGGTGCTTTCGTAGTTAAAAAAATCTTTTTCTTCTAGTGTTTTTTTTGGTGATTTCCACTGGTTTTAACACAGTTGGCAAAGTTGTCCCGTTTCATATATTTCGCATGGTATATACACTGCTGGCCACCCAAATTGCAACACCAAGAAAGACAAGAGATATCGCAACAATATTTATTTTGTAGATAACATGTTGACCAAGCATCAAATGATTAAATTTATAGACTTCTGTGAAGTGTGGTTCCTGCCAAAATCAGTAGCCAGAGTAGCCGCCATTGTTGGAGATCACCGCTGCCACACGCCTCGGCATTGATTCAAAGAGACTTTGGATGTGTTCTTGGGGTACAGCAGACCAAGCAGCTTCCAAAGTTGATCTGGTGTGGCAGCTGGGGATGTAATCTGGGTCAATCGTTGAGCAACCATGGACCACATGTTTTCTATCGGCGAAAGATCCGGAGAGCGAGCTGGCCAGGGAAGCAATTCAATCTGGCGATTGACGAAGAACCTTTGGACAATGCGTGCCACGTGTGGTCGCGCATTATCCTGTTGAAATATGGCTGTGGGCAAGCCCTGAAGGTAAGGAAGGACAACTGGCTCCAACACCTCGGAGATGTAGCGCTGGCTTTTTAAAGTACCGGCAATGCATACTAGAGGAGTGCGAGAGTGATATCCAATACCGCCCCACACCATAATACCCGGTGCAGGACCAGTGTGGCGGTGCATAACGCAGCTGTTCAGCATCCTCTCTCCACGGTGTCTCCAGACTCGAATCCGACCATCGTGGTGTTGCAGACAGAAGCGTGACTCGTCAGTAAAGACAATTCCATTCCATTGTGCCGTCCACATCCTTCTTTCATCGCACCATTGGCGGCGGAGACGTCTGTGGTTCTGCGTCAAGGGTAGACGAAGCAATGGACGTCTTGCGGACAGACCACTCTGCTGTAAACGGCGTCGAATGGTACGCGCAGACACTGGATGATGTGGTACAGACTGAATGTGCTGTGCTATGGTTCGTGATGTGGCTGAGTGATCCGTCACTGCCATATGCACAATACGCCTGTCACCACGTGAAGTGGTGCACTGAGGTGGATGCGATCGAACACGTCGGTCCGTCGTACCCTCCTGCATCCAACGATCACATATCCGCATTACAGTTGTTTGGTTTCGTCCAACACGACTACCGATTTCCCTGAAAGATAATCCACAATCTCGGTAGGCCACTATCCTTCCTCTGTCGAACTCGGATACTTGATCAAAAGATGATCGCTGTTTTCTACGAGGCATAATTGATCGTTTTTTTGAAAAAACCACAAGAAAAACACAATTGCCGTACTTCAAATCGTCGAAATCTCCAAGCCTTAAATAGCGCTTTGAAGTGGCGCCACAGGCGCGCGTGATGTGCGTCTGCGCTGAAATTCTAATCATTTGCATATCTCACCTCCGCTAATGCATGTTGTAAATTTCATATTATTTGCATGCTTCCTTCAGGGTGTTGCATTTACGGTGGCCAGCAGTGTATTTCGTTGTAAAAGCGTTGAAAGAAAATAGAAATGCGACAAAGCTGTCCTGGTTGACGGTGCATAATATCGATAGACACAATCAGACATAATTGTTTATCGTCATGTCCACCTTTGATGGTAATTGTGATTTCGGCTAACTTTCGAACTTCATAAATGAACGAAGTCGGATATAACACTAAAAGGTGAAGACGAAAGCCGATTAAAATACTTCCTGATTATGTGTTAGGTTGACATGTTGAAGTGTGAGAATCTTCATGACTGTACAGACAGACGGACATGACCGCTGACCGCCCAGAGAGACCATCTTGGGATGGTTTCATGACTGTACAGGAAAATTTCTAAATGTATGTTTTCCACAGGTTTTTTTCAACGAACAAATCGTAAATAATTTTATTCTATGAGCCTCATTGCGTTCAATAACGTAATTAGCCCAAAGTCTTCTCCAAGCAGAATTTAGGGTTCTCTTGGTGACTCCATCTCATGCTGTATTGATGATTTTGTGGCAGTGCACGATGTTGAAATGTTTTTTCCAAAACTCTCGGAGGGTAAGGTTTGTTCCTTCAGTCACCTCGAAGCATTGCTGAAATAGTTCTTTGGTGTAAAGTTTTTTGACGTTGGAAATTACATATTGGTACATCGGTTGGAGTAATGAAGTGGTGTTGGGAGGAAGGATCTCTATGAGCTGGAATTGCTCCAGTAAGCCATCCTTAAGGCTTGGAGGATGAGCAGGAGTATTATCCATAACCAGCATGACTTTGAGTGGCAGATTCTTTCCCGAAAGATATTTTTTTACTGAAGGACCGAAGATCTCATTGATTTACTCAATAAACAAGATACGAGTGACCCAAGGCTTGCTGTTTGATGCAAATGCGAGTCGCCTACCTCTTGGAAAAAAAAGTCTCGCGGGCTCATAGAAAATTTGAGTTTATTATTTGGCAATAGAGGTAACTTCCGAACTGAAAGACCGATGGTAGCACCTACTGAACGCATGAAACTCAAACTCACCGTTTTGAGTGCACATGCACAATTACTTTTCATCAACATAATTTCAACATAAATCACCTCTTCACAGGTGAAAAATTGTGGTAATTTCTTCAAGACAGTGGTTCCCAAAGCGTGGGTCTCCAGGCCGGTCATTTAGGGGGGGGGGTTTCCGTTGTCCCTGGCCTTTGAAAATACACTAAAAATGGTATATAATGTATATATACAAATGTATATACAGGGTGATCAGCGAAGAAGCCCTTATTTCAAAATTAAATATCTCTACAACAAAGATCAATAGAATTATGTGGTAAACGGTACGTTTATTAGAAAAACTGTAAGAATGTTGTACAGAAATTTCGAAAATTTAGTTTTTTTTTTTAATTTTTTAAAAATTTAAAAAAAAAACAAAACTGGAGATTTTGGTGTTCCGAAAATCCTCATTTGTGTGAAGAGAAACCACTGCATTCGCCTAAAGTTACTGCATGGGCTGCGGTATGCGCCAGAGGCATTATCGGCCCCTTCTTCGTGCGAGAAACGATTACTACTGAACGTTACGTTACAATTTTGGAACAATTTGTCAGCACACATGGCGCATACCGCAGCCCATGCAGTAACTTTAGGCGAATGCAGTGGTTTCTCTTCACATAAATGAGGATTTTCGGAACCCCAAAATCTCCAGTTTTTTTGTTTTTTTCAATTTTAAAAAAATTAAAAAAAAAAACAAAATTTCCGAAATTTCTGTACAATATTCTTACAGTTTTGCTAATAAACGTACCGTTTACCGCATAATTCTATTGATCTTTGTTGTATAGATATTTAATTTTGAAATAAAGGCTCATTCGCTGATCACCCTGTATATACATACATTGAGTACACGTGCTTTGCCCCCCCCCCCCGGAAAAAGTTGAAATGACAGCCCTATGTGTGGGTCCCCCCTCCTTGATCGCGTTAATGAACTGGGGGTTCGTAAGAGATTCTTTAAAATGAAAACGTCCAAACAAAAAAAATTATTTTCATTTTTTTACAATGTTCGTAAAAAGATGTATAAACTAGAAAATGCCTCAATATTCGGCTGAACAGCTATTTACCATACATGTAGGATTTATCTATATCGAATTCTACATGTACAATAACCAATAGATCAAGTGAATATTTATACGGGAGGTTCAGAAAGAATCATTTAATTTCAGAGTTTGTTTTATAACTTTTGGGTCCCGAGCGTTTGGTAATGGCGTCTCTGAGTTTGGTTACCCAGTTATCGATTCCGCACCATTACGATGAGCAAGATATGCATTTCGTCCGGACTCGCGGCTGTGTTGATGATCAGCAAGATTCAAATCTAAAAAAAATGCGGATAGTTTAGAATTTTATAATAAAACAGTTCTGTACTAAATATTGAAAAGTAATTCGATTTCATTCATCATTTGATTACGAAAATTAAAACACATTTATTACTAAAAATTTAAGAGATGTCGCGGGACATATCCTATGCATGGGTGGGGAAGGGTTTCACCGACAAAATTTTTGTAAATAGGAGTTCGCGCTTCCTAAAGTTTGGGAACCACTGGTTCAAGATAACCTTGCCAAAATTTATCCGATGAATGAGCAGCGGAGAGTAGAAAACTGACAGCATAGTTCAAATCGAATGATTTTCTGCATATTACGCCAGAAGCGAACTCAGAAAAGTCTGTTGCGTCCACAGGAAATCGAACTCAGCACCTGTTGCAAACCGGGCAAGTGCACTGACCATCACACCACATAGACATGACTTTCCTTCTCTTAAAACACGCACAGTACTATGGTTGGCTGAGTAGAGATATTGTAGCCTCTTAAATAGTTGGCCGAGAAAAAAAAAATCCGTCGTGATTAGTGTAGACTAAATCACAATTCCATTGTATATCACCCATTTTCAAACATTTTGGCATGGGCAAAAGAAGGCGGAGAAGAACCGCATCGCCAACCCTCCCCTGGGTACGGTCTTGTGAAGGAGATATCAATGTTAAAAAAAATATAACCTCTCTATTTTTATTCATAAACGATGGAGAAAAATTGAATAGTTGATTTGTTTCGTGAACACTTCTCCCACCGAATTAAGTTTCTAATTTTGCCGCCCTATCACGATTTGAGCTCAAGAAACTCGCGAACATTTGCGGATTCTGTCTTTGAACAAACCGGGAAACAAATTCGATCTATTGCGAAATAAAAAGAGCTCAGTTAAATTTGGAGAAAATACTGTAAAAATTTTGTCCCCTTTCATTTAAAATATTCAATTCTTTCCGTAACGAAAGGTCGATACACACAACTGAAGAGAGACGACCGGATCGGTAAACATCTTCTAAATGTGTGGTATAAAAAAAAATCAGTGTCCCCTTTAATTGGCGAACCGGTTTGTTGGCAGTTAAGGGTCGTTTGCATTTTATTGCGGTGGAAAGATTTGCAATTTAAATCACGGATGATGATCCTTCCACTTCGACATGTGGATGAGTGATTTGATGGATTTCATTCTCCTCGACATTTAATGAGAGCGACTCATCTGTATCCGTAATTGAGATTTAATATTTTTCTCCTGATATAAATATCATCGAAATGATCGACCGACCGTTGCCGCGAGCGCACATTTCTTCAAATGCATTCCTCCTTTGCCCCCTTTTCTTCAAAAATAAAGGGGAAAGCACAATATATATTTTTTTTCATCGCTTTTTTAATAATGCATAGAATTCGTCAATGGCTTAAGGGCTGATTTGACTAATTTGTTTATTCACAACGATAGATTGACGGCAAGAACATCCTTCATTGCTATATGAACGATAAGAAATTGGAGAAGATATGCGTTACGTATTGTGGGCGGTATGTGTGTGCTGCGAAACGAATCGATTCTCACATTTTCTTCTAACGGTTCCTTCGGTGTTAACACCAATGGTGGCATCGCATCTGAGATCCACAACCGAATATCGATCATATACAAATCACAAATATATAGCATGTTGTTTGAGAAAAGGTGATAGAAAAACTCCACCAACGATTAACTCCGTCACTTACAGGCTTTTTTTTGGCAAACAAATGTGGATGATTTTTATTTGTAATATTGGTGATAAAAGTTGAAAACTGGTTTCCTTTTTTGCATGTAAGAAATAAGGGGCGGGGGAGAGAATGAGTTCAGTAGATTGATTTCACACTCGTAATTTTTGAGGAAAAAATCCGCCACTCGGGGAGAATAACACAGAAAGACGATTAAAAAAACAGAAAAAATGATGAAGTAAACGGGGAGGGGGGGGGGCACGTCCGTTCGTAGGGTTGCCATAATGCTTTGGGATGATGAGAAAAGAGGTACAGATAACAGAGAACTGAAATGAATTTCTTTCATTTGCTCTGGGACGAGATATCTCAACCCCCTTAACGATCAGGAGTTGGAGGCTCCACCACCGTGGAGGGGTTCAGAATAGAAACCCGAATTCCAAGATAGAAAAAGTTGAAATTTGGATTTTTAACCAATCGGAGACGACGCGGGTTACCAGAATCGGAAATACGGATGCACTATGTTCACATCCGAACACTACAACGGGATACATAAAAATTATTTTTGTTAATTTAATCAAACAACGAGACGTGATGGGTGAAGCTTATGTATCCGATTACGCGGTATATCAATGGATCGCGGCTCCATTGGGGACCCTCAAGAGGCTGCCAAGAGGTCCACTTAATGTGTTTTAAACGTGCAAAAAAATTTGCCTAAAAATGTTGGATTACTAGGCGGGCCGGACTATCAAGAGTCTACTATACCGGATAATGTACTTTTGTGAAGGTACTCGTAAGACCTCGTCTTGTCCAGAGAATATCAGGTGCCAAGCGGAATCGTCCAAGGATTGGTGTCTCGATCTTACTTTGTACACTTACAATTTCACTTAGGCTGTGTCACCCAGCCCCCTATTTCCATTCGCTGATGACGTGAAGTTCTCTCCAGTAGAAAACACTAGGGGACTAAGAATTGCATGCCAACATTTTTTCCAGCGGAGTTGTCAGTATAAAGTTCCTCTTTCAACATCGAAAAGCGAATCAATAGATTTGGCAAACGCACCGATCTTGAATATTATCATCTAGGTAGTGAACGTTATAGTAATTAGATGCACTTGCGTGGATTTACGTATTGCAATGAGCTGCATCCTGGATTTTACTTGGCAACGTTCCAATTAAACACCATGTGGAAATTGCATTCACGGATTGGAATCATTCTGATTTCATGCATTCGTATGCCAAACTTGCCGTAAGGGTGATGATGTTTACATGCAGAGCTCGCGACTAGAAAAAGGCTGAAGGCCTTTGTCATAGACAGACGAGTTAACTTACGGAGGCATCGCTTACAAATAAGAACACCAACGGGCAGAAGAGATTGCTTCTTCTACGGATACAGATGCCATGTGGCGAGAATATAGAACAGTCTGCCATCAGAACTTGTATGCGTCTCCTGAGCAAGATTTGCTTCCGCTATTAAGGATTTCGACTTGGCTCCGTATACGAATGGGCTGATACATTCTGACTATCATTTTTCTAGTTATTTCCATTATTTATTCATTATTATTTTATTATTCATTGTTAGTTTTCCAGTGCAAGTGCCATTTCATGTCTTCTGGGGAATGACGGGGAATTCTTTATAAATAAATAAATTAAATTAAATTAATTATTTGGTGTTCTTGGCAAAGGAAATCCCTGCCTTCTTCGTCATATTAGCTCAAAGGGTCCGTGAAGTTCAAAATGTTAAGAACCCCTGTTCTAATGAGACGCAAAGATGATACTCGTGACTCCTACTCTAAACTGTAACTGAAAATAAATGAAATGCGCCCAATTGTTTTGAAAGACACTTTCACGCGTTCGATATTTTTCAAAAAGAATATAATCAAGTTTTCGAAAAATTCCACGAGCCCGACGATTCATCATCATCATCTGAGCCGCAGGGTACTTTATCAGCCGGGACAAGAACGCATTTTAGTGCCCTCGTAATGTAAAAGGAGTAGCTAAAGGGTGGATTCGGTTCTCCCTCTGGTCCCGCGCCCGGGGCACCAGACTCGCCTGCTCTTCACTAGTTGCGACCATGATCATCGCCAGTATTAACTCAAAAAACAGGTCACCTTCGAAGGAAAATATCGCGAGTAGGTACAGTATGCATATCTCTTGGCGATACGCGTGTACACACTATTATCAATGAAACTCAACAGGCCGGCAAAAAAGAAAATCATAAGCGTACACCCGTTACTTGAAAAGGAATGAGAAGCGCAATTTAATCGGCTGATGAGAGGCCGAACCCAGCTCACGACAGCTGATGCTTGGACGAACGATTCTTCCGTCACTTAACTATGTACGAGCTCATAATACGCATCCGGTCTCTCCTCGAAATATACATACTAATAACCTCATAGCCATCTGGCTTAGAAATATATAGTTTGCATGTACTCACAAAATAAAATTATAGCCGTATTTCCCTTTCTCACAAAAAACTCGCGAGTGAGTACCGTTAGCTTCTCTCTCGCTCACTAAAAAATCCGAGCTTTTCACAATTTCCCGGATCGTCGAAGCCGAAAGTTTCACGACTCGGACACAATTCGCCTCAATAATAAGAAGTTATGCTATTTTTATATTTTATACTCTCTCTACTTTATACTCGAGACCGTATTGCTGCCACACAATGAACCCATTTCTATTCGAGGAATAATACAGGGGTATCACGAGTAAAAGTGGTAATATGAGAACGTTATTATGAGATGAATAAAAGGGGGGGGGGGGTTCATATTGGTAGAAGAAGTGAGTAATAACTGTATCGAAAGTCTCGAAAATTGTATTGCGGATTTTATGAAGGAGGGGGGGACGTGTGTGTGTGTATATATATGTACCCTCTTCTCAGGTTATGAGACTAATAAAAAGGAGTGAAAAGGAACATTTTCAGAACCCCGGGGTGGTGTGAAGAAGAAGAGCAATTGAAAAGCGAATTCGCCATGGGTAAAGAAGTCAAAGATGGCCGGCGCTCCTTGTGTGTGTTGCATGCGGTTTCCCGGCTCGGAAACCCATAGTTAAGGTTGAGTAGCCAATCGTGACCGTGAGGGTTCCTGTCGCCAACAATTCGCCAAACACCTTTCGTCAAAAGAATTTCGGGCGGTCCTTAGAAAAATCTGTTTCGTTTGTTCGATGCTTCGTTCATGATAAATACTTCAAACGTGAACGCGTTACTGGATCCATGATGAATCGACGGAACAATTGAGATCAGTTGCACCATCGATTCATTGAATCGTCGAGAGAAAATCATTTCCGATACATATTAACACAATGAAAATTTCTTGAAATATATATTTCCTAAGCGATTTTTTTCTTTCCGGCCCGAAATGTACCGAGAAGTTGAATTTTCTGGATGTTTTATGCCGAAATGACAAACAGGCAGACAACATTTTATTGTTAGGCCTTGAGCCTATTACAATTTGGCGACACATTTGAATATATATTATACACTGAAGAGTGAGAGAGACAATACATCAATTTCAGATTGGTGGAAAGGGGGGGGGGGATTGCACTGAGTTAAATACATTCGTGACACATTTTTACATTACAAACAATACATTGAATAAAGTAAGAAAAATATACATAAAAATATTTTTTTTTAAAAACCGCATTGAATAGGAACATTAGAAAATTCTTTGAATAAAAAAAAAAAAAATACACATATATGTATCAAAGAGTGCATCAAAATATATTTGTGTCTAGGATTCATTCGCATTCTCGCTGTCCGCGAGAATAAAACTTTTTAATCTTTCAGCAGCTGCAATGAAATTGAAAATTGAGTAATATTGCTTATGAAATAATTTTAAGAGAAAAATTCAAATTAAAATGACTTATGAGGTTAGACAGATATTTCCGTCTATATGAGCGATAGGTTGAGCAATTGAAAAAAACATGGTGCCAGGTTTCGAGTTCGTTCAGATTACACATATTGCAGAAATTGCGGGGATATATTGCAAAAATTTTGACATGAAAAAAGATTGAATTAGTTGAAAAAGGACTCTTTTCACTATGATATCAATTTTTGATGTCATGTAATCCTCAACAAATGTGCTCGATTTGAGAAACTTACTATTATTACTATTTTCCATAGCACTCACGTCAATTTGGAGATTTTAGTCTACGTATGTTTGCAGAATCTGAGGCAGAAACTTATTAGCTGTGTTGGGATCCTGAGCAAACCAAACAAACCCATAGCCAGATTTTTCAAGTAACAGTTTGACGTCTGAAGTCAAGTTAAATTTTGATTCAATGAACGAGTTGCTGTAAATATGATTTCTTACTAAGTATAGAGTCTGGCATTTTGAGAATACGTATCCAGAATTTAACAATTAACTTTATAAATGTAATAGATAAAGAAGTATATCCGAGTTCCAATCGCAATATCTAATTTGGAGTATATTTTGACAAATTAAATAATTTCTGTTATGCCGAAATGAATATTTGGAAAGAAAAGTTATTTTCCTCCCTCGCATACCGGGCAAGTGCTCTGACCAATGCGCCACAGACGAACTTTTCAACTCTTTATAACACGCATTATATGTATATTATTAGTGTGAAGTGCTGAGGAGACTGCAGCCTCCCTTAACTACAGCAATTTTCGCCCCAGGTGGTGAAAATTTCAATTTCTCAGTATATTTTGGGCTCTCCCCCCCCCCCCAAAAAGAAACATCTCTTAATACAAAATGGCGCCTGTGGCGAAAATTGTTAGCTAAGAAAGGCTGCAGTCTCCACTCAACACTTCACGTCACGCTAATAATGCGTGTTATAAGGAAGTGAAAATTGTGTCCCTGGTGTATTGGTTAGCGCACGGCCGGTTAATTTAGGGAACGCGGGTTCGATTCCCGGAGGAGGCAAATTACTTTTCTTTCCAATTATTCGTTCCGGCATAACGTCCAGAAAATCCAATTTTCCCACGCATATATTTCATAAGTTTTTATATCATTTTAAATCGTTACTGAATAATTTATTCAATTTTTTTTTGTGTAACATCTAACGGTTAACTGATTGGGATAAATGTATGTTATAAATTTATCTGTTACATCATTGCTATGCATGCGAATTCATGCAAAAATGTACTTGAAGAATGTCCAATCAGAAGGAGATCTTACCTAAAGAGTATCAAAAACTTGCACATAAACACTACAAGCAACACTTGGCTGAAATATGCGTCTTGCCAAAATCCGACATGTTTCAAGTAATAAAGACAATTTCGTACTTTCCAGATATTAATAAACAGATGACGCAGTGAATTTCTCTTCTGTTTTTAGGCGTCATGAAATAAGGCATAAAATCGACTAAACTAACTAACGTGGTTTTGTGTGTTTTTTTTACTAGTTTTTTTACAAGTTTTTTACTAGAATTAGTTTGCATTAATCGATAGTAGTATCAGTGGTGTAGTGGTTACTTCCTTTCCATTTTCACTTTGAAGTATGGACGCCAGATTGAAGCACTCGTTATAACAAGGAACAGCATAACATAACACACAACATAAATACGTTGGGGCCGCGCGCAAGCACACACAGCATGTTCCTGCATGTACCAATCGTTAGAAATTTACAGAGGAATGTTTTTACGAGATGCGTGTACGGTTAAGCAGTTGGTACTTTTGGCATGTACGCAAAATTCACGTTAATTTTAAATTAAGAGTAAGACAAAAATTAAGAGTATATAGACTTTTTTATCTATAAAAAACGTTTACAATGGATGAAAATGAAAATCTTGTTATATTATGACCAATGGTGTAAGATCGACAATCGCGATTTCGTCTTGCTTTGTGATCACATATACCTACAGAACTTTAATCGCTAAGTAGACATATCAGTACAGTAAGTTTGGCGAGGGAGCCAAGACGCACATTTTGAGAACCCTTAGGTGCATATCTTTGCATATGTGCAAAGGGTTCGTTAAACGATCATTACTGCAACCAGTTTGAAGATTAAAATTCAGAATCACCTTTGCGCATGAGCTGTAGTCATTTTCTTTGTTTTGAATTCACCGGTAGATGTCCCAATTAACGACAGCAGCTCTTTGTTTGTTGCAAAGCACGTGTGTCATGTTTCATACTAAAGTTAAAATGCCGCGTTTCCATTTTTTTATCTCTTTTTTTCACCTTGAAGTTTGCAATCCGAATTTTTTCTTACTATAGTTTGAATCACAAAGAAGGTCAGTTATATATTTAGAAAGTAATTTTACTTCGATACATTTATTTTATGTGCGTACTGGTTTCCAAAAGTTAAGCACGCGACGACTTACATCACACATGATATCACTTTAATCTTGCCTCACTGGGTCGGACAGTTAAGATTGTATGTGTAAAGGGGCCTTAATTAGTGTAACACACAAACACGTGGTACTCGGACGTACAGTCCCTTCATGTGCAACCTTCGGCTCACAATACTGGCAGATATTGTCTTACCTGTGACACTGTAACCATGGATGTAACAGTTGTAGAGGCCACTCAATCATCGATATACCGATCATCGGGAGGGTCGGGGGGGTGGTATCCCTCGATCGACATTGTCACAGGTCTCCGAACAACTGTTTGACTTGCTTGGAATTGTTCCCATAATCGGGGTATATTGCTATAGTAGTTAAGCGAAATCCACCACTATTACATCGATGGTTGCAGCGCCACTTGGTGAGAAACATTTGCGAAAGGATCCACATGAAAGGCTCCATATGAAAGGAATACTACTACTAAACCAGACATGCACCTCGACCATATCACACGAAGGGACTGTACGCCCGAGTGCCACGTGCTAATCGTCATATCCAAAGGACGCGATTAAAGTGGTGTCGTTATGTTATTACATAAGCCGTCACGTGCTTAACTTTCGGAAGCTAATATGTATATACTGAAAATAATATATTACTTCAATACATTCTGATGTTTTTGTATGGAAATAGTCCGTGGACTATACAGTCAGGAAATTACGGTACTTTTTTGTGGTCGTTCAAAGACTTTATTCAAGGACCAAATGTGAATCAGAAACACACGAAATCAATTCAAACGCGCTCTTGTTTCAATTCTTACTCGGAGGTTCTTCTGGATAGCTATTATTATTGCTCATTCTTCATCACCACTTGGATATGAGACCTTTCAAGCAAGATATGTATAATGGAGGGCACTGAGATCTTTCTTGTGATCAGGTCTTTAAAAAGCATTAACTTCTTCCAGATTAGTTCTCTTAGACAGGCATTTTCGAAAAGCCCAAACCGGAGGACCCATTGGCCTATCACAGAGAGTATCAAAGGTACTCCTAAGTCATATCATAGTTGCTCACTCTCCTTTGTCCTCAATCATTTTCTGTCTATCCCTCAAACAATCTCTTGTGGATCCCCAGTGATCTGCGGACCTTCTTCAGAAAACAATTGAGAAATGAGTTGACGGTAGTTAGAATGAGCCACTGTGTGGTCACGTGGGAATCGGGATCGCTTCGTACCACGAGCATTTGGGTACGATCCGCCGCATTTAATTTGGTTTCCAATTGCAAGGCTTGAATACGACCCAGTCTTCAATACGTTATGTACACACTTGCGCATATATGCACAGAACAGTTTCCGGCATGTTTCTCAACTGCCGTTCCGTGAATAGCTCACCGATTCATTTCTACCCATTCATACCCCATTAGGCTGGCGTATGACCGGACCTTCACTCACATAAAAGAAATCAACCGGGCCGCGGGCTTCCAAA
The DNA here is from genome assembly GCF_987345545.1 of Pholcus phalangioides. Classification (NCBI taxonomy): domain Eukaryota; kingdom Metazoa; phylum Arthropoda; class Arachnida; order Araneae; family Pholcidae; genus Pholcus; species Pholcus phalangioides. The sequence goes on along the minus strand of NW_028301615.1, from coordinate 10,805,666 downwards.
GGTTGAGAACCACTGCCTTAGAGGGATGCTTACAAGATGCATGTACGGTGTTGTAGCAGTGACAAAAATGAATCAAAGTCTCAACCTTTGTGTTAAATTTTAAGTGGTATATTCAATGTACAAACAATAACCTCAAAAAAAAGAAAGAAAGAAGATTAATAATAATAATATAATATAATAGTAATAATCTTTTTTTCTTCATTGTGTGTTGGATTCGGTGTTATGCCCAGATGTAATCAGGGAAAGGAAGAGCAACCGCCAGTCAATGGATGCACCCAATAGATCGTAAAAACTTTTGGCTCGGACGAGAAATCGTATAATTTTTTTTTTCTTTTCTGGTTGAATCGAGCTTCGGGAAAAGGAAGGTGGCGTGCATGAGCAAGCTCGTGTATAAATTCTACTGCTAAATTCTATTTGTACTAAATGAGCCTCGAGATTTTGGCGGTCAACTTGTGCCGCCAATGAACCGTGTATCGTTTGACCTTTCTCTCCGATATCGAAAAGAAAAAAAAGTAAGGTTTCACGTTGCATAATAGCAATAACTTAAAAGTGCAATAAAAAAATAAAGGATGGCAAAGGAATATAAGAAGCGCGAGATCGTTGTTTGCTTTGTTCAAAGTCGTAAAAATTGGTGAAAGCCGTCATTTTCATCCTCTTCTTTATAACCTGCTGCTCGGTTTTTTGATCCTCAAAGCAGATGGCTCCCTCCCTCTCACTCTCTCTCTCTTGTTATACGTAAGTTTTCCCGCCGCCATCGTTTAAGAAATAGATTGACACTTTTTTATCCGCGATTATTCCGGCTCATAAGGCGGGATTTTGCAGATTCCTGACTCGAGAATGTTCTTGCTCCAACACCGCTCCCGAAGTTTGAGTTTAAATGAAAAACCAGGTGTGCATGAACGTTCATTTTCACTGTACTGAAATTTCGCTCCTCTATAGAAAAAAATGGCGTGATTACTTTTTCCATGAATGTCTCGGTGGAGCATCCAAAAAAGTCTTATTATCAACGATATCATCAATTTTCAATTCAACGCCGAGAATGTTCTTGATGAATGAATGTCAATTTCATTTAAATTTTCTTCCGTATATAGTTTTCCATCCAGTTTGTCAGCATTATGTACATCTTGGTTGAGTCCGGGATGTTCGAAAATTCGGGGTTACCTATATTTGTGATTCATCGCTTGTCCTGGCTTCTAGCGATGTGTCCGACATAATTCCATTTCATACGTTGTTGTCTATATATCAATTACATGATGTATTACATGTTCAGTAAAATCCTCCCAACACGAGAAGAGATGATAGAATCTCGTCCGACTTTTGACATCTCATTTCGCCTTGGAGGCATTTCACTCTCATTCCACGTGCATACTATAATTCATTTTATATTATACCTTCGTTTGGATTCTTATCCATGTGATTCAGTTTCTGTTTCCATTTGAAATGGCTAGCACACATCGTGTCATGCTCCTTTGTGATGGATGTCAACAGTCTTTCCATTTGAGTCTCTCCACAAAGAGCAGGAAAATATGAAAACGATATTTACATTATTACATAAAGGGTGAGGTAGCCCAGGTCGATAAGATACTCGCCTAAAGTCCGAAAGGATATTTAGAGGTGTCGCGAGTTCGACACCCGGTTCATCCTTGTCAGAAACTTTCCTGACACAGGGGTACAACAGAAACGGCGACATGACCACAGGAAAATATTGCTACAGCAGGAAGTTTCACTCTCGATGAGTATTAAAAAAAGGTTGTCATTCGGAATCTGAAATAAATTGTAGGTCCCGATCTAATTTTTCCTCGTGTGAAGAAAATGACCGTGTTGCGACAAAAATGATCAAATAAACATAAGCACTAAAATTCGGACGTCTTCACTTCCAATAAGGAAGACAAAAGACAGCACCTCTCGAACAAAAAACAAGCAGTAAAACTCTTGACAATCTTGAATACGTTGAGCCAGTTATATACTCACTAAACACACGTTCCGGCATGCTCTAATTCATTAAAACATTTACAGAGGAATGTTTACAAAAAAGCGTGTACGATTCAGTTAGTAGTAGTCACCAAATTATTTGTAGTTTTATATTATGGTGTAATAGTAGTGGTCTTTACATCAGTGACGGCTCGTAATCGGATATTTTGGGGGAGGAGGCGCAGATTTCCAAAAATATACCGCCATCTACATGCAGGACCGTAACTGAGATCCCCACCCCCTCCTCCACCAATTTAAAATTCGATAATTTTATATAATGGTGTCTTTGTTTCCCCCCAAAAAACTTACCGCCCCTAAATATTTCCGCCCGGGGCAATCACCCTCTCTGCTCCCCCCTCTAGTTCCGGCCCTGAGTACATGTGCTGTTCACAATTAGTATAGTATTGCACAGCATTCGATAGTTTTTGTTTCTCTCACGTTTCTCAGCAAAGCCGAACACATACTGGAGCGAAGAGATAAAGAAGCCGACGAAGAAGGAAAAATGCATCGGGGTGAAGATAGAGGCACCCGCACATAGTAAACGAGTCTTGGAGAGCAAAAATGAACGGAGGGGGTTCTGAAATGTAATGGTGCGATGATGATGATGCCTCCGTAGAAGAGAGAGGAGGAAAGAAAGGAGGGAGAAACGAACCAATTAACAGATAGCGAAATTCATTACTTCGCGGTAAAAACAAACTGGATTGTTGAAGTCGCGTACCTCGTTAGGTGGCCTCTTTCTTTTATTTGTCTCACTGCTCGAGTATGCGAGGTGTAGAACAAAATAGTACTTTTTTTTTCAACTCTCACCTCTTCGCTGCAGTATGTGTTGGGCCTGATAATGGTATCTCGTTTGGCCGCAGGAGGGGAAACGCCTAAAGAGGAAAGAAGAACATGTATCTCTCTATAAAAAGCTCCGCCGAATTCTGACCATATGACCTGTACTTTACGGGACACTTTTTTTTATCAGTGCCTTCTGAAAATATTTCTTTTCTAATTAATAAATTCATTTGAAAAAAGAGAAATTTGATGGTATTAAGTTGGTACCAAATCCATTTGAATTATTAAATTAATGACTTGAAATTTTTAAAGGGCGCGCGCGCCGTCGCGCCTCCTTCACGAGCTTCCCCTGCTTTACATAGTGTCACAATTTTTTCTGAATATACTCCATTAGAAATCATAAAATCAAAAGAGATAACAGATAGATTTCATAGTAATTTTGTTTTCAAATACTTATTTTTAATTTTTGATTCACCGATTATAAAAATCTGCCACTAATCGAAATATTCTGGATAAAAGTGATTTTAATAAGAGCGGTGGGCACGGTATCACCCTTGAAATTCAAATGGATAATTGCTGGCATGTAATACAGTACAATGGCTTAAAAAATAGTTCCCCATTTATTTCAATTCCTTTCTTATCGCAGTTCAGCACCCCGAGTACTTTTCTAATGTAAACATTGGCGTGAGCATAACGGGGAGGGGGGAGTTCTTACCCTTCCTGAAGCCGATTATAGTTTTATTTTGCAGGAAAAAAAACGTAAACCCTCCCCCGCAGAATAAAAGAATTTTAACCCCCCCCCCCCCCGAGAAAATTCTGCGTACGCCTAAGAACGTAGCACTATACCTTTGGTGAAATAGTATCACCTTGTGTGTCTCCAATTTGATTCTAATTTCTAATTGTAGTTGCTTTGCGATATATTTTCTAAAAATGTCCATCAGACTGTAGATCTTCTCAATCTCGTTTGGCTTAGAGTTTCAACTAGAGCAGATGTGGAGACAATATCAAAGGCTTTCTCAAAAATCAAACACAAAGTTAAATCCTGATCTTTGTGCCTTTCTTTGAATTAATTTCATTACAATGAATCCACTTCGAGAAACTCCATGTTTCCTTGGTTAAACGGTGCCTAGATTGTAGATTCAAGTCTGGATGAAGAGAGATTTAATGAAGATTTTATAGATTTTTTAAAGAAAATTCAAGATTTTTTGTTATACATTTTTTAAAAAGAGTTGTCATTGCATTAAATCCGTCTGAAATATCTGACCACGTGAGACATACTTTCATATTCTCCAAGTACCAGTCAGTTTAGAAAAAGTGCGCAATTCGAATTGCCTCTCGTCGGCAGAGAGCGTCCCTTCCTTCTCAAGCAAAAAGGTAAAATCTTGCGAAGATGGATCGCTTTTCCGGCGGAAGCGAGAGCAAAATAAACATCGTAAGTTACGTAACAAGCGTGCACTCGAGAGACTCGGTCAATAGGAGCATTGAATGCGACAATTGCAAGAGGATGACACCTCCAGCTGCTTTTGTGACGTTAAGTCCGAAATATAGCGTTCTTCGTGCGAGACGGCCGCCAATAATCGGATGCAAGAGAAATGGCCACATAAAAATCTGACAATAGGGCTTATATTATATCCTCGCAAATCGTTACATTTCGACTCTTCGCAGCAGCTCTCGAGTCCAGCGACCGTCTCTGTCCTTTACAAAAGGAGTTCATTTATAGCTCCAGTATATCATGGAGACTGCTCTCATGTGATCTCCCGATCGAAAAAGGGAAGTCGCGAATGCAGTTCTCTCTGCTATACGTGCTTCCTATGCTATGCGAAACACGGTGGACTCAACATCTGCCTTTTACTAGCTTTTCCCCCCTTCTTTGTCGAGATGATGAAATTCTATTTTCCAAAAATAATTTATACAGGAACTCTCTCACCATCATCGGTTCGACAGAAAAAATGACACTAAATTGAAAGTCCTGTAAATTTGATTTGCCGAAAGAAATGTCCCAGATTAATTTCAAAAATTATTATTGGACCTACATGCAGTTTTATGCAGTTGTGTAAATAAAGTGCAGGGCGTGCCATAAATGTGTAACTGTAAATAATTTAAAAATTCATAAAAATAGAAGAAATCGGTTTATTTGAATGCTGTTTTCAAAAAAGTTATTCTCACAAAAAAAAACGATTTTTTTTACAAGGAGAAACTTGCCGATGGAGAGCACTGCACGAAAGTCCAGCAAGATTGACCAGACCTTGAGCTTTCTCCAGTCTCTTCGGTGCCCGTCTTTGTTCGTGAAGCATCAACCATCGATTCGTGGTTGAAGTAAAACCACTTCACCAATAGTGCTTTATCCCCTCATATTAGCATCAGTAACAGGAAAATACACCCTGCATTTTATAACTACACTTATTTGCATATTTCTTGTGATGTGCTTTCGTCCAGTTCCCTCTATCCTAAAAAATGTGAACTATTTTTCTGTTCTAAAAAAATTCCCCCTCCTGAGAATAACTTTCTCGCAAACTGCGTTAAAAAATTTGTTCCTTCAATTTTTATGATTTTTTGAACTATTTGGAATTTATGGAACACCCTGTATTATATTTGATCATTTTAGTCGCACCACGGTCATTTTCTGCACACGAGGGCTAATTAGACCGGAACTTACAATTTATTGTCGATTCCGAACGACAGGCTTGTTTTTTATACTCATCGAGAGAGGTTGGTGCGCTAACCCCCTCCCTGGGGGACTCCCTGCGGTAGCAATTTTTTGCTGCGGTCAAGTCGTCGTTTTTTTGTTGTACCTGTATTATAATGTCTGAACAAATGAAAATGCTTGTCATTGAACGTGGATATAGATTCTTCGGGAATCGTTCACACTTGGACTATATTTTATATAAACTCTATATTCCAAGGGTCTTCCACCTTTTACACATTACGGGCCAAATTTAAACTTCAAACGCGACACGCGAGCAATCAATTTATACTACAGCACTTAAAACTGTAACATGAAAGATTCATTCACAAGGGCTTAATGTACAGCAGGGTCTTAACAGATGGACACGAGCCCGATAGTAGCGATGGGGGGGGGGGGGGGGGGAGCCCAAAATTAACAGAGGACTTTTAGTTATACTTAAATAATTTTTTAATTATGATTTTTGATTGATTCTGAAGTAAAAAATTTCTTAATTTATTCTCTGAAAAAAGTTTTAAATTATTCATTTTCTTTATTAATTCTGAAACTATTTCAAAAAATTCTGAAACTATTTCAAAAAATTCTGAATTTTCTGTTTCAATAATTCTACAGTTTTTCCTTCCAACGAAATTATTTCTTTCCGAGAGAATCGTGAATTCTTTCTGTATACACTCATGTCCATAAATTAAGGATAATTCAGAATCACACGGAAATCGAAATCCAAAGTAAAAATTTCACCTGTAGAATTATCACACACATCTGCAAGAATGATATGCTAATTTCAGGAAGCCACCAGATGATGCCGATAGTACGTCACAATGACGAGAGTGTAAGGGGGGGGGGTATAGAAGGAATGGTGGCAAAGAAGTAAAATTGTTCACAAGAGTTCTGTAAGACGCTCAGTGCCATAAGCGAATAGTTATGACACAGAGGAGGCATGTGGATGATGATATTTTTACGTGGTAGAATTATGGGCCGCCTTGAATGTGGGCGTACTCAGATGGAAGTATCCGAGGAAGTTGGAATTGCGCAAAGTGTCATCTCTAGGCTTTGGCAACGATTCCAAGATAACGGAAATGTCAGTAGACGTTACAGTACAGGTCGCCCCCGAGTTACAACGCCGAATGAAGACCGGTATTTGGCAGTAACTGCCAAAAGAAGCAGACGGAGCACAGCATCCGACCTGTCAGCTATCTGCAGCCACGGGTACCACAGTTTCAAGACAAACCGTGTACAGACGTTTGGGAGATATTGGTCTATATGCTCGGAGGCCTGTCAGATGTGTTCCGCTCACGGCAACTCACTGTCGGCAGCAATTAGCCTGGAGCAGAGAACATGCGATGTGGACATCGTCACAGTGGGCTTGTGTGATGTTTTCCGACGAGTCCAGGTTTAGCTTGCAGTCTGATTCACGTCGGTACCCGAGAGAATATGGAGAACGCCAGGTACCCGTTACCACCAAGGCAACATCATTGAACGACACCGTTACGGTGGTGCAGCATTGCTCGTTTGGGGTGGAATTATACTGGATTCCAGAACAGATTTGCATGTTCAAACCGGAACCATGAAAGCCCAGATTTATCGGGAAATCATTCTGGAACAACATGTACGTTTGTTTAGGGGTGCCATGGGCGCAGAATTTGTGTCTATGGATGACAACGCCCGTCCTCACCGAGCAAACATCGTAAACGAATGCCTTAAATCTGAGGATATAACCCGTATGGAATGGCCAGCATTCTCACCTGACTTGAATCCGATACAGAATGTGTGGGACATGCTTGGCCGACGAGTTGCAGCCCGTCAACCACCTCCTACATGTGTACGGGAACTTCGGAGAGCATTGCTTGCTGAGTGGAGTGATCTTCCCCAAGATCAGATAGATAATTTGATACTCAGCATGCCTAGGCGTTGTACGGACTGTATTTCATCGCATGGGAGACATACAATGTATTAACCATCATGTAATAGTAAGATTTGTGAAGGAGATATTCTTTACAATTGCTCCAGGGAGCAAAAATCGTAGTTTTTACGAATGGTATCATACATACACCATCGGTTTTGTTCTTTATCTTTTGTTTAATAAATGGGCTTCATGAATAAGTAACGTTTGTTTTGTTTCTGAACCTTTATTTGCCGGAGCTGGCATTATCCTCAATTTATGGACATGAGTGTATATATATATACACTGGTGTAAGAAATTGAGAATTTGCAGACTTGGTCGATTCTCCCTAGAACTACTGTACCGATTTTAATGAAATTTGATATGTACATACATTGATACAATACAAAACAAATAACCATTCAATAATTGTAATACACACGCATGATCGTGCGTAACACTCGTTGGAGTCGGAAGGTATGAAACAGCGGTTGCAGAATAAACAAAAAAATGGGTTAATAGATGGGTTAATAGGGGGTATGGTCCCCTCTTACAGGGAGCATCCCAGAGCTCCCATGCTCTGTAGGGTTAAGGTCTGGAGATCTGGCTGGCCAATCCATCCGGCGAATATCCTCACTCTCTAGAAAATCGTCGAGCAGAAGAGCTCTATGTGGCCTCGCGTTATCGTCCAATAAAATGAACTCAGGGCCAACTGCACCCCTGAAAAGGCGAACATAGGGCTCCAAGACCTCACCCCTATACCTCACACCAGTCACAGTGCCTCTTTCAAAGACATGGAGAGGTGTGCGGCCATCCAGCATGATGCCTGCCCACACCATTAAACTTCCTCCGCCATGATGGTCGATTTCGCGGACATTGGAGGGTAGGTAGCGGGCCCCTGGTTCTCTCCATATGAACGTACGGCGAGAATTGGTGCTTAGGCTGAACAGGGACTCATCAGTGAAGAGTTGGTCGCCCATTGATCCATACTCCAATCTCTATGCTCTCTGCACCATGATAAACGGATTCTCCTGTCCGTAAAAGTGAGCGGGAGTCTTCTTGCAAACAACCCTCTCTCATGAAGTCTTTTGGAAACAGTCACCCTTGATACACGGGTTCCTGTGGCTGCATACAAGTCACGAGAGAGCTGAGAAGCTGTAGCACTCCTGTTACGCCTCGCTATAATCGACAAATGGCGATCTTCTCTGGCCGTCGTGGCTCTTGGACCACCTTTCCCAGGATTTCTCTCGATGGATCCGGTATCCTGGAACTGTTTCCATAAGTTACACACGACGCTGGGCGTTAAATTGAACTCTCTACAAATCTGGACTTGAGATTGGCCTGCTTCTAGCCTCCCCACAATTCGCCACCTCATTCCGTCATCTAAACGTTGGTGGTTACTCATTTTTACTGTTACAATTTGAAATTAACCGATTGCTGCAAAATAACACCAAGAAATTCGCCGAGGTGTGCTAGCGAACGAAATGCGTCTTAACTTACGCGCGCTTATAAAGCCTGTTTCTCTACTGGCTCCGCCTACACACACGTGTACGCTTACTTATTTGACGTACAAGATTTGCATTTTTGTCTAGAAGCAGTGGTTTTACATTCAGTTCAGTTCTTTTCATGAAATTCGATAAAATATGCAAATTCTCTTAATTTATTTCACCAGTGTATATATATATATATATATAATTCTTGAAATAATTATTTTTCTAAAATTCTGAGATTACCTCTTTATACATGATTTTTTTTTGGATGTCGACTATTCACTCTTGCAATTTATGGAATCACGGCCCCTAAAACTGTTTGGGCTCCTAATTCCCCCCCCCCTCCTTGTTATTGTATCAAATGCACTGTGTTTTTAGTGAACCTGAAAGCATTTCACTATTCTAGATATACCGCAGGATATAGCTTTCGGTGGCCCCTGCGGGCCCTTTCTAATTTTTTTTTTTCAAATTTAAGCATCTTTCATTGTTTTAAGTTGTTTTTCGTAAATGGTTGGGGAAGGGGGGCTTACACCAGCACCTCCTCCATCTGTAGGAGGTGCAGGCTACGACCAAAAGCTCTGAGAGCCACATGTTCCCCGTTGGCCATGCTTTGAGCACCTCTGTTTTTAGACCATAAGTGACCAACCTGCAGCAGCGTGCCTACATGTGATCCGATAATCTCCGTTAAAAAGTCTGGCCACAGAAAACGACAGTCGTACAAAGGTACAAATATTCAATCGTTACACTTCACTCGATATGTGAGGCGAGAATATTCTGGGAAAATTCCCCTGAATTTAAAAATTGGGGAATAATCGAAAATATTCTTTTTTCTTTCAAGTAATGAAAACAAAAATTACAATTTTTTTTATGTCGTATTAGTTTCCCAAACAAACTTTTTTATATAAAACTTTCGCTGATGATACAGTATTACTTTACTCAGCTGACAATTTCCAGCCTAATCCACTATCTAATCAATACTGACTTAATTAATGTTCGAAAGTGGTTTGGGGCCATTCAAGTATTATGTCGGCAAATTTTTAGTCATTTTTGATAAAGCAACAGTCAGCAAAACTGACCCCCCCCCCCTCCTCCCCTTGTCAGCAAAATTTCGTCGTCAGCTCTGACCCCTGAATCCTAACTCATTAACTCATATTGATAGTATTAGAGATGTACACGGGGAGGGGGAGGGGGGCAAAGGAGGCTCGTGCCGCCTCGACGATCAAAAATTTATTTTTTAATGCATAAAATATATTTTTTTTTATTAAAGTTTCGGAAAAAAATACCTTTATGTGTAATTCTAATCAATTTCTGTTAATTCCAATGCTATTTGAAGGCTAAGAACACAAAATTTCTTTTTAAGAAATTAATTGCGATCCACCCTCTAAGCCGTGCATGGCAAACCCTCTGTCCGCGGACCAAATGTGCCCCTGGGGGTTATCTGATTTTGCCTGCTCCCGCAAATCTAATTTTGTAAAAATGAAATAAGCGGCACATTTACAGATCGCTTAAGTGACCCGTGGTACAATTTCAGAGCATTTAAGCGGCCAGTGGCACATTTTCAGATCACTCTGGTAGCCCCGTGGCACATTCACAGATCACTTAATTGAATTGCAGTTGGCATCATTACATACAACAAGCATTGCACAGAAACAAACTTCACGGAAGGTTTACTACACATTCCAACATGTACCAACCAATTCGTTAGAAGTTCCGCAAGACTCCAGAATATGGACGAGATGCGTGTCTTTATTAGTAGTAGTAGGAGCATGGCCCAGGGCTTCTTCGACCACTTGCTAAAATCTCTTCATTGAGACAGAGCAGCTGACAATGATCTGGTTAAGGAGGTCTTGATACCGGTTCGGTCTAGGAAGATATTGGTCATCATAACAATAATTTTTATGAAATGTAAATTTCATTGTATATATGAATGGTTCCTAAACTTCAAATCATTTATCTTATTATCAGAAGAAGTTGAATCTCTTTCGCTGCGCTAAAATTAGCATCCTCCTCCGTGAGGTTAATCATTATCATGGTCGTGTTTCCAGGTAAAATGGGAACTTGCGGTTACGAATCCACAAAAGGAAGTCAGTTGAGTATCATTGCTGTTATTATTGTCCCCCCCCCCCTCTTTTCCATCCCACTAGGATGTAATTTGCCAAAACGGCAATTTGCGACGTGACACCCTTATCTTTCTGTAACTGGTAACACACGGAAAAAAAAGAGATGTATTTGAAGATACGAACGCAATATAGTCTATACTTACAGTATGCATATATATGTATCTTCAGGTCTCCCCTCACGCTGCTTTTCTTTAAATGTGGCGTCGCCGCAGCAATTATGTTTTTTCTGTGGGAACCGGTGATTTATGTGCCACCACAATAGTTTTTCACGAAAGAAACAGAAATCCTTGTCCGGAGGATTTTCTTTGTATTACAACCGATTTCCAGGTTAGGAAATTGCTATAATGACCCTAATTGGTGATTTGTCAACAACGGCACCGAGAAAAGGTACGGGCCTGCCTCCCTCCCACCCTCGTGTACCGCCTCTCGCAAAAGACGCTTATTCTGGTGGTCTTAATGGTGGTGGTGGTTCAATAGCAGGAACTTGGATTTCTGTTCTGAGCCATCTGATGCTTCATCTTTGAATGCTTAGCTGTTCAATAACTGGCCTTGCCACCTTATCGTCAACCAAAAGATTATTCGAGTGTATCTCATTTCCATGTCGTGCGTATACGATAACGCTCAAATAATTCCGAGGTGGTCGGCTGAAGTTGGTTTTCTGTGGTTCCCAACTTAGAGACGATCTCCCCGTTAAAAAAAGTCTCGTCACTGAGAGCAACAGGCTTACAACAGTACAAATTTTCAAACACCACATTCTACTAAGAATTTGTAATATAGATTTCACCCCAAACAATTCACACACACAACACTATACAGGGTGATTCAGAAAAGATGGTAAATACTTTAAGAGGTGGTAGTACACACCAATACAAACAATTGTCATCAAAGAATGCATGGTCTAACATGAAACGCAAACGCACATGCGCGTATCGAAACGGCCGCTTCGGAAACGTTAAAACGACATTCCTGCTGAAATTTTTCGGGGGGAAAAAAGAACACTCTGCATGCAAATGTAACCTCAGGAAGAAGAAACCGTATGCAAATCTGCGTCACAGTAAATAAAAGGCGCAGACGCCCCCGTGAAGTTATTCCAGCCTGCAATCGTTCTAACAGTTGTAAAGTACGGGATAATGGCGCACTTCACTAATACTGAAAAAGCAGACATGTATTTCATTTACGGAGCTGTAATAGGAAGTACCACAGAGGCTTGCATCGCTTGCATCGGCAGCTGTGTGAAATGGGGCTGGCTAAGTTCACAGGGCTGGCGTCCACACCTTTTATTCACTCTGACGCAGATTTGCATACGGTTTCTTCTTCTTCCCCAGGTTACATTTGCATGCACGGTGTTCTTTTTCTCCCGATAAATTTCAACAGGAATGCCCCGTTTTGACGTTTGCGGAGCGGCCGTTTCGAAACACGCTACAGCGTTTGCGTTTCATGTTAGACCACGCATTCTTTGATGACAATTGTTTGTATTGGTGTGTACTACCACCTCTTAAAGTTTTCCCATGTTTTCTGAATCACCCTGCATACGCACTCACATTGTTAGGTACACATACTCACACTTCCGGCAACAATCGGTAGTACACAACTTAATCGGTAGTACATTGCCAATGATGATAGACCAGATTTGGCTCGGCTTGAAAAAAATGGATATATTCAACCTTCGCTGACTCAACCCTAACTCATTAGGGACATCTGAAGTGTTTATTAAGGATGTCCTGTATGTCCTAATTCCACCTCAGTCTCATCAGCCGTTCATCATAGAGGTATGGCTTCAATTTAAAGAAATGCTTAAAATGTGTTCAGAAATCAACCGACACCAGTTTTGAGTGTAAATACAGCGTGTCACAAAATCGAAGTTTATACGGTTCCCCTTGATCTTTAACTTCCAATTGAAAAGTTTAAGCCTTGTCTCTTCTGATCCTAACAAAAAAATTCCATGTCTTTAACTGCAATATTCGCTGAGATAATTGAAAATCGGAGAAAAGGTTGGAAGAAGTAACATAATGAGCTTGTCCGTTAGTTTATACCGTTCTTTTCCGCCTTTCCTTCAATTTTTGAATTCAAATATCTCAGCGAATATTGCGGTAAAAGACGAGATTTTAAGGGCTACAACTTTTCAATTAGAAGTCAAAGGTGAAGGGGAACCGTATAAACATTTAGATTGTTTTTTGCTTTGTGACACCATTTTCACTCCCGAAACCCGTACAAAGCGATACTCGAACACTTTTTGAGTATTTTTAAAATTAGAACCATACCTCTCTACGGGGGACGGCCGATATGATAAAGGCCGAATCAGGACTTACGGGACACCCTGCATACAGTATATCGGGCTAATAATGTTCACGCTTAAAATGTTTTGCCGCTTGTTCGACTTATTTTCGTGGTCCCAGCTCTTACTAATACTCATTGAAATTTCCCTCAGATTAAATCGTTGTGAACGGAAAACGATTTATGACGATTTTTTGAAAACTTTATGAGCGGGATCCACTGTCCCCTAGTTGCAAACATATTTTATTTCGAAATCCATTCCATTTCATCTAAAATTACCAATGAATTCGGCGTTTTCTCTTCACTTTTTTTTCAAGTTATTGAGCATCGCACAACCACGCGTTGTTCCGCTCGCTACAGAGAGCAACAGGCCTACAAACAGTACAAATATTCAATATTCAATTCACACTACACGTCTGAAATATAGATGGCAACACTGAAAAATCAGACACAACACTACATACGCATTCAGACTGTTAGGTACACATACTTACCCTTCCGGCACAACTCACCAGGTAGTAAGTTGCCCATGGCGATAGACCTGAGTTGTGCTCGGTTTGAAAGAAAGAAAGAGAACCATTGTTCCATATGACACTTATAATACTCATTGCACATTTGACTAGTTCAAATTACTGTACCCATACATTCGTAGTTTGAATTTTACAGACAAAATATATTTTCTCCAATAATTTTCAACTATTTTCTCTCCTTACCGATTCGACGGGATCAGATTTATACCAGGATTCGACATCCTGTAAAGTCGGCCTGCCCTAGAGTCTGTCTGTCAAAACCGGGAGACAATCTAGTTCCGGATTCTATAAAGCATAATAGTCGACGCACGATATAACGATTCCCTTTGTCCCGTCGGAAGAGGACGTTATGTTGGGAGGGTCGATGTATCGACAGAAAATCATGAATGATAGGCATTGTATGAAAACATTTGGAACTTATCCGACTGGTCGTTGTAATGGAATGGTTGCTATAACGCGGGGTCGTTATAACGAATGTTGACTGCACATACTACATATATACAGGGCCGGCTAAAGAGCATCATGGGCCAAGTGATTTTTCTGAGGCCCTACTTGGCGAATTCTTGAAAATTTGAACCAGTTCTATTTTTTGTGAGGCCCCCGGGCCGTGCCCGGGTAGCAGTGCCGTCTTAAGGCATGGGCCCACCCGGGCACGGCCCGGGGGCCTCAAGAGAAGAGGTGCCTCACAGAAATGAGATCCGGTTGAAATTTTATAGAATTTACCAGATTGGGTCTCAGAAAAACCACTTGGCCGGGGGCCCATGATGCTCTTAAGACGGCCCTGTCGGGTGAGCCCATGCGTTAAGACGGCACTGCATATATATATGGATGTTCAAAACCAAAACTTCAAGCAAACGTTCAAACTAAAGACACCCTTCGCCTGAAAAATATCATCAGAGCTGCTCTTTTTTTGTGTTGTCTGACAATATTTGCTGGAAAACAATACGTGAAATTCGGCTTTGGAATAGGGGGAAAATACGGGACTTTGCCAATTATCGCCAAAAAAGATGCAAAAAGTAAGCAAAGTTGCCAACTCATAATAAAACACAGAAAAATCGCCAATCGACGGAAATGAAGCGCCACTTCAAATAGTAGTGAATCAAAAAAACATGACAAATACGTGAAATAAATATTTTTATGTGCAGTCGTAATTATCGAATTTCTGAGTTGGGAAGATAATTTTAATTGTTGATTTGAAGAATAAAAATCAAATTGACTTCGTTGAAAGTACGTGAAAAACCGGACATTTTTGCTAAAAAGGCGGGACAGCCAGGCAGTGCCGTCTTAACACATGAGAATCCGGTTGAAATTTTCTAGAATTTACAAGGTAAGGCCTCAGAAAAACCACTTGGCCCGGGACCCATGAAGCTTTTAAGACGGCCCTACAGCCAGGAAAAAGTGGGACTATCCATTGAGAAGAAATATTCTCCTCTAAGTGACTATTCCGGCAAATACGGGATGTATGGTCACCCTACTACCCTTGTGGAAGTCATACACTGAGCTATAAGTACATACACACATTGAGCTATGTATAAGCTATGGAGACAATCTCCGACTCTCTCCGTAATTCCAAATAGCTTCTGCTGCCATCTGCTGGCGAAATTTAAAACTCTAACTTCAAGGAGCAAAAGGAATCAATCACGACACAAATTTATTTGTAAAAGCAAATGAAATTTCGCGGAAAAAAGGTGTGAAAAAAACGGACTATAGAATGAAAATTTTTAAATCAGTTTTTGATGGCAGAGTTGATCAACTTTGCCCAAGACACCAACGAATAAGGCCACGACCTGATGAGGCGAAGACACAAAACTACAAAAATCCTAGGCTTTTTGTAGTTTCGTGTATTTGCCTTATTCATTAGTGTGTTCTTAATATAGTCTTTTAGACTCGGGGCCAGACACGTCAGGGTCGTAACTAGAATTTTTGTCGGGGGGGGGGGGGCAAACATGATTTTGCCACCCCAACCCCCTACCACTGCAAAATTCAATGATTTTATAACGGCATTACCTAAAACATTTCGGGGGAAGGCAGAACCCCCCCCCCCCAAATCCTGACTCCCCCTCGCTACGGCCTTGATGTCAGCTATGTGTGTTTCGTGTTCTAGTGGTGCTATCATTGTCTTCCATATTTAAAAGTGAAAATGGATGATGAGTAAATTTTTGTGTTATGTAAGTATCGTGTTGAAGGTCTGAGGATCTGTGTAAAGAGACTTTTTCAAATGGGAGACCGGGGGCCTCACGAAAATGAGATCTAGTTAAAATTTTCTGGAATTTATCTAGTAGGGCCTCAGAAAAACCTTTTGGCCTGGGGACCCACGATGCTGTTAAGACGGCCTTGCATCACTGCAGGAACTTCAGGATACCAGAGATAGACAGTTACCAGAACCAGCCCATTCATCATCTGATTAATGACAGTCGGAGCTAAGCAGTACCGATAAAATTCACTTTTATAATTATTTACAAGTTTGAATAATTGATTCACAAAATTTTATTTTTCTGCTGGGCATGTGTCTCAAGTTCAATTTGTTATTTTGTATTTCTGAAGAAACCTGTCTCTATATCTTATGGATACTAAATTGAATTTACTTTACATATTTTTTTATTTTACATAATTATTTTGTCAAACCAACTAATAGCATAAAGCGAAACTCTCACCTACTGAGATTATTATAGTTTAGCTTTACCATATAAAAATATATAAACATTCAGTTTTCTTGAATAACGAATAAACAGTTCCACTGTTTGATCTCAAATTTTTTATACATAAACCTGATGTTGGTAAAGTAATTTCACTATAGTGGAACGAAATTTTCACAAGAAATGAATCACACAAATATTAAAAACAGCCTGTCTCAAAAGTATATAGACTTTACTTGAAAAAAAACTTGCAAAGAAAGAGATAGCTATAACTGGATATTTTAACATGATTGCTATAATGTAAGCATTGAAAAACTATAAATGTTCATTTGAAAACTTTTATTGCAAGTAGTTTTCACTACGCCTCGCAAGTTCATTACACCATGAGGAATGTGGCTGAAATCTGGCGCTTAACATCTAAAGGTGTGGCTGTCAAAGATAATATGGCACACCAGATCAGGTATATACAAAATATTATCTAAAAATGAGAATGTATAATCTTGAGCTGGAATACTGAAAGTAACCATGGCTTGGATGGATAGATATTTTGCATTTAGCCAGAAATTATCTGTGTGTCAAATTTCACAAAGCTTATCAATTCCTATATCAAAGGACATTGTTCATCGCCGTTTGCAGTCCAGCAATAGGCATGTATTTCAAAACATGTGCTATAGATCTCTTCTGAACCAACACTACAAAGATGATCAATTGACTAGGGCCAGAATGACGTGAATTAGAGGGATGAGTGATTCGCTGTTGTCTTCAGGGACAGACCATGGCTGTATTTATTAGCATGACTTCAGACACTAATCTCACACTTTCTATAACCATCAGCAAAGAGAAGAATTTTAATAATAATAGTTAATGGGATAGGGAACAATCTGATTCAATACCTGGATTGGTATTGTTTTTTTTGTGAAGTTGGCAGAAGACTACTGGAACATTCTCAGAAGTACTAATAAGCACTAATCTTCTAATCAGGAGCACAATAGAGGGTCACTGTTGGCTGTTTCAACAGTCCAATGCTCCCTATTTCCACATCTACATCCACCAGTGTAAGGTTTACTGATATTAAAAGACACAGGTGTTGGAATGATCAGCTATGAGCCCAGACCTAAATTTAACAGAAAACCTTTGGGGGTCTATCATCACTTCATATTTATCCTCAATCTCATCAGTTTTCAAGTATTATACATATAAACTCATAAAAACCCGAAAAATAACCAAAATAAAAAACGGTTTGCAAGGTTAGCATCGCTAGGTCACTGGAATATTTTTTGACAGGAAAAAAACCAGCCGATATGAGGCGAGGATGTACACAAGTCAAAGAAAGGATATGAAAATAACGAACACAATGCCTCCAAATCGTTTATTACCGCAATATGTGTTCCACATGACCACCACCACAGGGGATAACTCATTGCAGGCGAGTCACAAATCCAGCAATGGCATAGTGTAGCAGGTCCACATATATGGTTTATAATGGTGAACTGGTTTTGGATTAGAAGTGCAAGTTCTTATAACCATCTCATTTGCACATTTCCACTAAAGTCGCTCGTGCCAGCGCCACCTAGCGGCTGTTTTTAGGTTTTTTTTCCTGTCTTAAAAAAATTCCCGTGACCTAGTGATGCTAACCCTGCAAACCATGTTTTATTTCGGTTATTTTTCAGGTTTTTATGAATTTTTAAAGTTTCTATGTGTGGCATTTTTGCCCACCCTGTACATACCACGATCTTCACTGAGCGTACCTCTGTAGGAATAAGTATATGGCTTCAAAAATTTTACAAGAATCTAATTAAACTTCAAATCATATAAAAATTTAAGAAAATGCGTAAATTTGAATAATCCAGCTTTTATTTCTTCCTACCGTAACAGAATGCACAAAAATATTAAAAAGGAACATATTTAGTTTTTTCTAGAAGAAATCTTTGCACAAAAAACTAGTTCATCAATCTGTAAAATAAGATTTGAATACAAATAAATATATTTATAAATATTCATCTATGTACATCCATATTTACAAATCTGCAATCCTCATAAAACTTCTAAATCTACATGTCGCACTTCGGGATGCCTTTTCTGGAAAAAAAAAAACAACAGAGACAGAAGTAGTTATTTAAATGAAATGGGTTTATGTTTGGATCACGAAAATGAAATAAATGCATTACACATATTGCACAACAGATAATTTGACTTGTTTCAAATTAGAAAATTGAAAGTATGAAAATCATCAAAATACTTCTAAATCGCTTACTTTTTTAGGCATAAGAATTCAATACAAGTAAGTATAAAGTACATTAAGGAAACATTTTATTTTTCTGGATATTATGCTAAGGTGAACTCAGAAAGAAAAGTAATCTTGTCTCTGCCGGGACTCGAACCCAGGCCCTCTTGCATACTGGGCATTGTAAATATTGAGAGCATCTTTGAGCATTGTAAATATTTTTATGCTTTTGCACATGCCCTAAAAATACATAAGACAACTGAATGCTACAAACCTAGAATAGGCCTATGTATCCCACTGCTTTGCTATGAAGACTGTTGTTTCACCTATACACAAAATGTGCACAGTAATATTGAGTGATGAATGTTAGTTACTGTCCAAGACCATGAAGTAGTAAATACAAAATTATTTTTTTTCAACCAGGCAGAAGTTTTTAATGACTATTCTACTTGTTGAACCCTCAAACTAAGCAAATGAAAAATTTATAAACCACCAAATGGTCCACATACACCCCCCCCCCCAAATATCCTTAAAAATGATACAATCTCTGCTTTGCCAGAATTATTAATTGCAATCTAAAACATTTGTAATGTTTGACAATTATATTTGTGGTTCCCTCTTCAATTAAAATCAATTACAAAAATTTTATCAATAGGATTTGGTAAGAAAGTAGGACATTTTACCAAAAAGTAGAAAAAGTAGGATGCATGGGAGCCCTGCAGAAGGTTTTAACTGCCCCATGAAGGTACCCTTACTGCCCTCTCGCCATTAACATAAGAAAAACTATCATTCTATGGTGGAACCTCCCATAACGGACACCTCAACTGATGGACACAATTTTTAATTACATCAATGGGACTCAATGTATCTTACTATCCCCTGTTGGACACAATTTTGAATTACATTGATGGGACTCAATTTTCTTACTATCCATTTATGGACACTCCTCATTAGTGGAAAAAAAGTTTTGGTCCCATGGGTGTCTGTTATTTACAAGTCTGTTATTGAGAGCTAAAAAATACCAAAGTGTATGAAAAAGGTGGACATGCTTCCTTTTGATAGAAACTAATAACTTTACATTGTAATTTCTACCAAAAATATTCACATTTGAATAATCCCAGTTGCATAATCTGACAAAGCTTATCCCAAAGATTCATAAACCGTTAAAAATTGTATTATAGAAAAAAAGTGAAAATGTTTTTTTTTGAAAATAAATTCAACGAGTATCGTTAAGAATGAGATTGCACAAATATTTCTATCATGCAGATTAGAAAAATTATTCACCTTTAAAGCTATTTCGATTCTATCAATCTGACCTCCCAGTAGATCTACTATATTCTCGCCATGTTTCAACAAGAAAACTTCTACTTCTTCGATGGACTTTAATTTTTGCATTTCCTATAAAGATAATTTGCATGAAAATATTAACACTCAAAAAACATATCAGATTTATTTATTATTTCAATATATTTGAATTTTTCATTAAAAATATGGAAATAAAATAAATTTAACTCATTAAGAAGTTAAAATAAAGTGCAAAGCAATACAAGCATAAAACTAACATAACAAAGATAATTGAAGGCAAATTCAAGTTTAAGAATCATGCAAAAAGACATAATATGATCATTCAAGAATTAAATCATTCTCAAAAAAATAAATTTAGAAAAAGTGAATAAAAATCAGGAATAAAAGTCTAAAAGAATAGAGTTTATCCATCTAGTTATATTTTTGAATTTTCATGGAAATCTGAGCTCAAAAATGAATCCTTCCAAACATTTTCAAACATGCAGGGCTTCCATAGTAAACTGTGCGGTTGTAGCTGAGAAAAATAGATTGAGAATAAGAAGACAAATCAAATCCAAAACAGTTAGTTGGAAGGGAATGGCTACCTCTAACAATGTCTCTAGGTCCTGTGAATCTAGGTAAGATCGTGTGAGTTCTCTCCCATCAAAATCAACTTCTGCTTTGTAACGAACAAAGTTATTTCCCATGTCTGTTGCTTTCACATCATGGATAGCCCTAAAAGAAAAGAGATTGAAGTTTTTTTTAAACATAGCAAAGAGAAAAATAAATAAATAATATAAGAAATAACTGAATACAGTGAAAACCTGCCTAAGATGAACATTGTATGAGACAGAAACCTGTCTTGAATAAAATCAAAAGGTAGTCTGTTCAATGATTAATGATTTGATGTACACCTTTACAGAATGGAAATCTCTGTAGAACGGAATATTATTTCCATCTCTTGATGTTCCGTTTTGTACAGGTTTCACTGTATAATTGTTATCAATGTGAGAAACAGGACCATTTAAAGTGTTTTCTGTCCTATCATGGACATTAGAAATTTTCAGCTTAGATTTTTTTGCACTCAGATTTTCAGCTCATTATTTGTAATATAAATAGAAAGCTGTGGGTTATAAAATTCAAAAATAATAATTATTAATGTAAGTGTTATTAGTTTTTGGCTCCATCTCCACCCACATACACCAATATTCCATAAATAGAACAGCATTAATAAAAGAAAAGAAAATATTTTTTATTCAAATTTTGACATCGACCTATGAATGGATTGTATGAAAGTACTTTGAATGTCACATTTCAATACAATAAATAACTCTGTTCATAGTTTGATGTGAATAACAGTTAAACACTACCTAATCATGATATCATTTTCCATTTCTTTATTTATTTGAAGTAGTTGTTCCTCAGGAATAGACCTGCAAAAAGTGAACATAAAAAAATCTATGAAAACAAGAAACATGCATTTCATGGAAATTTGTGCATCACTTTAATGGACTTGAAATGCTTTAATATAATTTATACTGAATTTCAGTGACAACTTGATGTTTCTTATGGTCAAGGGGGGAAAAAAAATTCAACTGAGACTTGTGTGTGTGTGTGTGGGGGGGGGGGGGGGAAGTAAATATTAATTAGGAAGGAGGAAATAAAAATATGTTGAAAAATTTTTCAATCTCAACTATATTCTCAAATAACTCTTTCTTTTATAAACTCAATCACAGCATACCAGACATAAATATGTTTCATTCTAAATGAATAAAATTATACTTTTAATTAAGTATTCACAAAACAAAATAGAAGATAAATCTTACCTTCCAACTAGAGCTCCACTGTTTGTGTATATAATAAAAGAAGCAACTGTTCCTAACACACCTCCAACCAGCAATGAACCAACGGAATCATAAATAGGAGAACCAGTATATGACGTTAGACCCATGCATGTTCCTGCAATACCAATACTTAGAACTGCTGCAACATCCTCAAGAAGAACAACATTTACACTTGGATCTTGACCTCTCATCACTGTATAAAAAATTGACATTAAAAAAAGTAATTAGAAGGCTGCACTAGTTTAAAAAAAACTAGCAATAGAAAGGCAACATATTTGAATGGATTGCGTCTTAAACTGAGAAATGATTCTTCAAGACAGTGGTTATTTAATTTTTGTTAATTTGAACAAAAAATTGTCTAATTAACCATATCCAATCACGTTTTTTTACTTGAAAAAAAAAAAACCAAAAGTTTATCACAATTTCAATGTATCTAATAAAGCACCAAATAAATATTGCCTTTGAGTGTTGGAAGAAGAGAGGGGGGGAAGAAAATGGATTTGATAATCACTGCTATTTTACACTTGATTTATATAAAATGACTATAACTGAACAGTGACCATAGGCAAATTTTTAGTTAAATGAAGTGTTACACAGTATGCAATACACTGCATATGTATATTTTTAGTGTATGCTGTGTATGTCATATAACATTTTTAATCTGATGGAAAAACTTTTAATTTACATACACAGCATTAATACTGTTCTAGTTCCATACTGCTCTATAATTTTGTCCATACAAAGATAAACACTAAAAAAGGAGAGAAAATGCATACCATATTCCTTAAAGCTTAGTCCTTCACGTTTAGCTCCTCGTCTTGTTTCCCTAAATGCAACGAGCAAAGTTCCTAAGAAAAGAAAACTCATATGTATATAGTATACTCTGATATTCAAATAATTGGAAAGGAACAGTTCAAATTAATATTTTATATTAGACAGGTCACTTATCCAGATGATCATTTGAATTGTTTCTGTAAAGGCTTTTTTAGTCATAATATTAAATGCGCTAACTGAAAATTTCCAGGCAATCTGAAAATCAACTGATCTGCCATAATAAAAACTGAGGTTCTACAGTATTTTGAAATTACAAGAGATAAATCAGGACTGAATTAATGTTGTAAATTACAACACATTTTATAGAGAAAAATCAGGACCAAACTTATACATTGAATGGAAATAAAGATTTTTTTCTGTTTGATGCATAAAGATGATTTACATTTATTACAATTTTGATGTACAATGTACAAAATTATATAATCCCCCCCTCTCACAGTAAAAGCACAAATGTGCAATGTCCTTATAAAAAAAATAATGTGGGAAATGACGTTTGAATGTTTACTCTACCCATGTGGAAGTTGCCACCTATGTTTTCTACCCATGGAAGTTATTTTCTTAAAATATTTTGCAACATGTGTTTCAATAGGGATACACATTCACCATTTCATTTGTGTCAAAACTTAGCTAGCAAAATAAGGTGAGCAATCAGCTGATAAAAAAAAAATTCACATTTGTGCTTCTAGTATGAGAGACAATATCTGTATGCTGGAAGTAAAGATATTTCACAAAATGGAAATTTCACAAGAAAAACTGTTTAAAAATATTTTTACTAGTCTTTCTATGGAGCTTGCTTGTTGTGAAATATAAAGTGAATATCTCTGCCAGTTATTGAAACAGAACTTGGAGTCCTATACTAATAATGTAAATGTAATGTAATAACAGACCACAAAATTAATAGAGCTATTTTAATATTGACGAAAATGAGAACTTTACCTCCAGCTTATACAGATATGTACAGGGACGACTTGGCTAACTAACACCACAGCTTATGTGTGTGTGTGGTAAATGTTTCTGCTAACAAAGATTTTTTCTCATGGCTTTTCAACCTTAGCTAACAAATAACACAAGGTGTATTGCAAGCTGAATTTTCTCACAATAATCATCAAAATTATTGTCACTCAAACCTGATTAATTTATGTTCACCTAAAAATCCCTTTTTGCACTCACCATATACTCAACTTATCTTAAATTTTTTAGCAGTATCTGGAATGAATTGAACAATTTTTTGTAGAAGACAATAGGAAATTGTGTTTCAGCAAACAAACAGGATTCTGGAACAAACAGGATTCTGGAACAAACAGGATTCTGGAACAAACTATCTTTAGCCCAGGTATATGACTGTATGTTATTTATTCTAATTTGACATTTTTACTTGCAACAGTATTTAGAAGAAGAAAAAAAACATTTATACATGATTTTATAATTTTCTGAAATTTATATGATAGTGATGAAAATGTGAGCTTACGACACTTTACCTCCTTCAGAAATAAGGGACCCAGCGAGTGTTACATAACCCTATGTGAAAAGAAATTTATGAAATAAAGTAGTGAATCTCATTAAAATATAAAAAATATATTTTATTTGAAAACTGAAAGTAAATTATAAGCGTGGGACAAAAGAAATTATTTTGATTCAATGCTCAAATACAGAAGAACCTAGACCATCCTGAGATACAAAAAAAAAATCTTCATGGAAGAAGAGAGAACAATCATGAAATTATTTCTCAGAAAATGTAAAGCTGATGGTTATATGGTATTACTAAAGGGTAATACATGTTTTTATCAGAGGCATACATGGGAAGAAGGGGGGAACTTTTATATATATAGCTGAATTTCTACACAAGTCTTCAAAAACGTATATCTCATCAAAAATTCAGCAATTCAATAATTAGATGGAGGTATTATTATTGAATATTATCATTTATTTACATTGTTCAAACTTGTTTGAGTAAACATTGGTCTCTAATAATGAAAAAAGAACAAGAAGCAAAACAACAGCAGAAAACAATGATTGTAGGAAGTTAGGACCTTTGACTTGAATGGACTCAATGGAAAATGGAACCTAATGATATGGTCAAAGATGTTCACGTTATTAGTGAATTTTTTAATTTAAGGGGAAAAAATTGTAATGTGTGGAAATCTGGATTGAGGTTCCACTGCATGTATCACATCTGAAAAACGTGAATCATATATAGAGCGAGACATAGGCGTACGCAGAACTTTCTCAAGGAGAGGGTTTGTTTTTTTTCTTCTCGAGAGGGGGAGTTAACATCTCAGCTTGAGGAGGGGGGGGGGGTGATTAGAACCCCAAAACCCCCCTTTGCGCACGCCAATGGAGTGTGATTAATAATGGGCCTTTTTTTTATCAAATAATATCAAAGATATAATTCACTTTATTTGAGAAAGAAAAGAAACATAAAAGCAATAAAACAAAATCCATTTTATGTCAGTCATACTATAAGATTTTTATATGAATTTTTTTAAGTATTTCAAAAACTGCAAATTAAAAATAGGCTATCTTCAATGAGATTTCTGGCAAAATACTATTATCAAAATATTGCAAGAATTATTTATGAAATTGATTAAAAAAATAAATAATAGAGATAGGACATGCTAAGTGCCCATAAAATACACATAAAATACATTAATTATGACAAACAACAATATTTTCAATTTTTAAAATCTTAGACGAGGAACTTTTTTTACTCAATAAAGTCAGGAATCACTCATCACCTCACCCAGAGAAGAGAGTTTATGACTTCTGGATTCAGAATACCCATAATTCCATGGTATAAAGACAATCCTGTGCCAAAGAAAAAAATTCCTACTCCACTTATGAGAGATGCCACGTACCGCATATTGTGATACCCATACCTAACAATGAAAAAAACCAATGATAATTTAGGCCACAAAATTAATAACTAATGTCGTTTAAGTACCTAACCACATAAAAAAAATCCCATTAATAAAACTATAAAATGCACAAGAGCCCAATAAAAATGATAAGTACAATAAAATCTGTTATATTGGTCACCTTTGAAAAAACGTCACATTTCCATGGAATAGAAATGGTTATCCTATTGGATTAACACTGAGATTAACCTCCGAAAAAAACACACTTTTGAACAAGAAAACTATAAAAATGATGTATTAATAATGATGTATAAGAAAAGTCCTCAAAATTTGTTCCTAAAGGATATTTCTATCTTGAACCCAGGGTACGCTGATTTAAATCACTTGATTTAAAAAAAAAAATCATTAATTTAAATCACAAAATTTAAATTTGTTTTTTCTTTACATAAATTCAATGATATTGAAGTAAATGTAACCTGGTATGGTTACCTAACCATGGATTTTATGCATCAAGACATTGAATTGATGTCTCCAGAACAGATCTGGATTGGAGAT
This sequence comes from Pholcus phalangioides, assembly GCF_987345545.1. Lineage (NCBI taxonomy): Eukaryota > Metazoa > Arthropoda > Arachnida > Araneae > Pholcidae > Pholcus > Pholcus phalangioides. The sequence continues at coordinate 10,779,710 of NW_028301615.1, read as the reverse complement.
CAGCCATGAATCCCATCTTTGTTATTGTAGAGCCGATAGCAGTTGGTTTGCCATTAATCAGCCTTTTTTTATGCTCGACTTTACAACACTTGATAAGATCAGCATCAAGTACAATCATCAGATATCATGAAATTACTAAAGTATTGATGATGATTTAATTGGCATTGCTGAATTTTTGATGAGATATACGTTTTTGAAGACTTGTGTAGAAATGGAAATTTTATTTGTCATCAAGATTTTGATCATGTCCAAGAAGCTATATTGATGCTGCAACAATTTGTACAGGGAAAATATTGATGGCAAATTAAATCTCCATACAAGTCTTCAACTTCTGGAATCAAAAGGTGAGTCTAATCTACACTTCCATCCAGAGAAGTCTTCTGATTCTCTCACTGGGTTCTATTTTTTGTTTATAGCAGCTGAAGATATTTGAGGATGGAAAATGCAGATCACATAAATAATTCAGCAACGTCAATGAAATTGATACTTTGGCAATTTTGTGATATTTGATGACTATACCCGATGCTCATCTTATCAAGTGTGTGTGAAGTTGAGCTAAAAAAAAAGCTGATCAAGTGCGAACCAACATTACAATGCATTTCTCCATATTGTCCAAGCAAATACACATGTAATTTTACATTTACAGATGTGTCCAGTTTTTCTACTCATAATGTGAAGATTGAACTATCTAGATTCACATACACAACCAGGAAAGACATTTCTGGTTATGTATATGTAAACACTTATTCAATCAAGTTGATGTAAATTTGCACAAAAATATTTATGTAATAATAAGGTTTTAATTCAGATGTTCTAATTTTTTGAAACATTTTTCGGGGGGGGGGGGGGGGTTCTAATTTTTTGAAACAAAGAAGAAAAGGTACTTTGGAATTTTATCATGCATATTCAATCTACTTTATGCAAATTTTTTGCCACCAATATGCTCAAGGAAAATTGCTTAGAAAATGAAAGTGGTAATTAAAACCATACCCTTCATTTGGGCTTGAACATTTCATGAATTGCTCTTGTAAATTTCTGGGGAGTTCTCATTTTTTGAAAAGGATGAGTATAAGGAGATGCCACCATTTACGACCAATTTGGTGCTCTTCAATCAAGCTCAGATAAGATTCATGCCACTTTTATAGCTATTACAAACAAGGGCATATGCAAGAGCAAACTTGAGCAAACTTAACCATTGGGTATAGAGAGCACAGGAATCTCTTCCAGAGAAATTTTGAGCTACTTCACCTTCAAAAAACATTTTAAGTTAACAGAGATGGGGATTGAGATAAAATACTGATAGCAAATACCTTTATATGTTAATTTTTTTACCAAAATGTTTCAAAATATATCTAATTTTTGATTGTCTTGGGGATGGTTCTCTATATCCCCTCTTGAGTACTCCTCTGGTGATAAGTGTATGAACTCAGGGATGTCGCTTTAACTTATGCTGGAAAATTTTGCAGCAATTTATGCATAACAAAAGGTAGAAAACCTTATCATCATGTTATGCCTAGGAGTGTGTTGAAGCGGTTTATCCCCTGAAAGCTATTGTACACAATAACAAGCCACGTGTAGGTGTGAGGCTGGCAAGACTGCTATACTAGTCTCGCGTGTAGTAGCTTCCAATGGACGACCAGCCTAATGTAGAGAATCATGATTTTAATAACTAGGAAATGAGAAGAGCAATTTTCAGAATTTCAGTAAATACATTTTGTCTTGGATATAGAATAAATAGTCATTCATTTATAAAATTTTTATGTTTTCTTATGAAAGTGTGTGCAAGAGCATACTTGTGATACATTTTTCTTCCTCAAATTACTTTTAGTACATTTTTCAGAACTTTAATGTGTTGTATATAGCCCCATTTACATGGGAAATAGGAAAGTGGGTTAAAAACCCGCTTCAAGAATTTTTCCCAATGACTGCTATTTATTTATTTCCTTACGAAGGAAAAAAGTCGTCAAGCGGGTGCTAACACTTCCAATCCTACCGCAATATTTGCACATGTGAACGGAGCTTATGCTATATATACAGCAAATACAAATAAAAAGGCCACAACAAGCAAAATGCCTAACAAGGTTGCTGAAAAAATATGCCCATAAAAATATAAATGTCAAATTGTGCAATAGGATGCCAATAGGTTTGATAAATGTTTATTTATGTCACAAAAAATGAAATAAAAATTCTTATCGGACATTTTTATTATGAAATTCTCTTACGACACCCTAAATCAGTAGTTCTCAGCCCTTTTTGGATTTGCAGAGTCTTTCTTAGTATATTATTTTTATGACGGCGCCCTGACAATCTATTTTTCTAATTTATTCATCGAATTTGCTTATTTATTTTATTTTCCCTCGAGTGGTTGCGGAGCCCTTGGGGTTTCACAGAGCATCGGTTAAAAACCGCTGATCCAAATTATCAACAGCCCTTCCCCACAAGGGGTCTCGATCACCATTTTTGGAACCACTGTATCAGGGTAATAGAGAAAAAAGAAAACTCTTTTCAGATAATTGTATTTCAAGGGAGGCAAAATATCATTCGAGTCAGGCAGCAGAATTACTAGGACCAGCCAGGGACGTAGTGTGTCTTCTTTTCTCGGAGCCCCAGGGCAGACATTTTCTTGGAGTACCCAAAAAGGAAAAAAATTATGCAAAATAAATGTACATTATCTGTGAGGCCCCCATTCATCTCGGGGCCCTGCAGTCCCAGCCTAGTTACAACCCTGAATACATGATACTTCAAACCAAGAGAAGTTTGTCTAAGAAAAATTCACAAATACTTCATTATCCTGCGTGGTGATGGGTTATGTTATACTTTCTATCAGAGTTAGGACCAGTTTGACATCCAGTGGTGCAGAACGAACATGATAGAGAATGGCAGTTATTTTATTTAACTTCACCTTCAATATTATAAAAAGTCCTCAGAATAACAGACTATAATTGTAGCGCAAAGATTTTTATTTAAAAAAAATTCTACTCACGGGTGATATTGTGTAGGTGTCTGTATAGATTTTCTTATGCCGTAATATAAGAGCAACTGAAATGTAAATATGATGTCAGTATTTTTTTCTCATTTTAACATTAATAGTAGCAACAAGCGCTAAAATATTCTACAGTTTAGAAGACAAAAATATCAAGCTAAGCACAGTCTACATCTGAGAATTCCAATCATGAAAAAAAATCCAGTTTTATTACATGCTACAATCTTAGTGATTGTTAATATATATATATATATATACACTAGGGGGCGTCCAACCCCCCCCCCCCAACTCCTCCAATGGACCTAACAACTTGTGACATTTTCTTTAATTATCAAGTAAAATGTTCCTCAGGCCTGCAAATGCCTGCAAAATAGTCATTCAATTGCAAGTTTCCCATTTTGATTTTGGTATTCCATTTTGATTGCACTCTCTGTCATCATAGATATAGCACAATACTCGATGCACCACAATACATATCTGATATACCACTATAGGCAATACAGCACAATAAGTAATGTACCACTATATACAGTGCATCACAAAAAGGAATGCACCACTATATACAGTGCATTACAACATGCAAAGCACCACCATCTGCAATAAAGCACAATACTCAATCCACCACTATCTCCAGTGCATCACAATGAGAAATACAGCACAAAATGCAATGCACCACCATCGGCAATACAGCAAAATAAATAGTGCACCATGATAAGGAATGCACCACAATATGCAATACAATGCAATATGTGATGCTTCGCACAATGGGCAAAGTACCATAATATGCAATGCACCAAAATACACTGTAAGCACTGCATTACAATACAGCACAATATGCAGTGCACCACAGTAAGCAATGTATTGCATTAAGCAAAGCACAATAATATGCAATGCATCACAATACGCAATAAGCAATAAAGCATGCAATGCACTACAATATGGAATGCAGTACACCCCTCCAATATGCAATAAGCACTCATTAAAATAAGCAATACAGCACGCGTTGCACTACAATACACAGTGCATTACAATACGGAATGCAGTACTATTTGCAGCACGCCACAATAAGCAGTAGACCGCCAATACTCAATAAGCACTCATTAAAATAAGCAATACAGCACGTGATGCACTACAATATGCTATTTACAGCGCACCACAATAAGCAATACAGCATAATACACAATGTATCGTATTAAGCAAAAAGCACTACATTATATATATACAATAAGCAATACATCACAAGATGCGCTGCAATGGGTAATGCACCACAATTAGCAATGCACCACCATCGGTGATTCAGTACACAATAAGCAATGCACTATCATAGGCAATACAGCACAATAAATAGTGCACCCTTATATTCAGGGCACCCACAAAAAGCAATGCACCACTATATTCAGAGCACCACCATTGGCAGCAGAATACGCAATGTTCTATCATCAGCATTACAGCACAATACTTATTGCACCACCATCGGCAATACAGCACAATACTTATTGCACCACCATCGGCAATACAGCACAATACTTGTTGCACCACCATCAGCAATACAGCACAATAATTAGTGCACCACCATATTCAAAGCACAGAAATAAGAAATGCATCACTATATTCAGTGCACCACATTACGCAATATAGCACAATACGCAATGCACCCCCCATTGGCAATACACCATAATAAGTAAAACATTGCCATACACAATACAGCACAATAAGCAATGCACCACAATATGCAATCAATCGCAATACAACACAAACACTGCATTAGAATAAGCAATATGGCATGGAATGCACTAAAATATGTAATGTATAACAATGCGCAATTGACTAATATTTACAGTGCACCACAATAACTGCACCTACCATACTACTAAATACCTACCTAAATACCCTATGCACCACAATAAGCAAAGCACCATAATATGTATTGAGCAATACAGCACTCAATGCACTACAGCATGTAAAGCATCACAATCAGTAATGTGTGCAATCACTAATAGTGCACCACAATAAGCAATGCAGCCTACTACACAATGGATAAGAATTTGTAATACGGCACATTATGCAATGAATTTCAATAAGCGAAGCATTATAATATGCAATGCACCACAATACGCAATAAACGCTACATTATACAATGAGCAATACAGCACGCGATGCACTACAATAAGCAATGCACCACACACAATCAGCAATGCAGCACAATGCGCAATGAAAAGCATTTTGAAAATTCAACTGGAAATTAAACCTGTCAATTTCCCCATAAAGATATCTGTCCAATGCCCCGCCCTGGGTACCTGGACCCTGGAAGGTGCTGGAAGCACTGGTGATTTATACCTATCTCTGGGTACATGCACAAAACTTGGTCCCTACAGGTCAAGCAATTCCAGATGTGTTCAGGAGTTAAATGAAAACTCAACCCAAAATCGTAGCCGACTTCTGCAACACAAAAGTGTAACTAATTTCCGTCACTCAAACAATGTCACCGACTTCTGTTACATAAAATCGTCACTAATTTCTATTGCATAGAAATGGGCCCTTTTCGAGTTTGTGATTTTATACTATAGATAGATTATATATATATATATACAGGGTGATTATAAAAAAACTATCCCGACATATGGGCCCCTAACTATCATACCATTCACAGAAACTGAATGAAATTTTGGCATAAGGTATTTTGATGTATGCGCTCAAGAATGATATGGAAAACAACAGTGTCACTCTAACAGTTACTGTTACAGTGAGAAAATTTCGAAAATATCAAATGGCAACACCAAGTTTTTTGTATTGGAATGTGATCTCCATTGTGAAAAACCCTAAATAGCGTTCGAACGGCAACTGTAGCATGAAAATCACCGGCGGTAGATAGGCTAAAAGTGAGGACAACCAATAAGGACAGAGAAGCAGCATAAAATAAAGCATTTTATTGTGTTTCATAAATTTTCCACATGACCTTGTGGAGGACTAATCAGGCTGGGATCTCAGCCGAAGAAACGGTGTGACGAATGAAACAAACATTAATGCTCTGGTGCACGGCAAAGTCCTTTTTACTTTTTCCTTGCCTAGCTCCGGGGATTTTCGTGCTACAGGTGCCATTCCAACGCTATTTAGTGTTTTTCAGTATGGAGATCGCATTCCAATACAAAAAACTTGGGGTTGCCATTTGATATTTTCGAAATTTTCTCACTGTAACCGTAACTGTTAGAGTGACACTGTTGTTTTCAATATCATTCTTGAGCGCATACCTCAAAATACCTTATGCCACAATTTCATTCAGTTTCTGTGAATGGTATGATAGTTAGGGGCCCATTTGTCGGGATAGTTTTTTTATAATCACCCCATATATATGACTATATATACACTGATTTTTGAATCAAGTACTGCGAAAAAAGAGAAAAAAGATAAAAGTGATTGAGCACAAACTAACCTGATTACAAGTATCAGCCAAGGAATGTATAGCTTCTGCAAACATACTATGAGAACCAGTGTACACCCATGTCACAAGTTTTAGAACGAAATTTGTTGCATTTCTGGAATGTAAAAGAAAAATTAAGAATAAGCAGCAAAAAATAATCTTTTTATTTATATCGTTCTTTATATATTTTTCTCTTTCCTCTTTAGTAAAGGATGCATCATTATGTCATCATCATACATAGTACAGGGTGATCCATAAAAGAGTACAGTTTCCATAGGATGTAAAACCGCAACAGTTGAGAATGCGGACCACAACTACAATATGTTGGGTAGATGTACTCATAAAGTTTGTGTCCTGCTACCAAGGGAAGTGACGTAGCCCATAGCATGCATGTCACATGATTAGTTCGTGAAATCGGTAACATCTACAGTAAGAAAGGCTTTTTGTATTCTTGAATTGAGCAAATGGGAATCTGCAACTGTTGTGCTATAACATTTCCAATCCAACTGAAGAATAAAGTTGTCCTCTCTCTCTCTCTCTCTCCCCCTCCCTCCCTCTCACTCACTCACTCACTCACTCACTCACTCACACTCACACACACACACACACACACACACACACACACAAAATAGCCATACCTATTTATTTATACAATATTGTTGGCTGAAGCCTAAGTTTATGAAGGGGCGTTGACACTGAATTGGAATTTGATTGTATAAATATTGTCACCTTATAATAAAAACATTGTACATACATTTTTTCTGAAAATGACTTTTTGACAACTGTGGATTGAGAACATTATATTGTCCTCCTCACGCCAGAAGCACAAATTTCCTTGCGGAAAAAGGAACGTGGGACATGACGTTTCAATGTTCACTCTGCCCATGTTAATCTGTGGAAGTTATTTCCCTAAAATATTTTACAATATGTGTTTCAATAGGGATACACATTAATGACTTCATTTGCACCAAAACTTAGATAGCAAAATAAGCATAGATCTATGAATAATTACATCTCTTTGTATAGTCATTTCTGCAGCCTATAAAAATAAATGTCTCATGTGCCATGTCAAGGCAACAGATAATTTTGCCCTCTGTTTTTTTTTCACATACAGAGGTAACGTGATCCCCAAATATACTGCTGGATACAGCAAGGCAGCATGAATGGTTATACCGCCAATTCCTTTACAGCAATGCTACAGGAATTTTTTAGAGAAACAAACATCTGTAAAGGACCAAGATCTTCATATTATACCAATCTGGACCAATTCTTTGGGATTATTTATATTTTGAGGCTACCACACACCAATTGCCTTTAATCACTGACACAGCACAAACCTCATTTGACGTTTTAATGAAGCCCAAAGGCCACTTAGCTATACCACAAATCAGGGCAGAACATATCCATAGGCAAAATCAAACAAATTTTACATGCCCAGAGCATGTAAAAAACTTTTTCCAGCCACGTATGTTTTTTCAACGACATGCACAATACGGCTGTCATATAAAAAACTGATTTGAGCATATCATTCCCCCTCATATTAGAAGCATGAATGTGCAATGTTCTTGCAAAAAAAAAAAATAATAATATGGGAAATGATGATTGAATGTTTACTCTCCACCCCCGTTACTCTATAAAAGATATTTTTCTAAAATACTTTGTAACATGTTTTCTAATAGGAATACACATTCATGTTTAACGTAAAACTTAGATAGCAAAGTAAGGCATCCAACCAGCTGATAAAAGAAAAACAATTTGTACATTCATGCTTTTGGCATGCGGGGGATGATATGTCATCCATTACGACTTTTGGAAAAAAGAAGAAAAAAAATGACAACAATCTGCTCTGTATATAGAGAAAAAATGAACCCCTTTCATGTGTTATTCAAGAAGACATCCCATCATTTTTTTTGCTCTTCCTGTAAAGTTGGGAATTTTTTATATATGAGGTTTTCATTATAAGGTGATGATAAGTTATGATCATGGCTGACAACTACCATGAAGAGGCTGGTTTTAGACTCGGACCATAACATATATACATTGATTACTATAATGCATACATGGATCTTAAAAATCCATGATATTTCATTTCAATTATCAGTCTGATCTTTTTAAAATGTGTCTCAAATCAAACAAGTAATAATATAATATTTAATTTTTATATAATTTATAACTTTTAACAACGTACATTATTTTTTATTTTTACAACAGAAAAACTTGATACATTCTAATCTTTTATGAATCTCGTAACATACATGGGTTATGTCTGAAAATGACTTACATTATCACAGCGGTTATAACAACTCGACCAGAAGTTTGTAAGATCATCTTTTGTCTCTAAAACAGCAAAAAATATTAATGGTTTTAGTATATAATTTTTTCACAGAAAAAAATAAATATAAAATATTATTCCCAAACTATATATTTATTACATACACATACAGTTCTTCCCTGCATCTTATGAACAGGTTCTGTTCTGAGCATCATCCATAAGTCGATGAATTCATAAGTTGAAATTGAATCCCACCAATTTTTGCAAGAATTAAATTTAAATTAATTTTGGACACCATTCTAAGTTTCTTGACAATTGATGATGCACAGAGAGAACAACTTCTTTACACCTATCCACTCAAACTATGAATCAAAATTAAGGAATTTATAATAGAAAAACTTTCTCAAAACATTCTTTTCCAATTTAGACTGGTGCAATGAAAAATACAAAGGCATAGCAAAGTATAGTTCATTCAGTATAAGTCTATAAAGACTGTCTGGATACTTCAGATATACAGATAGGGAAAACTTCCATTCATTTAAAATTAGATCTCATAAATTCAATATTTGAAAAATAATTGGATATTGTTAATTATCAATTGAATAAATTAAAAATATAATGTACATTTCACTTTAATACCGAAGTTGAAAAGCAATTCAAAATTTTAATTGAATCTGACTCTTACCTTCTGCTCTTCTGCATGCATACTTGATCGAGTATATTCTTTAAGAACTCTTTTAACCTGAAATACCGCTGAAATAAAAATTGTGTAATGATTAATCTATATATATAAAATTGATTTTCTGTATGTCTGTGTGTGTGTGTTCTCTATACAAATCCACAATTTTAGATCGATCGTTGCCAAATTTTTCATATATACCAAATGGGACCCGAATTGAACAATAGGCTACTTTAAAATTTTGTCAGAGCAGGGCAAATGCCCCAAATGGGCAAAAAACTGTCGGGCAACAATGGTTTTTGGGCCTCAACAATCACTTTCCGAACGTTTACTTTGGTTACCGCGGTTCCATAGCAATGCATTTCAGACGTGTTTTATGCCTTTACAATGGTTTGTCACTTTTTCAATCCTCCCAACAATGAGACTTTTTGAATAGATGCTATAATCATTATCAGCATCACTTTGAAGGTCAGGCAAAGGATGATCCCCATAGAAATCAGTGTTAAAATTGTCAATTTTACTGTAGAAATGCGGAAATTTGGTGGGGTTTTCCGCCACATCAATAATTTAAAAAAATTTATTGAATTCCTGATTTTTGAAATATTGAGTTTGCTTTGAGATATACGAAGCCCAGGAGATTAAATAGGAAGTAATTAGCCCGGACCTACTTTTGCATTGGATATCCATGCAATAACATTGATTTCAACTTTTTATTTACATCTTCTCAAGCATGAAAATTAATGTCTCTGTATTGTGTCTTTTAATATTCAACTGCATAAATTCATACAGTAGTTTAGGATGTTTTAAAATTAATTATGGACCCATAAAATGCATCGAGGAAATTCCACAGTTTTAATTAAGCAATTTTGGAAGCTGAAATAGGCAGATGGATAACTTGAGGTTCAAAAGGGGGGGGGGGGGAATCGAAATACTTAGCACCCTTAAAAAAGGGGGGAAAATATATATATTCATTTCTACGTTTCTTCAAATTTAGATTTGTTTATTTCATGAGTCGCGCAGGAAGTCACCATATTGGTTAACTTAGACACGGTTTGCATGTTTCTCAAAGAAATAGAGAGATATCACGTGATCCAAACAGCCTCATTGAAGAAAACCCGGGAAGCGCCGGGTATTATAGCTAGTGATGTTATAAAATACAACCAAATCGAACAAAGTAAAAAATCAGTGCATTGACAGAACAGCAGATGACCAAGAGAATAAGAAATATCTAAAAATAGTGGTATTTCTATATAATGGTACTCAAGGAATTGGAGAAATGTATTGTCATAAAAACTTATTATTATAGATCATAGTTTCCCCAACCTTTTTTGTCTCATCACTCCCTTCTTCAGAATTTTTTTTCTCCCATCGCCCCCAATGCAATTTAACTCATAGGATCCTATGTTGAACCAGTAGCTTCTACCACCCTCTGTAACATTCCATCGCCCCCAGGGGCGTTAACAACTACGTTGAGAATCAATGCTATAGATGGAATATATTAACACTATGAAAAGTGCATCGGGATCAGAGATTAATATTCTAATATAGGCGATTGTTGTTATATTGGGTATCATTACATAGGACTTCACTTCAATTGGTAATAACATTGAGGCGGATACTGAAAACTGCAACAGACCAAATTTTTTGGTTTTGGTTATGCCCGAACTCAAAATAAAACTAAATTTTTTAAATATATGACATCCATATTTGTTATGGGCATCTTTTTCACAGCCACCTCGTTGAGCATTTTGCCGGTTGTGGTATTGTATTTGTATAAAAACTACAACTCTCCAAGGGCACTGCCAGCATAATTAACAAATGTTGCATAGAGAGAGATAGGTGGCTTTTTCTCAGCCCAAGATATCAAGGAAACAGTTATTTTCCGGATATTATGCTGAGGTGAACTCTGAAAGAAAAGTCATTAAAGAAAAGTTTCGGAAAGAAAAGTTACAAAGTCCCGGCGGAGACGTGATGACTTTTCTTTCTGAATTCACCTCAGCATAATATCCAGAAAATAACTGTTTCCTTAAATGTTGTATAGTTGTTAAGTCACTCTGCCTATGAAGTCATTATTATTCAGTCTCTGGGAAGAAGGTTTTCATTATGGTATTATGTATTCCATTTAATGATAGATTTTATTCATGCAAATACTTTGCTCTTCATCAATTATCATTGAAATCTTTGACATAATCATTAAAAATTTCACATGAAAAGTTTTTCCCAGCCAATTTTTCAAAATTTATATTCAACAATTTTCTTTTATATTCATCATAAAAATCATTTTCTATTAGAAATATTCATTTTTGCATTTTAGATTAGCATTTTGTTGTTTCCAATATTTTTACCATTAAGAGGTTGTGGTCATAGTTGAAAAACTTACAATCTCTATATTTTTGTTCTTCTTCCTGTTTTTTCTTGAGTTCTCTCAAGAGTGCTTCTTGGCTGCCCCAAACTTCCATAGCCCTGAAAAGTGAGTTCAATAATTAAAACAAAATAAAATCTGAGATACACATTCAATAAGTTGGAATATCTATATGATTAATAAGAAAAAATAAAATAAAATTTTACAAAAAAACCTATTCCGCTCTTCCAGAATACAATGAATGATTGTAATCACCCTTTGTGAACTTTTTGACCTTTGAAACTCCATCAATAGCAAAGCTTCAACTATTTCTGGAGCTACTAATAGCTATGTATATAGCTAAGCACTCTGCTACTAAATTTGGAATTTTTCCCCTGATTATTTTGAAATTTATTACAAAAAAAAAAAAAAATCACAGCTGATACCAAAAAAGAAAAAAAGTGGAAATCTCTGGGTAAGCATAAAGTTATTGAAAATTTTCATAATATTATGAGGATGGTTGCAAAGGGGCTTGGATTTATGGGAACTCCAATACGAGTTCATAGCCATGGAAATCACAATGAATTATCTCTTGAATTTTCCAGATTATTAGACAGCTTTTGAGCTATGACTCTCAGTATATGAATAAATTAGAAAACTCCAGATTTTAAACCTACAAAAAAGCAGACTTATTCTAAATATTATTTTCATTGAATATTTCAATATACCGAATCAGTTTCAAATATGTATTAGTTAAGAAAATTTGTTCCAATAGCCAAGTTTTTTTTCCTTTCTTTTTAACAAAGGTTTATGATTTCATGAGTTGACAGTTTTTGGTTCAATTTTTATTTAAGAATAGCTCTAAAAGCATAAAACAAAGCTAAACAGATTATGTACAAGTAAATGTATATGCTGTCACAGTAGTACATTACTATATGTTTACATAAACATAGATTTCTCCAATATTAACATTTTATACAGGGAACTTACAAAGGCAATTTTATCTATTTCCTTCGAGGCATGCCATAATACATAGTATAAGCCAGTAAAAATAGAATATTTTAAAAATGATACACTATTGGTGAACACAGGACTTACTTAAGTTCTACATCTCTACGTAGGTATACATGAATTGGTGGGTTATCTTCATAAGGACTTCTCCGCTGAATTTTTCGCAAATCTTCAAGGTCACTGAAGCAATAAAGATACATAGTCCTCATGAGATATTTGAAAAATAAAAACAACATAAAGAATAATTTTGTTATTATAAGAGAAAACTAATGTTATCCGGACCTATATATTTGTGAGTTGGATATCCATGCAATAACAGTGATTTCAACTTTTTATTTATATCTTCTCAAGCATGAAAATTAATGTCTTTGCATTGCCTTTTAATATTCAACTGCATAAATTCATATAGTTTAGGTTGTTATAAAATTAATTATGGGCGCGTAAAAAGTACATCGAAAAAATTTCACAGCTTTAATTAAGCATTTTTCGGAGCAGAAACAGGGAGAGATGGATAACTTGAAGTTCAAAGGGGGGGGGGGGAATCGAAATACCTAGCACCTTTTAAAAAAAGAAGAAAAAAAATATATTTTTACGTTTCTTTAAATCTAGATTTGTTTCTTTCATGAGTCGTGCAGGAAGTCGCCATATTGGTGAACTTAGACACGGTTTGCATGTCCCTCAAAGAAAGAAAGCCTCTTTGAAGAAAACCCAGGCAACGCCGGGTATTATATAGCTAGTGAAGAAATAAAATCAGAAAAATGCTTAAAAATATTTTAAAAATATACCGTACAGGGCTATTCCTTATATAAGCCAAGTTTTTTCATTCAAAAATTTATTTGTATATTTGGAATGTTGGCTATATGCAGTCAGGTCAGTTTTTGAGGGCCATCAGGTCAAGACCATCATTTTTGTGGCCCTGAGAATTGGGGGGGGGGGGGCATCCTTACACACTAGTATATACAGTAAATTAATCTGGAATGAATAGAATTAAGTTATAATTCATGTGTATATTTTATTTTGAATGCTGTATAAATGTATACAAATAAAGATTGGTCTCTGTTGCCAAGCATATCCCAAAATATTGAACTCTATACAGATTGTGCGATCTCTTGGGTAAAATGGAAAATGTAATTTGTGTTTGTCTCTGCACTGTTGTATGGTGCTGGAAAAAAGTTTAAAACAACCAAAAAATTACCATATATACAAAACCTGTTGATATATTAGGTTGTTCGGAAAGTAATTTCGTTTTTTTTATGAAAATGAAAGACAATTTTCTTATAGTGAATAAATATTTTATTGAATTATATATTTTCTATTCTGGTCCAATACCTTTTGCCATCTTCCTGGCAGTAGCGCGATTCCACGCTCATAAAATTTTTGGTGTCTGCTGGCAAAAAACTGATCCAGGTGATTTTTGACCTCCTCATTTGAAGTAAAGGTTTTACTGTCTAAAAAATTTTGTAGAGACCGGAACAAATAATAATCAGAAGGTGCCAGATCTGAAGAATATGGTGGGTGTGGCAGTACATCCCATCCAAGCTGTAAAAACTTTTGCGAGTTACCAAACTTGTATGAGGTCTCATATTATCTTGGTGGAACACTATATCTTTTCTATTGATCAATTGCTGACCTTTTCTGTTTAAGTGAATCATTTAATTTGTCCAGCTGATGACAGTACACTTCAGAATTGATTGTTGTGTTGTCCGGTAGAAGCCCAAAAAAAACTTTTTACTTTTTCTTTTTTATTCCATGATCTCTTGTGTTTAACATTGTTGTAGACAACCCATTTCTCATCCCCAGTGATGATGTGCTTCAAAAATGTATAATTTTCTTGATGTTTACGAAGCAAATCACAAACGTCAATGCGACGACACAAATTTCTTTCCGTAAGAACATGAGGAACCCAAATGTCGTTCTTTGAGATTAAACCTAGGCGTTTCAAATGATCATGAACAGTTGAATTCGATAAATTTAATCTCTCAGCAATCTCACGAGTTGTTATTCACTGGTGTGCATCAATTAATGCCTTTATTGTGTCTTCATCAGCTTCAACAGAACTTGATGACAGCTTCAACAGAACTTGACTTCCTTCCAGAACTTGATGACAGCTTCAACAGAACTTGACTTCCTTCCAGAACTTGGTGCATCTTCAACATCAAAATTGCTGTATCGAAATTTTGCAAACCAGTTTTGGCACTGGTGTTCTGTCAATAAATCTTCTCCATACACATCGGATAATTTTTTTCTTGCGTGAATAGCATTTTTACCTTTTCTATAGTAAAAAAGTAAAATATGCCGAAAATGCTGCTTTTCACTTTCCATATTTGAAAGGGCACCAACCAAAAACTACTGTGTAGAATCAATCTAACTTTTTCACAAGTAAGCCTTGCTATATCAGCTGTCAAAATATATAATGATTATGTGGCTTAAGTGTGAAGTTGGCTGTGAAAAAATACAATTAAGTCCTCTGTTGGGAAAAAAAACAAAATTACTTTCCGAACAACCTAATAAATACTTATAACTTTTAGAATGATAATTACAAGTACAACTAAACCTTTTCCAATGAAAAAAAAAGCTGATGAGTGCTACACTGTCTCAGAAAAAAATTGTTGAATTTATAGTAAAGGTCAAAACCTGGGAAAAAAGTATAAGGCCACTAGAAAATTTTTTATGCAGAAATTATTCCCTATAATCTTTATCATTCTGGATGTCATCGATCAAGATCTCTCACTCTCACGCATCAGATAAAACACCATCATACCACTTGGAACCAAAAGATACATGCTTTTTGCATAATTGAACTTGCTTTTGAAAGTACTGTTTTATAAATTGAGGTTGTACTTCGGATTTGCATACCAGACAATTGAATTTTTTTTATCACATAAGGCCCAGTTCGACATGAGCAAGGCAAGCTGGATTTCTTCTGTGAATTATACAGAGAAACTTTTTCACTTAAAAACTGTGGGAAATCATTTTTTTTTTGACAAACTGTAAGAGAAAGAGGCCTTCTTGTGCCCCTTCTTGAAGCCTTCTTTCCTCCCATAATTCTCCGGCCCATTTATTAAACTTCTATCAATAGTCTTCAATCTTTGAATCCTTCATAAAATTTCATGACACAGTTTTTCTGTGAGCAAGTGTTTCTCCCCTTCAAAGTCTAATGAATGTGTTGTCTTCGCCATCTCTTCATACTTTGAGAAAAAAAATCGATTTCACAGCACACGAATGATCTCAGCTGTTAGGCCAATGTGAGAAAAATTTAATTTTTTTTTTCAATGTCAGAAACACATGTCCTTACACCTTTTTCCAAGTTTTGACCTTCACTATAAATTCTGCAATTTTTTTTCTGAAAAAGTGCAGAACTCAACAAAATTATTTTAGTGGAAAATTTTTAATTCCATTTGTAATTATTGCTCTGAAATTTTCACGCACCTGCAAGAACAAGTTTTTAAGATATATAGCAGTCTCTCAGTTGTCCTTAAACTTTTTTCTACCATCTTATTGTGTTTGTGTGTTAAATAAGTTTCAATTGAATCGGGAAGATGGAAAAATGATAACATTCCTATGATGAAACACATGTGAAAAGATATCTGAAGAGTTGTCCTCTTTAATGTAGCTGATCATGCATGGGTCTTTCACTATATAAGCCAAAGGTTCTCGAACTTTATCCACCCGCAATGCCTCTTACCCTAATCAACGCTAATCCACAGCTCCCTGGAGCACACACACACACAGTTTTGCAAAGAATCTCTGTCGGATAACTTTATCTTGGGCACTATATTGTGCAGTCATATTCCATATTATGCTTATAAAATGAAAAATTAATAGTTTCATGATTGATTATCACATGGTTTTGAGCAAATATTTCCAAATGACAGGCACCTTGGTTTTAACAAGTACTCAGCCATCGCTCTCACAGGTGTGATGAAATTCCTCTCTGTGTAAGTTTTTGTGAAGTCCATCTTTCGTCTCCCATCTTTAAATGAAGCTATACACATAAAAATAGAATCTTCAGTAAGCAAATAAAATATGAGTAAGTATGTACAGGGTGATTATAAAAAAACTATCCCGACATATGGGCCCCTAACTATCATACCATTCACAGAAACTGAATGAAATTTTGGCATAAGGTATTTTGATGTATGCGCTCAAGAATGATATGGAAAACAACAGTGTCACTCTAACAGTTACGGTTACAGTGAGAAAATTTCGAAAATATCAAATGGCAACACCAAGTTTTTTGTATTGGAATGTGATCTCCATTGTGAAAAACCCTAAATAGCGTTCGAACGGCAACTGTAGCATGAAAATCACCGGCGGTAGATAGGCTAAAAGTGAGGACAACCAATAAGGACAGAGAAGCAGCATAAAATAAAGCATTTTATTGTGTTTCGCAAATTTTCCACATGACCTTGTGGAGGACTAATCAGGCTGGGATCTCAGCCGAAGAAACGGTGTGATGAATGAAACAAACATTAATGCTCTGGTGCACGGCAAAGTCCTTTTTACTTTTTCCTTGCCTAGCTCCGGGGATTTTCGTGCTACAGGTGCCATTCCAACGCTATTTAGTGTTTTTCAGTACAGAGATCGCATTCCAATACAAAAAACTTGGTGTTGCCATTTGATATTTTCGAAATTTTCTCACTGTAACCGTAACTGTTAGAGTGACACTGTTGTTTTTGATATCATTCTTGAGCGCATACCTCAAAATACCTTATGCCACAATTTCATTCAGTTTCTGTGAATGGTATGATAGTTAGGGGCCCATATGTCGGGATAGTTTTTTTATAATCACCTCGTATATAAAGAGACATTGTTACAGAACAATAGAGTAAATAATGATAAAAATGAAATAATGAAATAGGACATTAAATTTGCCGTTCAACCACAAAACTTAATATGCGCATGCTTTCCCAAGAAAGTTATTAAACTGATGTGTAATAGATACTTTTCTCTAAAATAAAAGAAATTAGTTTTGATGTCTGATGGGATTCAATTAGTTTGCTCTAGTTCATTAGAACTATTTAACTTTTTGTAATGTAAACAAAACACACATTTGCAAAAGAAAGATGGACTTGGGATGGTAGTTATGAAGGCTGAAACTTATGATTAGTTCTGATTAATGTATCAATTGTGATTTTGAAATTTCAGTTTTTAATGCTTCTTTTTTTGGATAAAATGAATCCCCTTTTATATAATCAAACAGAAAAAACTGAAAATGCATCAAGAAAATGAAGAAAGAAATGTATGTAAGAAAGTTTTGTTGCAGTAGGGAGAGAGGTGAAAAATCTTACCATGCTTTTTTAAATTTTTTAAAACTTCTACAGTATTGGAAACATTATTAACAGAAGTTGATGATTTTTCATCTTGTGCATTTTCTTGACTCTTCCCCGTACTTTCAAACCGATGAAAACAGCTGTGCTGAATATTTCTATACCTATGAAAACTTTCTTGACAAGTGTTATGACACACATGATGTATATTGTGGAAAAACTGGGAATTAGGTAGAATGATTAGTAAACACCTACTGATACCTGGAAAAATAATCAAACATAATTTCATGCTATAATCATACGATTGAAGTTTATAAATCAATTTATTTCAGTACAGAAAATTCTCACTGAATATATCTATCATAATATATACCTAGTGAACAAATTATAATTACTAGTAGAATTAATCAATTTGTTTTGTAATTTACCACAGAAGTATAAAATCACTGTAATTTTTTTATTCCTCAGTGTACTATCATCTTTCTTCGCTCATGCATGCATTCCAAGAAAGTCAAGTTTGTTCTTTCACCGTTTAACAACAAGGTTTCCATACAAAAAGCCTGGGGGAAGATACAGCTCCAACGAATTTTGCCATGCTCTCTAATACAATATAATTGAGATCTTATATTGCATGCAATTATTTGACAGATACTTGGATAAATTTCAACTATTTGTTACTGAACCTTTTTCAAGCAAATGGCACCAATTTTTCGAAAAATCCAACAATTTCTTAGTCATTGGTCTAATATATTTATTTCTCTTTGAAAACTGGTTATTGCACAACCTTGCAACATGGTCACCGCTACTATTCTATTTGTAATTATCATTGCAGCTATTTTTCTATGAGAATATTTTACAAAATTTAGAACATTTTATTACTTATACGAAATTTTTAAATACCTACACAAAAAATCCACAAATCTACAGCAGTCTAAAAGTCTTACCTTGGAAATTTTTACCTCTGAATATAAATCTTCTGCATCTTCTGTGATCGAAATAATTAGCACCAAAATTTTGACTATATGCTCTGAGTAGTAAATCCTTATTTTTCGGATTGAGCAACGCTCTCTGCATGACTTATCTTTTTATTTCAAAGTAGAATCTGAAAACATACAAAATATACTCAAAAAGAATATTTTTTCCTTCAAATAACAATAAATAATCTTGATCTACTATGGTTGTGAACCCCTCAAATGAAATTCTGAATATCGAGAACAGTAGAAGTAGAAGTGCATACAAAAATGCGAAATTTTCGCAAAAGTTTTCCCCCCTCATTTCCCAGGTATGACTTATCTTAAAGCAACGTGATCAATAGGGTGGAACGAAAAAGGGTGTTTTTTCACTTTTTTTGGAAATTGATGTTGTCTTAGTATTCAAAAGATGACTTTCAAGATTTTAAGACGTTATACCAAAATCTAGAAAATATTTTAATATCTTGAGGTTCCTCACGGACCGTAAAGGTCGAGCAAAAAGACTTTTCTAACTACACATTATAAAAATCTTTTTAAGCATAAACAAAGTTGATTATTTTTAAAAAGCATTCTCCAAAAAAAAAGAAAAATACTTAAGTTAAAAGTTATTCAGTACATGAGGCAAAACTGAATATATATATATATATATATATATATATATATATATATATATATAGAAATACTCCCAAGTTAAGAGTTCCATATATAAGTAATAACTGACAAGCAAATATGCAGCATTGCGGCTGTCATGGCAGTTGAAAGGAGAATTTTTCAAACACTGAATATAATGATTGATAGAGGGAGATGAAAATAAATCCTTTTAGGGGGGGGTGGGGACAAAACTATAACCATATTCCGAATTAAAAAAAAACAACAACAAAAAAACATAGTTTGACGATATAGGTGTCAGGAGAATGCCTCTATTGCTTTCTCTATTATCACACTGTTATTACATTTCACTTTTTTTGCAAAATAGTCAATAAATAGTCAAATTAATTTTTTCAAACGATGGAAGAGTACTCCTTGATTTTATTTCGGCTTGAATGAAGCGTTCATGACTCTCAGCTATTGATACAGCAAGATATGCTTCAGTTACGAGTCATAGGCACTGTTCAACTGCTTGTGTGTGACACGGAAAATTCGGTATAGATGGAAAAGCAGGTTCAGATAAGTTTTGTGGGTGCATTTCCTGATTTTTTATAATAGGTGGTTCAGTCACTCACACTTGATCCCATGCAATTAATTCTGAATAGTGCTTAGCAGAAAAGTTTATTTTCGGAACATGGAATGTACGGATTTCTGCTCCTGATAATCCTTCATTTCTAATTTTCAGAATTCTCTTAATTCCCAGTTCTTTGTAAATGAGATTCTCAGACCAGCTTCAGTATATTGGTAGATGTAAATGCTAACTTCAACGGTAAACTGTGTTTAGGCTCATATAGATCAGTTTCCTCAGAATCGTTGGATATAGATGAGTTTTCAGTGGTTGATGAACTAGTTTCCACCGTTTCTTCTTGAGATGACTTCAAACGGGATACCATTTTCATTTTTTTTTTTCAATTTCTTTGTTGTTAGGACATCTACTTGACCAATGGCCATTTTGCGTGTACTTCTTTGATCTTGCAAAAAATATCGCTCTAAATTTGGGGCCTTTCTCATCTTGTCACACTTACAGTCTTAAAAATCCCATTTGCATGCTGCAATGTCGAACAATTTCTGCGCTTCACACTGAAAAGATTTCAAGTTCAACTTGAAAGTTTGCGAATCTTTCCTTGCTTTCATATTTTTCGGAAGATTCTTGTATTTGCAGTAAAAGTTTTTTAAACTTTTGCATATCTGTTGGTGAGAAACCATAGGAATCAAAGCAGTTTTCCAAATATTTTCTATCTTTGGCACGATAATTTCAAGAATATCTGCAATAGCTGGATCTTTTTTGATTTTTGTGCCTTCATGCTGCATTGAGTCAGCAAATAACAGAGCATAACATCGCCCTATTCATATAACTCCTTGCAAATCAATTTCCTAGTAGAATGATTTTATTTTCACTCAATGATAGTCCACCACTCTGATCTGTCGCCATTCAACTGCCACATATTTTCACACCTGAATATGGAAGCTATGTCAGATTTGTGTTGGCGTAACTTAACAGAGTGCTTATGTGTGTGTGCCCAGCATTTGGCATGTTTTGTGTGCAGTAGGTCATGCCATCTATCTAGGGCTGCAACTAGATTCTTTCTCAAATTTTCGTTCTCACCCATTTTGGCACCCCTGTGTAATATAGAAGAAGCAGTTATAAAGGGTCAATGCTGCACCCTCCTAGTCCAGAGCCTGGTGTACTAAACTCACCTGCTTTCCCCCCAAGTTACGGCCCTGCATCTATTCCCCCCCAAATTGATAATGCTTGGATTTGAAATTCAATGTATAGCCATTTGTTTTGTAGATTGCCGTGGAAACCTGTTTTTTCCAAAGGAATAGCTAACTCAAAATTGGAAAACCTTAGAAAATCATATTTTTTGCTGATTACAACTGCGCAATCGCGGGCTCCAAACCCAGATTTTCACCTAAGGAAAAATCTGAGGGGGTTATGGGGGGGGGGGGGGGTGCCCCACCAAGATCAAAAATTTAAAATACTTTTGTAGAAAATTAAAATATTAGGAAAAAATACATTCTTGTACTATACGCTAATGTAAAATTCTTTTTGAGTATTAGTGACCCATAATTTCTGTGAAAGAAATCATTGTGCTTTTCTAAAAGCTGATTCTGCATACACACCCATCATTTTTGCACCATCATGCGAAACGGTGACTACCACATAACAGCCGGATGACAAAACTGTAGATATTCAAAGTAGTGTTTTGGTTTTTTTTTTCAAACAATACAAATGTAATTCAATCATAACACATGACTCACTTCACTTCTGAAATATAGATGGCGACACAGAAAAATCAAACACTACATATGGACTCAGACTGTTAGGTGCACACACAGTTACACTTCCGGCACAACTCACTCGGTAGTAAATCGCCCATAGATGGTGATAGACCCGAGTTGTACTCGGTTTGAAAGAAAGCCTATGAAAACAGATGTCTCATGTGCCATGTCACAAGGGAACAGATAATTCTGCCTTTTTTTTTGTTTTAATGAAGCCATCAATTATTAGTAATTTAGTTTATTAATCCAATTATTTTAATTAATTATTTTATTATTTATCAATTATTAATACGGCGTCAATTGACTGCTTTGGCAAGGGGAACACCAGTATCATTTAGTACAGAGCAACCTGGGTCATGTCTGGTCTGACAGTATCATTTAGTAAGAGATAATTCCATGTTGTGGTGTCGCAAGGAGTTTTTCCTCTAATAGGGTTGCCAATAAAATGTAATAGCGTACCTCTGGGGATTACGAGTTCTAACACAATTGATACATTTAAAAAGAAGTACGATAGACATAGTGGGATAAATCAAGAAGCTATCCATACTTAGATAAGACAACCATAATTTTTTATTACGGTTATTTATTAGTTCTTTCTTTCGTGATATATGTTTTAATATTGGGTTACTTTATTTTGGGGTTATATTTAACATTCGTATTTTTCATGGGCTTCTTTTTTCAGCCATTTGGTGGGGCCTGTTGTGGCTTTTGTATTTGTATTTAGTGCTAATCAATACTACAAAGTATCTTTGATCACCAAAATGCAACTCTGAAGCACTAAGATACTTTTTTTTTTCAAGCTGAGCACAACTCAGGTCTATCGCCATGGGCAATTTACTACCAAGTGAGTTGTGCCGGAAGTGTAAGTATGTGTACCTAACAGTCTGAGTACGTATCTAGCGTTGTGTATGATTTTTTAGTGCTACCATCTATATCTCAGAAGTGAAGTGTAATGACTGAATATTTGTACTGTTTGTAGGACTGTTGCTCTCTGTGGCGAGACTTTTTTCTAATTGGGGGATCGGCTCGCATTTGCGCCGTGAAGTTGGGCACCACAGAAAACCAACTTCAGCCGACCACCACTGTGGTGAGGCTCGAACCCGGGTCCCCGCGATGCGAGTCCGTCATTATGACCACTCGACCACCACAGCGGCGCTGAATTTAAGTGTTGGTATAGCCAGCTCTTTGATGTAAACACATCAGGAACGCGAATAAACGACTGCGATAGACATATATCGTATCGCGGCATCTGATCTCGTTGGTGTTGATAATAATAATAATAAGCGCGCGCTACAGCTGATGCTATATCAACACTTGAATTCATTATCCGCGTGCTTCAGAGATGCATTTATGTGATCAAAGATGCTTTGTAGTATTGATCAGTATTGTACATTTTTTTGTCAATCTTGATCACCATTTTGGAGATCAATGTCTCGCGATAGAAATTAATGTGATCAACGCAGACGATTGGCCTCGTGAGATGTGAAACAACAAGAGAAAGAATTCAAACAGATGACCACGAGGAACAAACCTCTAACACAACGCCGTGTCGCTCTCATTCCATCGAAGCGAACATGATGATCATTTAAATACAAAGTTTGTTGCACCTAAATTCCCGTCCATTACTTTCAGCTCTAAAAAAACAAAAACAACAACAAACTGTGTTACTACATCGGGACATGGGATTGTGCGCGAAAAGAAGCGCATCTTTCCCAATCAGCTCCGTTTTCACCGTTGCCACACCTTAATTCCACAAAAGAGGACGAGAAGGCTCTTGCGGCAAAAATTATAACTCATTATAAAGGTCACACAATTAACCGAGTAAATCAGAGGTCCCCAAACATTCTGTTCTAACCACAACCATGGCACCCGAAATAGTGGTTTCGAGGGGGTGGAGGAATCAGGAAGAGTGATTTCTCCCCTCAATAAAAATTTTGCTCGCATTGGTGCCTATTCTCGTAAATGACTTTTGATCTCCAAAACAAATTTGATTTTTAAAAAAAATTAATTTTTCCATTTTCTACTTTCATTGACCAAAATGTTGAGTGAGAAAAATTAGAAAAACAGAAAACACTCACAATCTATACATGCGCCTCTTGCAGTTTCACAGTGATTGGGTGTGTTATTCATTTTATAGAAGAAGAAAGAGAGTGGGGGTTTTTTTTTGGAGAAATTGAATTTTCTCTGGATGTTAATGCCGAAACTGATATTTGGAAAGAAAAGTGATTTGCCGCCTCCTCTGGGAATCGAACTCTGATCCCCTTGCATACCGGGCAAGCGCGCTAACCAATTCACCAGAGACACACTTTTCAATTCCATATAACACGCATTATAAGAGAGGCTATTATGACTCCACTCGGCACTTCACGCTACTAATGCGTGTTATAAAGAATTGAAAAGGGTGTCTCTGGTGTATTGGTTAGCGCGCTTGCCCGGTATGCAAGGGGATCCGAGTTCGATTCCCAGATGGAGGCGGCAAATCACTTTTCTTTCCAAATATCAGTTTCGGCATTAACATCCAGAAAATTCAATTTTTCAGTATATTTCAGGCCGAAAAAATACTATTTCTTCATAGTGGAAGTTTTCATTACCATTTTTGCTCTCAAGCTGTTCATCTGAAAGCATGGGCAGAGCAGCCTCTTTTTCCGCCTTTATTAAAGGACAAAATCTTCCCCGCTATTGATCGTTCTCGGTCGTTCTCCAGGAAATACCCTTTATAGGTGCTTCAGTTCTGAGGATGGCGTTCATCAAATGCTCGTTCTGTTGTGTACAGCCACCAAAACGCATCTTCTGAAGAAATTAGGCATGGGAAATTAGGAATTATTGTGGAGAAACCACTGAACTTACGAGCCTCAGGTAGAGCTTGAGCGCCTAGAAATATTACCTTGTGAAGACTTGGCTAGCTTTAGAGTGCCCAGAAATGCTACATTATCTGTAGCAGTTCCGTCTTAAGGCATGGGACCACCCGGGCACGGCCCGGGGGCC
Organism: Pholcus phalangioides; assembly: GCF_987345545.1. Lineage (NCBI taxonomy): Eukaryota > Metazoa > Arthropoda > Arachnida > Araneae > Pholcidae > Pholcus > Pholcus phalangioides. The sequence goes on along the minus strand of NW_028301615.1, from coordinate 10,754,849 downwards.
TCAAGCGAAGAGGGGCCTCACAAAAATGAGATCTGGTTGAAATTTTCGCGAAATTGTTTGGTAGGGCCTCAGAAAAATAAACTGGCCCGGGGGCTCATGATAATCTTAAGACGGCCCTGTGTAGGTACTTTGGCAAGAGCTACCGTGTTTCCCCGAAAATAAGACCTAACCCGAAAATAAGCCCTAGCATGATTTTTATAAGGATGCTCCTAATATAATCCCTACCCTGAAAATAAGTCCTAGCTAAAATCGTCAATGAGGCGTAATTGCTATGTCGTTGCAACACATGACAGATGTATTGAAATATATAAAATGATGATGGCTTTATTAATATTTATTATCAAATAAAAATATAAATAAATGCTATCATTGAAATTTATACTTGAAATAGGTTATAAACAAAAATTAAAATTTCTTTAACACCCAAGCAGGCTTCCTCGGACGAGAGAGAAACTCCTACATAAACAGATAAATTTGAGACTTCGACTTTTATTAAATAAAACGAAGAAAATCACTTCTCAGCATTTCTGGTGATAAATAAAAAAAACATATGTCCGGTATTAAATTTTCTCAGCCGCCTCGTTAGGCATTTTGCCTGTTGTGGCCTTGTATTTGTATGAACTATAAAAATTTTAGAAAGTTCTTTTATAAAACTCTAAAATACAACCAATTGGTTGTATAAGTGTGAATAAGCGTGTTGGTTGCATTCGAGCAAATGTAACCGAATAGGCTTAATGGTTGTTTTTCAAGTTTTATATACGAACTTTTCTAAAACGTTTATAGTGTAATCCCAGTCTATGACATATTCCGGTTACCCAATGAATGCCGTTGTCATAAGACGGGATTACATTATAAAAGTTTCACAAAAAAAACTTTTGACTGTCGTTACGTAATTCTTGAAAATGTTCGCCACACGTGCGATGAAACGTCATAAGATATAAACTATACATCAAGTCGGACCAAAAAATCCGAGAAATTTTAATTTTAATTTACATGATCGCCAAGAAAGCCTTTTTTGTTTCATTCATGCTCTCTTCTGTCTGGTTCTCCCATTTCGACGAAGATTTTTTTTTTTGCAATGTGTGCTTTGCTTTTTGCTTAAATTGAATTCCTTCATCACAACCAAAATCGTAGTTTAATTGTTCAAAGTCGTTTGATTGAAGCGCTTTATAAATGCTATTTTCAATGATATTACTCAATGTAATTAGCACACGCATATTTAATTTCTTTCAGATTTTGTGCTCTAGAAATTTTTTTTTAAAAAGTGAAAAATATCCTAAAATTGCTAAAAAAATATCCTTAAAGTGAAAAAGTGCCAAAAATTAAAAAAAAAAAAGTAAACGTCATCAACATTCGGGCCCTGTTCATGACCATTTGCATAAAAATATTCGTGTAATAATTCTTTTTCATTCAGGCTCTCTCTCACTTTCTCTTATGTTTTAATTTTACAGAAAAAGAATTAATTGTTTAAGGGATTCTTAACCTTTTGGTGTTCCATGAGAGCCCTTTGTAGGAATAAGACAAATATAATAAACAGAAACCACCACAAACCCGATGGGCGGTAATGATCGCATTTCCCATCGTCTAATGGCGTCTCCAAGCCATTCCCCTTACCAACCCCTGCACAAAAAAGTTGAAAGCCACAGCGGACTCTTTGAAAAATAATTCAGTATATATAGCAATATAAAATACAAATGCAAAGGCCACAACAGGCAAATTGCCCAAAGAGGTGGCTATAAAAAAATTAAGGGAGCCCATAAAAAGTATGGATATCAAATATAAAAAAAAAATACAGCAAACCCAATAGAAAAGCATATATCACAAAAAAAAGAAAACAAAAAAAAAACGAGTGAATTGTTTTCTCCAAGCTCACGGAAACCCTAGAACCTTTCTAGGATTCCCCAAGTGGTCAGTAGGCCCTTGGTTAAGAATCCCTGAATCAGACATTTTAAGAGACATTCAATCAACTTTATGCAAGCTTTATGCCACGGATATTTTCAGGGAGAAGATGAAAATTATAGTGAACTTCAAAATTTGGCTTTCAATTTGAGCATTTCATGAACTGCACTCGCAAGTTTCTGGGATGTTCGGTTATTCTATTTTAGGTTTGCTACAGATGACAGTAGAGTAACACGAAATATTTGTCTTAGTTTATAGTGGCAATATGAGGGAGGGGGATATAAAAATATTGTTTATATCCAATTATCGATAGCGAGAGAAAGAGTGCAAGTGCCTTTACTACAAGGAGCACTCAAGCAAAGAACCGATGGGAGAGGCTGTTGGGAATTAGTCTGATATCACCAGAGAACACTACTGACCAAGCTCACAGATACTCCCTCTCTCTCATTCAGTTTTATTTTGTTATTTGTTGCGTTCGGCGATCCTTTTCTTCTAAGAAGCATCCAGCAACATTCATTTACCACAATCAGTCAGCCGTGAGGTTGAACAGTCGTTTAATCTCCCGCAAGCTATTTTTTTCTCTCTCAGGGGAATTGCAATGAGGGAACCTGAGATGGTTCAGTATTGGAAGGAACTGAAAATAAAACTGACGGGGCTTCTCCCACGGCTGCATCAGGTCACTTTCCAACAGAACATAAGAACCTCGTGGACGGGGGAAAAAAACAAAAAACCCATAAAGCATTTTAGTGATTCTGAATTATAATTTTTGCTATAAATGTAATGAAAGAAAAGGTGAATCAGTTATGAAAGCATTTTCATGCAAAAATTACTTATTGCATTCTTAGGAAGAAAAAACATCTACTGTATGTTTATGAACACATGGAAGAGAAAATTTCATAATTTCCCATTCTGAAAAGCTAAATGCGACATGTTTTTTGAAACACTAAGGGCCGTATTCACCGATATGGTTTAAACTGTAGTCACAATTTTTGGATACGAGATCGACACGGATTGGTTAAAACCTGAATTTAACCAATCCGTCTCTTCAAAAAAAAAAAAAAATCCAGAACTTTTTTTGGGGAAACAAAATTTTTCGAGAGTTGTAGCTCAGGTCGATAAGATACTTGCTTAAAGTGCCAAAGGATGTTTAGAGGTGTCGCGAGTTCGATACCCGACTCGTGCTTGTCAGAAAAGTTCCTGACACGGAGGTACAAGAAAAACGATTGCACCATGACCACAGAAAAAAATTGCTACCGCAGGGAATGTCACACCAAAGGGATAGCGCACCAACATCTCGGTGAGTATAAAAAAAAAACAAAATGTCGAATGCTGCCGTTTGGAATCGGCAATAAATATGTAGATTCCGGCCTGATTAGCCCTCGTGTACATATAAAAGGCAGAAAATGATTTAGGTGCGACGAAAATGATCAAATGATAATATGAATACGATGTTTATTCTGTAAGAGAAGTGTAGCCGCTGTGTGGTCGTGTGGTATCGTGCTGGACATTGATCCTGAGGATCCAGGTCCGAACCCCGTTGGCGGCACAATGGGACCGCTGGGAAAAATATAAGTTTAGACTTTTATTCTTAATGGAGGAATCAAAGAGCTCGAAAATCGATGCAAATGTCCTTAAAATGAATTTGGTTCATCTCGTACTGAGTGCATTTTGATAGTCGGAGTGTGGAGAACTGTTTATCTACCATTATTATGCGACGAGATACGCGAACCCTAATCTATGGGAGTATTAAATTATTTACGAATTTAATTTACAAGTAATTTAAATCTTCTGCAGAAGACGGATGTAGCGAGTGAATAACAAGTAGCTACGCAAAACAAAAAAAAAAAAAAAAAAAAACTTAATCAGGTTTTAAAAACGCTGGAGTGAATGCTTTAGTGTTTGTCTTTTAAAATTTGAACGAATAATTCGTGTCTTTGAAGGAATAATAACAAATAAATGGAATTTTGATTCGTGTTGAATGAGTATTGGGAAAGAAAATCGGGGGAGAGGGAGAGCCGTCTTGGGTCGGTTGTAATTCTTCAATAAATATTGTTGTATATGGTTTTTATGTGCGTATAAAGCCTAGCTACAACGATACTCGATACGACGAGAAATCCCTCTACAACGATATTTTTTCCCAAATCTCGCTTGGAATTGCTTATAGTCAAGAATGCTGAACTTCTCTCGATACAACGATATTCTTTACTACGATAAATGCCACTCTACTGTATGTCTCCAACTGTGTGTCTCAATGAATGTGATAGTCAGAAAGTCAGCGTTTATCAACAGAACTTTTCTTTTTTCATTTCATGTCTGCTTGCCAGGACCGGATTAAAATATTTGGAGGCCCTAAGCATTTGAATGGTTTTGGTGCCCCCCCCCCTCCCCCGCCGTCCCTGAAAGTATATATTACTCGATATCGAATCTATAAAGGAAAAACAACAAAATTAAATGAAATTTTATATTTCAGAAGTAATTAATCTAAGGCAGAATTATGATTTGAATATTTTTAAACACGGACATAGAAAAAAAAGGGGAAGAGAGGTTTTTCTACTCGCAAATCATTGATAAAAATCTCTTGGATCATTTTTGTTTATTTTTGGAATTTATTATGTTTGGAATTTATTTTTCACATTTCCCAAAAAGACAGACCTTAAATTTTTAGATTTCCAGAATATTTTAAAAACATTTAAAGATATTTTCTCCCATCGACTGCTTTCTAGGATTTATTTAACAAAGTGGCTTCAAACGCAACCACTGAATCTTGGTATGGCCGATATCACATTATTTTTGGTAATCATAATCATTGGGTACCTGTTCATGTCAGATGCATTTTCGAGTTGGAATCTGTTGGCATTTCTTTTAGTTCTACGGTAGATCGAGTGAAAGCACCTTTCATACCTATATTCTAGGAGTTCTAAATCAAACTACAAAAGGGTGGCTCTAGGCTGTGTAGCCTATGTAGAAGCAAAACAGAAAAAAAAAATTTTAATGCAAAATTTCAAACTACGAGTGCACTGGACTGATTCGCAGAGAAACCCATGATATTCTTTAAACATCATCCTCGCGCATTCCTAAGATCTGTCCAGGAAATTTGTTAGTGGTCATCGATGAACCAGGATTCGAACCTATACTTGCACAATCAGATGCTAGCTCTCTAACCACTGGACTGCCAGGCGACAATTTTTTATTCATTTCATCTGTATGGGAACACAGCAGCGAGTTTTCGGGTTATTTTACTGGTGCGACTTATACGTGAGAGGTGGCGAACTGTATCGCACGGGCAATAATAATTAACTATAAGATAAAACCCCTGAAACAATGTAGTCGATCCGCTAATAATTCAAAGATTTGTGCATTCTTGAGTTCACATCCTTATTCTGTAGAACTTGGCTTATACTCTTAAATTTGTCATTTTTGTATTGATTTAGTATTGATTGTATATTGGTTGGGAATGATAATGATTGGTTTTATTAATGCGTGGGTCTCACCCGCACACAACCCGAGGACCTCGCGACAAGTAGATCTGTTTACAATTTGCGAGAGTTAGTATGCAAATTGGTAGGCAGGAATTTTTAGCTGGTAGAGAGGGACTCTCAGAAAAATCAGTTTGTCAAAGGCCCCCCTCCCTATGATGCTGCTGTTAAAATACACTGGTGAAATAAATTAAGAGAATTTGCATATTTTATCGAATTTCATGAAAAGAACTGAACTGTATGTAAAACCACTGCTTCTAGACAAAAATGCAAATCTTGTACGTCGAATACGTAAGTGTACACGTGTGTGTAGGCGGAGCCACTAGAGAAACAGGCTTTATAAGCGCGCGTAAGTTAAGACGCATTTCGTTCGTTAGCACACCTCGGCGAATTTCTTGGTGTTATTTTGCAGCAATCGGTTAATTTCAAATTGTAACAGTAAAAATGAGTAACCACCAACGTTTAGATGATGGAATGAGGTGGCGAATTGTGGGGAGGCTAGAAGCAGGCCAATCTCAAGTCCAGATTTGTAGAGAGTTCAATTTAACGCCCAGCGTCGTGTGTAACTAATGGAAACAGTTCCAGGATACCGGATCCATCGAGAGAAAGCCTGGGCAAGGTGGTCCAACAGCCACGACGGCCAGAGAAGATTGCCATTTGTCGATTATAGCGAGGCGTTACAGGAGTGCTACAGCTTCTCAGCTCTCTCGTGACTTGTATGCAGCCACAGGAACCCGTGTATCAAGGGTGACTGTTTCTTGTAAGTCTTGTAAAGTCTTGTAAAATACTTTATGAGAGAGGGTTGTTTGCAAGAAGACCTGCTGTTTGCGTCCCGCTCACTTCTACGGACAGGAAAATCCGTTTATCATGGTGTAGAGAGCATAGAGATTGGAGTATGGATCAATGGGCAACCGTTCTCTTCACTGATGAGTCCCGGTTCAGCCTAAGCACCGATTCTCGCCGTACGTTCATATGGAGAGAACCAGGGACCTGCTACCTACCCTCCAATGTCCGCGAAATCGACCATCATGGCGGAGGAAGTTTAATGGTCTGGGCAGGCATCATGCTGGATGGCCGCACACCTCTCCATGTCTTTGAAAGAGGCACTGTGACTGGTGTGAGGTCTTGGAGCCCTATGTTCGCCTTTTCAGGGGTGCAGTTGGCCCTGAGTTCATTTTGATGCACGATAACGCGAGGCCACATAGAGCTCTTCTGCTCGACGATTTTCTAGAGAGTGAGGATATTCGCCGGATGGATTGGCCAGCCAGATCTCCAGACCTTAACCCTATAGAGCATGTCCGGGACGCTCTGGGGAGGGCAATAGCAAATCGCAAGCCCCCTCCGGGAACCATCCAGGGAATGAAAACAGCGTTGCTGAACGAGTGGGACCAATTGCCACAGGAAATGATAAACTGCCTGAAATCAGGCTGCGAGACCTGTATATCTGTAAGAGGGGACCATCCCGCTATTAACCCATCTATTAACCCATTTTTTGTTTATTCTGCAACCGCTGTTTCATGCCTTCCGACTCCAACGAGTGTTAGGCACGATCATGCGTGTGTATTACAATTATTGAATGGTTATTTGTTTTGTATTGTATCAGTGTATGTACATATCAAATTTCATTTAAATCGGTACAGTAGTTCTAGGGATAATCGACCAAGTCTGCAAATTCTCAATTTCTTACACCAGTGTAGCTCAAGCTAACTTTATATAAATTGCGCAAAATTTCATTCCAAAAACTCAGCATTAAAGTGATATCTTGTTTGCAATATTTTCAGTTTCTCTGAATTTGTGGCAATATTTTGATGAATATCTTCAACTGTATAACCAATCGATAATTTTAGTGCCTTGTGCTTGATGCTGGAAAAAAATTTACATTAAAAAAACCATTTTGCCAACTTTGTGTGGTGCCCCTTTTCCTCTTGATGCCCTAAGCACGTGCTTATTTTGCTTAATGGTTAATCCGGCCCTGCTGCGTGCTGTACAGTACAATTGCTACAGCAGGGAGTCCCCCATCGAGGGGTTAGTGCACCAACCTCTCGATGAGTATAAAAAACAAGCCTGCTGTTCGGAATCGGCAATAAATTGTAGGCCCCGGGGTCTAATTAGCCCTCGTGTGCAGAAAATGACCGTGGTGCGACAAAAATGATCAAATGTACAGTTCGTTAAGTGTTTTAGAAATTGTCCAGCTCACTGTTTTCTCTATGATTATCCGAGTTAATTTCCAAACATACTGCAAACGTCAAGTGATGTGGCAGGTCAGTAAAAGATATGTAATGTTTTAAATATATGTGAGAAAGTTGAACTTATCAAAAAAGCTAAGAACGCGGAACACCAGTACGAATAATGTGTGCAGAACATGTAATCGAGAAATCTACTGTTTACGATCTTCAGAAAGAAATATATATACATATTTTTCGGGTTTTTTTTTTTTTTTTGGATCTGAGCAATGACTACAAATTTTTTTAATTAGAATAAGGAATTTTTTTCCCCATCAATAACTAGTAAGGTATGTAAATTATAAATTATAGATTTTATTAAATTATCTGTTACTATACTATTGCTTTATTAATATTTTTTTTTCAAAGAAAAATATGAATGAAAGTGCCCAAAGGTGATATTGATTTGACATTGAATTTTTCAAACTCATTTTAAGCATTACTGCTTTAAATATGAAAATTTTGGACATAAACGAAAGCGGATCCATAATCCAGAATATTTCCTAATTCGGAATCATAGAGGAATCCGGATTTGAGAGGTCCTACTGTAGTTTTTGTAATATTTTCAAAACTCATGGATTCGATAAAGTAAGACTAAATCATCCTCAAGAACAGGATCCGTTAGATAAGTACGTGAGTAAGTATTCCATTGATATGAACTAGGGTGTCAATCAAGAATGGCAATGCACATGCCTGAAGAAAAACATAATTGAAGCAAAAACGGAATCATTAATACGGAGGGAGACAGAGTTACAAGGGTGGGGGGGGGGGAAACCAAATACAAATACATGTATATATAGGCAAGAAAAAAATTACATCATAAAAAGTATCAAATAACGACCGGGTCCGGCCTGGGACAAAATGAAAAGAAAAATAATTGTGGGCTTTGATGAACGTGATTATTTTCATAATGTTTTCGATGAAATAGAAGATGTCACGACAGAGCTCAGGAGAAATGTTCGAAAGAAAGACTCCAAAAGTTTTCGTGATTGTAGAGGTTAACCTTTTTACGATCACGGGCGTAATATTACGTCCAAACACCAGTGGAATAAATTCAAACACGTTCTTTGTGTTTTCTTCCCTCTCTCTTCACCATTGCGAAGTTTTATGGTGACCTTTGTTTTTCCTTTCCCCGTTTTGAAACTTCCTCCATTTTTTTCCCGCACGTATAATGTATCTTTCTATACATATAAGAGCGAAAGGGAATACGTAGGGTGATGGTGAGAAGAGGACTCTAAAAAAACTCTTTTTTCAACCATATCTATTATACCTTTAACTTTTATATTTTTTCCTTTCCCCCTTCTTTCTTTTTCTAACGTATGGTTAGGTTAGCACAAGGTTACCAGATTTATCGCCGATTCATCAAATAGAGATAATACAAATTTTTTGTCAAAAGCTTTTACTTGAAGTGGTTAAAGTTATGCTTAGAGACGAGAGTGGACCTTTGGGTGGTAAAGGAATTACATTCAAGAAAGGTATGGAACATACCATTACTACTATTAAACCACACATGTACCTCGTGCATATTCGTCTACGGAACTTCTAACGAATTGGTACATGTTGTAATGTGCGTGTCCGTGTTGTGAACCTAACGTGAAGCTTGTTTATGTGTAATGCTTGTTATAGTGCTGCCATCTACCACATATTTTTCGAACTATGAGTGAAGTGTATTTCTTGATGATTTTACCGTTGTAGGCCTGTTGCTCTCTCCGGCGAGACTTTTTAATTGGGAGATTGGCTTGCATTCGCACAAATTTTACTGCTTTAAAATATGAAAAATTGGGAAATAAACAAAAGCGGATCCATAATCCCGAATCACAGAGAATTCCTATTTGGAAGTCCTACTGCTGCAGTTTTTATAATATTTGATTTGCAGATCTCATGGTTTCGATAAAAAGGAAGACTAAATCATCATCAAGGACTCGTTAGTTAAATAGATCAGTAATTTGGAATAGTCTGAAAGATGGAATCGCGTAAACCATTCGGAGAAGTTTTTCGCCAATTATGAGCGGGAAGAGCATTATGGGATCTTCAATGTAGCGAGATAGGACATATTTAATTATAAGCTTGTAACCATTACGGAATTACGGATATTGTGCATGCGACGAAGACCTTTTAAGACAAATTGAACATCAGAGCAAATGACTGGTAATCGAAAGCGTTCGATGGTTCTTTGCGCTAAACGGAAATCGATTCGAATCCTTTTCATTTTTTGGATTCAATGAAGTTGAAAAAAAAGAGAGAAAAGAAAATGCGCTCCGTGCTGCACGACATCATAAAACCACTTCTGCCAACATATATATATATATATATATAGGGCTTTTTTTGGTATTATGTGGTTCGATGAGTTGGAACCTCTTCCATCAAATGTCTGACTTTTGTCACTTCCAGTGATTTGCGCGGAAAAATTCGATCGAAAGTCATTTTCTATGCCCTCCTTATCAGTTAATAAGCATCGTAAGAAGGAAATGGAACATTAACGTTGTCTTATTACAAATGAATTGCCGACCGAGTACGTTACTTCGGCGGTGCACCGCTAATTGTTTCAACAATACTGTCTGTCGTATTTTAAGAGCTTAATGATGATGACTCACAGGGACTGCCTCGCGATAAAGATTTCCGAACATTTTTAATCTGTTCGAATATGTGCGCGTGGTAACCATAAAACCATAGTTCATTCCCCACTTCCTACAAGAATCCGCAATTCAGCCAATGCTTTCGAATGAAGCTAAATATAAACTAATAATCAAATAAAAAGTTGAAATTACAAAAAAGAAAAAAAGTACACATCTGAAGGGTAATCATACTAATTTATGTTGCAGAACCCACGTGTATTTTTGAATGTATATATTGCCATTTTTTTTCTCAAAAACAAAAATCAGAGACAAAAAAAAAAAGAAGCAAAAAACTACGTAGAGATAGAAATTTCATAACGCTAATATCTTCCCAACAAAATACACAAATGACTATTTATGATGATGATACACAAATGACGTTTATTACACAGAAAACAACTTATTCAATCTCAATTTTCTCCCGAAAAAAATCATTTATTTAAACCTTTATCAAACAAAATTATAAAAAACGATTTTTCTTCCCACTGACATACATATACTAAATTAGCTTTGAACGAGTTGTTCCTAGGCGTAGTAGAAAAAGATAAAGTTAAGGTGTGGTATATATATATAATGATGTTGGCAGGGAATCAGGGAGTCCTTAATATGATCAACGGTGCTCAACCTTTTGGAGAGGACGGGGGAATTTCATTGGTCTAGAAACGTGTCGCAGGCCACTTGAGTTAACTGGAAGTATGCCTCGAGTCACTCAAGTGAACTGAAAGTGTACTGCGGGCCACTTGAGTGAAAATGTGTCGCGAAAAATTTGAGTGATCTGGAAATATGCCAAGAGCAATTAAAAATGCAGCGGGCCGCTTAGATAAACTATAAATCGGTGGTTGGCAAATATAAAAAAAATTAGTTGCCCGCCAAAAAATTTTAGGAGCCAAGAGCATGGTTTTTCCTCCAGAGAAAACTGGTTTTAAATAAAGTTTTTTTTTCGACTCAATAACTTCTTCCCGTGTTGAAAAACGTACTATAATGAAATCAAAAAATTGGGCGTCCCTTTTCACACCCTAATTTGGCAATCACTATTTAAAATTTTCGGTGCCAATACAAATTTTCTGGTTGTCATAGTGACCTGGCGTCTGGGATTGTCAATTCCTGCTGTAAATGGGCCACTTAAGTGATCTGTAAGTTGCACTGCGGGCCCCTCAAGTGATCTCGAAGGATGATACTGATAGGAATCGCGGGACACCTAGGCTCCGCGATTCCTATCACACTAGCTGACGTCAGCACATTCTTCTGTGGGGGGGGGGGAATCGGGTGCCTCCGGGAAACCTAACCATTTAATGTAAGTGTGGACAATATAGATATATACATACATACATGGACTCGCACCACCTATATCTCGATGGGTGCTACTCTAGTGATATGGAAATGAATGTCGTGCAGTCACCTGAGTAATCTGCAAATGTATCACGTCTGGCACGTGGTGAGCTGGAGGTGTGCAGCAGGTTTGCTCAAATCATTTGGAAATGTATTTAGGGTCACTCAAGTGATCTGGATATGCACCTTTGGCAGCTTGAATGATTTGGAAATGTGCCACGGGCAGCTTTAATGATTTGATAATCTATATTTTCACCTTTTATCATCGACAAGGTCCTCAGAAAAATGACCCAGACATGCACCACGAACCTGCTCCCAGCTGACTCAAAACAGTTTTCTAATACCGTTGTTCTTCCATTCGTTTCTTCAAGTTTCATGATCTCTTCTATCTTCAAGAAATTTGACTTCCATACAATATTCCAGCCAACAAATATACTCACCTTTTCCCATCTGAAAGATCCTATCTCACCCTCCAAAGAATCTGGTATCTACTTCATCCCATGCAAGAATTGTGAAAATGGATATATTGGCCAAACTAGAAGAAATCTAAATATTCGAGTTCTCGAACACCGAAAGCATGTTGAGAAGGGACGGACGGATAATTCGGCTATTGCCCAACACTGCTGGCAACATTCACATCATTTTGATTTTGACAAAGCATTTGTTTTTAAAAAAGCAACACACAATTCGGAATTGAATTTTCTCGAGGGATACTTCATCAGAACATGCCAGAATTTCCTCGTTAATGATGGAAGAAACACACCACCTATTTCGTCAGCTTGGACAGGCTTTATTAACCTCAGTCGTGAAAAAACTTTCAACACTTTACAACAGATGGCTCCCCAATTCGCATCCAAAGACCACTCGGACGGAGCAAATACAAAGGCGAACTCTTCGGACGACCAGACGTAAACATCACTCTTCCACGATTCATTCGTGTGAATTCTGACCACGAAGTCCTGATGACGGCTCTCCATTGAAGAGCCGAAACGCGTCGACCATTCGACCAATTGAATTTATTTGTCTTAAAAACATGGCAATTTTTGTATAAATTAAAACCAGGCAAAGTTACTCATTTTTTGTGATAAGATTTGATAATCATTCGTCGGCCATTTGAGTGGTTTGGTTATTTGTCACGAGCCACATCAGATGACTTCGAGGGCCACATTTGGCTCATGGACCATTCCGGTTTAGCATATATGATATATGTGAATGAAAATTATATGAAAAAAAAGTGCGTATATAGTGAACTTTTCAAAGGCTTTGGATTTCTCGAAGAGAAGTCAATTTGGGACGAACTTCGAAAGAAATGAGAAATATTACACCGAAAATTCCTAAGGCACTTGAAAATCGTATGTCAACTTCAATCTGGCTTAAAAGCTATTTGGTATTCCTTCATGATTTTCAACGCAATAAAAAAAAGTTGCGGAAGGAAGAAAAAAAGTGTTCCCTTTGGAATTCATATACGAATAACCAGTTTCTATGAATATATCTTTTATTTTTATTTATTTTGCCCAGGAAGTTTTTTCTAGAGATAAAAGAGAAAGAAGCAAAAGCTATATTGAGCAGGAACATCACAAATGTGCGGAGTGAGAAAAAAAAATGTTCTTCTCACATTTTTTCTCTCGTCCTTATGTGATATCCATTTCCTTTAGAATTCAAAGAAAACACAGAAGACAACGTTGCCACCGTCAATTTTACTATTTGTCTCAAAGAAGTCTCTTTGAGCCGAAGTTTGAAACGACATCTGCTTCGTTCTCGGGATCGATTCCACAACCAAAAAGAAAAGTTCATCTTTTTCTTTCTTTTTTTACCTTTTTATTTTCACTTCTGGAAACTGGGCCACTGGCGAGAAATGTGATGAACATCCAAAAACTTTATTTCTTCTCTTTTTTTGGTTAAATTTGGTCGTAAACCGTCGAGAAACTTTCGATGGTGGATCAGCGCGATGTTGAAACGAATTTGCGATTTGCGGAATGAGAAACTCTTATTCGCTCTCATAAACGATAAAACGAATGTCAGGAGTGATACCTATTAGCGATACCTCGACTAACGAATGCATCGACTTACGAAATTTTCGGTTAACGAACATTTTTCCTCGTGATTTTTCTGCCTCGGCTAACAAATACGGATTCCGCTGACGAACATTTTCGCTGATATAGATGCACGTGCTGGCATAAAATAGTCGCGTCGTGAGCTAAATTTTCATCACATCGGGATTTCCGTCACTCGAGCCCGACTAATTCACGTCCACCTCAGAATCTGTTTTCAGATGTACCCCAACTTCTCTTTGAGAAACTTTTGGAACGATTTCATATAAAACGAAAGATTCAGCTCGTAGAAAATGTTTTGAGAAAAAAAAAGAGAAAAAAAGGAGTCTATTTTTTTAGAATATGCGCTCTTTCAGTGCAAGACATTCTTGGAGCTTATCTTTTCTATCTGCATGTATCAGACACTGAAATGAGCTGACCGAATCACAAAGGGATGGGGGCACATCAACGAACTCGACTGAGTTGTATCAACACCTAAGCTAGTCTCACCAGTTTTAGTCTCTTAAAGCTGGTGTTGGTTGTGTAAAACAAGATTTTCTTATAGATTCTCATTTATTGAATTTTGAAGCTGTTCATTTCATTTTAGCCTTCGGTTTTTGTCTTTTTCATAGCGCTCTCTTGGTTGTTTCAAAATATTCATCTTTAAATTCTGGTCAGCACCTGGAACGAATTGAATTCTTTTTCATAGAAACCTATGGGAGATCGTGTTTCGGTAAACGAAACTGTCGGCTAACGAATATGTTTCCGGCACGAATTGTCTTCGTTAGCCGAGGTATGACTGCACTTTGATTGCCGTTCCCTCATATATTTTAAGGAAATTAAAGCGCAGGTTCCCCTCAATGAAAATAATTTTTGAGGGCCTTTTTAACTGCTTCAAACATCATACTAAACTACGAATTTTACCGCAAACCAGAAAGCGAAACTGATTTCCCCCCCCCCCTCCCTCTATCGATGGAACAACGCATCGGAAAGTCTATTCAAATACAATATACGAATTCTGTAAAGCCAAAAGTCTAATATGAAGCGATAAAGGAATACGTGAGAAATGGCATAATATTTTTTTCGAATATATAGTAATATGCATTCAAATCATTTCGCGTGTCTCAAATCGTTATTGGTAAGGAAAGATGGAAAGAAAGAGAGAGAGAGAGAGAGCCATAACGATCACGTTCCCGTTCGTTCTCATTCATATCAGTGGTTATCGATTTCTTTCTCGACGATTCATTCGAGAATTCACAATGGATGGCGTCAAGGTTATAAAATTTAAGTTTCAAACGAGGACATGCGATAGAAAAATGGGGGGTTTTTAACGGATCAATCATGTGTCGGGAGCCTTTATAGAAGGAATGCACTGAGGGCGAAGTGCTCGTTTTGAATATCTCAGTAGCAGCAAGTCACGGAGACGGGGATGGAGTCGTTCGCGGTGTGGTAGAAGTAGTACACGGCAGTCGCGATTCTGCTGTTGCTGCCAAGTTCCTCAGCTGAGCAGTGAGTAGGTCTTATCTCGCATTCGGAGGCAGGAGCCGACATTGATTTCCGACCTTCATAAATAATGCTTCCGTGAAGGAATTTTTCGATTAGACACATCATTGCATCCTTGCATTTCTTTTCTTCCTGGGAAAGGAAAAAAAATTCTTCCGTACTCTTAAAAAGATTTTTTTTTTCATGTATGCGAGTAGAAAAAAAAAGTATAGATGGAGCTTGAGGTGAAGCATTTAAGAGCGTTTCTTACGCGGTTAGTGTCCCGTGATTCCTACGGCGATCGAGGAATATAGGTAGTCAATGACTGTCCTTATCCATCATTACGACAGAGAGGCAGCAGCCACATCTTTTCGTTTTAATAATGGATGAGGAGGGCAGTCGAACACTTTATAAAAAGTGGGGAAAATTTTTCTTCTGGCTTCTTACCCTCAATGGGGAAGGTGATATACCGACGGACTTAATATAATTCAGTTGCCGTATATGAGTTCAAATCTCATTTCTCGATGTGTCATTATACCATAATGTGTTGCAAATCATAAAACATTATTAGTCAGTGTAACTCTCCTAATACAGTGCTCGACTTAGAATTTTTCGGCTAACGAAATTGCTTTATCTCTACCTCGGCTAACAAATGTTTTCTTGGATGTGGATTCACTCGTAACATGACATAGCCACGTTGTGAGAAGAATTTTCGTGCCGATCATTATCAGGAATGTCTACCGGAATCCAATTAATTTATGTCCACCCCTCGCGGAATTACTTTCTAGTTATATATTTCCTATGTTTCTTTCAGAAAGCTTTTGAGTCATTTCAAGTGAAACTAGCTGTTACATGTGGCTTCGCTCGCTCGCGTGGATTTGGTAATCTGAAGATAACTTGGCAATAATCTCCCCGTTTAACATTTGAATACCTCATGAACCCCTTGCTAGTTGAGTTTTCAGAAATCTCGTCTTAGTGGGAATCTACATTATAAAATATAATACTGACCAAATTTCATATTTTTTATAGCTGCAGCGGTTTCGACTCAGCCATGATTGCCCCCTCATAACCCTATGCTGCATTTGAAAAGTTCCTCCTTAGTGAGATTTTATAGCATAAAATAAAACTTCTGACTAAATTTCATGTTCGTATTTTCAGTGGTTTCGGCTCGGCGTGATTTCCCTATGTGAGCTTCGAACCTCTTATGACCTTCTTCGGGTTCGAATTAAAAAACAAACAACATCATGAAATAAAACTACTGACCAAATTTCATAGTTGGGTCATGATCGGTTTTTTTTTTGTTACACTTGAAGCCCCTGGACCGTGCCCGGTTGTGCTCATGCGTTAAAACGACACTGAACACGACAAATATTGATGGTAAAAGTCATAATTATATACCATAATATAATCTATAACTTTTGCAAATTATCTTCATCCCCGATTTTAGTAAGGGTTATGAATTAAAGAAAGCTTTTAGTGGAAAGAAAGGTTTTTTTCAACTAAAAACGTCAAGAAGGGTAAAATTACGAAATATTCCGTATACGTGTCATATTATCACCCTAATTATGGTAAATAATACGGAATAACGACAAAAATTATCCGTTATATCCGAGGTTTTCGCGTTTTCATCGACTTATAAGCAGTGTTCGTCGAAATTATTCTGTGTGGGAATTAGAACCGCCAATTATTGACGTTAAAACCGAGGTGTCGTTTCAAGTTTCAACCGAGTTCGTTATAAACGAGTTCAACTGTACATGTAACAATCATCATTCCTCTCAGCTGTTATTGTTATTTGTGGTTCTCTTCGGGTTGCCATTCGTCCTGTTTGTCAAAGAATATGTGAACGTAAATTTTTCGGTTTTATACTTAACTAGCTGATACCCGACGACGTTGCCCGCCCCGTAAAAAATTTATATATTTATAGCTTATTAATTATTTCTTACTCAAAAATCTAATTAAAATCTTCAGGCAATCTCTTGTGGATACACAATATTTTTGTTTGTCCATCTGGTGTGTTGATGTACAAATTTTTGCTATTACCAACACGTGAACAGGTGACGATAAGGTGTCCGTGTGAAAAAGAGGGCTCAAGTAAGTTGATACCTGCCACTGCTAACGACTGGCCTTGCGCTTTGTTGATTGTCATGGCAAAAGCTAAACGAATTGGGAACTGTAATCGCTTGAAAGTGAATGGCATTTCTTCGGTGATAATTGGGATACGTGGAATGAACACTTCTTTTTCTTTGTCACATCCAGTCAGAATCGTTGCTTCAATGATGCAATAGTGCAATTTCTTCACGCAGAGTATGTTGTCATTGCAGAGTATCGGTGTCGACAAATTTCTTAAAAGCATTATAGGTGCTCCGACTTTGAGGGTCAAATTGTGTGGTGGCACACCCGGAATATCCAAAGGAGTTCAAAAATTCTGCAGGATACAGAACTAAATGTCTGTGACGTGTCTGTGACAGTGTCAACCGATTTGTAAGATGTGAAGTCTCCTGGAATAATTTTTAGGATTTTTTCGTTGATCTTGTTCACATTGTCATTTTTCGGTGCCAGAATCGCTCTCAGAAAGCCACTCATGGTTTTGGTCATTCTGCTGAATGCTTGGGAAGACTTTGTCTGCAAGTTCTTGAACTGAGTTCAACAACTGGCAAAATCCATTTGGGAACGTAATCGGTCCAGTGCTTGGGTCTACTGGTTGGTCAACTGATGTGAAAATGATAGCAGTGCTGAGCCATTTTGCAGTTGAACTCGCATGTTGGTGGATAATGATAATTTTTTAACTTCGTGCCAGAGTGTTGATGATTTGAGGCAAGCATTGAGTTCATCAGCTGACGTTGAAAATTTTTATTCCCAGTTTTGTCAGCGTAGTTATTGTTCTCTGTTGTTAGTGACGTCATACGTCCAGCTTGTGCATCGAATATTATTCAAACGCCTTTTTAAGCATTTTTTAAATTGAAACTATACTTATACGATGGGCGGGTGATGAGATAAAGGCCGCATTAGCACTTAGTGGACACCCTGTATATAGGCTAGCTGAAATACCCGACGCTTCCCGGATTTTCTTCAATTACTGGGAGGATTGGAAAAGTGACAAACCGTTATAAAGGAATAAACTGTTACAATAACAGAATTGAAGGTCTGACAAACCCCATTGTAAAGGCATATACTCACGTCTGAATTGCATTGTTGGAAACCACGGTAACCAAAGTAAACGTTCCGAAAGTAATTGTTGAGGCCCTAAAACCATTGTTGCACGACAGTTTTTTGCCCATTTCGGGCATTTGCCCAGCTTTGACGAATTTTTAAAGTAACCTACGGTTCAATCCCGGACCTGTTTGGTATATATGCAAAATCTGGCGACGATCGGTCTAAAACTGTAGATTTGTATAAAGAGCATACATACATACATACATACTTTCACATTTATATATAAGACTAGCCATAATACCCGGCGCTTCCCGGGTTTTCTTCAATTACTGGGTGGATTGGAAAAGTGACAAACCATTATAATGGCAGAATTAAAGATTTGACAAACCATTGTAAAGGCGTATATACACGTCTGAAACGCATTGTTGGTTAACCGATTCTTCGATTTCAGGAAAAACTGAAGAGAAATGTCCACAGAAATGTACAAGGAAAAACTGAAATTGATTACTGTATGCTATGAGTGCGCAAACCTTCCTGCTTGCGGACCAAATTTTCACCCAGGATTGCTCCCGCAGCCTAAGAGCTCAATTATTTTTTCAAAGGCCAAATATGAATGAAAAAGCACCGATGACATAATTATAATATTGATTTGACTGGCGAAGGGGCATTTGCACATAATTATCATTAATTCATACATATATAACGGTAAATGCGATAAATCCGGTGATTATGAATAATCTCATATTGGTAAATATGATAAATCGTTAATGAATTACTTAAATTTACCGGACATTTTGTTCAAATTTCCGTCTAGCCATAATACCCGGCGCTTCCCGGGTTTTCTTCAATTACTGGGAGGATTGGAAAAGTGACAAACCGTTATAAAGGAATAAACTGTTATAATAACAGAATTAAAGGTGTGACAAACCATTGTAAAGACATATACACGTCTGAAACGCATTGTTGGAAACCACGGTAACCAAAGTAAACGTTCCGAAAGTAATTGTTGAGGCCCCCAAAACCATTGTTGCCCGACAGTTTTTCGCCCATTTCGGGCATTTGCCCAGCTCTGACGAACTTTTAAAGTAGCCTACGGTTCAATTCCGGACCTGTTTGGTATATATGCAAAATCTGGCGACGATCGGTCTAAAACTGTAGATTTGTATAAAGAGCATACATACATACATACATACATACTTTCACATTTATATATAAGATAAAATTTTCCTGAAAGGTTGAAATCAATGTGTTATTGTATGGAGTGTATGTCAAACTTTTAATTTTTATTTCATTTTCTCAGCTTTTTTAATTTCAATTTCAATTTTATTAATATGTTAGATTTACCTTAAAGATTTCATAAATTAAAAATTTAATTCAATTTTTTAAATTATTGGCATGGTGGAATTCCCCCCCCCCCCCCACACTACTAAATTCCCTATTTTCTCAGTAAAATCGACATTTTTAACATGGATTTCTATAGCGGTCATCCTGTGCTTGTCGCTGAAAGGGATGATTATGACATTTTCATTCAAAATCAAATCAATGCCACGTTAAAGACTTGCAAAGCTGTACTGCATATTCCGAAGTAACGCTCAACTAAACTTACCACCACATCATGAAGCTCATAAACATTCCTCTGCGGAATTTCTAACTTATTGGTACATGATGGAATATATGTTCTGAGTGCTTGTGTGGCCATAAATTATTTATGTGTTCGTAAGCGCTCGTTTCTATTCTCGTTTATGTGCTCGTTTCATGTTCTTGTTGCCATCTGTCTTCTACGTTTTTAAGTAAAGATGGTAAAAGCTTGAATTTTCATGTCACGTGAGTATCTTGTTGTAGGTCTGCCTTCTCTCTGCGGAGAGACCTTTTCAAATGGCAGAGCAGCTCGTATTTGCGCCTTGAAGTTGGAAAACCACAGAAAACGAACTTCAACCGACCACCACTACTGCGCCGGCAGCGGGGTTCAAACCTGGATCCTCCAGATGCCGGGGGGGGGGGGTGTCAATTTTTTGGTCTTTAAAGGAAAAACTCGAAACCCCATCTCCCCATCATATATGGCGCAAGGATTTACAGCCAAAAAATTTTCGAGCGTAAGAATCATCGTGAGTTCGAATCACGAGTCGAGTCAGAAATGCGAGTGTAAAGATTAGAAAACCATTTCGAAACATAGTTTGTACATCATATCGAATGGTCGGTGCATTGATTGAGGACAAAAGAGCAGCGCGCGTATCTTTCATCTTCATTTCTCTCGATATGGAATGAGATTTTTTTTTCCTCGTGTGCGTTGCTGGCGAACAAAGCCTTGGACACGACTGGAGATGCTCTAAATTTTGGACGCAACACACTCTCCTCGGGCACGCACGGATATTTTTCTTCCGCTTCTGTATCGAATGTAATGTATTTACTTTCTGCTTTTCGAATATCATATCATTGAAATTCCACGCGCTTTCTGTAGGACAAAAATGTAATAAAAAATAAAGTTTCAGTCCCATTGATCTCGAATTTTCTTTCTTTTTATCATATATTTCTTTTCGAGAGAAAGCGACACGATTTTCTAGTTTTCTTTTCTGGATATAAATGTATATCTACTTTTCTCCTCTGCTTCTTTTCTTCTTTTTTTTGCCACGAGCGAAAGCTTTATTCGTAAGTGATAGGAGCTTTTACAGGGCTCAAAATAATACGTAAAACGCAATTCCTTTTTTTATATATATATCATCCACATTGAGCAAGACTAGAATCTATTTAAATTCGCTGAATCGTGAATATTTCTTGCCATTTTTGACAGTTGGCATGCCATCGTTTGATATATTTATATATTTCTTATTCTTGTTCTTCTCCGACGTTCTGAGCAATAGATTCTGTTGTACCGATACCCAACAGAATCATCGGGGATTCTTTTTTTGGTCTCTGAGTGCAGGAAACCGCCAGCGAAAATTCTTTCTTTTTTTTTTTTTAATTCAGATTAAGAGAGAGAGCTAAATCTTTTTTTCAAATGTTTCATCCGGACATATTTCTAAGAAAATGGCTTCATAATTTTTTTTTTCTTTTTGGTTGTATGGCGTAAGTCACAGATAATAATCTTCATGATTTATTCGAATATTTTTCGATGAAAGACTACTCAATACATTCCGAATGTCGCATAATTCGAGTAAAAATTGATTGAAAGTACTTTCTGAAAGTAAATCACTGAAAACTCATTTTAGTTTAGAAGAAAGGAGTTTATTTTTTTTTAAATGACTTTTTTCGTTAACAAAATTATTTGGGAAAATTAAATATGTAATAATATATTAGATTATCACAAAAAATGAGTAACTTTGCCTGGTTTTAATTTATACAAAAATTGCCACGTTTTTAAGACAAATAAATCACACTGGTCGAATGGTCGACGCGTTTCGGCTCTTCAATGGAGAGCCGTCATCAGGACCTCGTGGTCAGAACTCACACGAATGAAGAGTGATGTTTACGTCTGGTCGTCCGAAGAGTTCGCCTTTGTATTTGCTGCGTCCGAGTGGTCTTTGGATGCGAATTGGGGAGCCATCTGTTGTAAAGTGTTGAGATGGCTCCCCAATTCGCATCCAAAGACCACTCGGACGCAGCAAATACAAAGGCGAACTCTTCGGACGACCAGACGTAAACATCACTCTTCATTCGTGTGAGTTCTGACCACGAGGTCCTGATGACGGCTCTCCATTGAAGAGCCGAAACGCGTCGACCATTCGACCAGTTGAATTTATTTGTCTTAAAAACGTGGCAATTTTTGTATAAAAAAAAAATATTAGATATATATATATATTCACAAATGAGTTTGTACTTCTTTCTTTATATATATTCGAATGATAAAAGCACTAGTGCTACTCACTTGTTCGTGCATTCAATAATATATACTTAAAGGGGTTTTTTTTTCCACGTCTGAATTTTGCTTTTAAGTATATATATATATATATAATTGTGTGTGTGTGTAAAGTTTCATTGTTTATATATGAAAAACTGAAAACAAATTAATTAAGTGAATAACTGGAAATTGAAAACAATATATATGAACATGAAAATTTCAAAAAAAAATTAAAATGAAATAAATTTAAGAATTCACAAAGAATTCAAAATTGAAAAAGTTATAGCCAATATCTAGGGCTCTCATCGGGGGAACACACTGACATTGGCTTAACACAGACCGTTTCTGAGAGCATCCCCTGGCCTCCAAAGTCTAAATAGATGCTCGATCCCCTGACGTTCTGCTGTAGTACCATTGAATTCAAAAATATAGAAAAATATAAATCAGTTTATCGTAGCACATTAAATCTTGAAAAAACTAATCACAACAATGATCAAGCCGATTTCCTTGACTTAAGATAAACATTGCTAACGATACGATCTTAACTGGTATCCGCGACAAAAGAAAACACTTCAATTTCAAAGTCAATTTTTAACCAATCACAATTCGAATATCAGCGAAAAGGTTTCCAAAAATATTGAATTTTTTCAACTATCTCGCATTAAACATATATGTAATAATGCTAACGATTGTCAACTATTTCGGACTTGCTTCTTCCTCACACCAATAACTATAACTGTTCACTTTAAATCTGACCGGCAAAGCTAGGTCTTGCACATGGTATGTACTTGCACCTTCTTCATCTATTTTTATATATTTTCAACTTAACAAAAAAACATTCGTTTAGTCTTTATCTTTTGATTTTTGAATTCAACGGTATTACAGCAGAACCTCGGGAGAATCAAGCATCTATTTAGGCTTTGGAGACCGAGGGATGCTCTCAGAAACGTTCTGTATTAAGCCAATGTCAGTGCGTTCCCCCGATGAGAGCCCTAGATATTGGCTATAACTTTTTTCAATTAAAAAATTTTTTTTTGAATTCTTCGATTTCTTTTTGAAATTTTGATTGTTCAAGTTTTTTTTGCTTTCCAGTTCAAATAATTAATTTGTTTTCTGTTTTCATATAATTGATATTTTAAAAATGTTTTTTTCACTACACTGCATATTACAGCTGCCTATGGCGCTGGTATTGGTGAATTTCGACAAAAATTAAATTTTCATAATGTTCATTTTGCACATTTGTCTATATATATATATATATATATATACGAAAATGAAACCAGTACATGCAAATTCAAAAATGGAATTAATCGAATACAATGTCTAGGGCTCTCATCAGGGAGGAAACCCTGACATTGGCTTAAAACAGAACGTTTCTGAAAACATTTGAGCCCGAAAACCTAAATGAATGGTCGATCCCCTGACGTTCTGCTATTATACCAGTGAAATCAATAATTACAGAAAAATCAAAAAATTTTAAACCCAAAAATGCTATCCAGAAAAATATTATAAGCATAAAATGCAAAAACATTGATGGAGAAGCGTCACTGTTTTTTCATGTGGATATGCGGCATGTGGATTTACAGACGCCCAGACATGTTTATTGTGGGTATTAAATGCACCATCTCGTGCAAAAGTTAATCCATCGGGGAAAACAACAGTTGCCGCAAAAGCTGGGCGTGCTGCACTTTGCTGTAGGAGCCAGCGGGCGAAGTCTACGCGACGAGCATAATCTTCTTCATTCAATGCTTGGACTCGTTGAAAATGGTATGGGTGCAACCTCTCACCCTTCAGCACCCTCCACGTCGTGGATTGTGGCAAAACAAGGTTACGGCCACAACTCGTGTGCTTGTAGTTGGCTTTATCTGCCACCATCTCCAAAATCTCGTCTTCCACACCTGCTGTTCTGACAGTCCTTGTACGACCGGGAAGCAAGAAAGGATCCCGTTTCACACAACTGCCGATGCAAGAGCGTGAATGTTTTCGAATTGGGCAACCACCTGTGGAGAAACGCTTACCGCCGTACATTCGTGCTGCCTCTGGGGTACTTCCGTTCGCAGCTTCGTAAATGAAATGCCTATCTGCTTTTTCAGTATTAGTCAAGTGCGCCATTATCCCATACGTTACAACTGTTAGAACGGTTGCAGGCTAGAATAACTTCACAGGGGCGTCCGCGCCTTTTATTTACTGTGACGCCGATTTGCACGCTGTTTCTTCTTCTTCCCCAGGTTATATTTGCATGCACGGTGTTCTTTTTTTCCCCCCGAAAAATTTCAGTAGGAATGTCGTTTTAACGTTTGAGGAGCGGCTGTTTCGAAACTCGCTGGCGCGTTTGCGTTTCATGTTAGACCATGCATTCTTTGATGACAATTGTTTGTATTGGCGTGTACTATCACCTTTTAAAGTTTTTCTCACCTTTTCTGAATCACCCACTATATAAAGAAGGAGTTTTACTTACCGTAAACCGAGGCTACTTTGTGACAGGGTTTCAATATTTTTGTAATGTTTCAATGTGAAAATATGAATATTTTTTTAAAAATAGTGCCATTGATCATAATCATTACTAATCTTTTTATTACGAATGAGCCTTTTAATTAATTATTATTTGAACGGATAGTATTTTACTAAATAACTTTCACAAAGTTACCCCTGCTTATAGTACCACTTTGTAACAGTCAGATTTTCTACTGTTATGGTCTAAATTTTGACATGTGTTAGAAAGTTTTACTCGCAAATTGTCACTTTAGAACTCTGAAAGACAGAAGGAAATAAAATTTGATAATTTCGGTAGAATTTTGGCAGAATTATTTCACGAATTTATTAGTTTTAAACGAACTTATGAACGCAATAACTAAAAGTAAATACAAGAAGTTAATGTACGTAGAGAAACAAAAAAATGAAGATGCACAAGTTTTTAACAATTTTAATTCCTGAATTCCTGAATTTATTTCAGGAACTTCAAAAATCTCTCGTTCCCTCCTTTTTGGAGCATTTATCCTTCCCACTATTTCTTTGTCTGGGTACCAGATTTCGTTCCATGTTTATTCGGCCATGTTTATTCAGTATTTTCCTGATTTACCCATGACATTCAGTAAAAAGTACCTCGTTTACGAACTTTAGCAATTATTTCTGAATAATATTCAGCCTCATAAACTACAAAAATATACAAAAAAATATAAAATTGGTTTCTTAACCAGAGTCTATTTCATACCAGCTGTTATCTGATTCTACATATACAACAGACTCTGCATCACTTTCACATAAAGAATCAGATGTTTGAATCTTCCGACGAGAGTTCTTTATTACACTTGGTGCTAAGATGAACTCTGATGAACCTGATGAACTCTGTAAATCCAGAGCAAAAATACTCTTCCCAGTCACATTGATTCTTTTGTTTCTCGTCTGCCTTCTCTGTGTCAATTCAGTTCTCCGCTGATTCAGGTGCTCTATAAAGTTTTCATTTACATTTTATATCTTACAGATTCATTTTCTTTCTCTTGAACACGTCCACACAATCGATTTAGAACTTCTTCTCTGTTTAGTGGATGTATTCCAGCTCTTTCTTAAATCTGAAAGACAATGTTTTAACCCTTGATTTTCCTCAACACTTTCTTTTGTCCCAGAGTTGTACCACACTTCTGTAAGTCACATATATTTTGTCTAAAAATGCATGAAAATAAACTCGTACCAAAATACTCCTTTCACTGAATTATTGTAATAAATTATGCATTCAAATAAATTCACTTTGGAATTTACAGCTGCCTTATATTTCGTACTCAAACACGCAACATGCTGTTTGAAAAATCATTGTTCTTGATCATACTGCAAAATAGTTCAGCTGTCAGGGACACAACATCATTCAAGCAACCTAGCCCTAAACCACCATCAAGAAATTCACCAGCCGAAAATGCATCGGCATGTACACTCTTTCTGTCAATAGATACTACTACTTGATCGTACATGTACATTGAACACATTCCTCGGCGGAATTTGTAGCGAACATACAAGATTCCTCGAAAGACTGGTTGTACAGTGAAACCTTGCTGCGACGATACTCGATATAACGATAAATTCCTCCATAACGATACTTTTTCAAATCTTGTTTGGAATTACCTATAGTCTAATGTTGAACTCCTCACGATATAACGATACCTATTACTACGATAAATTTGTATATAACGATATTTTTGGGGGAGATATCAAAACTGCTAAAACGATATTTTTCATTTTTTGCACAAAATCATCTTCATTATGTTTTTAATTTTCTCTCCAGTTTTTTTCTTTCTAGGGCGTTTCTTTACAAAACAACTCTAACTGAATTTTATTCATCATTTAACCGAATAGATTTTTTTTTTGCTGCGAGTAAATACTTATAAATGCAGGACCGGCGCCAGGCTTGAGGCAACATATATATACATATACATAAAGTGCCACCTAACTCACTAGAAAAGCTGGTTTGTGAAAAAGATTCGGTTCCTTCTCTTTTTTCTTAAGGGATCTTTTCACTCTTTATCAACATTTTTACTACTGAATTCCCTTTCTTTAGTCGAATCCCTCCAGCACAAGTTTGGATTTTTTATTCATCTTCCAAAAAATTTTTCTTTAAGCCAACACCATTTTAGAAGAAGCTCTTGTAAGGTGCTGTTTGGCTCCAGGCCCATTTCTGT
This sequence comes from Pholcus phalangioides, assembly GCF_987345545.1. Taxonomy (NCBI): domain Eukaryota; kingdom Metazoa; phylum Arthropoda; class Arachnida; order Araneae; family Pholcidae; genus Pholcus; species Pholcus phalangioides. Next base: position 10,728,141 of record NW_028301615.1, on the reverse strand, counting down.
ATACCTATATCTGTTCTCTGTATCAGGCATTTCAAACGTAAAGTTTCTCGTGGAACCCTTGATAGTTATATAAGGCTGTTCCGCAGAACCGTTGATGGTAATGAGGCTGTTCTACAGAACTGAAACAAATTTTTGAACATTTATCCAAAAAAAAAAGTGTGTCCCTACTGCCGTCCCAATGTATTCCCAATATATGTGTATTTCTCTTTCCTCTATTCTCCATGCATTTCATGTCCACAACACACGTGCCTACTCATATTGTCGTACTCATGTTGCTCACCGATTAAGGTGCTAAGCGAGATGGCACGTGTGGTCCCTAATTGTATATATTCCCCCACACAATATTTCTATTTTTTTTTTTCATCAAATGCACCGGAGCGAGTGAACTCAACCCAATAAAACTGATGCTGGCTTCTAGTCCGCAAGTTATCAAACCCATTTGTTCACCAATAAAGTGTTAAGCGAGATGACTCGCTCCGATAGATATTTTATATTATAAAATAAGATTCTCATTTCGTGTTTTTTTTTGTATCCTGTGTATAGTATGGCAAGTGAGATGGCATGGGGCCCCCTCCAATTGCTTTTAAAATATACTTCCATCCTAATATTCGTACACACGTTCTCCGTCTTAACGAAACCCTGAAACTTTTCTCCAACTCCCAACCCCATCTCGTCTGTAATCACCACAAAATTTGTTAATCGCGACAGTCAGTCAACGAACTCGAGGCGACCATCGATAGACAGCGCCTTCGCTTCCAGCCCATCTCACTAATGGCAGTAAATTGCAATATAGCGATATGGCCAGAGTTGGTGTTTGGTGAAGTAGTCAGTACCCAATTGCCCGGGGAAAATATGCTGTGAAATTTTTGTTTGGGTTTTCCTTCTTTTTTGACATAAAAAAAAAAAGCCAGACTCTGCCACGAAGCTGGGCTGGAAGAGATCTCGGCAACGGGATAAGTCCAGTTGTAAAGTTTTAGCGTTCATTCATTCATTGCCGTCCCAACTACATCATAGCCCCAGGACAAAATGAAAGAGGGCTTAAGCACCACCTCTTAATTTACATATTACATATTGTCATAAATCATTGTGTCAGATCTTATCGTGGAAGCTCCTTGTCAACTGAGAACACTACATGGACCCCCCCCCCCTCCCACAAAGCAGGTGGATCCGGCAGAGCTCCTGCTTGGGCCCCGAGATAATCCTCATCAGATGTGATTTTCTTTTTGTTCTTCACACTATAAATTCATATTAGAGGGACCCACGAAGAGTCTGAGGTTGGGGTCCAAAAATGAGATCTCGGCCTAAGGGCCTACTGCAAAATGTGGGGGGGGGGGGCAAGGGTGCCTGTGCTCTGCCCGGTTGAACTCATTGTGGGATTGTCGAATTGGGAGCTTGGGTGCCCTGTCAGCCTATTGGGAGGCATATTCACGAATCAAGAGCTTTGATTATAACCATCACCAGACGAAAAACACCCGCAAAAGAGCTCTGACGTGTGGCTTTAACTGAAACAATCATGATGCTAATCATTGAATCATAGACTGTTCATCTGAGAACCACACATACTCCCACGTTAAAATTCCAACAGGAACCTCTAACCGGGAACATGCAGGAAAGCCACATGAAAGAAGCCCCAGATCTATAACAATTAGGGCGATAGCTGTAGGTGCTTGACTTGCGTCTCGCAGACCCTTTCCAGAACATAGGCTGTTCAACTGAGTTGTCTGTGAATATCTCTCTCCGAGCATGAAATCAAGCATCTATTCTCAATGGTGTAAGTGAGCACGAAGCGTAGGGCTGGCAGGGATGTAGTACGGAGGGCCCGAGACAAACCTCATTGTTTTTTTATCTTTACACTAAGATTCACTATAGAGGAGACTTAACCAAAAATCTCAGTCTTGAGGGGGGGGGGGTGCAGCTCCGGGATGGAGGGGGGTATGATGAGCATCGAGATGCTCGCCGCGAAAAGGAAAAGTGTTATTTCTCACGTGACATTTTCTTCTTTACTTTTTTTGCCTTTTATTTCACCTGCACAGACTTATTGCTCTGCTCACAGAATTTCTACATTAGTGCGAATGACAAAATAACATGCTGCTTTATACATTATAGAGAATTCTTTTCTGCACAGTAAAAAACTCTGTGTACACGGAAGCGTTCTCAGACTCGAAACGTCCATATTTTGAAAACTTATTCACCATGAAAAAATGATGCTTTTCTTGGGCTCTTTTATCAATAACCAATAAACGGGTAAAAATAAATTTCATCCGCAGAAGTTATGACTTCTCTAGAAAATATTGAAAACAATTATACACAGTACATTATTATAATGCAGGTTCCAGTTCATCGATGCTTCTCACGTAATACAGAGTGACCCTATATTTATGGGACAAACTTTAAGAGGTGATATAATACATTGGTTCTCAACCTTGAGAAGCCCACGGTCCGGTTTTGTTTCGTGAGTGGAAGACCCTGTCATAAACACACAACTAATGAGAAATAAATGGGGGAAAATGAAACAGTGAATCGCTCACGGCCCGGCGGTTGAGAACCACTCATATAAGACACCTAAACAAGCAATAGCAAAGGCTGTAAAAGGGTGTGTTTACAGACCAAACACACCCTTCAACAACCAACACACCAACAACAGCACTTCACCAACAACAAATATCATATTTTCCCGACGAATTTGCTGCGATATGTGCCCTTAACCATTCGAGGGTATATATGCACCTTCGGATTTGATCGGAGCTTGTTTTTTATTGGTGCAGGGACCCAAGTTGCACCATGAGAAGACCTACTACATTACAGTACCCTGCACCCTGGTCACGAGCATTGGTGTAAGCAAGATCGACCTTCAGAGGCGCACATTGGGTGTTTGCGGAGCACAAGGAATCTCTCCCAGAAAAATTTTGAGCTAATAACCTTCAAAAAGCATTTCAAATGAACAGAAATGGATAAAAAAAACGTACAGTATGAAGGTATTTTTTTCGATATTTTGATTTTTTACTAAAATATTTGAAAATATCCTTAACTTTTGATCGTCTTGGTGAGGGCACGGCTCCCCTATGTTCTCTCATGCGAACTACGCTTCTGGTCACAAACGTATGAACTCAGGGCTGTGTTACTCCACAGAAACGTATAAAAAGTAGGAAAAATTTAGTAGAAAAAATTTATCTTTATTCTACGCGTGTGAGGCAAAGCGAAAGCCGGGTTTTCCTATTAAAAGGTTTTCTACGGTGCCTGCAGCGTAAAATTGCCGTTTGGTTAAAAACATGAAATTCACGTTTTTTAACCAATCAGCGTTTTCACGCTGCACACGGTACAGGTAACCTGCTCCTAGGAAAACCCGGCTTAAGCGCGGAGAATCACAGTTTCAAAAACTAGGAAATCGGGAGAGAGATTCTCGGATTTTCAATGTCTATATTTCGTCTTGGGATTAAGAATATAAATATAAATTTATTAATTTTAATGTTTTCTCATAGAAGTGCGCAAAAGCACGTTTGTGATACTTGATTGAATAAGATTTTTCTTCAAATTATTTTTAGTAAATTTTATGAGGAATTTTAATCCGTTATATGATGTATATTTGCTAAATAGCTTAATTAATCCTTCGAAGAGCAAACATTTTACCTCAACCCATAGGAAAAAAAGTAAACAGGTGAACCTACTGTGGGACCCCCGCTTCAAAGAAGAGATTTCATATAATTACTCTCATCAGGAAGTTTTTATTTAGGAAATTCTCTCGCGACATCTTAAATTATCAACATTGCAGTCCCCACCCCAAGGGGGTCGTGACCAACACTTTGGGAACCACTCTAAGGGCGGAAAAAAAAAAATTTTCGCCTCAGGTGGCAGAATTTCAAAGACCGTTCCTGTATAAATGCCTTTTATGATGGTAGTAATAGCGCCAATTCAGGAGAGATGCCAACAACAGCATAAATTTGGTGGCGACTGATGATAATGTTACCTTTGAATGTGACGATGAACTGTCTACAACGATATATTTTTCTTGGTCAGCAGAGTATCGTTACATCGAGAGTTTCACTATATTTAGAGATGATATAAGATATAAGTACATGCCAGGATATGCGTGGTGCCTAACGTTATGTTATCAGAGTTGTGCTTGTTTATTGTTCTCGCTAGTGCTAACCATTTGTTTTGCATAGTTTAAAGTGGAGATGGTAAACGCTCCAATTTTCGTATTATGTAAGTCTCTCTGTTGAAGGTCTGCCCGCTCTTAGCAGAAAAACTTTTTAAAATTTGAAACCGGCTCGCATCTCAACACGACAACACCCAAGAAGTGTTGAGGTGGCATTTATAATACTGAGATAAAATCTTGAAGACCATGGTTTTAAATTGATCGAAAAGTCATTGTTATAATGCTGCGCAGCTTTTCATTTACATTTTACCAAAGCCAAATCACAACTAATGCTTGTGACCCTATTCGATCGCATCGTTTGATAACAAAAGAATTTTGGATGAAGACATCGATAAAGCATTGGTTTAAAAAAAAGAAAGATTTTATTATATCTTCTTACATTCCCTTCACATGCCTGTGATTTTGAATAATATTCTATACAACCACCAACATCATTGTACGTGAGTATGAATACACTTTTTTTCTGATCCCGATTGCATTTCTTAAACATACCGTTGCTGCTAATGATAGTGATTTCAAAGAAGGGTTGATAAACAGCTTTCAATTGCCTACGAAATTAAAAAAACTCATTATTTCACGAAAACTCGCATTCATTTTTCTGTGGCATTCTTGAGGTGGTCACTAAATCTCAGACGGCCATATATTCCCATCAACTAGATGTTATCTTTCTTCAAGGCGTTCACAGCTCGAGTCTCGTTAATACGTCAGTTTTCAGGTACAAAACATTTTTATTCTTATTTGTTTAAAAAAATAACAATAAAGAAATTATTGAAAAGCAAAATCAGCAGAGCATATCAGAAATTGCTGCATGTACAAACAGAAATGTTCGTGTTTAAAATAGAGAGAGACTTTCTTCCATTATTCACTTTCGATGTAGTTTTTTTAGAGATAATCAACAATAATGCATCGGGGTTCCATTTTATCGGAAGAACAGTTCTTGTTAGTTACCTTCGAGAGAGAGAGAGAGAGAAGAAGCAAAAAAAATGAGATGCAGTGTTAAAAAGGACGGTGATAATATATATTTCTCATCATTAATCATATTTGTTATAAAAGAGAAATTTTTAAAGCGAAAAGGGGAGAAAAAAGAAGCGGGCTCTTTATATAGATAGAAGAAAAGTGAAAATTCACCGAGCGATGGAGCTTCGCGACGAGAGCAATATAGTTAGTTGTTATATATTGTTTTCTTTTGTTTTGTAGGACAATGGCTCGAATAGTAAATGATGATCCGACATTGAACTGCTCGTTTCCCAGCGAAAGCCGCTCACGAGAGCGTAAATTAATAGGAGGCTTTCCATTTTGTGCTACACCTTTAAATAGATGTCGCTTATTTTATGATGACGAACCTCAGGAAGGTAATACGAAATCCGCTTTGGAATTCGTCCATTTTACATTCATTTGGTCGATTTTGTTCGATGCAATAAACTGAAACGATTAATATGCGGATGTTATTATTTTTTCCCTCTGTTTTATACGTTATTAGTATTAACAAATATACATATAATTTTTGTATTCTGAAAAAATTGGAAAAATTGTACCACAATTAAATCCTAAACTCCAATTAAATGAATGAACATTTAAACTGATTTCTTTAAACGTGAGTATAAATGGTGTTCAAAACGGTTCGAAATGTTCGTTACGAATGTTTAAGACGTTTATTCAGTGCGAATACAATGTTCCTTCGCTCGAACATTTCAATTTCATGAATGTAGTGTAGGCCACTGGTAGCAAGCTTAGCGTATACTATCTTTTCACGCAGTCTGTGCAAGTATGAAATTTATGTTCTGCATGTGTATGTCCACAAAATGTGGACTATACTTATACTTATATATCTCCCTTTCTTTTTCTTTCAAACCGAGCGAAACTTCGGTTTATAACATGGGCAATTTACTACGAATAGAGTTGTGTGCATGTGCGTGTACCTAACAGTCAGAGTGATGTACGTGAATTTTTAGTGCTGCTACCTGTTTTTCAAATTTGAGTCAATTCTAATGATTGAATATTTATACCGTTATAAGCTTGTTGCTTTCTATGGCGAGACCTTTTAACGGGAGAATAGTCTCGCATTCATGGTTTAAAGTTGGAAACCACAGAAAACTAACATTAGAAGAGCACCGTTCCACCGGTGGAGTTGGAACCCTGGTCTTCGTGATGAGAGTGTTTCTTTCTTTCTAATCGAGCACAACTCAGGTCTATCGCCCTCTATCGGCAATTTACTACATAGTGAGTTGTGCTGGAAGTGTAAGTCTGTGTACTTAACAGTATGCGCACATATCTAGTGTTGTGTTTGATTTTTCAGTGCTGCTATCTATATTTCAGAAGTGAAGTGAGTGAAGTGTAATGATTGAATATTTGTACTGTTTGTAGGCCTGTTTCTGTGGCGAGGCATTTTAACGGGGAGATCGGGTCACATTTTCGTCTCGAAGTTGGGAACCACAGAAAACCAACTTCAGCCGAACACCACTGTCGTGACAGTGGGGCTCGGAACCGGGTCCCCGCCTATTTCAGTTCTGCCCTCCTAACGCATATTGGTGGGATCAGAGACGTACATGGCGTGGGCATCAGGGTAGGGGGGGGGGGCCTCCCCCAGATTATCAAAAACTAATTTTTTTGACGCAAGAAATATACATTTTAATTAAAATTTTGAAAGAAAATATCTTTATGCGCGTAATTTCAATCAATTTCTGTTCATTTCAACGTTACTAGAAGGCCAAGAACACAAAATTTATTTTTAAGAAATTCATTGCGACCCACACCGTCTGAGCTATATATTGTAAACCCATGGCTCGCGGACCAAATGTGGCCTTGGGGGTTATCTTATGTTTTATGTGGCCTGACCCCTCAAACCTAATTTTGTAGAAATGAACAAAGCAGCACATATTCGTGACTTAAGTGACCCGCGATACAGTTCCAACACTCTAAGCATACATGTAACACAGGTTTAGAGCACTTAAGTTGACTCCCAGTGTGGTTCTACACCTCTCAAGTTACCCACGGCACATTCCCAGATTACTTAAGTGATGCGTGGCACAATTCCAGATCACTTAAGTGATGCGTGGCACAGTTCCAGATCACTTAAGCGATGCGTGGCACAGTTCCAGATCACTTGGATCAGCGAAACATTTAGAGATTTTCTCGTTTTTTGGGCACCGAGTAAGATGACATTTTAAGAATATTTCCTATTTTCATAAAGGGTGGTTGATGACGTAAGCATTATTTAAACCCCCCCTCCTCCTTGTCATCAAAAGTCAGCAAATCGGAACCCCTTCTCCTCCCCGATGCTGACGTAATACTTGAATGACCCCCCCCCCCCACCCTGATATAACATCCGTTTTTGACGACATGATAGGGGTAATCATAACGAGAGTCGAATGTAGTATAAAACAAAGTGAACTCCCGATTTGAGAAAGAGGTTTTACTGATCATTACACAACTCCGGTCTATCGTCATAGAAGTGCTTTACTTCCAAAGAGGGTAAGCTGCATCCGAATTGTTATGCTTTGCGAATTTTATCAGTTCATCAAAGAAAGAAACTTTCTGATAATTAGAATCGCTTCATGCGAAAAAAAGAAAAACCCACGTGCGATTCCATTTTTAATAAATTCACTTTTTGGACATTTCCCACTTCGGTAGCCTACTTGCTTCTAATGTCAATGCCAAAAAGACTGCTGACCGCCCAGAGTGACCATCTTGGGATGATTTGCGCTCTCAGACTTTGCCGCAGGATATGAGGTTTTGGGTCTGCTGTCAACTATCGGTAACTTGAAGAGAAGGCCTACTCGCATTTGGGAAAACCTACGGACATAAACGATAACCTACTTTATGAATTCATCAAAATTCGAATACACGGCTTCAATGATTACTTTCAAAATGCTTACTTTATTTGGTATTGTCCCCAAATAATGTATTTTCAATGATGCATAGACATGTTTCCCTTTCTTTTTTTGCAATGATTAGTTAACATTTTAATGCTCCGAGTATACAGAATATCGCCCAGGCACATCGATGGGTATTTCCGCTGTATTATCAGGCGAAATATTTGTTAACATTCAATTATAATTTGTAAATAAGCGTACAAATATGCAATAGAAAAACAATGGAATTCGAGGCTGCTGGTCAAAACATCCAAATCAATACTTTCTAAATAATTGAAGGAAGTTGATATAACACCAATATATTATGTTTTCACTATTTACACAGAAGTTGTTCACCTGGAGAGATGAGGTTTGAATAAAGCCTAACAAATTTCTTGGTATATTTTATTGGATCTCGTTGTCAAAGGGAAAAAAAATTGAAAGCTCAAGAAAAGCTATTTGATCTTGGAAGCGAAATGAAAGTTTGCGCTTTTGTGAATCAGCTTAACGAGAATTACTTCGTATATAATTTTTTTTTCAGTGCAATTTATTTCTGTGGCATCCATCTTTTCAATCTTTGCTCCTTTTATTTTTGGCCAGGACTTCCGTTGGCGCTTTTTAGTTCGACTTTTTTTTAGCTCTTTTTTGGACCTCGGAATTCTTTTGCCAATTTCTCGGTCCTTTCTTTTTTTCTCTGATTGTATCGAAAGAACGCAACTTGCAGATTAAAAGTGTCAGGGAAAGGTGACGCCTCATTTGTAACAAGTAATTCGACAAGTTTGCTTCTCGCCCAAAACTTTTACTCGACTTTACAATTGTTGTCTTCATCATCCATCCCCTCCCACGCACCATTTCATTCATTGTTGCTTTCCTTTCTCTTTTGTTAGTGACCGGAGTTTCTTCCGCTCTGACTTGTCCCCTTTATGACCAACAGAACAAATCTCACCAAACAATCGAGTTCCTCGAGGATCAAAAGAAATCCACCGCAATTTATTATTATTATTTTTTAAAAAGCAACATTAGAAATGAATTTTTCCCCTGAATGTTTCCCCGATTACATTTGTAAGGTTCAGCTCAAGGGTGTACCCAGTATCTGAACTAGAGGGGGCAACTCGCCGCTACTAAATTGTTACGACTGGGCTTCGTGTTAATTACTACACTCTAATTTCTCTCCTGGGGGAGGCAGCTGTCAACCCCCGTCCCTCTCTGGGTACGCCCATGATTCAGCTACTGACAATATCAACCAAATATAGACACCATATTCAGTTGCGAGTGCGTATATGACATACTGCTTAGAAGCTATATCTGTAGCGAGATATTGACTTAATCAAAGGTGCGCACAAAAATATGACACAATCATTGACGGGTATGCAATGTAAAAGAGATGAAATGCAGACGCTCAACATGTTTTTTTTTTCTCGAAAATCGCGAGGATCCTTTAAAGCAGCGTTTCTGCAGCTGTGGGGACTATATGATCCTTCTTGCGGTCCTGGGATATTTTATACAGTATTACTATATTTTCACCTACAGTAGAGTCTGGATAATCCGAGGTGAACGGGACCGAGACTACCTCGGGTGTATTGAAATACCGGTCCGATAAGTAATAGAAAATTACATAATAAGTGGGGGGAAGGGGTTTCATATTCTTGCTTATTTATAGCGCCCTTATTTTAACGACTTAATTCATTACACAACTGCAAAGACCAACGACCTCTTTTTTTTTAAGGTAGGCTGACAGGAGCTTCAATATGGCCTCCACAAGGGCGAGGCTGACAGAGGACTCCAACCCTGAGGCCCGGACAGTTACTATAATCTTTTGTTTTTCCATGCTATAAATTTACTATAGAAGGGCCTGTGAAAAGTCTGGTTTGGGGGGGGGGGGGTTCGGTAAAGATATTTCAGCTTAGGAGCCCTGCTCAAGGATGTGTGTACCCTTAATTTTCGTCTCTATTTGTCCTATCTTTATGGAAATATCAGTGTAGGGTTATAATTGCAATAAAATATCATCAACTTCATCGCTGCTAGAATCGCTAAAAAATTGAATTTTTTTCTACCCTTCCCCCCCCCCCCCCCCCCCACTCCAATTCATAATGTACAGAGAGATAAGGAGGTTAAAACACTGCGTCGTTTTAACTCATTTTTCAGGGAATTGAGATTTTTTTTTCTGTAGCGCCATATGAGAGAGAACGGACAACTAGACTCGTTCAAGTCAACTCAACTCTCAAGTTGAGGCTACTCGAGTTGAATTTGAGTATCCCCGTGTGAGGAGGCTCTACAAATAGGTGTTTCTCAACAACAACCGGACCGAGTCCCTGTACTGGGCCCTGACATTAGACGAACCGGGCCGTAAGCGATTCACTGTTTCTTGTTTTCTCATTTATTTCTCATTAGGGAATTGAGAGTCATCCAAGTATTACGTCAGAATCGGGGGGGGGGGGGCTTCGGATTTGCTGACTTTTGATGACAAGGGGGAGAGGGGGGGTTTGAAGGTTGCTTACGTCATCAACCACCCCTTTTTGAAGATATGAAATATTCTAAGCTTCTGACAAAATTTTGCTGACGGGGGGGGGGGGGAGAGGGGGTTCAGTGTTTTGCTGACTTTTGCTGACAAGGGGAAGGGGGCCAAAAATGGCTGAAAATCTGCTTACGTAATACTTGAATGGCCCCTTAGTCGGTGCGTATGACCGAACCTCCTACTCACAAAAAGGGATCAACCGGGACGTGTGCTTCCGAAGGTTGAGAACCATTGCTATAGATAACAAGATATTTTACTTTTAATGAGCATGATTCGACCACCGAGAGATGTCGCCTTCTTTACCAAGCCAACTCTATAACGACAGTAAATTGCAGTGTAGCGATGTGACCAGAGTTGGTGTGTGGTGAAGTAGTTCTAGAAATTTGATATGAATTATTATTATTTTTTAAATCTATAAATTTTCTATGAAAGGTCCTTTGAAATATTCTGGCCGGGGGGGGGGGGGGTCCACAGGGTAGGGGTCAAAACCCCTTGAAGCTGAAATTATCTTCATTCGTAGGGAAGAATGAAATAAAATGAAACACTTGTTGTCGAAAAAGATGTTTTGAGAAAGGAGTTTCAAAAATTTTTTAGCACGTCGGATTATACGGAACTGCGCAGTTTCGAAACTAGAATTATCGGCATTCCAATGTAGATGCCTCCCAAATTGCGCAATATAACCCCTCGAGGGGGCGACGGAACTAACTGATTGTGGGTGGAAGTAGAAACATATACGTATCATAATAATTATCATATGAGCAACATATTAAGTTGGCATGAAACTATAGACTGGCACGTTATCAAATAAGATAAGGGGAACTTTTGCTACGATTAGCGAAAAACCGGGCTTGAGGACATAGGATGTCATGACTCGAACACATATTATTAACGAATGGAATCACTCGCTGTAAAAGTGATGGACTCTTGAAAAATCATAATGATCATATTAGGAATACGAGAAACAACGCTAGAGAAGCAACTTCAGCGATGTAAAGGAAATGGGAAAAGAAAACTTTAGGAATGATACTATAGCCATCTATAGCAGACACACATTATCTTGTTGTTACTGCATTGTTTTATATCATACTTTTGGTATGTAAAACAAAGTAAGTGTATAAAATGAGAAATGGATGAACGCGCCATTCTGAAAATTAGCCATACGAGTACAGTACTGGCGTTTTTCAGGCATTCCGGTGATGTTAAAATCAACAAAGCATTTTGTTATTTATGTTCATACTAGTCGCCGTATAATTCGCGACTGAGGTATCCGACTACCTATCCTAGCACTTTTCTATAAAATGGTACTGAAGCGAAGTTTGATTACATTTTTTGCTATAAAGTGTCTCAAAATGGTGAAAACAATAATAAATTTTGGGCTACTTATGCCATTTTCAATGAAAAAAGTCATTTTTATGTCAAATTTTAAGAAAAATTCATGTAATATTCGAAACACGATTGAAAAAAAAGTTCTATGAATGAAATGTTTTGTTACTTTCACAATACATTCAACTAGTGATGATACAAGTTATGAATCAAAATTTAAAGAATTGTATGCTATGCTCATAAGTTACATCCATATCTGTTGATGCACGTGTGAATTTTTTGGTTTTATACTGTAATTAGACAAATCGCAGTATTAACAAAAAGTTACATTAATTAAGCTAATTAATTAACTGGCAAATGAAATTACAGTAATAACCTAATGATAAACCTTAGATTTCAAAAGGTTTGCAACCTTAACAATATATGTCAGAATATCATATTAAAATTTTTCAATGTGTGATACAATCAATATATATTTTTATAAATCAAGCTTAAAATGCCAAAAATCACATTCCCCGTAAAGCTCGTTTAAAGTATTTATTAACAGATAACTTGCATGTAAAAACGCAACGCTAAAGTGGACGAAACTTCGGTTCTAACTGTGATATAAACAAAACAAGACTTGTTTTGGAATCACATGAAAAATGAGGCTTTCATAAATAAATAAATATACATATACATGTATATATAAATCGATATTTTCTTCTAAAATGACATTTGGAGTCCCGTTTACATGGGAAATGAAAAATCCGGTTTCCTTCACTCCGCAATAGGGAAATAACGCAAAGAATTAAGCCCCGTTCACGTGCGCAAATATTGCGGTAGCATTGGGAGTACTAGCACACTCTTGACGACTTTTTTCCTTCGTAAGGAAAGGAATGAAGAGCAGTCATTGGTGAAAATTCTTGAAGCGGGTTTAAACCCCGCTTTTTTTCCCCCATGTGAATGGGGCTATAGAAGAGGGTGTAAATATTTCCTCCTCTTTCCCTACGAGGGAAAAAGTCGTCAAGCGGGTGCCAGAATTCCGAATGCTGCCGTAATATTGCACATGTAAACTGGGCCTTAAAACGTAGTCGGATATCAAAAGTGGACCAGAAAGTATAATAGGCTAATATAAAATCATATAATGGAAAAAAAAAGTTAGAACATTATTTAGTACATGAGAAGAATACCTACATACAGAGGGAAAAAAGTGCAGCTTGCGGGGGAAAAAAATGTATGTACTTTTTATTATATTAAAGAACAATGGATATCTATCCCTTTAGTGCACATAGAAGATCCCTCTTGAAAGTAGTGGCTAAAGATAATCTGCCTTTAGTGCATTTCTTCCGTCAGAAAACGGCGTTGTTCGACTCTGTGTTCTTCTAAGTAGAGCCCTTTTTTTTTCTTTCTTCTACGTAAGAAAAATAGGAAGAAAACAAAAGCGGGAGGAAAAGATGGGGTAAAGAAGGCAAGGAAAATCATTTTTGCTTTCTTTTCTTTCTGGCGTCTTTTAATGCCATAGCAGCTGCTTTCATCCCGGAGATTATTTCGATAAGCACCTTAAATGTTTCCACTTTTCACAAAGACATAATAGTGGTAACATAATCTCATTACTTTCGCCGTAATTCTATATTTCGCTCCTGCGTTGTGATTGAACGTTGAAAGGAAAGATACTTTTCTCATCTGGGAGAGAGAGGAAAAAAATTGAAGGAGAGCAAAAAAGATGGGAGGAGGAAAAACTAATTTGTAGCCAATATCTTGTTTGTGAGCGTGAAATTTAATTCTTCAAAGCAATAACTTCTCTGAAACGAGAGAAAAGTATCGGCTCCGCTAAGAAATAAGGCGAAGGAGGAAGGAAGCATCAGGTACAGAAATTCTGCCGTTTATGTCTTAATGTTTTATTAGAACACGCGTGAGTTTTATGATGGCTGTAAATTATGGTTATAATGATATCACAATTTCTGTAAAGTATTCCGGTCAATTTACTAGCTGCATTCCTTACACAAAGGAAAGAAATATACTCGCAGTCACATCGAAAATTCCTAAAGTCCCGTGTTGTACTATAAGGAATTGAAAAATACTCGCTGAGCCAAGACTATTATAGGAAGGAGTAATTTAAAATCGAATCTCTACATGTGTACCTTATATTTGTACTGGTGCATTGACTAGTGAATACTTACGTTTATTGTTTTATGGTTACGCAATACGGACATCAACATATAAATATGGAAAAGAAATTAAGGTGTTTGCATGACACTCACGTCCTGCTGCAGGGCCTTAGGCTGGGATCTTTAGCTGGCCTCTAATCAGATTTCTCACGAGTCCCTCCATGGTGAATCTTTAGTGTAAAAAAACAAAAAATTATAAGAATCGTCCAGGGCCCCGACCTCGTGCTGGACTCTCGCTCCAGGTTCGAATCCCGTTGGCGTCCGAAGTTGCTTCCCGTTTTCTGTGGTTTTCGAAGGGTGAATACGATCCGGTCTCACATTCGGAAAAATATCTCCAGACAGAACATGCGGACTTTTAACTCAATACTTACATAACATAAAAATTCATTTCAAAATTACTTCAAAATATGGAAAGCAGATGGCAGCATCAATGCAACATGGAACAAACATAACTCTAACATCATATATACGTTAGGGCCACTCATACACACAACATTTGTTCTTTGCATATCAATTCATTAGAAATTCCTCAGAGGTATGTTTGCGAGGTGCATGTTAGGTTAAGGTGTAGCAGCAGGGCTGCAACTAAGGAAGGTCAAGGCATTCTGGTACCTCGGATGTTAAAACATGAAGTGTACCAAGTTTACCGGGATGTCAAAAATATATACTTTGCCCCAGGCGACAGAGTAAATTTTTGTTTCCACTGGCGGCCTAGAGAAGCTGCAGTGAAGAAATCTGGGCAGGATAATAAAAAAGCTTTTAAAAAATTAAAATCTTGCGAAAGGAAGAATGGAAAAGGAAATAAAGCATAGGCAGAGATAGACTTGGAAGTCTTGGGGGGGGGCGTCGCCGCACGATGGCAATTTATATATACATATATGCATTGCCCCGCCCCGCTCCCCCCCCCCCCTCGTACCTCCGCCCATGAAATAAAGATTTGGTGGTCACACATGTTGTTGGAAAGGCATCTCTAACCAACTGCACAATAGTAACATGGTGTGCTGCGGTGCCATGATTCAAGTGGCATTCATGGAGCGAGATTATGTTAATTTTAATTGGAGCACACGCCAGTGTTGCTTTTCATTTAATGATGATGCGCATTGACAGTACTTGTGTGACTCGAAAAAGTGATGATTTTCAGCAATGGGTCCCAAACTTTTTATGTCACGGAACACCTTTTAAGACAAAATTTCATCACGGAGTACTAATTTTGAAAACACTCGAATGATCTTTGATACACTAAAGTTATTCATGAAAGTTACTCATGGAAAATTATCATCAGTTTTCAATTCAGTTTTAAATAACACAGAAAAACGTGAACATCAAAAGTTTTATGCGATTTAACGTCAAAAAATGGAAATTTGTTAAATTTGCAACTCTCGTTTTTATAATGGAAGAAATTCACTCCGTATTATTTGAAGAAAATTTTTTGAGACATCGATGGCTGAAGGTAGTAATAGTACTAATAATACGGTATTACATACTAAAAGTATATTATGCGGTATTAAATGCTAGTAAATGGTATTAAATGCTAGTAAATGGTATTAAATGCTAGTAAATGGTATTAAATGCTAGTAAATGGTATTAAATGCTAGTAAATGGTATTAAATGCTAGTAAATAGTATTAAATGCTAGTAAATGGTATTAAATGCTAGTAAATGGTATTAAATGCTAAAACTTTTGGTAGAGCGAATGTACTCATTCTGCGTGAGCTTTGTATATTATCATCTCATTGAACTGAATTTCGAAAATTTTTAAAATGGGTATAACCCAGTGTAGCTGCTTCTAAGGTTATCATTTAGTAGGGGAACATGTCAGACGCAGCTGAGGTGTGTTTAACACCGCATCCTATCTATTTGTACATCCTACCTTTACTTACATGAAAATGTCTCAATTTCGATGAAATCAAATACTTGCAAAACTTTTTGAAGATGTTTTTACGGATGAAAAATCAAAAAATGAGTCAGCTTGGTATATGTCCTAAGAGCCATTGCAAAATCTTCTGAAAAAGATCTTGCGAAGATGCCGTGAGTGTTGTAGATAAAATGGGCATTCCATATTTTGCTGCTAAAACCTCAAAATAGATGGCCCATTTTTTTTTTGCATTGGGCCATCATTGTGCTGCTATCAATGCAAGAGTGCTCTTGTTATCAACGAAAGAACTGTCAAATGAATGCAAGAAAAGAGAAGACTCTCTTCCATCTAGAAAGACCCTAGCCCTCCAACTAATCAGAGCCCAAATATTAAAACGAGTCTGCACTCTAACTAAAAGTGAGATTCTGAACAAATTTTTCAGCTCCCAAAAAAATTTCAAAAAAACCCAAAGCTTTTCCGTTGTTTTTTGTGTGCGCGAGAAAAAGACAGAAAAACAAATCAAAAAAATCTCCTATCAAAAATGAATAAATAAAACAAATAAAATCTTGAAAACTGTAAAACAAATGATTACACGCTACGTATGAAGATCCCACACCAGGCAAGCTTACGAGGTCTGTTTTTTGGCATTGTGATAAAGGTCAGCCTGTGTCATTTGTAAAAACTTTTTGAAATTTTTTTGCGCTAAATCAAGAGGGACCTTCAAGGAAAGTATTTTAGGGACGCAGAAGAAGGCGCTCGTGGTCTAAATGACGTTTTTAACTGCGTGAACCTTTATGCAAGTTAGTTGAAGAGCTTCAAAATGCTGGCAGAAAGTGGTTGAGGGGGAAAAAAGCCAAAAGTGCATTGGTGCTAGTAGGCTTGCACGCTTGAAAAAAAATGCGAAATTTCTTTGAATATATACACAAAAATTGAAAAAAAAAATTAAAGGCAGTCTGTATTCGAAGAAGCACCAAAAAGTGTTTCATACGAATAAATCTATTTCGTATTTGTCCTGTGCTTTATTTGACCATATATTGAGGTTTAAAAAAAAGTTCAGTCAATGAAGTACCAATATCTTCACGGAACACAGATTTAGAGGTACTTCGGGACCGGAGCAGGATGTTCGAACGCCGGGCAATCAGACGAATCATTACAATCGTTAATTACGTCTTATTCATTTAATGTGTTCTTTAATAATAAATTTAAAAATAATAAAATATAGTTGTAATTAATTTCTTCTTATTTATTCTTTACTCTAAGTACGTATATGAATAATAAAATGAATATAAAATAACAAGATTATGAGTAAAATAAAATATTTTATATATCACTGATCAGTATTACACAGCACATTTACTTATCACATGTTGAAATAAACAATGGAAACACGCGTTACAATGGCCGATGCTTGCAAGGAAATAAATGGTTAGCCCTTTCTCCTCGCATCGAAACGGTGACATCCAAACGGCATGTGTCCAAGTGTTTATTATTTTTTTCATTATTTATTATTATAGTCATTATTTTGTCTCGCGTCCAATAAGCTGCGTCCAAACGTCGTGCACCCCTTCGGGACAGAGTGCGTTAACCTTCAATACGAAGCCGTTCTCAGACTTTGTTTGGGAGAGACTAAACCGATAGAAACGTAAGCTTAATACAGTAATATACGACTCCATCTATTGCAGTTATTTTCTTATACTTTGAGGGCAAGGTATATTAGGATTTGAAAAAAAAAAAAAAAAACCAGCACCATTTTCTGAAAGGTTTACGCGATTTAACGGAGATTTGAAGAATTAATTTGATATTTATTGGAGTTTAAAATTACAGTGCAATTTTCATATTATCCATTTCATAACGCATCCACGTCGCTCCTTTATTATTCATACCGGTAAGCGATACATGATTCACGAGGTATTTTTCGAGTTGCTACTTCATGTTTTATATTGTTGTTTTGTACGTGGAATTGGATGTGTCATTTCAATCGCATGGTTAGCGCACTTTGATTGATTGGTTGTCCCCATTATAAAAATAAATAAAAAAAGAAGAAGAGCAGGATCAGAATCACCGCATCCATTTTCTCCCTGGCAAAAATGCATTATTCAATTGTTCTTGAAACAAAAAGTGCTTCCGAGCCTGACTAGTTTGTGCGAAGTGATATGTTCTGTGATGGGTTAATCTTGTATAACCCGAGCGGAAAATGAATAATCGTCTTTGTGAAGCAAGTTCGAAAAAGGAAAGGAACAGGAAAAGAAGGGAAAGCCGATATGGAAAAGGTTAATTACAACGTAAGATGCAATTTCACTTTCAATCAAAAAGCCGAGTGCCCTTTTTCTCTCCTCTCTTGCCCCTTCTCTTTATTTTATTATTTTTTTTAACTTTTTTTTTTTTTGTTCCACGATGGAAACCAAAGGAGTGAGAGAACCAAGAAAAATGGCCGGAGGCGGGAGGGAGCTGGTGGTGGTTTCACGTCTGAAAAATCGTTTGGTTCGTTATTAATGGCCCTCATGAATAATGTTCGTATTAAAGAAGCCAGTCTCAAAAAATGACTATTTGTTCGATGTTCTTTGCTTTCCAATTATTAGCATCGCCAAGGTACTTCTTTAATGTTTCTCGATTAGTTTACACTCGTTGTATTATTAGCGTTATTTACTTTTGTTTTCTTGATTGCCTTCTTTCTTAATTTTCTCTTTCTTTTTTTATTGTTGTTAAATTGGCCAGACAGACACCTATGAATCAAGATTGAACGAGTCATCAGCTGATGAAGTGATGAGAAGCAACTTTGTTCTCGTTCCGAGTGCAGCAGCCAGAGAGGGTGGGGGGCAGTTCGATGATGAGCGTATTCTCTGTGGATCATCCATTCTCTTCGCGATTTCTTCATTTAACCATCAACATTGGAATTTTGTTTCTGGCGTCGAGTGAATAAGGGAAGAGGAGGAACATTAATTCATTTTACGATGCCGTAATAAAGAATAAAATGAACGCACACCAAATTTCCCAGACGTGAAGTCGATGCGTTTTATAGTCTCACTGGATATCATAAAATAAATAAACAAGTTAATAAATGTCATCTCCCGAATCAAGAGCATTTATAGTTTATTTTTTAAGGAGTCGGTGGTTCAATTTTTTTGTTTTCTTCCCGTATGAACGGATTCATTTATCAGCTTGTAGTAGGCAAAACTTTCTACCAAGGAAACACGTCTCATCTCAACCGCAAAAAAAGCAACCCCGGAATGCGTCAGTGAAAATTGGACGTAACTAAAAGATTTATTTATTTTTTTTATTGGACTGAAAGATTTAATTTATTGAAGTCAGTGATTTGAGATTCTGCCAGCTGTGGGACGGGTGCGTTTTAAATTTCCACACTTCTCGTGCAATATCTGGATTAGGAAGTTCTCTATCGTGTCAGCAAGCTAATTAAAAAGAAACAATAAATAAATAAAAATAAATGAAAAATGACGCAGCTGAAAAGAGAAAAATAATCCAAAAAAATCCTTTAATAATATAATAATGCGTGGCATTTGTACTTGCATAATAATACTACTACTAAACCGTACATGCATCTTCGGGAAGCTTAGAGAACAAAACGATTTCTGTTGTGCAGTCGCCATCTTGACAAGCACTGACGTGGCGGCTGAAGGGAGAGCGCTACCTGTCGGTAACTGCTTGAGAAACTCGAGATTTCCCTCTTTCTACCGATACATTATTCGATCAAAACGGAAACAGAAATCGTTTTGCCTTCTTAACTTCCCGAAGTGCGAGTCCGTAGCAACTGTTCATCGGGCTTTTCGTCGACAATACCGGGGTGGTTGAGCTTCCTATCGCTCATGGCACTTGGCGATGGTATAAACAATTTTGAGACACGAGTTGTTTGTGTAAAGGGAAATTCCCCCTGGCCGTCCCGTATTATTCACCAAGAATCCGATCAAGAACTTCCCCAACATAACCTGACTTTCATCGCGGACTGGTGTTCTTTACGGTAAATGCCAATCAATATCTCAAAAGTAGTTCACTTGAAAGTTACTCGTAAAAATCAATTACTCTTGAATACTAGTACTCCATCAATAATTTAACGTTATCCCAAGTTTCTCAAATCAAATACCTCGGTGTCATAATCTCAGCTGACTTACGTCGGAACAAACATGTTGAGCACGTTTACCAGAAGTGTCTTAACAAACTTTTCTTCCTCCGCCGCAACCTTAAACACTCCACTCGGGATATCAGACTAGTCTGTTACCAAATTTATATCGGTATACCAAACGTATATCCTACGCCGCTGAAATATGGGACCCCAACACCTCCAGTAATATAGACTAACTCGAATCAATCCAAAATAACTCCACCCGCTTTGCTCACGACTGCTGGTCATCTTTCGTTTCCGTGTCCGGACTTAATCTTCTCCCTCTCTCTTCGTCTCATTTCTCGATTAACCTTGTTATATAAGATTCTCCATGGTCATTTCAACTCAGATACTTCTGGTATCTTAGCCAAACCATCCTACATCTCTAGAAGAGACTCGACCATTCCCTTAAAGCAAAACCTATTTTTTCTTCCACTGATTGCTTTAAATACAGCTTCTTTCCTCTTACCATCGTTGTACGGAAGAAACTCCCAAGCTCTGTTGTCGAATCCCCCACTCACTATCACTAGCTTTTTGTCCAACATCAAACAACACCTTTGTCATTTTCAATCGCATCCTCTTGTATAGGCCACAGGGCCAACAATATTGTATAAATAAATAATTAAATAAATAAAATAACGATCGTGAATGAAACACCAGTCCATTTCGTTACATGCGTATTTCCCCAAATTACTTATATTTATTACTAATATAAGTCCAGTGGTTCTCAAAGTGTGCGTCACGCCCAGGGCCGTCATTTCAACTTTTTCCAGGGGGTGGGGCAAACATTTTCCAGGGGGGGGGGGGCAAAGCACATGTACTCAATGTATGTATATATGTATTTGTATAAAAAGGTATAAATATACCATTTTAGTGTATTTTCAAATGACGGGCCAGCTCACGTCTCCTAAGTGCGCTACCAAACTCTTCGCACGCATCACACCGAATCGAGGATATTGATGTACATCAACATAATGATTAGTACGATTCAGACTTTATTCTTCCGTTCGCTCATATATCAAGGGAGCGTTGTGAGTATATGACCGTTAGGGGGGGGGGGGGAGCCGCTGTTAAATGATTTCTAGAGTTATTGAACTGCAGGCAAATGTTGGCTTAGTAAGGAAGGAAACCACTGGCGAATTAGGACAGTTATCATTTAAATGATGGTCGAATAAGGTCGCTGGCGAAGGATGGCTAAGTGAGGCAGCTTGTAAACTCAAGACAGTTGATAAACTATTGCTGGCTGAAATCATTGATAAATGGTGATTAATTAAGGCAGCCAGTGAGCGATCATTGGGTGAAACCCCTGAAAAATAAGAAATTTGTTAAACGATTTCTATTTAGAGCCGTTGGTAAATGGTGGATGAGTGAAGTCACTAGTACTACTTATCCGTACATACACCTCCTATACCTTCCTTTGCGGAATTTTTTAAAGAATCGGTACATGTCGGAATATGTTGTGCTTGTGATTGTGTATGCATGACCCTAATGCATTTATGTTGTCAGAGTTGTGCTCGTTCCATGGTATTGTGGATGCTGCCATCTGTCTTCCATATTTGAGTGAGACCACCGGTAAATGCTGGTTAATAAGGATCTCAAGGTGACGTCCTCAAAAAATTATGAAAAAGTTCGAGTGCACTCATCTCACCAGCAAACAATGAAAAAAGTAATAATAATTATCGGCGGAATACAGTTATTCAAAATATATTAAAGATGACAACAGCTGGCTACTCATTGCCTCTCGTACTTCTTGGCCGTAACTATAAAAAACTGCTTTTCATTTTCTCTCTCTCTTTTTCCAGCTTCTCTTCTAGAGAAAGAAAAGTTATTTCTTTTTCTTCTCCATTTTTTTTTTGTCTGTGCTGCACCTGTTGTTTGAATGACATCATTCTAAGACTCGAGGGTTGCGGGATTTTTAACACTTTAATTGGCAAGCATTGAAATATCCAGAGGGGGAAAAATTTTTGAGGGGGCGATATATTAAGCAAATGAGGTATCCCCTGAAAACGCTATTACATGACAAAACAAAATTACAGTCAATATTGTCGCGCTTCAAGGGAACAAACTGTAGTCATATGATTTACACTGATTTGAATAGCATAAAAATGTCATTCATTGTTTGCAAACTTACTTTTCTATCACTTGTAGAATGCACAACAATATGTCCCCCCCCCCCCACATGGTATTTCCTTCCAAACTGCAAGGGGGAAAAATCCTTCTTGCATGGCTCGTCAAGAAATAGAAAACCTGTGTACCTTTCTGAGCCATTCTGCTGGTAATTATAGAAACTTCATGAACATTTCACAAGTAAGAATCGAATGCTTAGGAGTTGTTTAGAAGCATCAATGCCGAAGCGAGCTCAGAATATGAAATGCCTTTACTTGAGAAATATAAGAAAACTGTTTTTTTTGTGCTTGTGAGCAACACGGCCAAATAAAGGGTTGGTTGAATTCCTTCATTTCTGTTGGCGTTCAAAATATTAATATTTACATTTTTTTTTTGAGTGACCCATAATTTGCCGGATTTTTTTTTTTAATATTTTTGTGAACATTTAAATCAGCAGTAATTTTTTCAATTCTTTTTGAAGACGTCACTTTGAGACCCTTTCCCTGAAAGGAGAAAAGCGGGGGGGGAGGGGGGGGGGGGAGAAATGATGAAGGGGCAAGTAAGCCGCAAGTATTTGATGTTCGCGAAGGGCAAGGAAGCTGATGGAGTGAAAAGTTTGAGGACCACTGGATCAAAATAACATAAGTAAACAATACAAAATCAAAGAAACATGAAAAAACAACATTAAACGGGTCTGGCTGAATCGGCGTCTTTTCTACGATAGGCGTTACTGCGATGATACTTTCTGAGGTTTGGGATCGTATCGAATACATCGAATCAAATCGAATATTCGACTTCTTGAAGTTCTCCATACAAGGGTTTGACCGTTCGCAATCTATTTATTATTTGGTACGGATACAATAACAAATGCTATGAGTCACAATATAAATTGAAAACGCGGTGCCTATCGGTTCGCGTGGTCATAAAATTCTAACCGAACGAACGAGAGCAATCTATATTTGTATGATATCGAATCGTTCAACTCGGAAAAGAAAAAGATGGAGCTTTCACTCCAATAAAAGGCTGCATTCCTCAAAATCGAATATCGTTTCGCGAATCACTAAGCGTTTTGCATACCGTTCTTACCGAAAGCGGACCAGAATACAAAACAAAGTTAATGCAAATTTCCATTTCGCTGCTGGAATATCATTTTTAGAGTTTTAACTTGGCGCATTCAAAAAACGGACGGTGGTGGTTTCGAATAATGCGCATCATTCGGTGGGTTATGATTCGGGCTCGCGTTGAAACGACCCGACTTTTCAGATTTTTATATGCAGGGAAATATGGAAATGGGCGTCTGTGCATTATTTTATACGTCTTTTTAGCTTTTGATACGGACCTAATTTCCGTAACACCTGGCTATTCAACTCATTTCTCTCTCTCTTTTTTTTTACTATTTACGCCTTTTCATCTTCTCGAATCTTTACGATCCCGTTGGAAACGTTGCATTCCATCTTTATATAATAATACGACTCGATTTATATTGTAATTTATATATTGTATGTGTTTCGATACCGGCCGATTCAAATTTGTACAGTATTTATGCGATGCAAAATCTAAAATCGAGATAAAACTCGTATTGCAGACGATTCTCCATGACTCGTATGGGAAATCATGAGAATCATATAATAATGTAACTAAAATTGCTCTCAATTAAATTTAAAAAAAAATCGTATGATATATTGCATCTCACTGTGTCTGTAGTTTCGCCTCTTTATTTCAAAATATGGAAGACAAATGGCACCACCAATCGAATGACACACACACAACTCTGACAACATAAATACGTTAGGACCACATACACTTAGAACACGCGTATTTACTATTTCGTTAGAAATTCCCCAGATGCATGCAAAGCAAAGTAATGGTAGTAGTTTTCGTGTCTTTCACTTTGCGGTCGTGTGGGTATCATGATGGGCTCGCGTTGCGAGGCCCCTGTTTGGTCTCCACGGGTGACGCAGGGGTAGACAGCTAAAAATGGTTTTCAGTTGTTCCAATTTTTCTGGAGTCATTAAAATAACAATATTCAAAATCCAAGCATAATTTTTACAGGAAATAAGCGCCGATCTGTTCAAAAATCCGAATCTGCTGTATAACACGAAGGACAGATGGTAACATTTCTTGAACTCATCACACTCATTTCTCCTAAATAATCAGCTTGGTAGAAAGTACACAAGACTTTCCCGTATGCACCATTACAGAAAAAAAATCCTTAGAGGTGTATGTGCGGTATAGTAGTAATTTTCGTAACTAAATTCAGTCATACATCCCTGTAATGAACTTAAAGCGACAAAATATACAGGGTGCACATGAAAGTCCTCTTTCTTATCATGTCTTCACTAAGCCCAACAACAAAAAAATTCTATGTTTTCTAAGTGCAATATTGGGTGAGATATTTGAATTCCGAGGGAAGGTGGGAAAGAACAACATAATGAGCTAGTCCGTTAATTTATGCTGTTCTTTCCAAATTATTTTTAATTCAAACATCTCGGCGAATATTGCACTTAGAAACGTGCTATATTTTTGTTGGCCTCAGAAGAGACAAGACAACAACTTTCTAATCTAGTTTTTAGGAAAGGGTGGCTGTATAGGAAAAGTAATTTATTTTATTTTAATAGCTATACAAACCTCTTGCAACGTGAATGATGTATTCGAATTCTACACGCTATTTGGATGCTTTTTCTAATTGAAAGTATGCCTCTAGTATGACGGTTCGCCAGTAATTGGCGGCAAGGTGACTTTCCTGAGTACCCTGTACAGCTCGCTACATCCGGAAATTCGTTACGCTCAATCTAATCAGAAATCTCTTGAAGTTAGGCAAACGAGCTCAAAATCATTCTCCCTGTTCGTAGATATTAAATACATACATACCCGGGGTGGTTCGAAATTCTACGTAGGAAGTTTAATGGTTGTTGCAAAACATCAAAATGAATCATTTCGCGTATAAAAGCGTGATCAGAAACGTCACCCGAAGGTGGAATTTTACATACGGCATACATCGAATAATGTTTCTTTTATGGAGACAACTTATTTATAGTTAAGGTAGAGCGCCACACCGAGACCAGTGTTTGTTAACCTTTTTTTGCCCGTGGCCCCCCCTTTGAACCTTATTTTTTTCTCGTGGCTCCCCTGTCTTACCCAGAGTCTTCAACTTTCATCTAGAAGCAAGATCCTTTATACCTATTCAATTGATTTTTTCAGTGTATTTATACTGAACAGAAATTTTGCAAAGAAGATTGGCCTCCAGACCACCGGCCTAGAATTTATTGACATCTTCGCTAGTCCGAGTTTTATTCAGGACCGTCTCAACATCATGGGTCCTCTAGGCAAAGTGATGCTGTAGGAAGTATGTAGTTCCATACTTAGCTGGAAATAAACAGTCTACATATTTTCTACTTATTTTCAAAATATATTGTACTATACAAAATATCATAAGGTGGGGTAACTTATGAACATGAGAACCCCGGGCATGACCCCTCACAAGAGTAGGACTGACAGAGCTGCAGCCCGGGGCCTGATATGGTTTTCATCATTTTTTGTTTTTCACACTATAAATTTTATATAGAGGAGGGGGTCTGTGAAAAATGTAGCTGGGGACCTGCGAAAAACCCCATCCTAGGGAATCTGCTGCAAAATGTAGGCGGTAAGGCCCGGATGGGTCCATGGCCTTAGACGGCCCTGGTTTTATGGGTGGTTTTGTTGGATTCTGTAAGTGTATAGTCACAAATGTAAAAGCTTTATTTCTTCACACCTTAATTTTTCTTCTCAGCTCTCTGCAGCCCTCCAAACCATCTGTCATGGCCCTTTTCTCCATTTTATTCCTTGGCTCCCTGAAGTATCCCAGTACCACTTGGGGCCCATATGGCCCCCGGTTGAGAACCACTGTCAGTTCTTAACTTTTATGGTGCATTTTGACGTTCAACTCAAAGTATTTTTGATGTACTCTGAGAGAGAGAGAGAATCCCCCTTGAATATCTCGCGACATTCGACAAAGTTTCTCGTCTTTGGTCACAGGTCGAGCTGATGAAGGGGGAAAAAAATAGTTAATTGGTTCTAATGAAAGATTAGGAAAGAAAGCTGAATGATCTTTTGATGAAACATTTGTTAAATGTATTGAAAAAAGGAAGTTTCTAATTAATTGTGCCCATCTCTACCAAAAACTTAGGTCACAGGCTTCTTTTTTGTTCGTTGGAAGCCGAATTAGTATTTCAATTATTTCAGAGACAGAAAATATTAAGTTTTAATTTCTTGTCTTTTCTTTTTTTGTGTCGTTTCGCTGGAAATTAGAGAGTATATTTATCGATTCCCTTATTAGTACATCGAATTCTTTGTGAAAAGAAAGAGAAGATAATGACGAGGATTCCGAGTTAATTTGTTTGTCATTTTTTTAATTCGTACGAGAAAAGTCATCCTTTGCATTAGTGAATTCCTTTTAAGAATATACCTGATAAAACGAAGAAAGAAAAAGGCTTAGAGTCGAGCAGAGAAGAATAAAATGCGTATAGGAAGTGGCCAGAGTCATTAGTCTTTTTTTTTTTATCATATTATTTTGTTTTGAAGGCAACTAATCTTTATTCGCAAAAACCCAGGAGAAACGATTGCATCCGCCATTTATCAGGAAAGATCTTTTCTTTGAAAGTGTGTGGCGGAAGAAACATCGCCCTGCACCAAGAGAGAGAGAGATTCCTCTTGGTTTTAAAATTAACTGCCTGCCTGCCCTATTTACTTGCACCTGAAAACAACATCGGCGGCGGCATAAAGTCAGCTTTGCCGCGACGCTGGTTTCAAAAATCTCCGGAGAAGCATTTATTTGCTTACAACATAAACTTAATGTAATAAGTAGAATAAAACAGCGGCGTATCATACATAAACTGCGCTTTAAAACTGATTGCTATAGCGTTCCCCGGAGGAAATTCTCTGATATAGCTCATTTTTCTTTTATATTCTATTTCTTTGTTAAAACTGTGTTGCGTGGGTTTTTTATTTTGGTTTTTGCATCTCGCCATTTTATAATATTGGGTTGCCACGGGTACCTCATTCTGTACTCACCATGCATTGTAATAAGTTTCATTCTTTCTTTTCTCCCCGATTTATTTTCTTGTTTCCACCGCGAATTTAAACAAAAATCATTCATTCCATTGCCTTTGCAATGTTTTTAAAATTGTTACTAAAATATGATGTCATTCGTTTCGTGTCAAATTCACGCATTTTGGAAATTCTTCTTCTCATTGAATAAAATAAAAATGCCCCCCCCCCCTTTTTCTTTGGACTGAACACGACACATAAAACATACAATCAAACTGAGAAAAACACAAAACAATAGAATTCCACAAAAAGTAACATTACGATGACGCAGACACTTTGTGACCCCAAGGGACTGATAGTCCTTCCAGTGGGTCAATATAAGTTAAATTTAAGAGTTAATTGAATTATGAAACAGCCTTGTTTTTTAAGTTGTTTACGGGAATGGTTATATTATTGATGTTTTTAGAATGAATTATTTTGATTGTGCTGCGTGTTTTATGATCCATTATTGTTGTAGTATGGGTTCTAAACTATTGTTTATTGAGAATATAAATACATTGTGATTGGATCTTATGTTATTATATGTATGATCAGTTGCATGGTATTGGTTCATTATTTTCGGGGCAGTATATCTATAACTCTTTTGGAATAGCGTTTTATTTGTTTTCGGCATTTGATATAAGTTATTCAATCTAGATGAGGTTCTATTTTGTTTCGTTTCTAACCATTTATTATTTAAGAATGAGAATTTTATTAATATATAAATATATAGTTTTGTCTTACAGTTAGTTTGTGACATTCTGTTATATAATTGTTTGCTGTAATGTTTGTTATTTGGGATCTTATTACATTATATACATATTATCTAGCTTTTGTATATTTGTTTGATTAGCACCTCCCCAAGCAGTGATTCCGTATGTTACTATTGAGTATATCCAAGCATAATATAAATCTTTTAGAAAGTTATTGTCGATTGTGTTTTTTTTAAATCTATATAAAATGGCGGCATATGTTCTTAATTTCTTTATATGTATATTATATTCTTTTTTTCGCTCAAACATGTAATATTTATTGGTTCGCTCAATGTTGCCAAAAATATTAACAATTTGTCAAAATTTGCTCTAAGACTTTAAATATTCAAAACAAGAAATGTTAATGATTTTTCTATACATTGATTGATGAACTTCTTCACTTCACTGATTTCCTCCAGAGATTGCTAATCTTGATTCTCGGAAAAGTCCTCAGGAATTATTGGCATTTGCTTCTAACTTATTCAATTGTTCCATATTTTGTATTCGAATTACTTTTGTGTTGTCATCTCTCCGGGGAAAAATCTTTCCTTCTTTCACTCAGGCAAACTTGTATTTGAGTCTTGTTTTACATTGTCTTCTCCGGTAGAATAGTCTATTGTTTTCAGTGGTTAGGTGTTCATTCACATAGATTCTGGTGTCTCGAAAAACTTCATTTATTTTGTCTGCTATAAGATTGTCGTGACTCCTATTTATTGAGTTTTTTACCATAAAGTCTGATGATAATTGATTTTGGCATATTTTCATTACGTGTTGGTACTCTCTGTGCTTTTTCAGTTTTTGCTGTTTTATCAATACCCAGCTGTGTTTTTACTGCTTCTATTAATTCATTTACATTTTCACCCGGCATCTCTGGTATTCCGTTTAGCTCAATATTGTTCCTCGCGATTTTGTCTCAAGTTCATTCATACGGATCTTTAACCCTTCTATTTCTAATTTCTCTCAGGTTCTTGTTTTCCACTTTAATCTCTCTGTTTTCCTTAATCTTATTAGATGTTTGTTCTATTAGATCTTTCAAAGTCTCCATCTCCCCAGCGAAATTGTACCATATTTTTGGTATTATTTCAACTAAAATTATATTACCATAACATATTTACCCACTGTCTTTGTTCCCGCAACTTCAAAAGCTTAGTTTCTGGCTTATTTTTTGTCTATACGACACTTATATTTTTATATTTACATTTCACAAGAGCTGTCCGATAGCGTGTTTGTAAACAATAATGGCATGTTGTCAGATTTGTGTTACTTTGTTAAAAAAGAGAACATTTATCGACTTCGTTCGGATATGAACATTTTTCTTAGAAAGAAAATCGTTATATAAGTTGATATTAACCTAAATTTTCGCAGAGGAACTCCTAAAATATCATTGCTTCAAACTTTGTCATATCAAGGTCGAATTTTAGAACTCGTTAAATATCCATTATATTCCGTTTGTTATATTGGGTTCCGATTGTGTAAGAACTTGTTTAAAATTCGTTAAATAGAAGAAATGCTGAATAAGATTTCGTAATTTGGGTGTAAATCGCGTGAAATTTGAAAAATTTGAGTTCGTTACAACGGAGTACGATTGTGTGAATTGTTAAATAGAAGTTCATTATATCGAGATCCAATTGTAGAATTAGTTAAATAGCAGTTTGTTTTATTTGAGGTCTGAATGTATTGGTCCTACGCCCAAAACCGTGTATTAATTCGATAAATCAAAGAGTTTGTGGAATTAGAGTTCGTTGCATCGGGGTGCAAGATCGTAAAATTTTTTAAATGAGAATTCATTATATCGGGGTAGGAACGTGAAATTTGTTACGTTGTATCGAGGTCTGATCATAATTGGCCGAATAGGAGTTATATTTCGGGGGATGTTCGGAAAAATTCATTAAATAATACAGGTTCAGACTCTGGCTTACAAGTACGGTCATCCAAATGATAAATCTTACCACGACAAAGGGACCGACTTATGGTATTTACCAATACGAAATAATAACCGGCAAATGTGATGAATTTAGAACGATACATGATGTTTACCAGCGCCGCTTGCGTATTATGCATAATCACCGGTAAAACTGATAAATTTAGGGAAATTTATCAAACTTGACAAAATAAATGGCGATTATGCACAGAGGGGAGAAGACATAAAGGGCTCGTGCCTCTCCTCCAAAACGATTGGAAAATTTTTTCAGTATTTCTGTGAAGAAATTGAAATATCGAAAGAGAAAATACCTTTTATATAGTATTTTAACCAATTTCTGTTAATTTAAATGCTTTTTTAAGGGTGGTACTCCAAATTTCTCGGGAATAACGTTTTTGTGCCCCCCCCCCATGCCTTTTGTGCCACCACTAAAGGTCGATCCTGAGTATGAAATAATTATGCATAATAACTGGATTTATCACTTTCACCATAACATACAAATTCCAGAAAGCAATTTCTAGCTGGGCTTCCACCTCTCAGGCCGTCCTTGAAGACCGAGTTTCTGAAAATACGCACACGTATCGAAGTTTTTAAATGAATTGCCATTAAAAAAAGCTATAGTGACGGACAAAAAGATTGTGATGAATCGGTCCACATTAACCGGGTTATGCCAATGGTCTGTAAGTTGGACGGTCTATTCCGAGAAAATAGTCAAGTTGAAGAGTTCCGCGAAAATACTCATTCCAGTTAAAAGAAGTAAAAACTATTTTTCCTGGGTGTAATATGACTTGGATATTTTCGGAGACGTATTTTATTGGGACAGTATTGCTACTAGACTCATCAATCGAAAAGGAACCCATACTGGTTCTGCAGAGTACGAAAAATACAAAACATCAAAACATAAGCAAAAGTATAGCATTCTCTCGGTTGTTCGGGGGGGGGGGGGTTAGATAAAAGTGTTTATAAGATGTATTTAAGATCAGCAAAGTTTAAGTGCAAGTTTCAGACCGGTATGAAGAGATGATATTTTTTTCGGCCTTAAATATACTGAGAAATTACATTTTCTGGATGTTCCCGGAGGAGACAAATCACTTTTCTATCCAAATATCAGTTTATGCATAACATCCAAAAAAATTCTATTTCGCAGCATATTTCCAAGCCGAAAAAACAAAAACGCCAACTGGGTCGAAAATTGCTGTAAGTTAAGGGAAGCTGCTGACTCCACTCAGCGCTTCACGCTACTAATGCCTGTTATAAGGCGATTGAACGATTAATGATTATTAGACGAAGAGTGGCAGGGAGGTGTATGCTTACTTATAGTTTTGAAACGAGTAAAAATAACCTCATATAATTTTTATTGTGATGAAGGAGGGCGCTGGTGTTCAATGTTTGAATACCACTGCTTTTGGTGCTGGAACAGTCTGTACGTAAAAAGGAAAAAAGGAAGATATTTCTATTGAAAAATCGCACACACACAAATATCGATACTCCCGATAATCGTTTTGTATTATAAGTTGGTCTTTGATGAGGGAGGCAAAATATTCGAAACAAGCTCAGGTATCATTCTGTGTGTAATGTTTATTCAATTGTAGCGATTCGACTGCAAAGTTTTCGTTTTGCTTTTTTCGTGTTGTGGAGAGGGGCGAAGTGAAGAATTTCACTTTCTCCTTTTCGAGACAATCCAATTACATTCTTCGCTATGACTGCTTTGATCGAGAGTCGTTTAACTGATAAAATTGGAATCCTGCCAAAAAGGTTTTCATACGCCGAGGTATCTATCACTAAAGGTATCTCTGCTGCGTGTATGGAAAGTCGTAATACTTACTCCCAAAGATACATACCGAACAACGAAAATTTTCAATTTCTTTAATGGCTCATAGAGTAATAGTAGTATTCTCTTTTGCTTACATCCACACGACCTCCAAATAGAGGAACCGTTTTGGCAAAGTGCGTACATGGGGAAAACATTGT
Organism: Pholcus phalangioides; assembly: GCF_987345545.1. Classification (NCBI taxonomy): domain Eukaryota; kingdom Metazoa; phylum Arthropoda; class Arachnida; order Araneae; family Pholcidae; genus Pholcus; species Pholcus phalangioides. The sequence goes on along the minus strand of NW_028301615.1, from coordinate 10,696,364 downwards.
GAAATGTGATACATTCAAAAAATATTGATGGTTCGAGTCGTTTACGGAGAAAGAAAAGAACTTTACACGTATCAAAGTCTAATGAGCAGCCGATGATGAAAAATTGAGAAAATGTAGAGTGAAGTTTTAAACGAGATTCATATTTCTTTGAGCTAATATCGACGAAATTTTACGGCAAAAAAAAAAAAAAAGATAAAAGAGAGAGAAAGAAATGATGGTAATAAGACGATGATACGGCGACAGAAGTTGTTTCGTGTAATATTCGAAGGATGACGACGATGGATATATTTGTTTCACGGTTACAGACGAAAAATACCAGATGGGGAAATTAGAAATGGAAAAGAATGCGACGGATGAAAAACGACGGCTTTAATTAACATTCGATGCGAAAGTATTACTTTACAGTCATAAATATTTCTTTCTAGGTTGCCTTGGCCGCATACAAAATATATATATATATATATGCGTCATCACGGAATATATATTCGCCATTTGCTGTCTTTATATTTTTGTACATTTTTTATTTCTCCATTTACATAAGAAAAATCATATTCAAATCTTGATGATTCAATTTTTTTATTCTCCGAGATATACAGCGTGAAAAAGAAAGAGATACGTAAGAAAGAGTAAAAAGGTCGTGTTTTCATGTCCTTCCAAAATTATATTCCGCTTCCACTGGCATTGATTGGATTTCGTGTAACACAATATCATGACGCGACAAGGAAATAATGCTGAATGCAGGTGGCACCACCAGCGTCATTTTGCGCCTCAGCGTCCAATCCATCCCTTTTTTTAATACATATATTCTTATTTATTATCTCCTCGTGTCAGGAAATTTTTTCTTAATCCAGAACTTTCCACACGAGTAAGCAAACTTTTTGCATACGCTGCGAGACATGCAAAACAGCTCTGAAGCACTGGGGGAAAAAAATTAAAAAAGAAAAAAAAATTATGATAATAAAAAAAGAGAGAAATTTCGAGTAGATTACACCACATATAAAAAGATAATTTTTGTAACTGCAAAAGGAAATTAATTTCCCATCGTGCTCTGTATTCGTTTTTAATACGCAAGCTGCGTAATTTAAGCAATTAAGCGGGTAGTCGTCCTTCTGCATTAGAAGTATAATTTGTTTCCAGACGAAATGCGTAATTAGCGTTAAAGATTAAAATAGGAAAAGAAAAACACACAATAAAACGTTTGCGTAGTATATGGAATAGATGAGAGAAAAATAAACTCCGCAGTTTTTATCATTACTCCCTATTTATTATTATTATTTTCTTTTTTCGGGAGATACCTGAATTGTGACGCTTCAGCATCGGGAAAGCTCCGATCCGGTTACTACAAGCAGAAGAACTTTTGTGAAGCATGGAAAACTCCATTCCCTTCACCCTCTTCATATATATATACTCTCCTGTTCGTTTATTTATTTACGTGAAACTTCTCGCTGAATAACAATAATATCTTATGGCGGCAGATTTCTGTTATTAAATCGGAAGGAAATAGAAAAAAAAAATTCCGCGTGATTTCGCTTGTTTATCATACATTAAATTTTTTATTCCCTCTAATTATTGTTTTTTCCCCATTTAGCGCTCATACATAAATAAACGATCCGTTCTGCTGCATTAACTATTTTACTCTGCCCCTTTCCTCCTAGTTTTATACACGTGGATGGGTTTTGTGTTCATCGGGAAATAACGAACTCCTACTGACAAGGAAAGGGTTCCAAAGTGACGTCTTCAAAAAATTACCACTGATGCTACTCATTTAAATATGCACAAAAGTATAAAAAAAATCCGGAGGAATTATTATGGGTCTCCATAATAATTCCATTATTATGGAATTATTATTATTATAGAGGGCAAGACTGAATTTAAAAATCCCGCAATCCCAGAGTTTTATTCGTGCATAAAAGAACCAGTTTTGATGCACCACGAGTACTCATACACATTAATATCTTCAGCGCTGCACGGTGCCACTGACAAAGATTGGCGACGCCCCAAGGAGTCACGGCGCACACTTTCAAAAACACTGCTTTAAAGTGTTTTTCGCAGCTAGTGTAGGTCGTCTCACGAAGAGGTCTAGTTAAGCAAGTTTTCGAAGTAAAATATCACTTCTGTTTGGCGTCAATTGGATTTATCGAGACCGCACATCTTTATAAACATACAACAGTGGTTCATAGCCTTTTCAACACCCCGCTGATTTCGGATTTTCTCACTCCCGGTGGGTTCGAAAGTTACATTCTCGCACCCCTTTTTGAATAATAATTGCACTTATAGCTTAAGTCATAGAAAATTTTAAATCCCTCAAACGTAATAATTATTTATTCGTTTAGGCCGGAGCCCCAGAATTAAACCCTCAAACGCTTGTTCCCAGACTCGGCGCGTGTGCTTCTGGTTAAGAAACCCGGTTATACGACGTTGATACACAATTTCTTATTTTTGAGGGGGGGGGGGGAGGGGTAAATTTCAGGCAGGATTACTTTTTCGAGTTTGGTAAAATAGGATTATTCTTCGAAGACTGCGTAAATATTGTGAATAACCTCTTCGAAGGCCGAGCAAAAGCGGAATCACTTTTATTCAACGTCAATATATTAGAAATAGCTTTTTAATAAGAAAAACAATTTAATTCCAAAAAAAAAAAGAAATCATTAAATAGCTCTGAATCTATGCTGCTGCCGAATTTAGAACTGTGGGATAGTTTTCAGATTCAATAGCAATGCAGTGCATTGGATACATTAAAATTGCCGTCGTAATTCGGGGGAACCCTGAGTCAAAAAAGTTTTTGAGTCCTTATGATTTCGTGTGGGCTACATTGTATTTCGAGAGGTCGGATTCGGCATCCAAAAGGTATAAATAACTACAGAATTTACAGAAATGCTATAAAACACCTTAATGAAAGCAATTTTTTAGAATTATTGAAAAAAAAACAATTTCATAATTGATGAAAATTTATAATTCATCAAGAAAGAGTTTTACAGAATTATTAAGAATAATTTCAAGAGTAATTTTGGAACTGTTCAAAGTAATAATTTTCTTAAAAAAATTAACAATGTTTGAAAGGAATAATTTCATAATTATTCCTTTCAAACATTGTTAATTACATTATCTTCACAACATCCAGTCTTCTATATATCTTATATTAACAAGTGGAGAGCGACATTCATGTCATATATATAGCCCTCTGGTGGCTCGTCGTCCATGAGCTATTAGCTGATTGGTTCCGTTCGGCATATATACGCTCTAGCGAAGGAAAATCTCTATCTCCTCTGTAGCTTAGTGGTCAGAGCACTCGTCCGGCAATCGAGAGACCCGGGTTCGACTCCCGGTAGAGGCAGAGATGAGTTTTTTCCTTCCTTAAAAAAGTAACATCTCAAATAATAAATATCTTCACAACATCCAGTCTTCTATATATCTTAAATTTCATAATTAATAGAAATTTAAAATTAGTGAAAGAAATAACTTCTAAATTATCGAGTCGAGTTTCAGATTTAATAAAATAAATAATTTATTATAAAGAATTAATCAATTAATATAAATTAATTAATTATTTGAAAATAAATAAAAATTCGAATTCACACACACAGTGAAAGAAATGAATTCAGAGTAAATAAAAGTGTTCAATAAATTTAGGGAACCCGGTTTAATAACCGAGAATACCCCGGTTTAACTGAATGGCCCGCGGGAAAGTTTAATTTAGCCCACAATGTCTGAAAGGTTGAAAAAGATCCCTGGTCTATATTTTTTACGTTCAACCACCTAATTCAGTCATATGAGAAGCGCCTGGTTTTCAGGAAAAGTGTGTTTTAAACTGTCAAATATGGTCGACGAAGACACAGGAAATCGATGACAAAAAATTAGGACATGCCGCGTCCCAGGGGTAGAATACTCCACCCCAGATTTGGCACTCGGTTGTAACTTTTTCCCCTTTCCTCCACTTCTTCGCATTCCCAAGAATAGAAAATCGGAATAAGGCCATTTGATTTTGTGAAGAACAATCTCAGAGGCAAATGAATTTGTGCTACAGCTTTTCTACCCTGGAAGACTGTAAGACCAGACATGGCCCAGGCTCTGTCCCATGGGGGATATAAGCACTTTACCCCGAAGGGTTGGGCCAATCTGTAGATGGCTGGTTCTCATTTTACAGTAATCGCAACTCACCAAAGTATTATCTGCAACATTATTTTTGTCTGTAACATTGAATGCGATTGAATAACCCATAATCATACCTGCAAAAGAAATGCTCTTGTTTCGTATCGAAATTTTCTGAAGTTTCAATTCAATTGTGTCGGATTTACGCCTTTACGTACAGGCTTTTGGAAACAAATTTGGGTCATTTCTATTTGAAGTATCGGTGATAAGGGCGCGGTAGATAAGATACTCGCATAAAGTACCAAAGAATGTTTAGAGGTGTCGCGATTTCGATACCCGGTTCGTCCTTGTCATAAAACTTTTCTGGCACAGGGGAACAACAGAAACAGCGACATGATCGCAGAAAATATTTCTACCGCAGGGAGTCCAGCATCGAGGGGGTTAGCGCACCAACCTATCGATGAGTATAAAAAAAACAAGCCTGCCGTTCGGAATCGGCAATAAATTGTAGGTCCCGGTCTAATTAGCCCTCGTGTGCAGAAAATGACCGTGGAGCGACAAAAATGATCAAATGTGTGTGATTATCGATGATAATTCTCAAAAAACTAGTTTCCTTCTTCTCATGTTAGAAATAGAAGGGAGGGGGGTAGTACACTGTATATATATATATATATTTATATTTATATATATTTCTTGCCTTTACCTTCTCTTTCTCACTCTCCCCTTGTGTTCTCTTTCACTTTTCAGGAGGTGAAAAAGTGACGCTTTTTCTTATTACAATTTAATTTTGTCTATTTTCTATATAATCTGTATACCAAGTTTCAACGAAATATGGACACTAGAATGGGCGCTACATATCTCTGAGTAGTGTCAGTTTATTCTCAACTCCCCTGTACATATAGTAGAAAGATAAATTATATGTGAAGAGCGCAATCACCAAACAGAAGTACAGAAAGAACGGAGAGGGAGAAAAACAGCTTCCGTTCAAAGGGTTACTATGGTACCTCGCGATGATGAGAAAAGAGGTAAAAATCCAGAGAGTGCTGGAATGAATTTCTTCCATCTTCGTTTAGACGAGATATCTCGTCCGTGATCGTTAAGTGGTTAAAAGATTTGATTCGACGTTGATGTGAACCTTTCTGAGGATCGTTTAATTTTGTGAGTTTTGTGTTTCTCAAAGACTCACATTAAATCTCTCACCCACAGCCAAGAAACCATTTATTACAGCAGTATATGTTCCACATGACCACCGCCGCCGGGGATAACACATTGCAGGCGATTCACAAATCCAGCAACGGCAGCGTGCAGCAGGTCCGGATGCATACATGACACCTCAAGGCGGATCGCATCTTTCATTTCCGACAGATTGGATGGACCGGATCGATAAACCCGGTATTTCAAATATTCCCATAACCAGAAGTCTGCCGGTGTGCAACGCCTGCTAAGAGATACTAACCCCCGGCCCGGCAAACATAGTTCGCCATACGGGGTTCCCCGAAGGGAGCATTTATTTTCTCCACAAAAAAAAAAAAAAAAAAAAAAAAAAAAACACACACACACATTAACTTTACATCTTGCCCCAGGGAGCAACCATTAACAACTCGCGAGCAGCAATTTAGTGTCCCTGGGGTATATAATAATTGCTTCACTTAAGTATTATATTTTATATTGTAATTATCACACTGTAGATACACATTCACATATCACACATGACAAGAGAAAAAGAAAGAAAAAAAAAACCTATACACACATCAGGTCAGCTGAAATATACAGTCCGTCAATCAGCTAACTTTGCACGAGAACACTGTAATACAAGTTATATTTCATTCGATTTTATGCATTATAACTTACAGTATTAGATATTAACATATATTTTATGTGCACTGCAACACACGTGCTATCACGAACTAGAAGTTTACATATTTTCGTAAAAAATCAGTACATGACATAAATTGAGAAAAATTGTAGTACGTATTATTAAAACTCACAGTATAACTCAGAAACACAAAAGATTCAAGTGAGAACTTTACATTGACAAAATGGTATACGCTAATCCAGTCTAAATCAGAAAATCCTTTTCGTATTCATCAAATGCACTTATATACAATGTTGTATTAACACCTTACAATTATTCATTGGATGCTCCCTCTGGTAATATAAGCTCGATGAGTGCAAGTTATAATCGTCTCATTTTCATATTTCCACCGAAGTCCCTCGTACCAGCGCCATCTATCAACTGTTTTTGAGTTAATTTCTTTCCTATCTTAAAAAAATTCCCGTGACCTAGAGATGCTAACCCTGCAAACCGTTTTTCATGTTTCATATCGGTTATTTTTCCGGGTTTTATGCATTTTTAAAGTTTCTACGGACTTTTTGCATACCCTGTACACGTCTGAAACTCATTGCTAGGGAACCACGATAACCAAAGTAAACATTGTGTCAAAGTGATTGTGTCAAAGGCTCAGGGAACCATTGTTGCCCGACTGTTTTTTAACCCATTTCGGGCATTTGCCCGGTTCTGACGAACTTTTAAAGTATCCTATCGTTCAGGTCGGATTCTGTTTGGTATTCATGCAAACTTTTGCGGCTATCAGTCTAAAATTGAAGATTCGTATAGAGAACATACACACGCAGACAGAAAATCAATTTTGTGTGTGTGAATAGTAAATTATCAGTCTTTAATGTACGGAGCTATACCGTGCACAACTTTGATTACCTGCAACTAGATGGCGCTTCCTACAGACTTTAATTAATTAGACGATCGTGACGTGTTTCCAGCCGCTCATTAGCACGCTTAATGAATTGCAGCCACGCACATAGAAGTCACCCGATCATAAGTTTGGGTCACGCCAATTTGTCACGGCATATATGTATGAATGTTGTATGCAAAGCATCTCCTTTCTCGGTGTATGTATGTATATATATATATATATGAGAGAGAGAGAGAGAGATTGAGCTACTATATATATATATATATATATATATATATATATAGTAGCTCAATCTCTCTCTATCTTCTAAGGTTGGCGGAACGTTGTAGGTGAGAGAGGGGGGGGGGGAAACATATTCGGTAGAAATGGCAATTGTGCGGAGTGAGGGAAGAGATATGGGGGGGGGGAGAATTTTACGTTTTCGGGATTATTATTAAAACCTCGAAAAGCGCGTACATGTATATTTCCTTTAATGTTGTTCCCGCATCCCAAAATTTTCAACGATGCATTCGAGGGGGGAGGGGGGGAGGAACGATGAACAACGCGCGGAACTTGACTTCAACTAATTAGTATTCGATGATCCCTAGCTGTGAAATTCTCTTGAATTTCTGATTAAACCTAAGCGTTGTGGCAGAGTTTAATGTTCCGTGCGTTTTCATTAGGCCTAACATGCATTCTAATGTCTCTAGTCGTCGTATTTTCAGAGTTTCCTCATCTCCGTGCATTCCTCAAACGAGGCGAATGAAAACGCCCGCCCAACACACAAAGCGGAGGCTCATTTATAATGTTTCCTTTCAATTGCGAAAATGCGTTCCGAGTTTACATTGTTCTCCTTCCTCTCCACCTCCCGATATCGACGTTTGGATTTTACCCCCGCGAAACCAATTCAATTTCATCATCGATGGACGTATTGTGGCGTTTCCCATACTTTCGAGATAATCGAATCGACATTATAACGAGGCTAAATCACGTACATACGTGAGAACAAAACTTACCTGTATCGCTTCGCAATTCGAAACAAACACGCATTGCGAGTTGATGTAGGGAAATCGACTTTGTTATTCGTAAAATACCCATTTTTCACAATAAAAAGAATAGTCCCGTTTTGATTATGCGAACAATGTTCAGTAATTTGTTCGTACCGTCGTGTGTTATTTCTTAAAATATAGCTCAAATAACATCGAGTTCTTGACGAATTATCGATCAAACTCCACTCATAAAATTGATCACGTGACTTGCGTTGTAGACGCCAACACGTCTTCAACTTCGGATGTGTACATACCCCAGTCCTGGACAGAAACAATTCGACGAACAAAAAAGAAGTTATCGTCCTGCTATTTCTATAATTTTTAGTTTTCTGTGGTTCCCAACTTCAAGGCGCAAATGCGAGCCGGTCTCCCCGTTAAAAACAATCTCGCCACAGAGCTCTCGCCACAGAGAGCAACAGTCCTACAAACAGTACAAATATTCAGTCACTACACATCACTCACTTCACTTCTGAGATATAGATGGCAGCACTAAAAAATCATACACAACACTAGATACGCACTCAGACTGTTAGGTACACGCACTTACACTTCCGGCACAACTCACTAGGTAGTAAATTGCTTATGGCAATAGACCTGAGTTGTGCTCGGTTTGAAAAAAAAATATATATATATATATTTCTATAATTTGTAACTTGTGAACAGTGAATCCAATAAAATTGAAACAAGTGATAGGTAGTTTATGAAGTTACTCTACAGCAGGGTGTTTTCACCCTTTCAGACACGGCGGGACAAATGGAAACTTCTGACGAAGCCCTCGGGCCACCAACTCACGTAATTTAGTGACATCTAAATAGAAAGGTGGCCAGTGAGGATCCGAGTTAAACACAGACCAAAATAATTGAAAACTTATTTATTCTGAAACTATTTCTTTTTTATTAATTATCAATTTCAATTAGTTCCTAAATAACTTTTTTCACTAATTCTGGAAAAGTTTTTAATTGATTAAGTTAATTTATTATAAAATTAATTTTAATCTGAAATCATTTTAAATGATTCTCTAATTATTTATATCGGTAATTCTGAGATTATTTTCCTTATCAATGCATCTTGAAATAATTTCTTTCAATAATTACGCAATTATTCCTTAACAAATTTTGAAATAATTTCTATCATTAAGTTATTTTTTCAATTTTCTTTATTTATTTCAAAAATTATTTCTTCCGGTAATTCTGAGTGATCGTCTGTGGAATTGCTTCTTTCATTAATTCTAGAAAAGGATTTCTTCCATCAATTCCGAAATTATTTCTTCGAGCCCTCTCCGGCCAGTGCACCGGTGGACTCGTGTGTGTTAAAATGGCATTGGTATGAGAACAAGCCAAGCTATCCGAGCATCAGCTGCTTCCAGATGCCAGAGGCTCAATTGTTTGATCTTCTTCCGGTCTTCGTCGTTCTCATCGATCGGTTTGATTTTACGATTTCTGGCGCGATTTCAGAATCGGGCGTGCGTCCCTTTACGGTAACTGTCCATGGTTGTGATAGAGAGGGATTGTGCTCAGTTTAGATGTGGTATCCACCCCCCCCCCCCTCTATGTCCGCAGTTTCTTTTGTCACTTCTCTCATTGCTTTTTTTCTTGAAATTTGAAAGGAAAAAAGAAAAGAATTGCAGATGCCGAAAAAGAGACGTTTCCTTTCGAGCATCACACAATGTTTGTTTCTCAGTAGATAAAATTCAGTTCCAAAATAGTTTTAATTCTTAAAAGATGTGGCATTGATTTTATTAAATGGAAATTTTATAACATAACTGACATGGATTTGATTTCATTGTAGAAATTTGATTTTATAAAGCGGCTAATTTTATTAGTGACGTGTCCTGTACTAATTAATTTTCAGTATTATTTTTACCTTTTTTGCAGTGGCTAATATCATTTTTAAGTTTTTTTTAACCCACGTAGTGCTGATTTGTTACGCTAGTCCGTCATTGAGAGCCACTCTTTCATCTCCCCCCCCCCCAGACCAACTGAATTCCCAGGAAGCATAATATAAATAGCAAGCATCCTGAAATTTACGAAGGGAAAATGACACTCATACACATAATTTTCATTCTGCAGAAGGAATTTCTTCCAAGAAGCGCTACAAACAAAGGTAGAGACTTTATTATGGGTACGTTAAAAGCATGCACAATATGTTCGTGAAGGAGTATACGGTGGTCTTTTTCTTTCTTTTTTTTGGATGCGCAATGGATCTTTTTTCTTCCCTTTATCACCCAAAACAGGACACGTTTGATTATTTTATTACAACTTGGTGAGTGCGTGTGTGTGGTAATCTTTGGGGGGGGGGGGGGGATGCACGAAAATCCTTCATCACGACGGTCATTACTATAACTATGTTTAGGCCTGATGAAGAGGTCATTTCCAATTCGCACGCTAACCCCTAGAAGATACTTGGTCTGTAGTTGGATGGGATAAATTCACCGACATATGAATACGCTTACTAATTCTTAATTAATAAATTATTCGACAATTACTTAGAATTGTTTTTCAAGTAATTTTCACTTTACTAAATATATAAGGTATCCCGTAAATTCGTAAATACAGTAAAACCTCGTTAAGTCGTCACCCTGATAAGTCGTCACTCCGGATAAGTCGTAATTTTTCTTCAGACCCTTCCAGCTCCCATAGACCACAATGTTATTAAACCCTCGTTTACTCGTCGCTAATTTCGGTCAAGTCGTCACTATGAAAAAGTTTGAGAAAGAGGAACAGACTATTTTTATGGCTCCCATTAAAAAAAAGAGCTTGTTAACAGCATTGCCATGTGCTTAAAAGTCACCATAAAATCCTATATACCCAAACCGAACAGTTTAAGTAACGAAAGTTACGCTGGGGAAGTTCATTTGCCGAATAAGGATTTTGGAACGTTGGGGACTGTTCAAGCTAGATCTCATTTCTGTCTGGGCTCCATTAGAGAAACTGGACAAACCGCGAGACACCCAAGCCCTATCGCAAGAAGCAACGTAAGCACTTCGCCTCCCCCCCGGGGGGGGGGGGCATCTCCGGCAAAACCAAAATTCATTGATACGTCAAAGATTACATATAGTGCAAGGAAATCAAAATTTATGTAAATCAAAGAATCAAATTAATCAAGTTAAAGTCAAAGTGCAACGCGGGCGCGGATAATAAATAATCATAGAAAGCATGGACTAATTTAAGACTTGAAATTTAAACGAAATATCTTTGTTCATTTTTGAATTTTCCTGCGACTGGCGGTTTCATAAGATATTTATTGTGATTTTGATATTGGAAGATAAAGCACTATTGGTGAAGTTGTTTTACTTCAGCTACTAATCGCTGGCCGAAGCCATACGAACGTTTTGGACGCACAAGAGATTAAGGAAATGTTCAGGTTCAATCACTCCTGTCGGACTTTCGTGCAACGCTTTCTATCGACAAAAATTTGAACGTTCTTTTCTGTAACAAAAAAAATCCCCCTTCGTGAGAATAACTCGATTTCTTCAATTTCTATGAATTTTTTAGCTTTTGCGAATTTATTTACCATAATTTTAACTTTAGTTAACATGGAATAAGTATTCGTAAATATTTTATTTCAGTTATTTTCTGAATCGCTCATATGTTTACAAGAACTGAGCAACATAATAGATCGCTTTAAATGTCGGAACTTCACGATTGGGAGAAAGCTGTGGGACGTTAATCCCTGTTTCGTGTTGGGAGCTCGGAGCACCAGATTCAAATAGCATCCGATGACGTCACTATACGGCGCCATTGCACGGGCGAATGAAGGTATTGTCTGAAGCAAAAACAATTGTCGCAAGATATTGCTTGGAGTAAATCAGTGTTGACTTGTGCCGCTATGCGGTCGCGTGGGCAACGTGATGCACTCACATTGCGAGTACCCAGGTTCGAACCCCACTGACGGCATAGCGGTGTTGGCTGGAATTATGGAATTGGTTTTATGTGGTTTTCTAACTTCAAGGAGTGAATGCGAGCCGATTTTCCATTCAAAAAGTTTTTCCACAGAGTATTACACACAAAGGCAAAGCATGAGCAAAAATATTCACATCCCCACATGACACAACAAGTAAAACGTAACCTGCTGCGTTGTTCACTTCTGAATTCGGAATACACGGATGGCGGCACTACTTGAAGACATAAACATTGCTAATAAGCAAATTTCACGTTAGGTTCACAACACACATACGTACATTCTAACTCAATCGTTAGAAATTCCATAGAGGAATATGGACGAGGTGCATGTGTGGTAGCAGTAGTGGTGTTGACTTGGGTTGGTCTTCCATTCGAGAAAATCTCTCCGCAGGGAGAGAGCAGGTAGACCTTCAACACGATATTTCCATAACATGAAAATTCAAGCATTTACCATCCTCACTTTAAAAATAAGATAGCTAGGTGGCATCACCAGCAAGAACACGAAACAAGCACAACTCTGACAACATAAATACATTAGGGACCCATTCAGAACCCACATTCCGGCATGTACTGTTTCGTTAGAAATTTCATAGTACGAATGTGCGTACGAAGCCCGTGTACGGTTGTAAGTACTGTGATCTCTCATTTATACGTTTCTCTTACTTATATAAGACGATTTTCTGCACTTCCAGTCAAAGATGTAGCATAATAATGTCATAACTGCCAAGTCTCCCAAATTGCGCTCGTGATCGTAAAAATCCTAGCATTTAGGGAAAAAAGTTATTCCCCAAAAATTTATCCTTTTACTAATGAAAAATCCCTAAAATGTTTTAAGAGATCCCTTTTACATTTATTTTTGTACGGAATTTGGATCCGCGCGAAAACCTCCCGAATTCACATTCTTCAAAGTTGGCAGCTATATATAATGTTATTTACTTATACATGTCTCTTTCACTCATGCATCGTTTTTCCTCGTTCCCTTGCACCGGCGCATAAGTAATAGGCCGAAGAGTTTACTGTAGTAATAGTAGTAGCAGTATTGACCCCTAGAAGAACGAATGCAATGGAATAGAGTGAAAGGAATGTGGAGGAAAGCCACAGGTCTATCAAGTCCAATTCCCCACTCTGATTGGCACAATGAGTTCCCTACACGTCATTGCAAATACTGTATCTTCGTCTTCGTACTGTCCATACATACTTTTACACATACAACCCTATATATTAGCTCTGTTATTCATACATGAAGCTCGTGGTTCATTTTTAAAATGTTTGTGGGGTTTGAATTTGGAGATTCTGCCAAGGAAAAACAAAAATTCTCCCTCCCTTCGTTCAACTGCGCTAAAGATAGCGAATAAAATTAGTTTGTACTATCCCTCGTTCTCGTTAATTTACACTGATAATTAGGAGGACTCTCGGGAAGAAAAATAAACGACGAGCTAATTACGTGAAATCCAAACGAGTAAATGGGAACGTTCGAATATGAACTCGTTTCTGCAAAAGAACAGTGTTTTGTCCTCCCAGTGATCGATTTTCGTTTACCATTTTTTTTACCTCCCCAATCAATTTTTTTCTTTTTCTCTTACATATAGAAAGGCGTGTGAAAATTATTCTGGGATTGGGTGGGGAACGTTAGTGCCGAATCAAAGTTAGTGCTTCTGCCACCATTACGAATAGCAAATAATCTATATGCGAGATATTTTTGTGCTTCGGTCGGGAAGGAAGGCAGTTTGCACAAAGGGAAAAAAAACATAACCCAGGTGCACGCGATTTCTATATTTCTATGCGTGCTCTATGTTATATGCGCCAAATGTGTTTGTTCCCCTTTGGCGATTTTCATCGAGGGAAAGAAAAAAATTAACGTTTTCTATTTGGTAATTTGCCGTTGCGCAACATCCTTATATTTTCCGGAAGAAACCTTTCATCTTATTTTCTACAATGATTTGGACAAATTTTCCGAGCTTCTCTCCGAAATCGCGTGCAGTAAAAAGCAACAATTCTATGAGAAATTAACAACACGTGGAAAGCATGCAATCGCAGTTAAATGCTTTGGCCGAATTACGATGGCAGATCAAAAATACGTATAGATGACACTTTGGTTTGTTAAATTAAAAATGCGTTAAAAATTAATGCGCATATCTCAAAAACATTATGCACTTTTTCACCAGAACGCATTCGCGACATTTTTCTCATACGCAATCTCATTTAGCTTTATTCTTCTCGACCGAGCACAACTCCGGTCGACACACACACAATCAATACAATCAATCTATAAACCTGTTACGGTAAATGTGTCAAACGGTAAATTATGCATAATCAACTAATCGTCTCGGTAAGTTTGTTGATTATGCAAAACTCCCAATTGAAGTTGGTATGTTCGATAAACACACATGGGGAAAATCCTACGGACATATATATTACTTAAATTCTCAGTTACTCTCGTACATATTTCATAATAAGATGTTTTCGTCATGAGAGGCCTGCGAAAGGCATTCCGCTTCCGCAGATATTCGTTGCCTCATTAAATAATTCTATTGATTTTATATGTACCACTTCATTTTTTTTCGGTCTATTTGCCTTCAATATTGTGTTTTTTGTTTCATGTATCCTAACGGTGATCTTATTGGTTAGAAACTCTCTCTCTGAATATGAACCAGGTTTCCGTACGGGGAGTTAGTTATTTTCTGTCGTACGCGATGGGTACCATACACTTATTTTTCCCATCAAAATTATGTTTAATAAAAATAAGCGTGAAAAAGAGAAAAACAGAAATTAATACCAGTCTTAATGTTGGCTTTTTTCACATGCATCAGCATGTGCAAACTAATTGTTTAACCAATATCACCGATTGAATTCCAGTATGTTCTATGTCGTCCTATGGTCTATGATCTGTATTATACATAGACAAGGACAAGCCGGGGGGGGGGGACTTTAATCGCGATAATCATTTTCCGTCGAGTCCTACCAGTGCTCTGTTGGTAGGATTGCAGCACCCGGTTTACAAGTTGACTCGTAACAGTTTAGCTGGCATCATAATTACCAATACAACCTGAGGATTATACATAATCACTAGCAAGTGTGATAAATTCGCAATACTGTATATCAGTCGTTCTCAATGTTTTGTCACTCGCGGCTCCGTAACCCTATTCGTGGTTCATCTGCCGCTCCACAGAATAGTTAAGTAGGTACTGTGCATTCATAAAATAACCACTTCAAAGCTTAAATAGACACACACACACACACACATCAATATTTTCACCTTGCCTGACAAACGATAGTGACTCCCCTAGAAGCCGCGACGCACACTTTGGGAAACACTGCTGCATATGAACGAAATTTGTAAAACTTACGAAAATGATGAGTGATTATGCCAGATCTATCACATGTACTGTAATATATGTCATTCGCGGTAAAGTAAGAGGTCAAGATCTCAAAGGTAAATACACTCATATTCACACACAAGGTCCATAAATTAAAGATATTTCAGAATCGCACGGAAATCGAAATCTAAAGTAAAAATTTCACCTGCAGAATTATCACACACATCTGCAAGAATGATATGCAAATTTCGGGAAGCCACCAGATGATGCCGATAGTACGTCACAATAACGAGAGTGTAAGAGGGGGTTATACACTGAAGAGCCAAAAAAACTGGTTCACCTGCCTAATATCGTGTTGGGCCCCCGCGAGCCCGCAGAAGTGCCGCAACACGACGTGGCATGGACTCGACTAATGTCTGAAGTAGTGCTGGAGGTAATTGACACCATGAACCCTACAGGGCTGTCCATAAATCCGTAGGAGTAAGGGGGGGTGGAGATGTCTTCTGAACAGCACGTTGCAAGGCATCCCAGATATGTTCAATAATGTTCATGTCTGGGGATTTAGGTGGCCAGCGGAAGTGTCTAAAGTCAGAAGAGTGTTTCTGGAGTCACTTTGTAGCAATTCTGGACGTGTGGGGTGTCGCATTGTCCTGCTGATATTGTCCAAGTCCCTCGGAATGCACAATGGACATGAAGTGGTGCAGGTGATCAGACAGGATGCTTACGTACCTGTCACTTGTCAGAGTCGTATCTAGACGTATCAGGGTTCCCATATCACGCCAACTGCACACGCCTCATACCATCACAGAGCCTCCACCAGCTTGAACAGTCCCCTGTTAGGGTCCATGGATTCATGAGGTTGTCTCCATCAGGACACGTCCATCAGCTCGAAGCAATTGGAACCGAGACTCGTCAGACCAGGCAACGTGTTTCCAGTCCTCAACAGTCCAATGTCGGTGTTGTCGGGCCCAGGCGAGGCGCAAAGCTTTGTGTCGTGCAGTCATCAAGGGTACACGAGTGGGCCTTCGGCTCCGAAAGCCCATATCGATGATGTTTCGTTGAATGGTTCGCACGCTGACACTTGTTGATGGCCCAGCATTGAAATCTGCAGCAATTTGCGGAAGGGTTGCACGTCTGTCACGTTTAATGATTCTCATCAGTCGTCGTTGGTCCCGTTCTTGCATGATCTTTTTCCGGCCGCAGCGATGTCGTAGATTTAATTTTTTACCGGATTCCCGATATTCACGGTACACTCGTGAAATGGTCGCACGTGAAAATTCAAATTTCATCGCTACCTCGGGGATGCTATGCCCCATCTCTCGTGCGCCGACTATAACACCCCGTTCAAACTCAGTTAAATCTCGGTAACCTGCCATTGTAGCAGCAGTGACCGATCTAACAACTATGCCAGACACCTGTTGTGTTATATAGACGTTGCCGACCGCAACGCCGTACTCTGATTGGTTCCATATCTCTTTATTTGCGTACGCATGCCTGTACCAGTGTTTTTGGCTCTTCAGTTTATAAGTAATGGTGGCAAAGAAGTAAAATTGTTCACAAGAGTTCTGTAAGGCGCTCAGTGCCATAAGCGAATAGTTATGACACAGAGGATGCATGTGGATGATTTTTTACGTGGTAGAATTATCGGCCGCCTGGAATATGGGCGTACTCAGATGGAAGTGTCCGAGGAACTTGGAATTGCCCAAAGAGTTATCTCTAGGCTTTGGCAACGATTCCAAGATAACGGAATTGTCAGTAGACGTAACCACCACCTTCAAATTTGGGGGAATTAAGAGCTGCCATTTTGTTAGCACAAGCTAATACTCCCCATCTACGATTTCAGCAACTTGGTAGAATACATGCTTAAAAGAATATGTGCCGTCATAAAAGCCAGAGGAGGCCCCACACGATATTATTGGTGAATAGCAGGGTGTTTTTTTTGGTCACTGGGTGTAAACTTTCTGAGGGAAGAGAATTTCGGTCCTCTGTAGCTAAATGGTAGAGCGCTCACCCGGTCTGCGAGAGGTTGGCAGTCCGCGCAGAAACACGCAAAAGAAGAGGCATGTGTTGGTTCTCCGCAGAAGCAGGTTCCAATCAAAATTTTGACTGTGAAAAAAAAGTTTTTAGGAAACATCGATAGCCTTTGTAGTTTCCGAAAGATAAAATAGAATAAGCAAAATAAGAATTCATATTTGATGGCTCCAACATACACATAGCGAACAAAAACAAGAAGTTGGAAACATTGAGACATGTCTGATCTAACTGCACACTTAAGGGAAATGGCGAAACTGCCAATTTCTCGATGAAATTATGAATACACTTAATTTCGTTCAGTGTATGAAAAAATGTATTTAGTTGAATATTCTCTCAATCACGCTCACAGACCCCCGGTTAAGAAACCATGCTATAGAAGGAATAAACGGGGAAAACGAAATTAATTTATATCGTGACGAGACTGAAGGATTAAAAGCAATGAAATAATGCAGAGATGATGCGAGAGAAACTCGTCCCTTGCCGTTGAGCATTAGCGGGGAGTGGTGAAGCTACATCATAAGCAAATCACAGGAGAGGAAGAAATAGAATAGTTAACGTGTAACAAGTAAGTTGTAGAAGTAAAACCAGAGAGAGCATGGGAGACGACATAATTAACTAAGGTGGGATTCCACCTATTCTTCTGTTTCTGTTAAAAAAGCTCGCGAGAGGGTTTAAGCGATGCATTTTTTTATTCCCGAGAAAATCAATTTTTTGCTTTTTTTTTCGTAGATCGAGATTTTGGTTTTATTCGTTTACCTTATTGCCCAGCTATTTATGTACATCAAGAATGGGAATTTCTGGTTGTGCGAACCGGTTTGGGAGATGAACGGATTACGTTGCTCCGGGGGTCGAGTCGGGTGTAAAACGCGTATAATCACGGCCGAGAACTGACTGCGGCGCGGTTGCAGGCGGTTGAGGTTGGGGGGAACGCACCATCTATAGCTTTATTCTATCATCGCACAGATACAACCGCAATCGCTGGCGGCGGTTTTTGCAACCAAGAAAATCCACATTTTTTTTGGATTGTTGGGGTAACCGCGAAGCTGCCATCATCTATTGAAAAGATCTGAGCACCCTTATTACGGTTCGCCTGGACTCGCGGTTGCTGTCTTCCACTGTCGACAGAAACTAGTTCTTTGTTTGGCGCTCTTGCACTGATAACAATAAAAAAACCGATGAAGAAAAAATTAAATTTTTCTATAACCAATAAGATTTTTGCTTTCCTACATGAGCATACATTAAAACTCGGTCATAATGACATTCATAAAGTAACGTGATTACGCCGTTAAAACCGAGATACATATAAAACACCCCTTGGCACTGTGGCCCATGATACTCTTAAGACGGCTCTAGCATCCGTCCCGCCAGCTTCTCCCTAGTTGCGGCCCTGGCGCCGTATGTACAGGGTGTTAAGTCGGCCGGGATAACAAGTTCGGAGGGGCGGCAAATTTTAGTAATTCGTGGTCAGGAAGTGAAAAAGGCATTCAAATAGCCAGCACGTGGCAAAGCCATAAATCTATGTCTGCAAACGGATTTAGTAAGAAGCATTTAAATGATTTCGTAAGAAGGACATTACGTTCCCTTCGTGTCACCGCATCCATCTGGAGAAAATCATCTTCTGATAACTGATCGGGAAAAATTATAAACGAAGAAGTTTTTATGAAGTTTTTCGTTGCCACGGTTCTTTGTGTTCATCAGAACGAATCCACTAATGATCTATTGATGGATCTTCTTAGTATTATGATTGTTATCATGATTGAATAAATTAAAATAAAATATCATATGGTCCAGTGGTTGTCAAATTTTTTGTTAGCCAATGGCCCTTTGCCCCATATTTTCTTCTCTTGCTGCCCCCCTCTTTCCCCAGGACTTTCCTCATCCAAGAGCGAGACCCTTTCTCCTCATTGAATTCAATTTAATCAAAGCGAAATTTATTGCTCAAATATATATAACAAAAATGTCAGTCGCTGGAACTCCCTGGGACAGGTGCGGATCCAAAAGGAGGGGGGGGGGGGGATCGATCCCACGCTAACAACGAATTGTCTCGGAACAGTACGTCTGTGTTTAATTAATATGTACGAGAAGTTGCAACGAACCTACGTAAGAAATCGTCCCTCCTGACACATCAGAATAGTCCGTTTCCTGGCTACCCTGGGGCTACAAATTTGATTTTTTAGAGTTTTTAAAACATGAAAGTCTCAGAAATTTCATTCTGATTTTCTATCTGAACCATCAACAGAAATAACTTTTTTTTAAATAGGGGGAAAAGGACTTTTTCCTTAACTTTTTTTGGTCACGTGGGGTTTCCCAAAATTATACATAAATTTTATGATTAATTTCCATTAATTAGAAATTTAATGAATTGGAAATTTATTTTAATTACAAAGAAAAACGTGCTAAATTCATGTCAAATTTTTTGAAACTTCAAATAAATGTTATTTGAATAGCCAGTCATCATAAATATAAAAAATTGTGCGATTTGGTCACGAATTGTAAGAGTGGTCAAAAATGGGTCAACTCTCTTTTGGGTTGTCTTTCTTCAACTCCGAATTAATTTCAAACTGCAAATATTGTTACAGAAAATTAAATAATTTAACTACATGCAAACTTTTATCAGTATATACAGTAAAATTTCTCTTTTGCGGACACTGACAGGACTAAAAAATTCGACCGTGAAAGAGGGGTGACCGTTAATCAGGGGTTTGAAATACCTACTTTTATATATTATACAACTGTAAATTATTATTTGGCCGTAAAAGAGGGGGTTACTGCATCTGAGGGCTATCCGTTAAGAGGGGTTTTACTGCAATGCAACTTATGAGTACGAATTTGCATGATAATCGTAGCCAACTTCAGCATGGCGAAAATAATTTAGCCAATTCCGAGAGAGATGTCACGTGACATTAAAAAATAAAAACCCCGGTTGGTAACAGCAGTGTGTGTTCCACGCGAAATTCCACAGTTGCTGATAAGATTAACCGCACCAGCTGAACCGTAGTGTGTAGCTAGCGAGCTCCCATCAGCATTTGATTCATTTTTACAAATTCCAAATTCAGCATGCTAAGCTCACTTCGAGAGGAAACGTCAATCAAACTGAATATTCAAGTTTGTTTATTCTGATAGAAGAGTATATAAAGTATAGAAAGGAACACACACATGCGATTGATGACATCCATCTCGCAATAGAAAGCAAGCAAGGGTTAATTCTGGCCTTTTCTTCGTAATATCTATGAGGAGTGAGATTTTAAGTGTATTTTGGGAGATCAAAGATTTTGTGAGATATTCTACGAAAGATTTCA
This sequence comes from Pholcus phalangioides, assembly GCF_987345545.1. Lineage (NCBI taxonomy): Eukaryota > Metazoa > Arthropoda > Arachnida > Araneae > Pholcidae > Pholcus > Pholcus phalangioides. The sequence continues at coordinate 10,675,984 of NW_028301615.1, read as the reverse complement.
ATTTTCAAAGAGCAGTGGAAGGTGTCCAAGATCACTATAAACGATGGATGCACAAACTTTTCGGCTAGCGGGCGACGTCTCGTCCCGGAATAATTATGCTATCCTCCCAGTGAAATCTGAACTACTCACTTCTTCGAGAGGCCGTATAAAACAACTTTATCGATGAATATGAATTATTCCCTTGAGGCAAGGGTTCTTAACCTTTTTCAGCCGCGACCCAAAATCGAAAACTTCGTGACCCATGGACTGTTTGTTTTTTTAAATTAATGAAACCAATGTACGAATAAATGCATTTATAACAGAGAACTATTGACGGATTCGTACGACTCACCCAGGAAGACACTGCGAATCAGGTTTGGGCCACGATTCTCATTTTGTTCGAGAATCCCTGCCTTTAAATTGATTTGTACGACCTATTTGGGAAGATCCCACGAATTGAGTTTTAGTCCGTGATCCATATTTCAAGAGATCGTGGCTATTAGTGGATTTTTACAACCTATCTCGAAAGCCACCACGAATCAGGTTTGGCTTGGGAACTACAGTTCAAGAGCTCCTGGTTCTTAGTTGGTTTGAGCGACCCATCTTGGAAGCATGTGCGACCCAAGTTTGGGTCGCGATCCTTTGGTTAAAAACCTCTACCGTAAGGATCAAATAGAAAATTCATTTGAACGTACTGTGTTTGTAGAAAAATAAATGGTTAATCGCGATATCTTTGTTCTACAAAAACAACTACACAGAAAAATACGAAATTACCAATGCATGACATACTATGAGTGCCGTCTTCAGAGGATAAATATAAGCACCATCACGCTAGATCGAGGATCCGAGTATACCGAGGATTCCATTTCTAAGTTGGTTTCCAAATCTAAACTCTCGGTTGCTCAGTGGAGAAATACATGTTGGCTCAAGTGAAACGTCGTGGTCAGAACGACATTGATCCACGTGGTCAACGACGTTTGACTCGAGCAGAAGTATGTTTTTCCTCTGAGCAACCGGGAGTTGAGATTTGGAAACCAACCCAAGTTGGATCCCCGGTCAGCGCGATAGTGGTTCCATTTATCCATTGAAGACGGGACGCATGGTGCGTTCTTATGCATTAGGAATTTCGTATTTTTCCGTGTATTTGCCATTATCATTGTTCTACATTTGCGAATGCTACGTTTGTTTCAAATTGCTTCGAGAGCCGGCGGATGAGAATATATCAAATCGGCCCGATTGGCCTGGGGACCAGAATGCGTGTACTAATGATATAAACACTCGATTTCGCAGTTTCCGAACTGTGAAATATTATCACTGCGCAAAATTTACAGGTTTATAAACTGTTACCTTCTTATTTCTGACATTTGTTCCGGATACATCGAGGATTCATTGTGAGTTTCCACGAGAAATTTGACGCTAACGATGTGCGGTAAAGTCAAGTTTTATTGGCAAACGGAAATACTGAATTCGTTTCCGTTTTGCAAAGGGGAAAAAATTGCATAATGAGCATAGAGGGGGGGGGGGGGACGAGAAGATACTGTTATTTTTCTCTCCGTTGCCATCTCACAGAAAACAAAAATGAAAGCATAGATATAGTACGAGTTTGAGGAAAAAGTACCGCGGCATATATATCCATGTGTTTTGATGAAAACGGAATTCGTTATTGCGCTCTTTTTCCGCAAAAGAAAACTCATATCTCTTCTAGTTTTACGGAGAGACGAGCAGAGGAATCCAGAAACGCAATTTAGAAACTGCTCAGACCGATTCGGAAATATTTTCTCGGCATTTGTTTTTCCAGGCTGTCAGCCTTTGCTGACCGAATGTCACGTTTCGCCTGATGGGCAAACACTTTTACTTTTTGAAAAAATATGACGCGCGCATCAAAGTGTCTCAAAAGGAGTCGAGAGAAAATAAAATAAAACAAAACTATGTCGCGAGCGAATCAGTGAGAAACGCCATGTTGACTTTAGCGGAATTTCTCAGGTGAACTTGATGAGTCTCTTCTCGTTATTTGTTTTCCATCTGCAGTTATTTCGTGACCCGGAATTCCGCTGTCAGTCTACAGTCGGGTTTCGGTTCATTCCGAAGAACATTCATTAGCTGCCATTGTACTTTGAAAAAATTGTGGGCGCCCCTGACAACGACAAATAAATGCTGTATATACAGCAGGGGGTGCACAATCTTCGGCCCGCCATCTGGTCCACGAAAGTTGTTGTTCCTATAGAAAAGTATTAATACATATAACACAATATCTATAATTTTATTTTAGGTGACCATACTTTTTCTTTCTTTCATGACCAGACATTCCTTTCATAAAAATACGGGATATCGCCAAAAAAAAAATTGTCAAAATCAAGTAAAGTTGTCCGGAAAATTTGTCAAAGGCTAGTAAAGTTGCTATTTACAGCCAAAGAAAAGTTTCAATTCAGGCCCGTTATTTGGGGGGGGGGGCGATTGCCCTCCCCGGCTTTCAAAATACACTAGAAATGGTATATATATATATACATTGAGTATATGTTCTTTGTTCCCCCCCCCCCCCCGAGAAAAAATGAAATGACGGATCTGTTTTAATTAGAGTAAAAAAATGTATATGGGCCCGAAATATGTCAGGGACGAGATATCTCGGCCATATATAAATGGAAGAAACGCATTCGGACGCTCTCCCACCTCATTCGGTACTTTCAATGGTAACCCTGTAAAAAAATTGTATTTTTCTTCTTTTCCTTTACCTAGGCATGATCTTTTTTGTCTTTTCTCTTTCGCTACGCTTTGATGATCGAAAAAAGTATTGTATAACATACATAGGGTAAGAGTAGCTGGTAGAGGGAGATAGAACGTAAACCTACTCTCTTCTCCTCTTCTTTCCTTGTTTTCTCACGTGTAAACAATGATACTAGTTTGAGATTTATCTCTGCTAGTTCAACCGCACAATATCCATATTTGTTGCCATCAGCCTGAACTTTACCGCGTTTCCCTTTGCCCCTTGATTTGCACTTGCTTAAAATCGGAAGGAAGCCTCCTTCATTAAAAGAAATATGCATTTTGAAAAGGTTTAATGATTTCTACTGTGCCGTTTAAAAGGTTAAAAAAATCTATCGGCAGAAAGCAAGCAAACATTCAAAACGATACTTTTGTAAACACGAAAATTCAGTTATCTGTCACTTTCACTTGTAGTGCGAAAGTCAGCTGGCAGCACTTTTCTACATGAAATACGCATGACTCTGACATCATAAACACACAACATTTTCCGGCATACACCGATTTGTTCGAAATTCCCCAGATTAATGTTCAAGAGGGGCATGAACTGTCTTGTAGTAGTAATCGAGACATACATGGTTTTACGGAAGAGAGAAAACTGATTGTTCGATTTGTTGGCTGTTATGAGAGACTGCGATGAGTACAAATCTCTTGAATCAAATTACTCCTTACTTGTAGGTTTTTTTGTTAAATGAAGTGCCACTAAACTCCAGAATTGGGAAGCTGTTATAAATGTCACATTTTAGGTTTTGGTAATTTGACCGGTTCAACAACCTTCAAAAAGTCAGAGGAGTGAAGACTTTGGTGAATAAATGTAATAGCTGGATATGTTTCACGATGAAGTGGTAGAGATGAGCGAAGAGATCCAATAACAATAAAAGCGTAGCGCGTATTCGTGCCTGTATATCCGAGATGATGTATGCGTGGATGTCAAGAGGACAAGTCTCGCGTAGTTATATGGACGAGCATTCGCGCCTCTCTGTGATTCAGCGAAGCGAAGTGTAACAAGGCTTTAATTATGGCCGTCGCTGCTCTTCTCCTTATCGAGTCGCCAACATCAAAAGACTTTTCGGCACAAGTTTCTCGCGAATTTCCCTTCGGATGAAGGTGGCGAGAGAACGACTATCGGATTTGTACAGCGGAAACCCGAGCCCGTGGCGGCAAACTTCGAACAAAGTTCAAAATGATTTCCGTCACTCCAATAACGTCGGCTCCAATGGATCGAAATGCATTCATTTCCGGAAGTGTAAGACCCTTCGAGAAATGAATGAGAGAGTCTCACGTGCTACCCGAATCATGATGCCAAGCCGCGCATACACATTAACCTTTAAGCAAGTTGGCTAGAATAGATACGTCATAACTCAAATACTACGCACGCATAATGTTGAAACCTTAAGTCATACCCGGATTGAAACCACTCTAATTTCTATTTTTTTTTATTTATTTATTTTTTTTTTTTTTTTTCTTGATAAAAAGGAATAGTTGAGTGAAATATGTTATGTTGTGCTTGCTATACCTCGTAATTACCAATAATACTTACATCGAAGTACATCCGAACTTCCAAGTCCTATTGGTCATGGGCGAAGATACGGGGGGGGGGGCGTGGGGGGCATTGCCCCCAGTGTCAAAGTTTGGAGTCGACTGATCTAATGTATATACGTATATCATCGTGCCCCCCCCCCCAGCAATAATGACCGTGCCCCCCAGACTTCCAAGTCTATCGCCGCCTATGACTATGGCTGCTTAGATTAATGAGTTAGTTAAGTCGCGAAGATCTCGGTCGAGGTTCTTTTGGCAATTTTATTTTGCTGAAGTGTGAGCTTGGAGTTTTTTAAACTGTTCATACGCCTTTCGGAATAATCTCTTCCTACTCATGTTCGTGACTCCACTGGCGGTACAGCGGTGGTCGGCTGAAGTTATTTCTCTGTGGTTCCCAACTTCGAGGCTGGAATGCCGAGCCGATATCTCCGATAAAAAGTCTCGACACAGACAACGAAACACCTACATCGGTACAAATACTCAATAGTCACATTTCACTCATAGTTTGAAAAAAAAAAGCGACACACATTACTTGATACTCACTCAGACTGTTAGGTACACATGCACACTTTCGGCACAACACATTAGGTAGTAAATTGCCCGTGGTGATAGACCGGAGTTGTGCGCGGAATGAAAGAAATTCAGCTTTCTGTGTCTGCTTGAATAGCTGCTGTGTTCTACACTGCATTTCAGAATGCGTTTGAATATCTCCATGAGTCACGCCTCTAGATTCTTACTTAAATAAATAAATACACACACACACATATATATATATATATATATATATATATTTCATATTAGACTAACAAAAATGGAAAAACCACGTCCGTCCACTGTGAAATTTTTACAGAACTGAACATTGACTGTGGCATGATGTCAGGGATATTTAGTCCCTTTACGTACAGGCTTTTGGCAAGAAATTTCGATGATCTATATTTGAAGTATCGGTGATAGTTGTAAGAAACTGATTTCCTTCCTAGGAAAAGGAAGAAGAATAGGAAAGAAAGAAACAGAAGAACAGAAAAAAAAGTAATACAAACAGTATAGTAGAAATATGGGAGAAACAGTATAGTAGATTTCTATTTCGCCCCTCACTCTCTCTCTCTTTCTTACCCTCCCCTACCTGTCCTATTCCTCTCTAGTATATGTAATGTGAGGGGTTTTGAATCAAAGTGGTCCAAGTCACTAGAGTGCAATTTTTCGCAACAAAGCGTTTTTCCTGAAAGCTCCCAAAAAACCAAGTTTTCCTTGAAATGCCTTTTTGCTCGTGAGACTTACAACACTTTTTCTTATAAGACACTTAGAGGTGTTTTATCAGCAACACAACATTTCAAGGAAAACTGATGGAAAACTTTTTGGGAGCTTTCAGAAAATAACCTTTTGTTATGAAAAATCGCAATCTTATGACTTAGACAACTTTTGTTCTCAACCCCTCATATAATAGAAAGATAGATTGTGCCCTGTAAGGGCTAGCAAGGCCTTTATCTCATCAACCGTTCGTCGTAGAAGTGTGATTCTAATTTGAAAAAATGATCAACAAGCGTTAAAAAATTACCCTGTACCAGTTTTGAAAGTGAAAATATAGTGTGTCACAAAATAAGAAAAATCTAATTTTTTTATACGACCGCCCCACCCCGTGCTCTAACTTCCAGTTAGAAAGTTTTTGCCCTGTCTCTCTTGATGCCAAAGAAAATAAATCCCATGTTTCTAAGTGCAATATTCAAAGAGATATTTGAATTCGAAAAACGGAGGAAATTCGGGAAAGAACAGCGTTAAATGCGGGTAAAACGGTTTTTCCGTTTGTTTTTACAACAAAAAAAATTTTTTTGGCATCAGGACAGACAGGGCACCATCTTTGTAATACACGTGTCTTCGCTCATTAGCATAAAGCTGTGGGACTTATTTCTGAAATAATCAAATAATATAAAATAATCCAGATACGAATTTGTGGAAAATCCCTTATCATCCAGGTATTCTAACAAGCTCCAGATATTCGCATATCTTTCTGAATTTTCACGACATTTTTGTACATTGTATCATATAACTGGCAACCAAGTTATGCAAAAATAAAATCGATACTTTCTGCACACGCGCGATTAAAATTCATTTACTAAAAATACCCATATCTCATTGACTAATGAATTGCCACATTATAAATTCCTGCACAGTGTTTCCCATGTGTATGTAGTTTTCTGTGAATTTCATGAAAATTAATTCAGCATGTTATAATCGAGAATCATGAAAAGAAAATTGGAATTGGTATAGTACCAGTTTCACGAAAATGAACACAAGTATTGCACGGACTTGGTATAATATTTTGTGAAAGTTACAAATCATTTGTAGTTTTTTACCACACACACACACAAACTTTTTTTTTCCTTATTTAATTTTTTCTCGGTCCCCTAAATGCACTAGTGACTGGGAATTGTGAGTACGTGTATGTGCATATGGTTCACGTGACCGAAATTTCCGAACGATTTGCTCAGTATTTTTCTAAAAATTTGAGAAAATCTCTGAACTCCAAAAAGTACACGGACTTTTGGCAATATTAGTGTATGCAATAATAGGGGAAAACGAATCCCGTTGATTGAAAATGCTTTTTTTTTGGAAATTGATCGCTCAAAGTTTCTCTAGAAGAAACTCGTTGTGCTTCTTCAACTGTCGATCCTAAGAACTCCCCACTGACGAGAACATCGCCGCTATACGCATTACATTATTTATGAAAGCTAGAAGAAAAAGAGCCAAGAATTATATTCTATGGACAGACTGAAATATATTGATTAATCAGTATCTACAATAATAGTTGGAAAATGATTCTTTCCGACTTCGATTAAAGTGACTGATATGTTACCAAACTTATGAGTAGCTTTGGAAGTGACTGATCGATCCGAAAGACGATTATTCATATGGAATTCACTTTCGCGATGAATCTCGTCCTTCTTTTGATGACTTTTTTGCTCTTCCTTCTCCTTTTTGAGAGATCATTAATCTCCGAAACAAACCAAAACTTACTTACAGTCAGGGTCGATCAAATGGGAACCCGTTCACGAAGAGGTAGTATATACTAGATGTTTCAGAGAGAAATCACTCCCCAATTTCGAAATGATATCGTAACTTGAAATCAGTGATTGATAGATAGATATACAGAATATGTATATGAAACCAGACCGTCGAAAAGAACTCAAACGAGACATGAATAAGGACGAGTACTTATCATATGTAACAAACATACATCTGGTGAAAACATGCCGGGTCGCTTATGATGGCTTTATATTGCAACTATACCAATATGTCCTACTAGCACAGTGTTTCTCAACCGCCGGGCCCTGACATCATTCCTACCGGGCCACGAGTAATTGGCAGTTTCATTATTTCACATTAATTTTCCGTTAGCCGTAATGTTCCGCCGGGTTTTTCATTTACAAAAAGAAATGACACCGGGCCGCGGGCTTCCAAAGGTGGCTGATGTGGTGGTCGAGTGCTCATAGTGACGGACTCGCATCGCTAGGACCTAAAACCGACCACCCGCTCTATCCCCATAGGGGATATAAGTTGGTCACCCAGAGGGTTTGGGCCATGGTGGACGCCCGGAACACCAAACACCGAAAGACCACCAGTGGGTAAGAAGACACAAAATTGAGGTTACAGTAGGTAGGTGCTTTCACAGATACGCACATCGCCAGCAGGCCTCGAAGGGGCCTACGAAAAACTATAGACATTATATATATACACACACGCACGCACACAGAATACTGTATGCAACAATCAACAAAAAAGACACAAATGCAGAACAAAAACGCTATGCCTATGCAAAGGGACACAAAATACGACTGGGAAAAAATGTCATGTAGAAAAGCACTGTGCAAACAAGCAGATGAGCAAAAAGAAATATAGCGAAAATATAACATTACATGATGCAGTGATGCAGAACAAAACGCTGTACAAGTGCAGTGAATTAAAATCTGCATCAGAATTACAGGAAGCATATGAAAATATGACATGTACATGTAACGAAACTTGATGCAGAAAATACAGAGAATACTATTGTACATGTTATTACAGAAATTGACATTGACATGATGCTGAAGACATTACATTTTGCTAATGCAATAGAACGGAAGGTACAAAAGACGCAAAAAAGTATGATGGACTGTTTATTGCAACAAAATAAAAAAAGCAGTATATTAACTGATATAATGAAGAACACAAAATACATTGCGGGTATAGCATGATACAACAACTCATAATAGCAACTTAATAAATATTGCACACTACTACAACTAAATTCGGAGCACTCAAAGTATGAAACATAAATAAAAACACTACAGACATAGTACAATGAAATGAATATACACGATACAAGCGACAACATTATGAACAACGGGAATCAAGGAACTTCATTATCTGACAGAAAGCTTCGCGGAGAAGTCACTGTGTGGTGACAAGATGCAGAGAGACGACATTTTTTATTGACAGCAACGGGAATCAAGGAATTTCATTGTCTTTCAAATGCTGCACACAAAGGCATTGTGAGAAAACTGTGAAATATTTCATGTCAAGAGATCGTAGTCCGAGTCCGATGAAGGGTTGTTATCAGTTTGCGAGGGCGTTCCGGGTTCGAACCCCACCGGTGCCCCAATAGTGGTCAGCTGAAGTTGGTTTCTGTGATTTCCAACTTGGAGGCGCGAATGCGAGTCGATCACTTTTTTAAAAAATCTCGCCACAGAGAGTAACAGGCTTATAAACGGTAAAAATATTCAATCATTACACTTCACTGCTGAAATATAGATGACATCACTGAAAATCAGACATAATACTATATACGCAACCAGACTGTTATTTACACATTTACACAAATTCGCACTTCTGGCACAACTCAATCGGTAGAAAATCTGCCACTGGCGATAGACCAAAGTTGTGGTCGGATTGAAAGAAAAGAAAGGGCTTCCATATAGGGTGAGAACCACTGCTAGCGAACCGACCAAAGTCTTTTCTATTCACGAACGATGCCTGTCTTCTCCTCAAGTAGTTGGATGTCTGAATGTATATGACAATTTTCACTAAATAACACAAGTCTATTCTGGCTGCCTTATAGATTGCTTTGTTTGATTCTACCGCACCATTGGATACACCAGTGATGGGCAAACTACGGCCCCTGGTCAGATGCGGCCCATTTAAAGGTTCTATCCGGCCCTCCGGAGATTTCAAAATTTAGTATAAAAATGATCGATTTCAATAAGAAAATTCATTTAAGGGTTGTTTCTTTTTTGCATATGAAAAATATATTTGTGAGAATATAAATAGAAATTCTGCGTGATTTTTGAGAACTTTCACATATGCAAAAAAATGAAACACATATGCAATGAATATGCATAAAGTATTTGAAATTATACTTATTAATTTTTTGACAGTTGTAAAAGATAAATCATTGTCCAAACACCCAAAGATCATAACCATTGTATTAATAACTATATTTTGTGCAATTATTTTGTTATTTTCATTTAAAAAATTTACAATTTATAAAAATATTCATTATATATTTTTTCCAGTGATATTTGTGGGCATTTCCCCTTTGTAATTTCACCCGGTTTCAAGGTACAAAAAAGGCCCACGTTGCAAAAAAAATATAAATTTTTTTTCCTTTCTCTAAAATCCCATAGTTCATGATAATAGTAAGAGAATGGAAGGTAATTTAAATTTTATACGATGCTTCATGCAGTGTACAGATACTGTAAATTCATATTGGGAAATTTTACGTCAAAAACTGACTTTTGAAAAACAAAAGTTAGGAAACTAATGTTCCAAGGTAGAAGAGTCTCCCTTGCGTCGTATATATACAACGGTATTATCAATTCCAATAATCTTCCGTTCACAAATTGAGCTTGTAAATGCGAGGGAAATACGTACGGTCCCCTTTTGTTACAATCCTCTCTTGATCGTTGTGCGTGTGAATGAGTCTGCACCAAATACGAGATGTCGCGTAACGAAAACGGATTGCCATTAAATTAAATTTCGATAAACAATCGATGAACGCCTCATTAATGAGAATTTCTATCATATTATCGTTGTGTTTTCCGAGCCTCTCGTCAAGGGGAGGCGAAGTATCCAGACACTAATAATCACGCGTTTCGAGTAAATAATCGCGAAATACGAATGCCAATTACTGTAATTTTGTATTTTCGAAAAAGATATTTTGTTTATAATTTGCGATACGATACACACACACATTACGCTACTGTTATTGTTGTTATTTCAAGTAAACTCGAGTCTCATCCCTGACGTGTTTCGAAATCCTTCGTCAATTCCGAACGTCAGAGGTATAGTTTGTATCCCGCCTATTATAATTGAGGAAACAAGAGAGAGCCGAAATTTTTGATAAATACTTAAAAGTTTAAGAGGGAAATGATGTAGAGTAGCCCGTTTGTTTTGTGTGCGTGTGGGTGATAAAGCTGCCGCAGATGTTCGTGTTCGCCGTAATATGTTAATTAACTGGAACATAGATTGTTGCTACCGTCGTTGTGGCCACGTGATCTCGACATAGAATAACGTTCATCTCATCGATTTTGGTAATATATATAACGTTAGCGTTCTCGAGAAAAACGTCTTGGAAATGCTGATAGTGTTACTTACCAAAAGCTGATTGATGGTGATTCATAATATGTAGAAGAATTATTTATTTTTTGAATTGTGGCAAAACTATTTATTTACGGAATATATAGTCACTAAGAATATATAATACAAATACAACGCCCCAACAGGCAAAATGCCCAATGAGGTGGCTGATAAAAAGATGCCCATAAGCTACATATAGTTTTGTGTTCGCCTTCGATGTAGCCTCCATGTAGTAAAGCCTCCATTTAGTCACCAGCATGGTTAGGTCTTTCCCGTGATAGCAGAAGACTTTGACAGTGGTCTAATACCTAAAGAATGTCTGCATCCATTCTTTAAGCGAATGCTTATGTTTCGGCCAAAGGCAGCATGACTCCAGAAATGTGAATATTCTAGTGATTTATCACCACCAGCATATACCACTAAAATCATAGGCGTTCCAGAATTTTCTCGAGGGCGGGGGGGGGGTTCTTTTTTTCTTGCAAAATAACATTATAATCTTGGCTCAGGGAAGGAGGGGGGGGGGGTTAGAACTCCAAAATCCCCCCCGTTTGCGTACGCCAATGACTAGAATATTCACCACTGAAACCTATAGACTGTTATCCTGTAAGTTCTACACTGAAGAGCCAAAAAAACTGGTTCACCTGCCTAATATCGTGTTGGGCCCCCGCGAGCCCGCAGAAGTGCCGCAACACGACGTGGCATGGACTCGACTAATGTCTGAAGTAGTGCTGGAGGTAATTGACACCATGAACCCTACAGGGCTGTCCATAAATCCGTAGGAGTAAGGGGGGGTGGAGATGTCTTCTGAACAGCACGTTGCAAGGCATCCCAGATATGTTCAATAATGTTCATGTCTGGGGATTTAGGTGGCCAGCGGAAGTGTCTAAAGTCAGAAGAGTGTTTCTGGAGTCACTTTGTAGCAATTCTGGACGTGTGGGGTGTCGCATTGTCCTGCTGATATTGTCCAAGTCCCTCGGAATGCACAATGGACATGAAGTGGTGCAGGTGATCAGACAGGATGCTTACGTACCTGTCACTTGTCAGAGTCGTATCTAGACGTATCAGGGTTCCCATATCACGCCAACTGCACACGCCTCATACCATCACAGAGCCTCCACCAGCTTGAACAGTCCCCTGTTAGGGTCCATGGATTCATGAGGTTGTCTCCATCAGGACACGTCCATCAGCTCGAAGCAATTGGAACCGAGACTCGTCAGACCAGGCAACGTCTTTCCAGTCCTCAACAGTCCAATGTCGGTGTTGTCGGGCCCAGGCGAGGAGTAAAGCTTTGTGTCGTTTAGTCATCAAGGGTACACGAGTGGGCCTTCGGCTCCGAAAGCCCATATCGATGATGTTTCGTTGAATGGTTCGCACGCTGACACTTGTTGATGGCCCAGCATTGAAATCTGCAGCAATTTGCGGAAGGGTTGCACGTCTGTCACGTTTAATGATTCTCGTCGGTCGTCCCGTTCTTGCATGATCTTTTTCCGGCCGCAGCGATGTCGTAGAGTAAATTTTTTACCGGATTCCCGATATTCACGGTACACTCGTGAAATGGTCGTACGTGAAAATCCAAATTTCATCGCTACCTCGGGGATGCTATGCCCCATCTCTCGTGCGCCGACTATAACACCCCGTTCAAACTAAGTTAAATCTGGGTAACCTGCCATTGTTGCAGCAGTAACCGATCTAACAACTATGCCAGACACTTGTTGTGTTATATAGGCGTTGCCAACCGCAGCACCGTACTCTGATTGGTTCCATATCTCTTTATTTGCATACGCATGCCTGTACCAGTTTTTTTGGCTCTTCAGTTTATATGGTGCACAGAAAGTGTTGATTCTGATCGACTGTGAAAATCTGCACTATGATATTCCAAATAATATGAAACAGAAGTTTTGCATCATTTCCTTTCCACGTGGAACATGACCCGGTACCATTTGGGTGCTTTGTGACGGGCTGGATAATCTTATAGGTGGTCCATGCTCTTCAAAGTGTTGAGCACGGGTAGGCATTTAACTGACCAACCCCTATGGTATAAAAACACGAACTAAAGGCCGCAACTAGGATTTTTTCCGCCCGGGGTAAACATTATTTTGCCGCCCCCCACAACCCAACTTTAAAATTTGATAATTTTGTAACGGTGTTCTTTCTCCCCACCTAAAACTGCCACCCCATAAATTTTGTTGCATGGGGCAGATGCCCATCTGGTTCCCTCTAGTACCGGCCCTACTTGTTGTCTCTGTGCCCTACTACAGCTTAGCGAATATTACACTGAAAAACATTGAATTTTATAAATTAGGTCTTTCAATTCAATGGGATGGATAGGATGGATCATGAACTTTTAGTACACCGCCAATCGACTGCTTTTACAAGGGGACACCAGTATCGATTGGTGAGGGACAATGCAAGGTTATGGTGTCGCAGGGAATTTTTCTCTAATAGGCTTGTTAATAAATGGAATAGCTTACCCCCGGAGGTAGTAAATTGTAGCACAATTGACACGTTTAAAAATAAATACGATAAACATGTTGGGGTAAATCGAGAAGCTATTCATACTTAGAATCAGACAACCATAAGTATTCTTTATGGGCATTGTATGATATTTATCACGTGTATATATTGTTTATAATTTGTGTTAATTTCATTTTTGATTGGGTTGCTGTTTTTTTTAAATATATGACATCCATATTTTTATGGGCATCTTTTTCTCAGCCACCTCGTTGGGCATTTTGTCTGTTGTGGCAAAGGTAGGGATATACTATAACTGAATTTGAGGTTGTTAATTATTGGACGAGTAAAAGAAAAGCTCCCGTCACCATCTGCTGTGACCGAGGACAAATATCGGGTTTTATTTCGACGCTAAAACCAAACTCAAACAGTACATAATAAAAGGAAGAAATTTTTGATTTATGAAGCAACGGGAAGACTTATCAAAAGGAGCAGTTGTTTTACAAGCCGATGATTTGAAACAAGTTGAGACGTCGTGTTTTGACACGAGAACTAAAAACGCATCGCGATTTATTTGATTCCGAGTGCTACTTGGTGTTTCTCTCTCTTATCGGCGATTAAGTTGCCTGCAAACGTGAAAAATACGAAAGATAGGCGTAAAATAAAAAGGACAAAAATGTATAAAGGATTCCTGACTTTATCGATTGAATCTCGTTTCGTATCCATCCGTCTGTCTCTTTCATCCTTCAATCGCATACACAGCTGCTGGCATTTTTATCTTTTCTTCTTCCGCGTCTCGAGCAACAAATACGCTACCTTTTCTTTTCGTATTCCCGAGACTTTTGTCCATTTCTCTTTTTCAACGCAGAAGTAGTATTCATTCAGACTTGAGAATGATTTACGATCCGAAGAGTCATCCCGCGATCGGAATTCCATTCGTCTCTCGTTCGATTTCCACCAAATACCTACTCTCTATTGCTCTCTGCCCCTCTTTTTTCTTTTCTTTTTCTGTCATACGACTGTCTTTTTTTCTTTTGGTGATCTAGAAGTTATTTATATCTGCCTCAGAGCGAACTTTCTCTTCGAGTGAGACAACGTTTTCATCCCGTTTGAGATCACGTGGCCGAGATGATGCAAAAAAACAATCTTCCTATTACAATTAATAAAGTGATCACTGATCAGGATCAACCGCATTATCTGCAACACCAATACCACGCACATACACTTTCGTATTTCCCGAGCACAGTAGGCGTAGCATGATCATCTGCCAATGTCATGTGCTAATGAAGTCATCCAAAAAATCCACAGAAACACCAGCTACAGCGGAAATACAAAAGCCAGTGTGTGGAAGTGATAATGAAATAAATAATTGTTTCTTAGGCCATATCCACGCTCGTATACAAAGTCTTGGAACACGTGCCCTGCGACTTTGTATATGAGTGTTGACATATCCTTAGAAACCAAAACAAAATAGTTCAGGTTTTTGGATTATTTGTAATTTTTCAATTTTTTAACGTAGGTTAACTGGTATATTCTAGAAAAGATTGAATTAAGCGGGTGATTTCAACATTAAATTGAATAGAAAGCTCAAGGGGAATTTCAAAAATTCACATCATCCAAAAATTCCAATTAGCCAAGTTCACGTGTATAAACGGATCATTAGTTTATTTTCCGTAATCATTTACGATTCAATGGAATGAGACTCGATCTAAAGAAACGGAAGGGTGGCCCCGAACTCTTTTAATCCTGTTGCGGGCAGTTTTAGTGGACTTTTAGAGACAAGGCTTCGTATAATCAAATTTATGGAAAGATTAACATGCAAGGCTGTAGCGAAAGCAGATGGGGGGGGGGGGGGTAGGTACTTGGGGGAGAGGCGAAAAAAGAGAAAATGACTACAAAAGGTAAAAAGATGGCCAAGTCGATTGTTATGACTGTTATATCATTTCGGTCCCCCCACCACCTCCTCCGAACGGAATATTTCTAGCTACGGGCCTGTTGACATGGTTCACGTCAATAGTGATATATATGTTAAAGCGGAGTTGTTATTACGAGGTATATAGAGAATTACTCGCTAAAGAGGTAAAATGCTGGTGAGGCTTACGTAACTTCCATTAGCTCCTTCGAAATACCTCCTGTCG
This sequence comes from Pholcus phalangioides, assembly GCF_987345545.1. Classification (NCBI taxonomy): domain Eukaryota; kingdom Metazoa; phylum Arthropoda; class Arachnida; order Araneae; family Pholcidae; genus Pholcus; species Pholcus phalangioides. Next base: position 10,660,508 of record NW_028301615.1, on the reverse strand, counting down.
TGAAGAAAAGTACATAATTCTGAGATTTAATTTTAACTGTTGGTGACTTTTTCAAATTCCTTATTTTCTTAGTCTCGTATTTTATTCAGATTCACTGTTTTTTTTGGTGTACAGGCCGTGCATAATTAAAAGACCCTATTTCAAAGTAGCCTACAGGCGAAACCAGTCATCAGAAAAGGGTGAAATTTTGTGGAGGACTTCATGAAGTGATGGGAATTTGTTTCAGGAGGAAAAAAAATTAGTTGCGCATGTCGCCACCAGAGGGTGTTTTATTAAGAAATGACACAAACGTTTACAATTTTAACAATTGCTAGACGCTTTTACAATACTTACTGCAACAAAACATGTTCCACATGATGGCCATCATTTTCAGATATCATGTGAAATCGTAAGATGGCATGTTTCACAACTGGCTGAAGTGTGTACGGGAAAATGCTCAGCACGTGGCGTGAAATGCCACGTTACCTGCCAAATTACCTGTCTTTAAGGTCAGGTAAAATTGTTAGATTGGCACGACTTACTAGACGTTTCAAATGTCCCCACAGCCAAAAATCGCATGGATTAATGTCCGGGAATCGGGGAGGCCAGAGATTAGGGAAGTGCCGGCTGATACCACGTTCTTCTGTAAAATGTATTTTAAGAACATTCTTAGCACACACTGCAATGAGTGGAGGAGCTCCGTCTCGCATAAAGATTGTGTCTGCAAGGGTTGCAGAGCTGGAACAATTTCGTTCTGTAACAGCAATGCTTATTGCTTCCCGGTGATCAAACATGTCACTGGAACTGTATAACGTAACCCCTCGTAAAAGTAGGGACCGAGAATAAATGATGCAGTAAATCCACACCATACCGTCACTTTTGGCGAATGCAACGGAACCATGCGGATTTTCTGTTCTGAAATTCTGACGTCTAAGTATATGACGAAGCGCAAGTCAAAATGCGCTTCGTCTGTCCAGAGGATATTCCAAGAACATTCTGAATCTACCTTAACGCGAGCTAGAAACTGCAATGATAACCGGAGTTAAGTGCCATATTCATGGGGAAGCAGCCGCTGCACAAGCGAAAGTTTGTACGGATAATATCGGAGGATATTCCGCATGATCTTATGGATAGTTGAACGCGGCCTATCCAACGCCTGTGCTACACGCCTGACACTAGTGCTACCGTGAGAACTTGACGCTCTGTCGTATTACACCTGAAGCGAAACCTCCTGTACTGCGTCTATAGAAACGGGTTTTCTTCCTCTTCCAGGAGGAACAGCCAACGATCCTGTGGTTTCAAATTTCGTTATCTCACTCCGAAGGTTTTAACATTTATTGGGCCTGTTCAAATCCTCTTCCAAGTCCGATATTTCCAAAGAGCAGTTACTGCGGGATTTCCGTTTTGGTAAAACAATTTGACGAGAAAGCACGATCTCGTAAACTTATTGTCATTGTGAGCAGCAAACACATTGAGAAACAAGATCTCCGCGAATGTTTCTAGGTTTTATAACAGCTGTTGCGTGACATCACATAAATTTACATGTTTACTACAGGTATACAAAGTTCAACGCCCTCTGTTGGCGATATGTGCAACTAATTGTTTTTCCCTTGAAACTAATTTCCATCACTTCATGAAGTCCTCCACAAAATTTCACACATTTCTGATGATTAGTTTCGCCTGTAGACTACTTTAAAATAGGGCCTTTTAATCGTGAACGCCCTGTATATTGGAATTCAGATTATCTGTTGAGATCAAGACTGATGACCAACTCGCTGCTACCCGTTGTAATTTTTTGTATTTGATGTAAAGTACGTTCTGCACTTTAAGTGCAATTAAATGTTTCCAGCATTCATCCATTCGTTAAAATTTCGCTTGAGGAATATTCACGAGGTATATATACGGTATAGTATCGGTAATAGGATCAGTTCTCAAGAATTCCTGGCAGCATGAATGGTGTAAGACCAAAACCTAGATGAACTGAGCATAGAATTTGTATCTGAGATAAATCTTGTTTGTGTTGCTAATCTCTCTAGTGTTGCTGAGAGAAAAAAACACAACTCGCCTCGTTACAGAGAGTAGGGCCCTCTACTAACTTTAAAGAGATTTCACATCACCAGCAATAAGTACTGCAACTGTAGGAAGACTGGGCATCTCCACCACCGACGAATCAATGTCTTCCTTTTAAATAGACACACCGCCTAAGAGTCGAAACCATAGACAATAACTGTTCATTAAGAAGACACCAACGAATAAGACAAATACACGAAAATAAAATGTCCTAATGTATTTTAACACCAATGGGTGCCGTCTTCAGAGGAAAAATAACCACTAGTCACGATGACCAAGTTTCCCACTTGGGTTGAATACCAAATCTTAACACTCGGTTGCTCAGCGGAAGAAGTACGTCTGTTCACTTCAAACGTCGTGGTCAGAATGAAGCTGTGAGCCTGCGTGAGATACTAATGCAGCTGCATTAGTATCCAGTAATGTGAATAGATCCAAGACCGTCGCCGCACCATCAGTGTAGTCTGTCATCCACAATCTGTCAGAGGTTTCCCACAAGGATCATGCGGGGAACCTCTCTTATGGAACTTGACACTAAATCCACTATTATCATTGTCAGATGACAATACGCATATCCAAGCATATGCAGATGATTTGGTAATTGTCATTGCAGATTCCGATTTGAAAAACATCAATGACCGAGCAAAAGTATCACTCAAACGAATATATGACTGGCTATCCACACATCAATTACAGATTGAATGGTCAAATACCTCTGGCCGAACAAGAAAAGAAAACTTCTCAAACTAATCATGAATAATGAAAGAATCAAGCACGTTACGACACTTAAAATTCTTTGGGTATACCTTGACGAGAAATTGAATTTCGTCAAATATGCTTCTGAGCTCTCACGTAAATCCGACAGCCTTCTGAATAATTTACATCGTCTTGCTGGCCCAAAATGGGACATATGTCGGACATTCAGAAACATGTTATACAGGACAATCTTCACTAAAATCTTTTTGTATTGCTCTTCCGTTCGGTACGAACAACCATCTCCCAGGTTGCAAAGGAAATTGCGTAGCATCCAACGGCCATTCCTTTTGTATATAACGGGTGTCTATAGAACCACAGCTTCGACAGTATTATCAGTGGCAACTGGGATTCCCTCCTTGGATCTACTACTCGACTACGAAAGAGCAATAGCCTGCCTGCTGAGACTCCAACAAAATTTGACCTATGACGAACAAAAAATTACATATGAAAAATTTAAGGAACCCTCTTACTGCTGGCAACACCATCCAGCAGTACAGGCTCGTCCATACTAAATATCTCTCTCTGGTCTTCCTATCGAGGATAACAAAGAAGCAATATTTACCGATGGTTCCAAAATGGAAACCGGAAGAGCAGCTACGTATGTAAAGATCATAAACACATCAATTATTCATACATGGATATTACGCCTAAACGACAACAATTCAATATTTCAAGCTGAGCCGGTGGCAATACTGTATGCATTGGACTTCAGCAAAAACACTTCAACGAAGATTACAATTTACACCGATAGTTTGGCCAGTTTAAAAGCAATTTATGATGCCAAATCCAAACATCCTCTTGTGAGATTCATTAGAACTCTACTCATCAACAATGCGAATCTCACGCTCTCATGGGTACATTCACCAAGGAACCTTCGGAAATGAAGCTGCAAATCAAGCTGCCAAAACAGCAACACAGCCCGAAGAGCTTACTGATTACCCGCTACCAACATCATATGTAAAAAGGTTACTTCAATCTGTTCTCAAGAACTCTTGGCAGCAGGAATGTGTGGTCTCGGACCAACACCTCTACGAACGTCATATAAGTTAGACCTGAGGTAAATCTTAGTGTGTAGTCTTTCTTGTAGTCACAAACCTAGCGTGGCCCAGAGAGAAAACTATCTTCATCACAGAGCATGGCCCGCTACCAACCTACCTTCCATATCACCGGAAATAAATACTGCAACTGTGTAGAGATTGGGGATCTCCTTCACCAGCTCTGACAGTACACAAATTCACATCACTTCCCAGTGATTGATCCCAAACTAAAAAACGTATCATCCAATCGCAAGTTGTCTCGATCCAAACCAGAACCCTCATCGTGCTTCTTGAACAAAACCTACAATTCTGGCACAATAAACACCCCTCACACCCATCTACAGCCGACGACTCCATATCTTCCTCGAAAATCGACGTAGATTACTCCCCACCAATAACTCGCCGTAAGAGCCGAAATCAACAACAACGATTATTCAATATTGTACAGACCAGATATTAAAAATATATTGTATTATTTCCGAAACGCCCTCAGTATTTTTTCGATGTGCACATTTTTCTAGCTTGCCAGTCGCCAAGTGACTGAGTCACGTTCGATTTTTCGTCGCCAATACGGCAAGCCGCTGTGGTGGTCGAGTGGTTATACTGACGGACTCGCGATGCGAGGATCCGGGTTCGAACCCCACAGTGGTGGTCGGCTGAAGTTGGTTTTCTGTGGTTCCCAACTTCAAGGCGCGAATGCAAGCCGATCTCCCCGTTAAAAAGTCTCGCCACGGAGAGCAACAGGCCTACAACGTTATAAATATTCAATCATTACACTTCACTCACAATTTGAAGTATAGATGGCAGCACTGAAATATCATACATAACACTAGCTACACACTCAGACTGTTAGGTGTACACACTCACTTTGTTCCAGACGCTGCCACGAAGCTGATCTGGAAGAGATCTCGGCAACGGGATAAGTCCGGTGGCAGAGACCCTGGCGTTCATTCGCCAATACGGCAATTTCCTCGTGTGAGGGGTTCTATAGCAATACATGTGTTGGTCTTCTGGAAACGGTTTGTTTCCGAAGTAATCGATCGAGTGCTGGTAGGCTGACACCGAAGGGAGGGTCATCTGAGGGCTTCCTTTTATGTGCTGATACATAATGTACTCCGGCGGTAATATATCAGTTAGAAATTCGTCGGAATATGTACTGAGTCACCGTATCGGTTAGTAAGTATGTATCAGCGTTAGTAATTGGTTCGTTACAGCAGCTAGTTTTGAACAATATGTGCTGTGGATCGTAACAAGCCCCAGTATAGCGGTAAAAGAGATTATCCGGGGCATTGCCGTTATATCCGTCCGTGTTTTTATTATTTGCACCGTTGCAATCAATGATTCGAGCGAAGTAATGAATGTCGAAATAAACAGACACTGAGCGCGGAGGCAAAATGCGAGATGATCTGAACTCATAATTTCTATTGTTCCAAAAAGCGGAAAAACGTTTATACACTGCTGGCCACCGTAAATGCAACACCCTGAAGGAAGCATGCAAATAATATGAAATTTACAACATGCATTAGCGGAGGTGAGCTATGCAAATGATTAGAATTTCAGCGCAGACGCACATCACGCGCGCCTGTGGCGCCACTTCAAAGCGCTATTTAAGGCTTGGAGATTTCGACGATTTGAAGTACGGCAATTGTGTTTTTCTTGTGGTTTTTTCAAAAAAACGATCAATTATGCCTCGTAGAAAACAGCGATCATCTTTTGATCAAGTATCCGAGTTCGACAGAGGAAGGATAGTGGCCTACCGAGATTGTGGATTATCTTTCAGGGAAATCGGTAGTCGTGTTGGACGAAACCAAACAACTGTAATGCGGATATGTGATCGTTGGATGCAGGAGGGTACGACGGACCGACGTGTCCGATCGCATCCACCTCAGTGCAGCACTTCACGTGATGACGTGCGTATGGCAGTGACGGATCGCTCAGCCACATCACGAACCATAGCACAGCACATTCAGTCTGTACCGCATCATTCAGTGTCTGCGCGTACCATTCGATGCCGTTTACAGTAGAGTGGTCTGTCCGCAAGACGTCCATTGCTTCGTCCACCCTTGACGCAGAACCACAGACGTCTCCGCCGCCAATGGTGCGATGAAAGAAGGATGTGGACGGCACAATGGAATGGAATTGTCTTTACTGACGAGTCACGCTTCCGTCTGCAACACCACGATGGTCGGATTCGAGTCTGGAGGCACCGTGGAGAGAGGATGCTGAACAGCTGCGTTATGCACCGCCACACTGGTCCTGCACCGGGTATTATGGTACGGGGCGGTATTGGATATCACTCTCGCACTCCTCTAGTACGCATTGCCGGTACTTTAAAAAGCCAGCGCTACATCTCCGAGGTGTTGGAGCCAGTTGTCCTTCCTTACCTTCAGGGCTTGCCCACAGCCATATTTCAACAGGATAATGCGCGACCACACGTGGCACGCATTGTCCAAAGGTTCTTCGTCAATCGCCAGATTGAATTGCTTCCCTGGCCAGCTCGCTCTCCGGATCTTTCGCCGATAGAAAACATGTGGTCCATGGTTGCTCAACGATTGACCCAGATTACATCCCCAGCTGCCACACCAGATCAACTTTGGAAGCTGCTTGGTCTGCTGTACCCCAAGAACACATCCAAAGTCTCTTTGAATCAATGCCGAGGCGTGTGGCAGCGGTGATCTCCAACAATGACGGCTACTCTGGCTACTGATTTTGGCAGGAACCACACTTCACAGAAGTCTATAAATTTAATCATTTGATGCTTGGTCAATATGTTATCTACAAAATAAATATGGTTGCGATATCTCTTGTCTTTCTTGGTGTTGCAATTTGGGTGGCCAGCAGTGTATTTCTTCAGTGCTATTTGAATCAGCAATCGACAGAAGATAAACAAGCTTAATTAAACACGAGCATCCACCACCGGATTGAAACTTGGGCTATCATTCCAAAAACATACCCAATGATAGATATTTCAAGTGCTATTTTGCCTGTATAGCGGTAGTGACGGCGAATCCTGAAAAGATGTTTATTGAATGCCCGTGCAAACAAAATGCAAATGTATTTACGTGATAAGCGTGAATGAACGAGACTTTCGCACGAGAATGAATAACGGGGGCTAAATTAATACTTTCTGGCTAGTTCCCTTACTTCCTTCGAATGATATCACTAGAAATGTATCGAAGCGAACTTCCCCTCGCTTTCTTGCGAAAATTTGTTTGGCCGAGAAAAGTCGATTGATGATGTGTATATGAAAATAACACTCATTAATCAGAGTATAACTCTGTTGCTTCCTTTTCGTTTCTCAATGGGAAATGGAATTGTATTATTTTTGGTAGGGAACGCACTCCTCCCGGTAATTTAGGAATCCCAGACTGAGTGTTAATCAGGTAATTGGAAAATCACGTCTTTTAGTCATAGCTAATAAGCCTTAATTCATAATCATTGCATTCGAGAGAGAGCCCCCGATAATGAGATACGCGCAGCAGCAAGTCCCGGTCCAGCAAATTATTCACTATCTACTCCGTAATCGAGAAAATGTCAAAATCGCGGAACGCGCTATTCAAACTCTCCCATATTACACTCAGGGAAGAGGCGGGGCGGGGGAGGGGAGTAATAATTTAAAATCACGATGCTATATTGCGCTCACTCGAATCGGCAACCGGTCATGGCAGTGGTTCCCACTACCTCCTGGAAATACGATAAAGAGACTTGTGTACTCTTGGAATCACCTGAAAAGCGTGGGAGAACCTTAGATACAGAAGCCTACCCAGGATGGGGGAGGCATGCTCCCCTCCCTTCAAGATGATCAAAAATTGAAAACATATGCAAATATCTTTGTGAAAAAATCAAAGTTTGCAAAAAAAATACCTTTATATGTTCACCTCGAACACATTCCTCTACGGAATTTCTAATGAATTGGTACATGTCGGAATGTATGTTGTAAATGTATGTGTGGCTCTAACATGTATTGTGAATGCTGTATCTAACATGCGAGTGTATTTATGTTGGCGGAATCGGGTCTGTTTCGTGTTCCTGCTCGTACCGCCATCTGCCACCCATATTTTGAACTAAAGATGGCGAATGCTTTAATTTTTCATGGGATAACAGTATGGTGTCGTAGGTCTGCCTGGTCTCTGCGGAGGTATTCGTTTGTTTGTTTTTTTTGTAAAATGGAGACGAAAGAAGTTAGAAAATCACAGGAAACCAACTTCAGCCAACCTCCAATGTGCGTCAGTGGGGTTCGAACCTGGTTCCTCACGATGAGAGTCTAGCACAGTATTTCCCAAAGTGTGCAATATCACCCCTTAGTGGGCGACGGAATTCTCCGGGACGACGACGATAGAAGCTACAGATATAACATAGGATCCTATCGGTACGAGACTGAACTGGGGGGGCGTTGAGAGAAAAATATTTCTGAAGAAGAGGGCAATGGAATAAGAGAAATTTGGGATATAGAGGTCTAGCACGAGGCTCTACGACCGCACAGCGGTAAGTCAGTATGCAGAAAATCAAAGAGTAGCACCAGTATAACACGAAACAAGCACAGCTCTGATAACATAAACACGCGTTAAGGGTCACACATACAAACTCAGAACACATTCAGGTACGAACGGATTCCTTAGAAATCCCGCAAAAGAATGTGTACGAGATTCATGTACGGTTAAGTAGCAGTAGTTAACTTCCACGAGTTAGTTTCTTTCAGGTTTTCTGACCGACCGATGACCAAGCATAGGCATTAGTTCCGCACCCAGGACGAGGATTTTCCCTTTTCGACACGCTGTACTTCAGACCATCGGAATGTCAAGTCGTTAGGAATTTCCCGAAGAAGAAGCGTCGCAGCATTTTGACTATGCAGGAGGTAGCGTGCAACGTACACTTGAGAGAACTAATGTAATAGCGGCGCGAAATCTATTTCGTAACTGAATTACGGCGCAACAGAAACGAATGGGTTAGGAGAAAATTCCAACAAGCCCATAAGAGTGTTTTTCGCACATCAAAAGCGCCCCGAATAAAATAGCTCCGGGGGAGGGGGTTGTTTCATTCAATGGAAGGTTAAAGAATGCGAGAGAAGGAATACGAGCCTCCCTTAAAATATTCGCCTCACGAAGCATCGGACATGCATTAAGCTATAGAACGGGCTTTTGTTACTTTGAGGCCAGGAAGGACCTCCTCCATCGAGTGGCTTATATTCCGGGATATAGCCGGAAACCATTCGAAACAGGATCGGAATGGGTCACGACTGCGTCGTCGCAATTCTTTTCCATTCCCGAAGAGATATCTTTAAACATCATGCTCTGCGATTTTCTCAAAATTTGATACTTCTGTTGGATCATGAATGCGGAGAGGAAGAAACATAAAATGTAGACATCGTTTTCGAAGAATTCCCGGAAGTTTCAATATTATGATGTGCTACGCTATAGTATGGAAACTTGTCTCATTCCTCCCCGAGAGGGAATAAAGCGGCGAGCGAATTTCTTTCATGCGAGCATTTGGTGGACAATGTCCGCTTTCGCTCTCACCCACTGTATGTGCAGTTTTATTTGCTGGCGTCCGATGCAATAGAACATGTCACGTTGCGAAATGGAGAGAAATAATGTTCAATTCCACGTGAGCGGTATTAAGGTTTCTATTTCGCGTGAGCAAACAGTCGGTCGATATCCCGCTTAAACAGATAAAATCCTCTGAAACCAAAATTTCTCCCATAGAGACAATGTTACCCCTCTTGGTAGAATAAAATTTCAGTAACTTTTCTCCGCTTAAGAATATTATGATTCATTTTCCAACTGTGAGTATATGTGTGTATGGACCACAATATACATAATATTTTTATTAGATAAAGCATTTGAAATTATGGCAAATATGTTTAATAGTTAAGACATACAAAACCTAAACTCGGGGGCTCGAGGTGTCTAAGCAGTCTTCAGTACATTTAATTATCTAATTTTACTTTTGCTCCCTGTTAAACCAATATAGTGGATGCTAACTTTTTCAATGAAAGTAAAAATCTCAAAAGAAAAAAAAAAATCTGCACAAAAACCATGCGATGTCTTGAAATTAGAAAAAAATGAACGCGGGAAGTATTTGTGCAACAAATTAAGTTTTGGAAGCAATAAAAAAAACCTCAAAACTCGAATTGTCCAAAAATTGTATGGAATTTCGGAAGTTGAAAGGAACACCAACAAAAATTCTGATGAAACGGAAGAAGATTGGCGAAAGAACGGAAGCGTGATCAGAAGAGAAAGTCAGATTTCCACACTGGTGACTAATTTGTACTGCAATGGTCTTATGCAAAAAAAGCCCAAAAATGTTGTCTAATCAACGGCACCAGCATTGATTAGACAAGAACCAGAGGAAATCGCCAAAGATTTCGAAGACTGGAAATATTTTTGCTTCAAAAGGATAGTTACACAGATGGCAACAAGAAACAATTTAGTGTTTAAGGCATTGCAAAATACAGGGTGATTATAAAAAAACTATACCGACATATGGGCCCCTAACTATCATACCATTCACAGAAACTGAATGAAATTTTGGCATAAGATATTTTGAGGTATGCGCTCAAGAATGATATGGAAAACAACAGTGTCACTCTAACAGTTACGGTTACAGTGAGAAAATTTCGAAAATATCAAATGGCAATACCAAGTTTTTTGTATTGGAATGCGATCTCCACACTGAAAAACACTAAATAGCGTTGGAATGGCACCTGTAGCACGAAAATCCCCGGAACTAGGCAAGGAAAAAGTAAAAAGGACTTTGCCGTGCACCAGAGCATTAATGTTCGTTTCATTCGTCACACCGTTTCTGCGGCTGAGATCCCAGCCTGATTAGTCCTCCACAAGGTCATGTGGAAAATTTGTGAAACACAATAAAATGCTTTATTTTATGCTGCTTCTCTGTCCTCATTGGTTGTCCTCACTTTTAGCCTATCTACCGCCGGTGATTTTCATGCTACAGTTGCCGTTCGAACGCTATTTAGTGTTTTTCAGTATGGAGATCGCATTCCAATACAAAAAACTTGGTGTTGCCATTTGATATTTTCGAAATTTTCTCACTGTAACCGTAACTGTTAGAGTGACACTGTTGTTTTCCATATCATTCTTGAGCGCATACATCAAAATATCTTATGCCAAAATTTCATTCAGTTTCTGTGAATGGTATGATAGTTACGGGCCCATATGTCGGGAGAGTTTTTTTATAATCACCCCGTATATAAGAGATATAAGACATTTCACAAACCATACTAAACGGTGAGAAAGCCAAATTAAATTGATCTCCGCATATTCGGATATCCCGCTCAATCAGATTTTACGTGTTGGAACCATTGATATCAGTTTAAGCTATAGTTTCCCAAACTTTTTGTTCCATCGGCCCCTTCTTCAGAATTTTTTTCTCTCACCGCCGCAGCTCAAATGAACCTATAGGATCCTATGTTGTACCCGTAACTTCTATCTCCCCCTAGACCCATTCCATCACCCACCGGGGGTGATATTACCCACTTTGGGGGAACGCTGGTTTAAGAAAAGCCGACTCTGTACTTTTTCATTCTTGAAATATTTACGCTTTTCAGGAACTGCAGTCACAGAATATACACTCACTAAAAAGCAATTTTTTCCCCTTGTACTACAAAAATTGAAATTCGGGGCATGTTTTCGCTGCTGCCAGGTAATTTGAAAAAAAAAAATAGATGGTGGCATCTAGAGTTACATAATGCTTCTCGTTTTTAGGGATATTTGACGAAAGTAGTGTATCTGGTGCCACTATAACAACTGAATTTTAGATAATCGCTTAGCATCGTAGCAGTTGAAATGTTTGGGGATAAAGAATTTCCAATTTCTAACAAAAAATATCCAATGACCCACGAATATATCTCGGTACAAAAAACTCTGGTTGGAAATATAATTTACATTTTATTATATCGATACGGAAAGTCTCATAATTCGTCCTACTCCACACAGAATCACACAACAAATCGGGTATTCTGTATTTTCTCATAGACAAAAAATTACAGGTCTGGTGTATCATCACGGATGGAAAACCTTGAGAAAAAGTACGCAACATTTTGCAGAATTGGACGACTCGTGACAAAGTCGATGCAGACAAAATCTGCCATCCGTAGACGATCCCACGATTTCGTCTGTGAATGTGAACGTAGCTTTAGCCGGTCGTCCACTGGAAGCGACAACAGCCGACATGGGGCTGGAACGTCGTCTATTGAAAGCGACCTTTACACGCTACTCAGTTCCCGACTGCAGACGTGTTCTTTGAATAACCTTGAAGAAAATAGTGAAAAACTAAAACTTTTGAAAATATTTACTAAAATGAATTCTTAATGAAACATCTGAGACACAAATTCTGAGAAGGTGTCATTGTTCTAAATAAATAAATAGTAATATTTAATCGATTACTACTCTTATCACAACCCATAAACGGCAATTATCAAATGACAGCTTCCATATTCACGTGGGAAGAGGAGGGGGGGGGGGGAGCGAGACCAAAAGATACAGAAGGAGAAAACGGAGCGAATGGCGCGAAAAAGTAAACAACAATACTGCACCTGCGCAGATGAACGGTGTGGGATCCCGTTCGAATCGGAAATCTTCGTGGTCTGATGTAGCCGGAAATCACTAGCTGAAGATCGTTGCTAATGGACGAGGTTCTTTCTCGTGCTTTTTATGCAATGGCATCAGTCTTGCGAATACAGACATCTGCACGCGACTTGTTCGCTTCAAGTCACTTTCAATGGACGACCAGCCGTAACTAGTCGCCTGGCTAATTAATTTCTACGTGTGCCGATCGCGGTGCCAAAAAAATGAAGACGCGCGTGCTTTTCCCTTCGTATACTGAAAGCGACTTAAAGCGATAAACAAGTCGAGCGCAGATGTCTATATTCGCAAAACTGATCCGATTGCTCATAGTATGATAAGATGCACAGCGAGTCGAACTCAATAATAACAAACTTTAATAAACAAAACATAAAAAAACGACGGACTCACGCTCTTCGAGACACGTCTATCTCGTCGCGCTCTCATACTCCCACTGAGAAATAAAAACAGGCGACAATCATCATGTGCACAACAAGAAGCAGACGACAACGTCACAACATATCGACTGCAATAACACACACTCTCGGAAGACTAGATAGATAGTTTTCTCTGTTAGAACTTCCTTTTTCTCTTATAATTTCTCACGTAGGCTCTAACACACAGAAAGTACGAAACCCTCATCATTAGCAAGGATGTTCTGCTAGTGATTTCCGGCTACAACAACAGACGACGGATATTTCCGATACACTTCTTGCCATATCTGTGCAGGCGCAATGCGGTTTTTTACTATTTTACGCGCCATTCGCTCCGTTTTTTTCTCCTCTTGCATCTTCTGGTCTATCTTCCCCTTCCCGCGTGAACAGGACGCTCTTTGTCATCGGACACAATGCCGGCTGCTGCAGGTCTCGCCTAATGCCGGGTTTTCCTATAAATAGGTTTTTTGCGCAGCGTGAACCGAACTGGATCATTTCGCTTCGGCAGAAACGTGTTACATAATCACGCTACGCGTTCGTGTTTTCCTATCGTGGCGCATCAGATCACAGGGCGGCTATATTATAGTATATGGCCTTGGCATCAGCTACTCTGTCGTATGCATGCTCCGGTTTGAAGGGAAGGGAAATGACACAACAAAAATGAAGGGTACATCGGTGAACGCGGCGCACGATGCATTTGACTCCTCCAGAAGCAGTCGGCCAATCACGTCCGACGTAAAGCGTTGTCGTGAGATGTATTGCGCTCTGTAGGGAAACAGTCATGCTGCTTTTCTTATTGATGAGTGGACGGCGTGTCGCGCTGAGCGGTTCACGTTGCAGGCGGCACAGAAAGCCTGCTCCTAGGAAAACCCGGCTTAAGAGGACGAATCGAAACTGTCTTATCGTTACAATTGTGACAAGATCTGTTGGAATGTGTGAGCTGTGGATCAATTCGAATAAAGTACTCAACCTTTTTGTAACAGTGAACCGGTGAAAATGATTGAAAAATTTCGCGCACCACCGAAAAGGGGAGAAATAAATTGCGAACCAGTAAAAAAGTAAGTAAATGCTTGAAGAAATTATTTGTTTGAGTACCGGCAAAAATAGGAGAAATAATTAGTGGACAGACAAAAAATTAACTTTAAAAATAATTTGAGAACCGGCGAAAAATTCGTAAATGAGAGAAATAATTCAAGGACAGGCAGAGAGAATATAAGCACTTATAAAGAAACACTCGTATATAGATAAGAGGAAATAATTTGTAGATCGGCAGAAAAAAGATAAACGATGTATGGTATAAATAAGAAAGTATTTTATTTATCTAAAATTATGTACTAGCCATACAATTTGAAACAAATGGTTCGCGGACCGACAGTAAATTCCCATAAAGTAAATTCCCTTAAGCTGCTCCATGATGTTTACGACCCAATAATTGCAGCTTTTGAAGTACGTTGCAGAACATATCCTGCGTTGCTTTTAATTGATCTTTCGTTCGCCTTTTCTTGATCTTGATCTGTTGAAAATCTTATGTATCTACAGGGCGGTTACTATAAGTATCAACCACCCACTAATTATAGATGTGATTCCTAGTTTGAAAAACTTATTTATAACGCTTTAAAAATTGATTACGTCACTTCCAAATCCTTTCCAAGCAGTAACAGATGGCTTTCATTTTGAAAATTGAAATCTATGAGGGAAGGACATGATTTTTCGAAAAAACAATCAACAAACACGAAATATATAAAAGCATCTCAAAGGGGCGACAAACTTAAGAATGTTAAGTGCGGCGAGGGCCTGAAGTCGGTCTTTGCTAAGAAGGGCCCAGGGACCGCCCACTTATAATTACGCCCCCGAATGAAATTTCATATGAAAATGTGACCAAGTTCTGCGTGAATTGTGCAGGCTGGAATAAATTTCGAAGGTGTCAAAATATTTCTTATTAAAAAGAAAAGTAAATTTTTCAAGACAGCAACGGGTAAATAACAAACAAAATTTCAGTGCGATTAAAATCAATTGCAGTCGTAAAGAAATCAAAAATCTTCATTGCAACATCTAGAAATCGGTATTAAATATGACTGAATGGGCAACAGAGAGGAAAAATCAGGAGCCACTAATTATTTCGAATATGTCAATTCATAAAATAAGTAGCTTGATTAAAAGTTTCTAATTTAATCGTTGTTGTTATTTTATTGTTTCCACAACAGTCACAGCTTCGTCAAGCTACTATTTTTACATTGTTCTTTGGAGCTTTTTTACGCGTAACAGTTCCGATGAAAGTTTAAAATTACTCAAAATATATTGCCCTGTTTTATTGATTAACATGTGGTATAGGTAAGAAAACGATCGCGCAGCAAACACTATGCATTGCATGCACCTTCCCTCAGAAAATTTGACTTGATAGTAAAGGAGAGTAAATTACCAAATTTTAGCAAAAAAGTGTTGATTTTGAGAAAACAATTTTTCAAATAGATCTCATTTGGCTAACACTTTACAAATCTGGTGATAAATTTGCCAATATAGCGGACGAAAGCAACACGTAATAACAAGGTTATAACATCTTTCTACACGAAGGGAAAAAGCGCCAATCGTGAAAGAAGACTATCCAACTTGGCTTCTAACGAGATTTAAGGCCCCTTTCACACGGAGCGGATGCGGACGCGGATGCGGGTCCGAAAGAAGTTTTAACAATTGGAATATACTGCGCCTTTCAGACGAGCCGAAAAATCTCCGCACCTAGGAAATGTTCATGCGGGTCCGGACGTCGTCCGCATGTGTCAAAACCTAAGTGCGGGCTCCGCATCCGCACATAGAAGTTTTGACAATAGGTTTATTCGGAGCTCTTCACACGATGCGGATGCGGAGCGAATTCGTCCGCATCTTTGGCTACTTTTTGAAAGTGATTTTTCACGGAATTTTTTTAATTATTTGCCATAAATACCCTTAAAAACATCATATGATGGTCCCTGCTCATTAATATAATGTACCTACATACGTGTATCCCTTCGTTTCCTTCTGAGATTGAGATATAGAAACTTTAACTGCCTTTTGTCCATACTTAACAATTTTATACAATAAAACTTGTCAACAACGGCCACAGACGGGACCAAAATTATAAGCCGTTCTGTTCACTATGAATATTTAATTGACTAAATACTTTAATAACTTTTAAATTAAATTTAAAAAATTTAATTTTTTTTCTTTTTAAATTCTTAAAATTATTTAAAAATATAAATATCTGAAATATTATTTTAAATATTTGTTATTTTTTTAAATTTTTAATCTGTTAATTTTTTTAAACTTTGAAAAAAATACTTTTATTAAACAACGTTATCCACGTACGGTGTTCACTCAAGGCCGGATTAAGACGTTTGAAGACCCTAGCGCTTGAATATTTTTGGTGGTTCCCCCGATATCTACAAGTTTATTTTACTCGATATTCAGTCTATAAACTTGAAAAAATGAAATTTTATATTTGAGAAGTGAGACTAATCTAAGGATGGGATTTCACTCTAAAAGGTTTATGAAAGTTATTTTTTAAAAGAATTATTATAAAATTTTTATAGTGTAATCCGGACTTATTAGGCCGGGATTATACTATAAAGTTTTGTAAAAGATCTTTTATAAAAGTTGAAAAATTCAACCAATAGGCGCATCGGTTGCATTCAAGCAAATGCAACCTTTGTGACCATGTGATCTTAATGGTTGAATTTTTCACGTTTTATCAAAGAGCTTTTACAAAACTTTTATAGTGTAATAACGGCCTAAGACAGAATTGTGATGTGAATATTTTTAAGCACAGACATTTCGAAAGTCTCCACCCCTCCCCTTTTTTATACTTGCAAATTCTTTCATATTTCCTGAATTTTTTTTTTTTGGAACATCGAATGTTTTGGATGTTTTTGGATTGGATTTTTCGAACATTGGACGTGTTTTTGGAATTTTCTTTCATATTTTACCGAAAAGACAGATTTTTTTTCAAAATATTTTGAAAATATTTTAAGACATTTTCTCCCATCGACTACTTGTGAGGATCGGAATGAAGGCATCTTTACACCCATATTCTATGGGGCCCAAGATTAAACCACCAAAGAATGGCTCTAGGCTGCCTATGGGCACTGAATCAGGGGTGAAGGAGAAACATAATTACAAAAATTGTGAAAAAACAGTTTTTATGCACGAATTTCGAACTAAAGATGCGGGCGATTCGTCCGCATCTTCAGTGCTCGTTTGAAAGGGTATGCGGACCCGCGTCCGCATCCGCATCCGCTCCGTGTGAAAGGGTCCTAATATTCATTTTCAAAAATCGGTAACCTTTGCTGAAAGAGAAATTTACTTTGGGTGTTTGGCGCATAACAGGCAGTCACAAAACTGACACGTTGCAAAAATTCAAAACGTTACAGTGACCTACATATACGTCCGATCTTAAAACGGTAAAAATTTTCCGGTATTAGTTTTTCACTAGGAAGCACGTGTGGATATTGGGCGATCGATACTATCTATCCCGTATATCTATAGATTAGATAGGTTACGGAGTATAAAATTAATAAATACAGTCAAACCCCGCTATAACGAATTTCAATTGGACAAATGGTAGGTTCGTTTTTTCCGAAGCATCAAGTTGAATGGCAAGTGAATCACATTACGCAAAGTCGTATAAAAAAAAGTAAGAAAAATACGTGTATAGCAAGCATAGTGGCATCTTCAATACAAAGTTGTTTATTGCGTCTTGAAAGTTGTACTGATGCCTCCCATGGATATTTTCGTGTGGGAGACAAGAGAACAGCGGAAGTACAGAGCCAGTTACAGAAAGTAAAGTATTTGAAGGTATTGTTTGAAGGTATGTTGTTTATGGTGAAACACAAATGATTTTAAACTTTTAAATTGAAGGTAAAATGAATACTTTAAAACGTATAATTGCGTTAAAAAGCGTCCAATTGCACGTGGGAATTTACATATTGTACGTTCTTAAGAGATTGTCGCTTTTTCGATCGATGCGCGCAACCAAGAACTAAGTCATCACGCACGCACAAAGTAGTACGAAACGGTGTTGTACTAATTTTGTGGTCCGAAGAGAAACGTGACTCGCGGTGAATAATGAACATCCGGGAGATTTCCGCAAACATTCGTCGAAGAAGCTACAAGCGATTGTTTACTTTAAGGCTTTTCAATGATTCAATCTGCACCTAATCTGCGCCATAGAGGTGGTCTTCGCAAACCTCATTGAGCCCTCTGCTTCCTCGTCACAGCTCGGGCTAATGAATATTTCAGCTCGCGTGGACCTCGCTCTCTCCGTGGTAGAGATTCATTCGGTCTCCGAACGTCAACACCGTCTTATGGCCGAAGAATAACAAAACATCGATTCCCCTCCAACTCCTTTATCTTTTATTTTAACACTCACAACCACGAACATTACTGAATGTTCCGAAATAATATTACTCTAATTGAGAATAACATTTTATATGATCAATTCACCCGTTTCTAGTTGTTAGTAATAAATTGTTAATGTGATGAAAAAATTGGACAACAAATACGGTCTGAATATAATTTCACAAACTCGGTTTTCATTTTCTCGGTAAAGAAAAGGAGTTTCTAAACTTTTATCGTTCGTATCTTTCTTTGGAATGAAATTCAAATTTAAAATACCTAGCGGTACCTCTATCTAATCTCGAGGCACTTTTCTTGCACCGAAAATTGCCACGGTGCACTAATTGGGAATCAATACTGATGTTGTAATACAGTTAATATAATTTTACCCGCAAATTATATCGTGGTGCCTTTGACTTGGAAGTTAATATTCTTCATGACGGAATCAGGGGCCGTTTTCTAATTTTCTTTATGAGTTTCGTAAAAGCCAAAGAAAGAAGAACAACGAAAAGGCAAATACACGGGAAAATACGAAATTCCGAATGCATTTCTACACACAATGGGTGCCGTCTTCAGAGCATAAATATAACCACTATCACGCTGAACGGTGATCTTACTTGGTTACTAAATCTTAACTTCCTGTTGCTCAGCTTTTTTTCCCTCTGAGCAATCGGTAGTTAAGATTTGGTAACCAACCCAAGTAGGATCCGCGTTTATCGTGATAGTGGTTATATTCATACTCTCTGAAGACGGCAAATTGGAAATGCCGTATTTTTCGGTGTATTTGCCTATTCGTTGTTTTCTTTGTGTAATCAAATCATTATTCACTCTTCCCGAGTCCAGTGTGCATGTGGAGATGTCGCTATCTGCCTTCGCTCTATGCCAAAAAATGTATATCACAAAACATACAGTCAACACCATCTATAGCAAAATGCCTGCGCGAAACTCGTGACGTCACTGAAGAACGTCATCTCCCCTATAGCCATAGGATATAGTAGGCCGACGCATGCGCCATCATTACCCCTTTTTGTAATAATATATCCAATGGCTATGAGTGAGATAACTTTCTTCAGTGACGTCACGAACTTCGTGTGGAGACCTTCTGCTATAGATGGTGTTGATACAGCTCACCTTCATCACTTCGCAGCACTAGCAAAGCGATATGAAAGCGCGTGGAAAAACAAAACTGATTGTTATAAATGAAAAATATATAGGGAACGGTGCGATTGAAAAAAAAGCGAAGAAATAATCATTACACATACTGCCATCAATTTGCAGAAAATAACCATGAAAGCATTCCTGTTTCGAACGGGCGATCTATACGAATCCTCAGTTGCTGTTGAATTCAAAACAATTGGTGATCACAAGCATTGGTAGCAGCGACATCTGACGAACAATCGGACAATATAAACGTTAAGAAAGATCATGACTATGGCATAAGTCAGTGTTTCTCAAAGTGAGCGTCGCGGCTCCTGGTGGCGTCGTCGACCTTTGTCAGGTGAACTGGAAATGTGTTCGCGCCTATGAATGGCTCTCTATTTTTTTTTATGAATGCGTAATACCTGCAAAACCAGTGGTTCCCAAAGTGTGATGAACTGAGGGGGGTGGTCACGAGAGAGTCGCCAAAAAAGAAACATCCAAATAATAAATTCCTTTCTATTTTGAAAATAGTCAAAATTAAAAAATATCTTTACTTAGATAAGTTAATTATCATGTATAATGCAATGTAATTTTGTCAAATTATACTTGTACAATAATACTCCCAATATATCAAGTAAATACTTATACAGGGCGACAGAGGATTGTCCAATTTCAAAATTGTATATTTCTTAAAAATTAACAACACAGAATGTGATAAGTGATACCTTATACGTGATACCCCCTTATAAGTGAATATAAGGGGAAAATACGTTATATGAACAATTTTTGTCAATGATCGATTTCAAGTGTAGAATCATTTTGAAATCGAATGATTCTTTCGTAGTCACCCTGTATACGAAAATCAAGAAGCACTTCAATCTTGTATAAGGAACACCAAGTTCATCAGAAAACGAAATAAATATTAATATATTTAAAAAAATTGAATATCGTTAAAACCCAATAACGTCTGATTGAAACCGGAACAAGCGTTCCGAAAAGGGCTTTCATCGGACAACACATTTACTGGTAAAAAAACATCACAATTTCCAGAAAACGGGGCATATGGTCATCCTAAACTATTCTGGGGCGTCACAGGTGAACCATTAATAGTGTAAGAGAGCCGCGAATGACAAAAGTTTCGGAACCACTCCTATATATACCTAGTACGGGCAGTAATATTAAATGAATACATTTTCTCGAGAAGGATTTGAAAGTTCGAAACCAATGCATAAAAGAAAGCACCTCTTAATTGTTTACATTATTATTGTCGCCGATACTGTTCGGTAAATGAGGGGAAAAAAACAAAGTGACTCTTCGACAACATAATCTAATGCCATTAACATCGCGCTACACATTATCTGATATAAATTATACTTATGCGTATTAATTGCTATCGAATCGTTTCACATAATATCCTCGGGATTTAGAACCAATTTCATTATCACCTTTCTACGATTTGATTGCAAGTTCACGTTATTATCTATTCCGACAACACGACACATACAGTGACGTCGGAGCCGGGAATACTCGAACATTCACGGTAATCTGCGGCATAGGTCGGAGCACAGAATTGACTCAAAAATAAAAAAAAAATGTCTGCACGAAGCTCAAGACCAGCAACACTTCCGACGCCCCTGGATGCATATGCAATGATAGGAACAGTCATCGTATAACCATACAATAACCATACGCTGAATACATATGTACAGTGAAATGCCACTCCATTAATACTTAATAAAGTAAACCAAGAGTTTGCTTGTTAATGAAAATAATGAAATACGAATCGACTTTTAACGCGCCTTTACAAAAAAAAACAAAGAAAAACGTTCGACTTTATACGTCGTATTTAATTATTTTCACTCAGCGGTAAAACAATGCGTCCAGAATTCGTTAGAAGTTTTTCGAAAATCTGAGTTTTTCCTTTTCCAACGAAATAAACCATTTTATTCGTTTTGTCTCGTTCTCACGTGGTGAGAATTTCTTATTACAAACAGAAAAAAAAATGTTCTCGCTCGCACTTTTTCTCTTCCCAGTTTCTTTGAACCGAAATTCGAATTTGAAAGCAACCAATTTGAGAGAGAGATTCGAGAGACAAAATTGAGATGAAAATATTATGTTCCTTTTCTGTAGCAACATTTCCAGCCCCAACACCCCTATATTTCGTCGTTTTCTTTCTTGTTTTTTACACAAAGTACAAAATTCATCGTCGAGAGGGAAAAGCCGTTTTTCTCCCCCTCCAGTCGCAGTGATTAGGAGTTTGCCCTGCCAAGCCAACAGATGGCAGCACCGCATCTTTCATCCTCGCGTATTTGTGTCTCACATACACATACTGTACATTAATTTTACACGAAAAATAAAACCTGAATTTTTTTCCAGTTTTGTATCTCTGTTTAATATACGATACTTAGAAGGAAATCTAATCAGTATCTTGAATGGGTTTATTTTTTTTTCAACAACTGTGAATTCTTAATATCCGCGTTTGGGTAATTTTCTCATATTTCATCCCATTAATCGAAATCACCGAATTTCTGAATCAATAAAAACCATTTGGATGTACCTTCGTGATTACGAGGGATGTGACGTAGAAAATTAAATAACCATGCAGGGCAAAGCTAGGAGATTAATTTTAAAATTTTTAATAGAATCATATCCTTCTAATTGCCTATATGGGATCGCGTGAGCATCGTGTTCGATCCCTGCTGAATGGAGCGAAAATTCGCTGTGGTTTCCCTAGCTTTGAGGCACAAATGTTAGCCGGTCACCTCCTCGAAACAATTTCGTCACAGCTAGTAACTGGCCTTACCACCAGTGGTCGGAGCCGGGGTTGCTGTGAGTTCTCGAGTTATTGAATTGACGGTAGACGAATTACGTGTACAATTGGTTAGTTAACTCCTACTAATTTGGGTACATGGGATATTGCACTCACTCATACCAACTTTGCCAAAGGTCTTTTGCGAGCTCGGACCAGAGGCAATCAACGCTTTTAGAAAATTGTAAATCTCAAGTTGCGTAAATCGTTAAGTTGGTTTAAATTAAGATATATGCGCAGAGTAGGAGAAGAATTGCCTGGATTTAAAAGACATACGATCCAGTTCAGAACAGATAAAGAGGACTCAGACCTACAACATTTAAAATTCACGTATAAGACAACAGGCGAAATAACCTGCCAAGCTGATGTTACTGTATTCGGAAGACACGCGGCAGCACTTCTTTGCACACATAACAGGCATTCCTGAGAAACAAACTGCACGTTGGGTGCACAAAATATTCCGACATGTACCAATTTGTTATAAGCTCCCTGCAACTACTGCTACCTAACCGCACATTCACCTCGTAAACGTTCCTCTGAGAAATTTTTACTAGGTGTACGCGCGTTTTGATTAATAATAATAGATCAGATCGGATGCGATGTCAGGTTCTATTGGCTCGGATCTAGCGTATTTTCAAATGGCTGCAGATCAAGTTTCACAAAATTTTCTAATCTAATCAATATTCATCAATTATCGAACTGATACTATTTGACTATTTTTCCTCTCTTTCTCAGATTATAAAAAGGTTAAATTGCTCTCAGCAATGTAGCTCTTCGTAATGGAGAGCTTGTGATATCATGATCCTTGGTCAGTATTTCCAATAATGAACAAGACGTTTAGGCAAATATAATCGAATGCATATGAAAATAATAGGAAAAACAATTGTTGCCGCAGTAAGACACGATAACAACTGTAGAGTTTGAAGCATGCACAGATGTGCATTGGGAAAAATGTATGTACGGTCCGGAAAACGAGTCTTAAGCCTCAAACCAGGAGATTCGTTGAGTAGACCTTCCGGACGGGAAGCTATTCTTTATCATTAGCGAGAGCCGTATTTAGTACTTGCAACCGACCGTAAATTGAACAGACCTTAATCTCCCACGGGGTACATTCCATTCAATCTTGTTGCTCTCTTTCTCTGTCTGATTAGGAACTCGCAAAGGCGATAAGCCTAAATCACTCCGGAACCAACTCTTGCTCACCCCTTTTGCATGCCATGCCCTTTCTGTGTGCTGTCATTTTCTGATTCTCCTATATATACTTCCTTCTCTCCTGCACCTTCCTAGATCTTTCTATCTCTACGTCGTAGAAACAGAAATCAAAGAATAGTACTTCAGAATATATACGCAGTGTAATTACTTTCTGTGTCGTTTCAATCTATGCATTTCTTCCATTTTTAAGCAAAATAGCCGTTTTTTAGGAACACATGCAATTTTTATTTTGTTTTTAAGTTGCTATAAGTATTTTGGTGCTTCTAACTGAAAAATTCAATCTCACGATACGAATAGCAATCTTTAAAAACATATTCTTAAGGTAATTGTCATTGCAGTTAAGATTTTCCTTAGTTCTGTAACTTTTAATAGCTTTCAGAACAAAATGAATAACATTCATGAGTATCAGCGTCCTTCCATCTCTCGTTGTCACGAGCAACAGAACTGTTTCGAGCGCTATTCCCACCTTAAAATATACAAACTAAAAGTAAAATACTTGGCAATCGTATAGTCACTTCAGATGTATTAATCGAAGAATAACGATTCTCTTTTCCACGAATCTCAACTGCAACGCAATCATATTTGCTTATGTGAGACAAATTGCCGCGCGTCGCAGCATACTTTATTTCGGGTATTTAAAAAAATTTCATGATATTCAGTTTTCAACTTTTGGACTTATTATCAGATTCCAATGTTTCAGATTCAGATGCTTCCCTCAACCAGTCAAAATACACAGAAGGAAAAAAAAAGAATAGCCGGAAATGTGTGATGGACAAGAGGGAGACAAAATCTCTCACTTTTTTTTCTCACGTGCACTCGCTCTTGGGATTTTGAAATGCAAAGTTTCTTTTAGTGATTTAGTGAGCGCAAAGACACTAGTTATGAACGAGCCCCCTTTGAGATGTAAGAAATAAAAGACGCGTAGAGGACCCCATTTGGCAAGTTGGTGGGTGATCAAATTGGTTTATTTGTTAAATGATGTTTTTGAGATTTTTGACAGGGTGTTAGTTTACCTCAACGTGATTGTTTTTTCATTTCAAATACACTGAGTCAGATGAAGTAAAAGAAATGAACGTCTAAATCAAAACATTTCACATGCCTAGCTGAATTTCTGTATTGGTTTTTTATCAACCGATTATTATTTAAAAAATGTAAATTTTACAATCCCGTACATATAATTGTGTCTAAGTGTTGATGTGTGACATTCTATTTCGTTTGGGTCAGAAGAATTTGTTATTTGGGATCTTATTCTATTGTATGTGTTGTACAGTTGATATATGCTGCTATCGTATGCTCCCCTCATGCACAAATTCTACAATTCAGTATTTAATGTATCCATGCATAAAATGCATCTTTGAGTGATTTTTATCGACGATATACCTAAGTTTATATGAAACAGCTGCAAAAAAAATCTTATTTTTGAAATTACTTTCTCGCAATGCAATGCCCATTTCAAATCATCTTGTATTATTATGCTCAAAATTATTATTGAGTAGCCACAACTTAAATTGAAATGAAGTCCTGTTCTAGCTTTTTACGAGACTTTCTATTTCACTGTCCTCAACGTATAGCACAGTATCATCAGCGAAAGATATCGATTTGCCATTTATTTTCAATTTAAAAAAATCATCGATGCAAATTAAAAACAGCGATGGTCCTAGAAAAGATGCTTGTGCTACGCCGTTTTTGACTTCCTGAAATGTGCTCATTTTTTAATCAATTTTAACAGCCTGTTGTCTATTATAGTAACAGGTTACAAACCATTTTAACATATTGCCTCTTATTCTCACTATTAATTTTCTAGTTAGTATATCTAAGTCTATATAAGATTAAAGGCTCTTCTTAAACCTAGAAAGACTCCTATACAATATTTATTGTTATATACTTTATTTAAGTAATCATTTAATTCAATTATGGCCTTAAAAAGTATTTTTATTTTTTGAAAACCATATTGGTTACCATATTGATTGTGAGGTAATTTTTTTTACATTGCTCTATTTATAATAATAGCCAGATAGTAAATGTTCGGTTCCCTTAATACCTTTATTTGTCTTTGATAGCTTAGAGTATTTGTTCTAAAATGAATTGAACCTACTCTTTCTCGGTCAAATTTAAAATATGTTGCAGGTCCATATACTGTAGACTCGCAACAGAACTGTGGAGAGATTTTTTTGCTCCTGAATCTTTATTTGGACGGAACTGAGAATAAATTTGATACCGAATGTGCGGGAATATTATCCGATGTATAGATGCTTGTATGGATTTACAACGGTGAGAAAATAACAGCTTGGTGTCACGGCATTCATCGCCGATTCGATCCTACTTTCGCAACGCCCACACAAAGAACATGATACGCGGGAGATTTACGCTGTATTTGTTCCCGAAAGAGGCTCTCATATTTTCTACGTCCGAATTGCTGCAAGTTCGGACGCACAAATTTGCCCGATTTGGCCGGAATGTATATTTCACATCCTGAATACTTCCGGTGTCTTCGCTTTAAATGGTAAATATCCGATCCGCAGCGGTTTCCGTCAAGTCAAACTCCGTTGTAAAATATGAATCGATCGAAATAAATACGATTCCGCGGTGGAAGTCGTTGTTTACTTCGTTAAAGATGGAAATAATGTTTTTTTAAATTAATATTTAATATTTTAATACATCGCCAAAGCTAATTTCCACGGCATTCCGACTGTATGCCATTACGACTTATTCGGAAATGTAATTAAAAAGTATTCGCAAAAAATACGATTAGTTAAGAAATGCATCCATTCGCTCTCGTATAACAAAATGATAAGCACGTGAATTTTTGATGTCCTCCCTTTTGTGATTCGTTAACATTTCTGTTGTTTCCGTCGATGTTTAAAGCAAGCTCGGGATAGAAGAGAAACACGAGTATATAAAGAGCTTTTATCTTCGTCGTAGTCCACCGATGAGACTGAATAATAATTTGCATAAATGAATCTTTTACAACTCACTCGTGCTTTTATTATAATTCGTTTCTTTTCTCTCGAGGAAATTGAAAAGTCGATGTTCCAAATAATCTAAAAAGAGAAATAAAAAGTGCGCGGAAAAAACATTATTATATACTGCACAGAGTGAGCTAATAGTCTATATTGTGGTTTGCATAAAAAGGCAGTAAAAACTCTCACGAGCCACACACAGTCAAGCTTCTTTTTTTCGAGAATAACAAATAAGTTCAAAATTCACAAACATACAAACAGTGAAATAAATTCCACAAAAGACATCCTCTCAATTATAAATGACTTAAATTATGAAGCTAATACTGAATTTACTGTTAAAAAATGTATATATATATAGTGTGCGTGTGTGTGAGATTATAAAACAGAAACTTATACTACGAGTATGATTTCACATAATTTCCACCTCAATGTTTTTCAGATGCTATATGAAAAAAATACAGGGGTTAGCGAAAAAATAAGTTCTTCACTTTAGAGAGCTCTGTAGCGTTCGTTCTACTGCTCCAAATCATAGACGAAAGTTATACTATAGAAAGTTCGAATGATGCGCCATTTATTAAATAAAAAATAATAATAGCAAAATCCGTCGATAAGTGGCTCTGGAGCACATATATATATAGATATTAATATGTGATTCCATAAACTAATGTTGGATATGTAGCACTAAAGTGGCTAAATATGTTCCCCTTCATTTTGAACAATGTGCTCTAATCGTGAAACCATATTCTTCACAGCTGAACATAATAAGTGTGCCGAAATATCCAGAAAATGATGCGAAACACTGTCCTGTGCGGTTAGAGCACATTTTTCAAAATCAAAAGGGACATATTTCACCATTTATGAGTGTAATCATGCTCAATATTTATTTGTATGCTCCAGCGCTATCTATCGAAGGATTTTTTTTACTATTTTTTACTTAATTAATGACAAGCGCATCATTTGAACTACCTGCGTTACAAATTTTGGCTTATTTTGGGGAAGTAGAACGCACTCCAGAGCTCTCTGAAGTGGGAAACACATTTCTCGCTAACCCTGTGTATTATAATAACACTAATTAAAATAAGGGAAAATTCCCCAAAATTCGCGTAGAGGATTTTGAAAAGAAAGGTTAAAAACGGGAGATTAGTCTAAGAGCGAGGAGAGCGGTTGGATATTGAGTTGGCGCTTGAGCTCCGATATGGAGACAGACGAAGATCAAAAGTGAAAAATGAAGCGAGTGGACTTGATTTGGATAGATTCTAATTTGTCTATGTTGTTTTGGGTAAGAGTGGGGGGGGGGGGGAGAGGTCCCAGGTTTCACAGGCATAAGAGAGAGAGCAGGGAGGATATATGTCTGGTAGCACAGGTGACGGACATTACGGGTGGAGTTTTTTTAGGTTACGAGGAAGGAAAAAGAGTTTTTGGAGACATTCACCAAAAATATAATCAACGTGAAGATTCCAGTGGAGATCAGAAGAGATTATAAAGCCCATTCTATGAAATTATTATAATTAATTCTCTTTTTTGGAAATATAGTCAAGCTCGATAATAACGACCTGGTTTGTGACGACAGCGCGGCTAAAAAGCCAATAATTGGCGGTCGAGTTGATCTCCACAGAAAATAATGTGAATCTGAATGTTGAAGAAAGCGCAAAGCGACCTGAACCGTATCCTACGTCGTTTTTGCTTCTGTTTCTAACGGATTTGTTTTTCTTTCTTTTCAGAAATTTTAGAGTTTATCATATCTAGAAGCACGAATGCTCAATCTCTGGAAAAAAGGGGGGGGGAGAATTTCGCATGAATGTTTACTCTACCCACGCTACTCAATGGAAGTTATTTTCCTAAAATGTTCTGTAGCATGTGTTTCAATAGGGATACACATTCGGGTTTCAGGCAAAACTTAGATAGCAAAATAAGATATCAACCGGCTAATTAAAAAAAAAGGGTGATATTGGAATATTCGGTGCTTCTCAGCATGTGGGAGACGATATTCAAAGAATGTGTGTCTATTATTCTATCCACTCCTAACGATGAAAAAGTGATTTATGACACGTTCGACGTTTACACTTGTTCATTGATATGATCCGTAAACGGGACATTGACGTATTGATTGCCTCGTGTTTTTGTTTTTTTCAACGAACACTTATTTTAATTTATAATCTTAAAAAAAAAGACTAAAATCAAAGACGAAGATCATTTGCATAGTTTAACGATTGTGTTATTGTATATATATTATATAGACACCAATATATTTTTTAAATACATTTGAACCGTAAATACATTTTAATTCGCTGCTGATTTGTTGCAGCACTTTATCAGTGCCATTTGAAGCATTAATGAGCCATTTCACTCCCAATTGCCGAGAAAAAACAATTTACCGTGTTTGCGATCCAAATTTCCCGCATTTTTCTTGGTACATTATGGTCATCCTAATTACAAATTATCATAATAGCCAGTTGGCGATTTAATCTGGTGATCACACGAAGATGAGATTAGATTCTATGTTGACGATTTAAATTCAAGGCTTAATTTCGGGAAAATTATTTCTTTATATGTAGGCCTCTATGTTACGGTAAATGATAAATCGACATATTATGTATAATAACTGGTTATTATTCGTAGTTATCAATAGTATTGTTAAGTTTGATAAATTTATCACTTTTACTGGCGAATATTAATAATACCCACGCGTCGTTGGTAAATATGATAAATACTTGAAATTTGTCGCCTCTATCTGTGATTATGCATAATACTCTAGTGTAATTGGTGAGTTTGATAAATACGAAAAAAATTTCAAATGGTTCCAGTATTTGTGATGAATGTAGTTGGACAACGACATAATGATAACTGATTTTACGATCATGCCCCGATTTAGTGATACAATACACGCATGAACTATCATGTATCATGTAAGTACGATTTATCATGTTTACAAACGATGCGGCGTTTGGGTATTGTGCATAATCACCGGTAAAAATGATATTTATTTAACCAACGACGTTTGAGTTCTATGCATAATCACCAAAAGTGATTAATTTAGGGAAATTTATCAAAATTACCAAAATTGTCGGAGGTTACGCAAAATCGGATTAATTACATATACTGTAGTGTATATATATCACACTCAGTGTCTACTGTTGGACAGAATTTTATACTGAGAATTTAAATTGGTGAGTGCCGATTTTTTTTGCTGATAATTTTATCTTTTTGGTGCCTTATCAGAGGTGGCCTTTGCTATTGAATAAAATTTCCAGCTTTGATATCTCTCTGAGTTGTGTCCGGTCCTTCAATGTTCAATGCAGTTATCACGAGGACGTCAAAATAATGCCGAATGTTATCATTGCAAAATGTCAAGTACCGGCGCTCTGCTTCCACGAGCAGCAAGGTGCTCGCGAGCAACAAGTTTGCAATGCCTGATGTAATGGCAAGAAATCTCGCGATGAATTGAGCGCGGAGCACGATTTTGAATGCAAAATACTCAAGCTAACGACAAAATCCCGTTATTCACGAGAATGTTTTTACGATTCACAAATAACAAATCGTGCCGAAACACGACAAAGCATTTGCAGCATTTCGTTCCGCTCATCCTTTTTTTTTATATACACATTGTACGCGTTTCTATTATTTGTCGTTTTGTAGCGCGTTTTTGTTTCGTAGCGAGCATTCACCAAGTAAATAAACGCATAATGTGGGCCTTATGCCCTGCGATTTCCTTCCGTTCAAACAATAGCGAAATAAGTAAGCTTCAAGCAGTAAGTAAGTGGCATCGTCATAACGGCGGGTGCCATTCGAAACACTACAAACACTAAAAAAAGAAATTGCCGAAAGAAATTTGTTTACAAAGGCACGACGGTCTTATAAACATCAAGAAATAAGAAAAGAAAAAATTGGAAGAGGGGGGGGGGGATTGTCCCGTTTCAAAAGAAATTTATCGTACGTGACTTTTGCGATTTTTTCCACAGATATGAAATCCTATCTTCAGATATGAAAGAGAAGAAAGAAGCAGCGGCGAAAGAGGCAATTTAGTTTCGAATTTCTTATCTATTATTGCGCGTGGAATGCGAGCCTCGTATCTATCTATCTATCTATCTACATGTATCAGAACAAGGATCACAGAGAAACGGGAAAAAAAAGCTAGAGCGGAATTCCTTTGGAATCTTATATTATTATCATTATTATTATTATTATTGGAACGGAGCAATAAACTGATCGGCAACAGCGTTGCGACATCAATTTCTAGATGCTTTGCGAGCAATTGGTGATCAATAAATAATAAAGGCTATGGAGATGCGTAAGTTGATCTATCGAGAGAAATGATGGCGTATAGGGTAGGTTATAAGAGAGAAAAGCACGTGGAAAGGAAGATTGAACATTCAACAAAAAAATAATAAACGTAAGAAAGAAGATGAAATTATGCTCGAGGAAATTTTGGGAAGAGGCAAGAAAAACAAAAAGTGTACGGGAAAATTGCGAAATTCGAATTTTGAAGATGGAATCGCAATTTATTGACTTTTTTTATCTCATCGACTGACAGACCAGATAAACGCGACGTTCTCTTTGCCATTCTGAGCTCATGAATTTCGTGTGTGTGTGTGTGTGTGTGTGTGTGTGTGTGTACACATGCCCCATACGCAAACTAATTTATTTTTTATTATTGCCTCATTCGAAGTTTGAGGCCGAGTAATGGAACTTTTGATCGAAACGGATTTTATGGCGATCATTCGTTGATTCGATAGGACGATCGTTCAAAATTAATTCTCAATCCAATCCGAAAAAAAATAAGCGTGGCAGTCATGAAATATGCAATGCATACATACTATATCGGCTTCTTTCGCTACAACACGCAATTGATTCATAAAAGATGCCGTTTATTTCACTTTTGCTTTCTTTTTAAAATTGGAGGTTGGAAAAACATGACCACGCGTCTCAACACTCTTGGAAATGTAATAACGACCACGGTTGTAACGAAACCTCAGCTATAACGTCAAAAATGGGCTGATTCACGTGGAGAATAATGTTAATGAACCTTCCTTATAGCGTCATGCTCAGAGATAACCAACTCAGATATAACGGCAAATTTTTCGTGACTTTTGTTTCCGTTCCGATGACGTTTTCCCAGGAAATTCCTAAAATTAGAGCTGATCACATTCAGGGAATCTGATCTGTGTTCTATTTATACCTAACGTTGAAAAAAAAAATTTCATTACATGTGTTTAACTTCCGAGTTTCTCATTAACATGACCAATATGAGAAAAATTTCCGTATTTTTTCCTTCCCGACTTTTTTCAGACTAGCTTTGTCGAAAAATGTCCTGTTTTTTCAGCGAAGCTTACTTTAATCCCTAGACTTTACTAGAATCGGGGTCGAAGGTAATTTGCATAATTTACGAATTACGCCATAATAAATATGACCGTTGATATCCAATCGCATATTTGCCACGTTAATTTTTTCTCCGTGAAATACACTTTAGCAGACTTGCATTAAGTAATATTCGACAATTTTGCCGACGATCGACGAGATATTTGGCAGATGTTTGCCTGCGCCGCCTGGAAGTCCACGTTAGGGAGCTAGCCTTTGACTGTAAAGGTCCGGGTTTTTGGTCCCTATGTTTAATAACACTAACAAATTCCCTGGAGAGATCTGACGAATCTCTTGGGAATACGTGAGGAGCATGTTGCTTAAAAAAACTTGTCACATTTGTAATCTCAGTTTCTTTTATTTTTCTCGTTGATATATGGTCACTTTAATCATAAAATGTAATGAGAACTTCATCTATAGTATATTTGGTTGCATATTAGATTTCTCGTCGATAAGTTCTAAAAACGTCGAACTCGGTAATAGAACCTTTCTCCAAGGGTGATGCCACTCTCCGCTATCCATACGAAGGTTTTTCAACAGCTGGCTGGTATGAAGAGGAATTCAGAAAAGAAAATAATTCTACTGCCCTTGCACAGAATCGAACCCACGTCCTCTCATTTGCCGGTTGAGCGACTAGACTACAGGAGGACCATGTACGGTCCCATTCAGCCCACGCGAGCTCTAAGGAAAGATTGAGGTTTGTTGGACTAGCTTAGTGTGCTAGTCCGGCCAATGAGAGGGCGTGGGTTCGATTCCTCGCAAAGCTAGTTGAATTTTCTTTTTTCCCTGAATTCCTTCGCATCAGCCAGCTGTTGAAAAACCTTCGTGTAGCCAAACTAAAAAAAGGCAAACTCAGTTATAGCGACAACATAGGTTATAACAACAACTCTGTTATAACGACGAGAGTTCTTGAAACCTTTGATGTCGTTACAACCGTGTTTCACTGTATATTCAGTATTTTGGAGAACTCAAACTCAATATAGAAACATTCACAGGAATGGCACAGAATATTCGGGTACGGGTTCATGCAATAATCTCCAAAATATTTTTCGGGGAATTCTACCCCCTCCCCCCACTCAGCATTTTAACAGAGGGAACAGAGGCAAATGCTTGTGGGGGGGGGGGGGGGGGAAGGTTAATTGCGATATCTGGCTCAGTTAAATGGAAAAGAGATTCTCGAAGTGCGTATCATAATTTTAAAATGCTATACGTTAGTTAATTTATATCACATTAAGTTTCAACATTATGCTGTAACGCACTACGCGTACATACTACATGCTGCTTTAGAACATTTTCGATTTACCTTGGCACTGTTGGGCTGTGTATGAGCCTGTTATACGATCAAGTAGACCTAAGCGACTACTGATGAACCACACACGCACCTCGTCCACATTCCCTCGCGGAACAAATATTGGAATTTGCGTGTACGTTTTGTGAACCTAACGTGAAATTTGTTCCTGTATAATGCTTGCTAATCACAGAAAACCAACTCAGCCGACCCCCATCGTTGTGACGGTGGGGTTTGAACCCGAGTCTCCGCGATTCGAGTTCGTCACTCGACCACAGCAGCGACAGACCTAAGCGACCACATAGGGGTGCCAGAATAATGTTGACGCTTGTCGATCGGGTGTATATGCGTAACAACTGCTTATAGTTCTTCTTCGAGACAGAGCGGTTGGCCATGATCCGGTAAGGAGAAGGAGGTGCAGCAGCCCTAACGCATTTATGATATCAGAGTTATGCGTATTTTATGTTTGAAAAGCGCTGCTACACGTGTCTTCCATATTAGAAGTGAAAGTGCCCAATCAAATCAAGAGACCTTTTTTAGCGATATTATGCCGAAGGGAACGCGTGGGAAGAAATGTTTGTTGCCTCCACCGGGAATTGAACCCAGGACTTCTTGTGAACTAGGAAAGCGCAATGACCATTATACCAGACAGACGTGACCTTCCTTCCCTCAAAACACGCACTGTAGCGTGCCTTGGTGAGTTAGAGTCGTTGCAGCCTCTCTTAAATTTAGGGATTGGCCTCCAAATAATTGCCAAAAAATATTGAATTTATGCGAGGTTGCAATGTTTCTTCACCGCAAATCGCGCTATTGCGTGTGTTTCAAAAGAAGAACGATTGTGTCTCTGTGATATAATGGTCTGTGCACTTGGGCGGTTTGCGAGAGGTCCTGGGTTCGATTCCCGGTGGAGAAAACAAACTTTTCTTCCCAAGTTCATCTATGCACGATACCCAGAAAATGGGCTAGAAAAAAATACATTTCGAAAGTGCCAAATGCTGAAGTTTCATGTTTATACGCGTTCAAGTTCTGCAATACTTGTCTATGTGCAGGCGAGACTTCCCGTCTACGTTACGCGAAAGTTCTACAAATCAGTCAAGTGAAGTCAGAACCCAGCTCCAAAACCACGATTGTTTATCCCGTCACCAGGAAAGTTGACGTATTCGTGTAGGGGGTAGGCATAAATATATGTTTAGGTACAATTCAGTAATTTCCCGGACACGAGGAAGGCAACGGTACGAGATCTCGAGGTTACAAATAGTGTCTCGAGCGACAAACGGTTGGAAGAGTAATTACCGTCACCGCGTTCGCTAAGACGCCCCCGAGAGAAATCACGGGGCTACAACACGTATCATTTGAGAGACGTAGTCGCACAATTACCGCGAAGATTCGAACTACCGCAGAGAGTCTTCCGATAGTGTCGAAGTCGCCTCGCCAGGAAACCAATACGAATTCCCAATATCGCGAGTGGTGAATACTAAAGATTTATTACGTGTCTCATCTTATCTTCTTTTATACCTGCAGGACACTGAAACCCGACCTATCTTATTATCTACTTATCAACTTACGATTTGGTGGAGTTTGCCTTTCATCCTTTGCTAACTAGTACGGCAGACTGTTAATATGCCTTGGGATATTATTTTCTAAACTTTTCCTTCCCAAGTCAGGTTTTACCGCACAATTTCACTAAATTCATTTTTAGTACCTGTATACTGTATGCGACATCGGGTAATGTTTAAATCACCCCTTTCTGTTTCACTCTATAACTGTTACAGTGAAACTTAGTAATCGTCTTGGTAAGTCTGATAAATTATTCATTTTCACCGGCGAATATTCATAACACCCTAGTGTAATTGGTGAATTTGATAAATATGAAAAAATTTCAAATGAGTCCAGTATGCGTGATGAATGTAGTTGGACCCTGATATAATGATAACCGATTTTACGATCGTACCCCGATATAATGATGCAATACATGTATGAATTATCATATAGTACGATTTATGATGTTTATCATTGACTCGACGCTTGGGTTCTATTGGGTAAAAGTGGTTAATTTAGGGAAATTTACCAAAATGCTCGGCGGTTATGCATGATAATGGGATTTATCACATTTACCGTAACATAACCATGAGCTATGGATTGTAGAGCGGGAAAAAATGTTCCAAATGTTCCAGGTACAAACCCAAACATTAGGTTTTGTACCTGGACACATGTAGTCTACCCTGAATCATCAGGGACAACAGACAGAACAGGATTTAATTTATTTCGTCGTTTACCAGCCTAAGGCTGGGACCTGACTACGGCGCGGTTGGACGCGGTTGAGGTTGGGGGGGAAGGCATCATCTATAGTTTTATTCTGTCAACGCACAGATACAACTGCAACCGCTGAGCGCGGTTTTTTCAACCGAGAAAATCCACATTTTTTGGGACGGTTGGGGTAACCGGAAAGCTGCCATCATGTATTGCAAAGGCTTGCGCTCCCTGATGACGGTTCGGCTGGACCTGCGGTTGCTCTCTTCCATTGTCTATTAAGTGGTTTGACAAGGAGGGTGACGGGATTTCGGATGCACTGGACAAAGGAATTGCTCTCCTCAGGTTGCCATAAAAATGAGGGGAAAAGACAAATTCGAAGAACTGTATGGTGAAGTTCCATGCGACGGAAACTAATTCTTTGTTTGGCGCTTTTGCACTGATAACAATAAAAAAAACCAATGAAGAAAAAAAAATTTTCTAACTAGTGAAATTTTTTTGCTCTACATGAGCACACATTAAAACTCGGTTATAATGACATTCATAAACTAACGTGATTACGCTAAAACCGAGATGTATATTTTAGAACACTTGAATGAAATGCATTGGATCCCGATTATAACGTGTTAGCAAAAAACCAATTAGTTACCTCATCCAAAAGAGTACAAATTACCACGGGACCCAACCATTTATAATAAATTCATAAAAAATTAGAAGTAAAAATAATCAGACATTTGAAGGAATATATTTTTATATTTGCAAATTCTCCATATCAAACTTTTGAAACATTTATTAAAAGCCTAAGTATGAACCGGGGATGAAATATGTCCCTAAGAGCTGCATTGTGTGTGTGTTTTGCTTTCATTATTCTGTCCTTTTGGTATTAATTTTTGTATCGTATATGAATGTGGCTGTCTATCTGTTGTTTTTGCAATGAAAAAAACCCCATCTAGGCCAGCGGTTCTCAACCGGTGCTCCGTGTGAACTCCCAAGGGCTCCGCGGCCCTCGAGGAAATTAAAAAAAGAACCAGTAAATTTGAAAAAAATAATTATTAATATTTTTGAATAAAAATAAATCAGTAACTTTGATGAATAAATAAAAAATAGGCCTACGGGGCTCCACCATAGAAATTATATACTGGAAAGGGCTCCGTGGGTCAAAAAAGATTGAGAACCGCTGATCTAGGCAAAACGTTGTATGCGGGTAATATAGAAGAGTGCACTAAGACAATTTTCACACCTACCGTTCTTTTCAAGCAGTTTTTGATTTACAAAGCCGCAACTAGGGAGAGCGGGTCCACTGTATCGAGTGCTGAACTAGAGGGGGTGCCGAATTGCCCCTTTAACACCACTCCTAACCTTTCCTTACACGGGGACGCCAAAAGCTTGCTAGCTCCAGTTAAAAAAGTATCCAGCTGCGGCCCTGTATGTACCTTAAACCTTGCAACATACATACTGATGTACAGGGCCACAACGACATGCGTGGTCAGCCGGGGCAAGCACGCATTTTGGCGCCCCCTTTTAATATTGAAGGAGAGATGAAAGGTTAACATTTGCGCTCCTGTTTGGCTCGGAGTTCGGAGCATCAGTCAGTGCCGTCTTAACGCATGGGCCCACCCGAGCACGGCCCGGGCGCCTCAAGAGAAGAGGGGCCTTCCAAAAATGAGATACGATTGAAATTTTCAAGGATATACCATGTAGGACCTCCTAAAAACCACTTGGCCCGGGGGCCCCATAATACTCTTAAGACGACCCTGGCACCAGTCCCACCTGCTCCTCTCTAGTTGCGGCCCTGATGTCGTATGTACAGGGTGTAAAGCGGGCCGGGGTAGCAAGTTCAGAGGGGCGGCAAATTTGAGTAATTCGTGGTCAAGAACTTTAAATTATAACGTGAATAGGGGGCAGAGCAATTCGAATAGCCAGCACGTGGCGAAGCCATAAATCTGTGTCTGGAAAGAGATTTAGTGTGAAGCATGTAAATAATTTCGTATAAGGGGGTGGTTGATGATGTAAGTGACCTTCAAACCCCCCTCGCCCCTTTGTCATCAAATGTCCGCAAATCCGAAACCCCGCCCCCCCTCGATGCTGACGTAATACTTGAATCACACCAAATGAACATTTTTGGGAACTAAAAGGTCTAATGAGTATCAGAATGTTTTTTTAAAAAAATTTGATTTTTTACAGTTTTTAAAACATGAAATTCAGAAATTTCATTCCGATTTCCTATCTGAATTTTTTTTTTCCTGACCATCAAAAGAAATATATATTTTTTTTAAACAGGAGAAAATCATTTTTTCCTTGACTTTCTTTTGGTCATATGGGGTTTCCCAAAATCACAATTATTGTGCTTAATTTCCATTAATTAGAAATTTAATTAATTGGAAATTTACTTTAATTACAAAGAAAAACGTGCTAAATTCATGGCCAATAATTTTCTTCAAGCCAAAACTTCAAAAATATGTTACTTAAATAGTTTTTTAATATATATGTTATTTAAATTAATTATGATGATTCCAGTCATCATATATAAAAAAATTTGTGCGATTTGGTCACGAATCGTAAAAGCATCAAAAATGGGTCAACTTGTAGGTTGTCTTTCTTCAACTCTGAATTAATTTCAAATGGCAAATATTGTTACAGAAAATTAAATTTCATTACATGAATATTTTTATTAGTATATACAGTAAAACCCCCTCCTTTTTGTGAACACTGACAGGACAAAAAAATTAAATACATGTAAAAAAGAGGTTTGAAATTCATACGTTTTTATATTATACATCTGTAAATTATTATTTGTCCGTAAAAGAGGGAGTATCCGTTAAGACGGGGTTTTACTGCAATGCAGCTTATGAGCACGAATTTGCATGCTAACTGGAGCCAACTTCAGCTTGGCGAAAATAATTTAGCCAATCCCGAGATGTCACGTGACATAAAAAAATAAAAAAAACCCGGTTGCTAACAGCAGTGTGTTTTTCATGCAAAATTTCACGGTTGCTGATAAGATCAACCGCGCCAGCCGAACCGTAGTGTGCCGGCAGCCTTATGAGGCTGTCTGACGACTTACTGAGGCGTTCCGAAGAAGAAAGGCAAGTTTGTATATATAATGTATGCGTGTGCGTTTGGTAGAGTAAACGAAAGTTCAAGTTCAACGCCATCTACAAAGTACAAATGCAGTGTACTCCTATCTAAACAGGGAAAAATGACAAAGACAAAAAAATACGAATATTACTGGAAAAATAATATAACGAGTTTTTTTTAAATACAAATTATATATTGAAATAAAAAATATATGAAAAATGACACAGTATTATTATTATTAATGATACACACACAAAAGAAAAAATAATGGCGGTAGGAAGGTATTTATATTAATTAAATGCATAATTATTCTACTTAAGGTATATTAAATTTTTCAAATGCTTAGTTGTGCCAGTTCCTTTGATGCCAGGGGTTTCTATTAGGGATACAACAACATGGCACTTGGGGGTAATGAAATATTCTTTCACCTCTCCCCTCAAGTAAACTCACTTAAGGTTAAGGTGTTTGTTGGACGCATTCCACACACTGCAAACTTTATGTTTTTTACAGCAAATTTGACCTGGAAATAACCAAAGATGGATGGAAGAGAAGTAATGGTATATTATATAGCTGAAGTTTTTTTGCAGGAGAGAGAGAACTAAACTGTTTAAAATATCATCGTCATTGATCATTTTTGTCTCACCACGGTCATTTACTGCACACGAGGGCTAGTTATGCCGGGACCTACTATTTATTGCCGATTCCAAACGGCAGGCTTGTTTTTTATACTCATCCGAGAGGCGCTAACTCTTCGATATGAGACTCCCTGCGGTAACAATCGTTTCCTGTGGTCATGTCGCCGTTTCTGTTGTACCCCTGTGTCAGGAAAGTTTTCTCATAAGGACGAACCCGTTATCGAACTCGCGAAACCTCTGAACAAAAAAAACCTACTGTGTTATCGACCTGAGCATGCTCGTACAAAAAAGTTTGAACGCGCATGCTTGTCAAGCTTGCAGTCACGTGTGTAGCCGTCGTAACTAATGCAAGCACATTCTGACTTGGTTCGTTGTGGTCATTTACACGCATCATTTTTTACCTATTTTCATCTGCGATAGGCTACAGATCGAGTCTCATTAATTATTTTCAAATGGACTCCTCGAGACAAAAAGACACCGGATCACAATCGTCGATGGATTTCATACTTATGTTCATAAATCATTATCCAGGCCCTGATATTTTATTCAAAAGTATTCTTGGCGTTAGAAATTCAGGAACTCTCTCGTCCTTACCGTTAGTCTACAATGGATTATAACGGAACGACGGTGACACTTTCATTTCTTAAGTGATTTTCTTTTTGTTTTGCCGCTCGAGCTTCCTTTTTCTCCCTCGGGCGAGAAAATTTCCAAAAGTGTCGTGCTTGTCACACTCATTTTTCTAATTCGCACTTGCTCACGAGGAGGCCATTTTCATTCCTTCAGCCACATATTGTTGTACATATTCCTTATCTTCATTTTCCCTATATCTCTCATTATCTCGACTTATTCATTTTTTTAGGCTGCACCGTATGTTATTTGTATTCCCTTCTGAAGAAAAGCTACAATAATTTGCAGCCCAAAAATACGAGTTTTTTTTCTACATTAACACACACAAAAAAAACCACTCGTCACTAACGATAGCAGGAAAAAAAAAATGTTTCTTTTCATGGTGAGACTAATTACAATACTAATGGAAGGCTGCTAATTATGGAGAAAATGCGGTTTTTAGCCACGTGTGTCTCATTATATGGTGTGTGTTCTTTACTATATTTTATTTTAGAATTTGAGAACGAAAAGAGAGAGAGAGAGAGAGAGAGTGTGTGTTTCGGGAAAAAAATCTCCTACACACCATCGCGCAGAGCGTCGGTCTATGTACGAAGGTTTCGACAGGTGAAGGTTTTCGGTGCGAAGATAAATCCAGGAAAGAAAATTCATTTGCCTTTGCGGAGAATCGAACTTACGTCCTTTCATTTGCCGGGTGAGCGCCAAGATCACTAGACTACTCAAAGGCAACGAATCGTCTCTCCTTATAGATCGTGTGGGCTGAACTGGACCGACAGACTGATCTAACACCGGTCAAAACCTGTCGAAACCTTCTTATCAATAAGGACACCATCTACGTATAACACTGTGTGTGCATCGCATAACTTTGCGTAAGTATCAGATTCTGGGTTGCACCTCGAATGAAATACGTCACGGACTTG
Organism: Pholcus phalangioides; assembly: GCF_987345545.1. NCBI lineage: Eukaryota > Metazoa > Arthropoda > Arachnida > Araneae > Pholcidae > Pholcus > Pholcus phalangioides. Next base: position 10,620,018 of record NW_028301615.1, on the reverse strand, counting down.
GTGACGAATTATGATGTCCAGGAAACCGAGAACTTTCATTTTGGAAACAGGCGTGGCTTTTAGGCTGTTCATGCAGTCAGTGAGAGACGCCGCAGGGATGCTCGGCTGAAGTTAGTTTCCTGTGGTTCCCAACTTCGAGGCACGAATGCGACCCGATCTTCCAGTTACAAAACATAGAGCAACAAGTCTACACAACGGTATTCAATCATTACACTTCACTCATAGTTAGAAAAATTGATGGCAGATGGCGCCGTTGCACAGAAACAAACTTTATGTTAGGTTCACAACACGAACACGCGCATTCCAACATGTATCCAATCGTTAGAAGTTCCACAGAGGAATATGGACGAGGTGCCTGTCTGGTTTACTAGTAGTGGTAGTAGTCAGGTTCCGCAAAAAACATAATTCCTACAGTCCTCCTCTTTGCAGGCTGGCCTTCATCACGGTACTCACATTGTTAGGAAAAATCCAGCCACTTGCCATCTTCACTTCAAAATACGGAAGACAGATGGTAGCATCAGTATAGCATGAAACAAACATTAGTCTAACAACATAAATACGTCAACGTGCACACATACACTCACACAACATTCTCCGACAATTTACCAATTGGTAAGAAATTCCCCTGAGGAACGTTTATAAAAAGGAGATGCATGCACGGCGGAGAGTAGTCCTCTTCGTTGAGGGTAAAATCATAGGTCATACGTGCTCGATTCATGGCCTGCGGGACAAATGTGGTCTCTTACCTCAAACCTCATTTTGAAATAATGGACATAGCGACACATTTCCAGATCACGTAAGGAACCAGCTCACTCAAGAGAACTGTGAATATGCCACGGGCCACTTAAATGAACGCTGCATATTTACATATCATTTGTGTGCCCTGAGGTACAGTTCAACATCACTTGATTTACCCGCGACACATTTCCGCGGTACACTTGCAGATAACTTACGTGACCTGCAGTACTCTTCCAGATCACTCAAGGGGCCTGCATTCTCCTAAAGGTTCAGCATCCATGTGATGGGTAGTAAATTGTTACTATGGCGATAAACCAGAGTTGTGGTACTTAACCGTTTACTTGACTTGTTGAACACGACCTTGGTTGATCACCACAAAAGCGATTTACTACCTTTTTACTCTCGAAGAGGTGAGCTCGGTCGGCTTTGCGTTTTTGTTTTCGCATCGTTCCTACGCATCGGGGGATTAGAAAATAATTTCGTGAAAACGAGATTTTTACTTTAACGGTATTCGTTAAAACGTGATTCGACCGTAGTTCTTGTGTCGCGCATAATAATTACGTGTTTCGATGCTGGCATCTACCTTCAAAATGAGTGGTGAGAAACTACTGTCATTGGATGACTAGGGATAGACCGAGCTCATAGGCTGTCAGGAAAATTACGCGAGCATATGTCTATGTCTATTCAACGCGAATAAAATCCCGCGACACCATTTCTAAAATATGGTAACACGAGTTGAATTCGCCGTTTCCCCTCTTTCTTTTTCTTGCATACATTTCAATCATAACTTCACCCGCGAAGATCTCTTTGAAGTAGAAGGAATTCCCCTCTATCGTATCTGCAATTTCATCCTTTGATATTGATCCTCTCCCTGCGCCTAATTTTAGTTTAATTTATATCGGAAAAAAATTGAATACGAGGTTGCTTTTGAACATAAAAAATATGCTTTAGAAACAGAAGAAAATGTTTTAGGACGACGACGATTCGCTATAAACAGACCCGTTTCTTTCTTTCTTTTTTCGTTGTTTGTAAAAAAAGCGTTACCAAATATTTGCACTTCAAAGATTGAATTCCCTTTATATGTTTCTTTCATTATTTTAAGGGTTTTTTCTCCCTCGTATACTGTTTCGCTCTATCGTAGCGCATCTCCTCTCTCTTGTTCCGAAAGTACAAACATTCATAGCACGGGTCTAAATAGCATTTGCTATTGTTGATGGCGAATGTAAATAACACGCGCGTAGGAATAACTCTGAACGTTGAGGTTATATTGCATCATTTCGGAACATTTTCGGGTTTGAACCTGGAAGAACAACTTGAAAGAAATCGAGTGAATGCGGTCGGACCCCGATTTAACGAATCGGGCGGGACCGACAATTTCCTTCATTAAATCGGGGAAATCGGGTCGGATATGATCACAAACAATATTCACAAATAGACTTGGGGAAACAATATCGTAAAATAAGAAAGATCTCGGGACTCTTCTCTCTTTTATAACGCGTTGAATCACCGATAGCGACAAACGAACTTCTCGAGAGGACAGTGTTCTCAATTATTTTTTTCCTTCAATAGCGTTAAATTTGAGAAAATGCATTTAGCCATTTTTAACATCTATCGCGATTTGATTTATTCTTTCGTCACTGCAGAAGCACTGGCTTTTGCAGCGATGCTATCTGACGAACGAATTACTTACTACTCCGTCGTCACGAAATTAGCTCTAAGAATAGGTCCATAGATGGAGCTGTATTGTTGGTCTGCAGCAAATTGTGCAGGAGTTACAGGTGTCTGAAGAATCCAACTTCGAGGCTTGAATGCGAGCCAGTCCTCCATTTGCAAAAGTCGGAGAGCAGTCAGACCTACAAGATACTTGCACGACATGAAAATTCAAGCCTTTCCCGTCTCCATTTCAAAATATGGAAGTGAGTCAGCAGCACCAGCAAAAGAACACAACTCTGACAACCTGAATACATTAGGAACCACACTGTATATTTTCTATACAGAAGAGTTATTTTCCCTTCTTTCATCAATATTTTTCCAGAAATGGTTGTGTGCTGTTTCTGGTATATTCTGCTTCTGGTCCTGACGGTAGCTTTAACGGTGATAGACGAACATCTTGCCACTCACGCCCCAACCCTCACCATTTTATACTAATTTCTTCATACGTTTGCGCTCCTCATTAATTCCCTAATAACCATACGATACATTGATCGTGGGACTATAAAAGTCCGTACTCTTTTCAATTAAGGACAGCGATCCGTCATTTGACCAAGCCCTCTGATATAGTCGGCAGAATAAAAATTATAATAAAAGACATGACACCCAATTTGTTTCGCGTTCAGATTGCGAGTAATCAGTGTTGAGTGCATTGTGTCTTGATGCTGCGGCCAACGAGCCCATCGTCATCCATAACCACTCCGAGAAAATAAGTTGCTACTCGGCCACACCCTCCGCGAGATGATTTCTAAGACAAAAACGACTACGAGCAGGAGGAGAAGAGCAGATATATATATACATAGATAGATTCTCTCTCTCTCTACACCAATTTACTTTTCATATTTCACGAGAAAAAAAAAATTATCCATCAACGCATTTAAAAAGAAAAATCGCGCGTCATCGGATTTCGCATTTAGGTTGCGCCTTTTATGCAGAATGAAAATGCTCATATCGAGAACCGCATTCAACAGCGAATCACTTTGAGATGGGGGGGGGGGGGAGACTTTTGATTAGATTTACTGAAAATTCACGGACGAAAAAATCGCCGCTGCGAAAATTCACCCACGGCAGTTCGTCACTAGTGAGTGAGTGACCGAATGATTGAACAAGTGAATGAATATGTGAGCTAGTGAATGGCCAAATGAGTTGGTGAATGGCCAAATGAGTTGGTGAATGAGCCAACGAAAAATTTAGCGAGCCAGTGACCGAGTGATTAACTTTATGATTGGCCGAGTGAATCGGTTAGTGAATGCCAGTAATCAGCCATATGACGATAAAAAATATGGGTAAAGGAGTAACCATATTAGTAACCGAAAAGAGTGAACGAGTGAATGATCGTATGACTAACTGAGCGAGTGATCCTGTAAGAGATGCAGTGATTGAGTGAGTGAGAAACCGTATAAGTGATCGAGTCAGTGTGTGAGCTACCAATTGAGTGAGTGAACTTACGAGTGGTTGAGTGATTGAGTGACCGAGAGAGTAAGTGAGCCAGTGACCACATGAGTGGCCAGGTTAGAATGAGTGCCACAGTGCATGACTGACCATGTGAGTAACTTGCTCACTCACTCACCCATTTTGCTCACTCATCAACTCTGACCAACTTGATCAATCACTCACTGGCTCACTGCCCAGCTCATTCGCTCACTCACTGTGTCACTTTGTGTATGCTTTGTTTGTCGGTTAATCGCTGGCGATGAATTTTTTTTCGATGAATTCGCACACGATTTAATTAAGATGTCCGCCTCCCCCCAGCTCAACGAACGCTATTAAAGTCAGAAAACAATTTAATAACCCTTTTTTTCTTTTAGTCCCCTCTGAAAGAAAAAAAAACACAAGCGATTCTTTAATTTAAATGCACTTTCAAATTCGAATTTATATTTTCAAAATTTTGTGGGAGTTTCTTTCTTCCAAGAATAATTTGCTTCATTTTTTTTAGCTAAACGAGTGCGGTTTCTGAAATCATTAATCTTATCTTCGCTTCGAATCCGTATTTAAGGAGAAATCCAATCCTTTCTCTTCTATTTTTGGTTTTATTTTTCGATCATTATAAAAATTTTATCCTTCGCAATTTGCGTTTTTTTTTTAAATTTAAAAAAATGTTTGTTTTTTTTTCGATGCTCGACATTTTGTTTTATCAGTAAAGGTTTTGTTAAACTTAAAGTGACCTTCAAGAAAAATCTATTCGGAGGAGGAGAAAAAAAGAAATTCACGGTTGAATGAAAACTCCGAAAAATGAGTAAAACATTGTATATTCAGTGCAGGGGCTCGGGCATCCCGAGCATTCGATCCAAAAATGATGGAGACGTATTCTGAATTTCTGAGAAATCACGGAATATTGTACAGAAATTACCATGTAAAAATCTGCTTTAATTACGTGAATTTATAAGTAGATCAGAGACAGACATTATTTGAAGGATTGTTGTTTTATCGTGCAATTTCTAGTGTTATTAAGGTATCTGAAATCTTACAGATTTTTCGAGAACGTTTGTGCGTGCAAAACTACCATACATAATGCATTTTATTTGAAGTGCTAACACAACAGCTCTAATATTACATGGTGAGGCTAAATTAAAAGACATCAGCACGTGCACGATCAACTTGGTTCAATATATAGAGAGACACTTGTTAGCCTAATAATTCGTTCACCTCCCCAAGGCATGGAGCCCAACGGTGGCTCTATAACTCTCTTTGCGACACCTTTCTCCTACTCTACTCTAATTTTCATGATCACTCATTACTCGAATTTCTTCCGCTGTAGGGTATAATTCTGTTTCTAAGTCACACCTTTGGTCACTCACCCAAGGACGCTTTACACTCTCTTAGTCACTGTTTTGGTCCCTGACTGACCTAGCCCCCACCCCTCGCTCTCTAGATAGAGGCGGAAGTATGGATTTTACATCCGGTGGGCTATTTAAATTTTGCCGCCCTTCTCCCAATCTACTAATTTTCTTGAAAACTCATCCTTTAAATTTGCGCCTCGGCCTGTAGCCCGCTTAGACAGCACCTCCTAGAGATAGAGGAGGTGCTATCTCTAGGCTCCCTCTCCCCGTGAGTATGCCTCTGATATCCAGTAGCTATGCGGTCGTGTGGATATCGTATTGGTGTGTTCGAACTACGAAAGCCTCGATATATTGAATTCCCTGTATTTTTCTATTCACTCATAGCTCGCTTAGCTTCGTGAGACTATGACTGTATGAAATTTCGTTTCTTTGCGAAGAAAGTGGATCTCAATGATTTCGGACGTAATTCAGAGCTTTTTGAAATCCGTCCGTTGCACGTTGGTCCTCTGTAAAAAGTCTCTGTAAAAAGTAGACTGTCTAGTCAGAATTCGATTTATTCGGGATTTACGCTCTTTCATTTTGATTTCACGATCACTCAAAAATATGGATTTGGTCGCTAGGTAAACTGTGTCAAACGGGAAACTGGTTTAAATGCACTTTATTCGAATGATACGGATCGATTAACGAGGCATAGCGAATTTCTTCCGATATTGTAAATGCAAAAATCGCTCGATACTTTCGAATGTCATCGATATATTCGAAAAATCATTCTCAGGTTTCGTTTACGAACGTGACCGACTTCAAATCCCGACACTACAGTGATAGGCCAAAAAAAAAGAGATGAAGACGTGGTCGTGCAAAATTCCTTTTTTTGGTTTTGTTTCGGGGGAATTGATGCTGTTCGCAAAAGCCAATGACGTTACTTTGAAACATTAATCTATTCATCTGTGTTTGCTTCTGCGAAATGGGAAAGAACAACTTCGAAGAAAGATGACTCTTTTTTTTTTTTACGTGCGGCGTAGGAAGAAACTATAAAATAAACTAGTTTTAATGCCTGTTTTATCTGTTTGTTGCTACATGTTAATAAACAAAGTGACAAATAGCTATCGACTGCAACGCAAGCGGTTATTATTTACGTTCTCATTCGCGTGATTTCCATGTACAAATGAGTAACCGAGCCAATCTGTCTTCTTTTCCGAATGACATCATTTCCACGGAAATAAATGACCCACCGCTTCCAATCCAGACCCCGTCTGATTTTCTTTCTTTTCCAACGAAAAATGTTTTTTTTTGGAGAGAACCAGCTGTTTTCTTCGACCTACAGTGATGATGATGAACACAAACAGATGATCTGGAAAAAACTATTGAAATTCAGCTGAAAACAGCTTTTATGAACCTGAAAAAGGGACTGTCAACAATGAATCTGTCTGAGATTATTTCGAAAATTAATAAACGCAGTTGATTGAAATAATTTAGGGCAATCACAGTGGTTCCCAAACAAATTTGCTGCCAGTGATGGCCGGTAATGTAATTTTAAAAATCTCCGGAGGCACCAGATTCCAGTTTCGAACCCCACTGTCAGCACAGTTGTGGTCGGCTAAAGTTCGTTTTCCAAGGTTTTCCAACTTCAAGACGCTAATGCGTGCCGGCCTCTCTCTCCCGGAGAGGATCTCGTCAGAGAGATTGCGAAATTTAAACATACTTACATAACATGAAAATTCTTCATCCGCCACTTTCATTTCAAACATGGAAGACATTGTTGGACCTGCAACACCCCGCGTCACATCACCAAGAGGAGATTTTAAAGCGTTTCTTGGGGATGGGCTGCATCCGGAAGTTCAACAAACCTTTATTTATTACATACTGAAAAAGATCGAGCTGAAAAATTTGCTCACATTAAACGTTTTAAAAAATGAAATATAAAAATGGGAGACAGGTGGACCACACTCCAGAAGAATCTAGAATCTCTACAAATCTTTTACCTCTTTGTATTTTTGTACTTTTTTCTTTGCATTGTATTTGAATGTTTGCATTTTTTGTACATATGTGTGATTTTTGTATTTATATTTGTATAATATTTGTGTCTGTGTATGTGCGTACATTTTATTGCTTAATAAAGTTTTTCCTACACTGTCCCACTCCTTGACAGGAAAATGGCTGAAGTCGATAGAGTCTGGGTCGTGTTCGGTGTGCAAGAAAGGAAGAAGCATCTCCCTAGAACAGGCATCTTCAACCCGTTGCTCGCGAGTACCACGGTGCTCCCTGAAGTACCCAGAGAGCTCGATGCTTGTGCCCGATTTCGTGCTCACGAGCACTTAATCAACGTTCCATTTAAAAAACTTTGTAAAAATTGCATTCAAGGATTGAAATCATCCTGATTTCATGCATCCGTATGTTAAACTTGCCGTATAGGGCTCTTCTTATGATGACGGGTACAGACAGTGCTCGTGACTGGAAAAAGTTTGAAGATCTCTGCTCTAGAACACTATACAGGGCGTCCTGTAAGTACTAGTACGGCCTTTATCTCATCAACCACAAGTCGTAGAGGTATGATTCCAATTTCGAAAATGCTCAACCGGCGTTCAAAAATTAACCTATACCAGTTTTAAGAGTGAAGATATGTGTAGCAAAATAAAAAATTTAAGTTTTTATACGGTCCCCCTGTGCTCTAATTTTCCAGTTAGAAAGTTTTTGCCCTAAAAAATAAATCCCATGTTACTAAGTGCAATATTCAGAGATATTTGATTTCGTAAAACGGAGGAAATTCGGGAATGAACAGCGTTAATGCGGGTAAAACGGTTTTTCTTTGCCATCAGGACAGACAGGGCACCAACTTTCTAATTGGAAGTTAGAGCACAAGGAGGGGGGGAAGGGGAAGGACCGTATAAAAATTTCTATTTTTTATTTTGTTACACGCTGTATATTTTCACTCTTAAAACTGGTATAGGGTAATTTTTGAACGCCTGTTGAACATTTTTTTAAATGGGAATCATATTCTACCACGGACTGTTGATGAAATAAAGGCCGTGGTAGTGCTTATAGGACACCCTGTATATATATATATATATATATATGCGTAATATCTGTGGCGTCATAAATACGTTCATTCCACACAACACACGTCCCGGCATGAACCGATTCGTTAGAAATTAGCCAAAGGGATGTTCACGAGATGTATGCACGGTTGAGTATTAGTGATTCCTAAACTCGCGTTGAAACAACACTGTGTGTGATCAGGGCCGTCTTAAGAGTATCACAGGCTTCATTCAAGTGATGTTCAGAGGATTCTATCTGACCAGAATTGCCAGCCTGCCCGTTTACACACACGAAGATCATAGAACCAGATCTCATAATCGCGAGACCTTGAGGTCTCCTGGCCGTGTCCGGGTGGGCCCGTGCGTTAAGACGGCGGCTATTAAAAGGTTGAAGATGAAATATGATCACGATTATATGTCAGCGTGACCACAAAAATGAAAGGTTGAAGAAAAAATCCACTTTCTCTATCGGGCTGATTGGATAATAATCAGATGGAGTTAATTTTATTGGTGAGAAAAGAGATGTTCGTACTCAGAGGAGCAGCTTTCGATCAATAATAATAATAATTAGCTATTCTAGTACATATACTTGTAAAAAAAATGTTTGAATGGAAGAAATAATCGGATTTTTTTCTTGTTGCCCATAATGGCGATCACAGGTGTGAATCGAGAGGAGGTAGGTCAGCCGCCGGCGCACGTACGAATAATGGCATTACTGTTAAGAGGCCATTTATTATCTCCGACGTACGAGGGTGGAAAGTAACGAACCCTCGGCAATAACTCATGCTTCTCGTTAAAATGTCATTACTCTGAGGAGTGTGTGGTTTATCGCCGGAGACCATCTTTCTTCACAAGTGCCGGATACCGATACACGGGACAAACACTGTCGAGTTAATCTCCGACGGTGAAGTCAGAATTTCCTGATGACACGCTTTAATTTCGGCCCTCAAAGGTGACACTCTTCTAGAAAACTCGATATAAATATCGTGTCGGTTAAAAGACAGTTAACAGGTTGGTTAAGACTAGAAAATGGTCCATTGCCTTTTCGGATCACAGAGGTGGCCTGATTCCTACGCGTTGACAGGATTCATTTTTTAAGGTGCGACGACGAGTTAAACGAGACGAGTTAACGAGTTAAACGAGTTATTAACGAGACTCGTTTGTATAAACAGTGGCGTCTTAACCATTTCACGAACAATCTTTTGGCAACAAATTTGGATTATCACTATTTGACTAATCGGCGAAAAATCTGGTAACCTCGTCCTAACCTAACCGCATTCAGGAGAAAGATACATTATATTTCATATAATCATTAACAGGAGTAAAGAAAAACAGGGAAAGAAAAAGCAACTGCAATTGATAAGGATATTGAGACTATAAAGCTTCGCGATGGTGAAGAGAGAGGCAAGAAAACAGAAAACTTATTTGAATTTATTGCACTGGCATTTGGACGTAATATTATGTCCGTGATCGTAACGAGTGTTAAGACATGAGCCCAGCCGGGCACAGCCCAAGGCCTCGAAGTGCAAATGGAGCTTGATGATAAGGAGATTTAATTAAGATCGAGTATGAAATTTACGTGAGCAGGGAGCTTGGGGAGCTTGTCTAGTCTGTTAGGGGTCTTCAGAAAAATCATTTTGCCACAGGGCACAGGATGCTCTTAATACGGCCATGGGTATAAATGAAACTCGAAATGCGAGCCACGTCAATAATCGATTTATTTACATGTAGATGATTAAAAATTTAATCAGAAAATTAACATCAAGCAATTTCCGAATGCTTGATGAAAAAGCAATACGAAAGCAGTCCTTGAATGCAATCCGAAAAAAAAAAAACATTTAAAAAATAATAATAACAGAGATAACATGCATATGAATGTATAAGAAATCCCTAAACCGAGGGGTACTTAACGTTTTCAAAGAATAGTGTTCCACAATTCCTTTGTGCCAGTAAGACGAAGGCCATGGACCTCTTCGCCAATAGGATGGAGGACACGGAATCCCCTTATCAGAATAATATTTAGCACATACTATTTAAAAACAATAAGCTAACTCTTCCCGCATCCAAGCTCACGGACGGTAGCGAGTCAAAATCGGACGGGACATATGCGGACAACATGGAAATAGGGTCAAAATCGGACAAATTTTGCCGCGCCCTCGATGTTGGCGCTGTATCTCCCATTTGTTTCTCCAACCTGTTAAATGGCGACAAAATGGATATAACAAGAAACCGGGTCAAAATCGGACAAATTTTGCCGAGCCGGCGATGTTGGCGGTTTATCCCTAATTTTTCCACCAAGCTGCTAAGTGGCGATTTTCTCTTTTATGGACATTATAAAGACATGCAGAGAAACTTTTGATGAAATTTGAACAATGAAAGACGTGAGTCGTCTACCAGTCGCCAGAACAAGTTAAAAAATACCCGTCCTCTTTGAACCACTGACAAGTGATGGATTGCTACACGTAAAAAAAAAACGCCGACATAACTAACACTACAATAATATATAGCTTCAGTAGAACTATTGTCATTATTATTACCGGGCTCGGCGCGGAGGTGATCATAAGTCCTTATCCCGAGGGATTTCTATCCTAGGAAGGGTCTCTACAACTAATCTCGCCTGAGTATTGTCAGCACAGTGCGTGGACTACGGCATTGTCAAACCAAAGGAAGTTGATTGTTTCATAAGAGGGAAAATTAGTAAAATCATACATAAATTAATGAGCACTTATACGATCATATACATAAACGATATCGATTGATCGTACATGCAAGATATATAGTGGGAAAAGAAAAATAACTACATCAACTGATCTAAATTTAATCAATAAAAATCACGGCAACTCACTGATGTCACACGTGGATAGAAATATGATAATATAGAAAACATGTGAACTAGTTCGACAGAAACATTAAAAAAAGATTTTATTCTAATGAAGTGATCTAAAACTGTGCACACACACACACACTTATTCCGATTACAGTCAATCCCGTTTTTAACGTTCCCGCTTAGTACGACTTATTTCTGTGGTCTCAACTCTAAGTACAGTGAATCCCGTTTATAACCTTTTTTTTCAAAAAACCTGTCACAAAAACATTGTAAGCGGGGAAATGTTTTAAATGGAAAATCTTAGAGCGAATTAGTGAGTTGGAAACTCCAGAATAAGTCGTACTAAGCGGGAAAACTATATAAGCAGAATCGACTGTAATTCTCATTAAGATTTCTCATTTAAAGCGGTTCTCGCTTACAACGTTTTCCATGACAGTTTTTTGGAAAACGTTATAAGCGGGATTCACTACATTATTTAATATTTATGCATTTGCATATAATAAGTAGTCTATTAAAAAATCTTTGAGTTGAGCATAATGAATCGAAATGATAGATATCAATTAGATACATGCGATCTTCATGTTTAATTGATTCAGAATTGAAATTCTATTACTGTCTTATTAAGGATGGGACGAATAGTGATTTGAGCGAATAACCGAATACTCGGCGGCCGAATATGTATTTTCTTAAAATTCAACACAATCATAAATAAAATTGGGGTTTTTAATTGAAAATAAAATTATTTGTAATTTCAAATGATTGACATTGAATTTTAGTTATACTATTTATTATTTAAATAAATATTGAAAGATTTTTTATTGCCAAGATAATGACAATCAAATTTAACGATGATGTGTTGTATTTCAATATTACTTATGGAATCAATTTCCTTTTCAACACTCGTTACCAGTTTTACGTCTTTAATCAAGAAAATGTCTCAGCCATTATTTACTCCCAACTATATAGTAATGTATCATAAAATTTACGACTTATTTTCTTATTTTTCCTCTCTAGATGTTCTTTGTCTCATTCAGGAGCTCAATACGTATCTGGTCTAGGTACAACCTTCAGTTAATGGAACTTGCGTAATTCATGCTAGCTTCCACCTTATTGAAGAAAAAAATAAGCGTGACCATACGTCCCACGTTTAAATAAACTTACCCGTTTTGTGGTCCAGGATTTTTTATTGTTCTTGATTATGCTTGATAACTTGATCCACATTGCAGCTCTTATTGATGAACAATAATTAGTTACACTTGTCCGAAAATGGGTAAAGAGCACGAATAACTACATTTACTAAGAAATTTATTTCAAATGCTCCGGAGGAGGAGGCCGGACACCCTTTGCTTATATTCAATCGTTCGAGAAAAATTACTGGGGTCACTGGTCGAAAATCTGGGGTGAATGGCACCGAGACTACCTCAAATTATCAAGGACTAAGATCAAGAGTTTCGGAAGTGTTTTGAACCAGTAGGTACTCATCTTTGTTTTAAACAAATAAATTTGCTTTCTGATCGATTCTGCAGGTGTCGGATGCATGCCAAAAATTACCATGGGTGCTCAGAACCCACAGCACCGACTCGGATTATCCGAAAAACGATAGAAAACGACTTTCGAGAGTGGGGGGAGGGGCTATATCGATTTAAAGGTAAATATAATAAAAAATGTTAAGAAAATACTACGTTTATATCCTGGTTCACAAAGCTGGAGCCCCATCCGCGTTCTACTTGTGTAGCGGCATTTGAAACATGAGCAGTTAACGGCGATAAGGAACTTACTTCCATTTGATGACATACTGTATAATAATTACATTAAAACAATTATTTTTCTAGTTTCTCTTCTTTGGACCTGCCTATTCAGACACAATCTCCCCTGTTATTAATCCCTTTTATTAATTCAACTCCCCCTTTGTTATTAATTCAATAACTTAATTCGTTACAGATTAGGACTGCGAAGATCCATGACATCTTTATAAGGGAGACTGACATGGTTTGCAGATATTTGAATGCTATATTTTTTGTTTGATGGCACAGTAAATTAACTATAAAGATGCTTGCGAAAAATTTTAGCTAATTACTATAGGTACACGGAAGACTCCAGTTCAGGAGAAGACTCCTTCTGTCCCAGTCTAGTTCAAACGGGAACTCTAAGTATAAGAATTGTGTGTGCAGTCTTGTACATTGGGGGGGGGGGGGGTAAACTTTTTCTTTGTCGAAGGAGAATGATAGTTAACCTACAAAATAGGGTGGATAGATCTGTTGGTTTTACATGACAGTCTCGGTTTTTGTCCAATTCGGATCCCGCTTATAACGTTTCTGAAAAAAAGTCATAAAGAACTTTGAATAAACTAAAAACGAATTCCCTCAGAGAGAGAGAGAGAGAAAGTCAGACTGGGGCAGAGACAGGGAATGTCTAATTTCGTTAGAAGTGTTAAAATATCCTCTATAACACTACTCAAGACAAAAAAAAAAAATCGGTTTACCAAAGAAACTTCAACGGTTTTAGGGTTAAGGTTTTAGTGGGCTGCTGATTCCAAAACTGGTGTTGGTTTTGACGAAATGACTCCAGTTTTGAGATAGTACATATTCTCAACATTCCAATGCAGTCTTTAATCACTATTTTTTGCGGCAAATTTTTACTTTTGTGTTTTTTCATTTATTTTCGTAACTTATTCTCAATATTATTGCATTCATAGCATCATTAAGGAAGCGTAATTTTCATATTTACGGAATAAATGCGATAAAAGTCAAATTAGCCGATGTAGATGAATAAATACGAAAATTTTGATTTTTATAACTTTTCCTCAAAATTTCGAAGATTTACAATGTTAAGCGAAAATAGGTCGTGATTTTGCTGAGCAAAATGCTTTTGAATTCTAACTCGTGAATTAAGAGTTCAGTTGCCTTCCGTTTCTAAGTTCTGTCCGAAAATTATGGATGTTATTGACTATTTATAGAAGGACCAAACTATATATCCATTCGCGCACGTTTTGCGCATCAAGTTAATTTTCTCATGAACGCGAAAGTCAGAGCCATTTTTTTCGAAAAGACAGAAAAAAGTTTGACAATAGCAGAAGAGTTTAAATACATTTATTTTACACGATATTCGACGCGACAAATTAAACTCTGCAGCATATACAGTGGTTTTATGCTGGGCCTATCTGACGCCGTGACAACACTTACATCAACTTTACACCCAAATTTTGTACTTTGGAAAGAAGCTTTTCCAAGATAATATTTTTTGCAACGTTATGGCATGGTATGAAGTCATTGATAAATAGAATCATACTACTTTCAGTAGTCATCTAAAATACTTCTGTTGATGACCATGCGCATGTTAAATATAATGAAATTCTACTACCTACTTTGCAAAGGCAGTAATTCAAAGTCTTCGTAGTCCCGCTAATAGCAAGAATGCTGACACAGTCAACCTTCGGTTTACGAACGTCTCGGTTTGCGTAAAATTCGGTTTACCAATAACAAAAATTGATTCGGTTTACGAACACGCAAGCAGGAAAATATTTGACTAAATTCGAAATGATAATGGAGAAATTGAAGTGTCTACGGCCGCATTTCGATTTTTTCAAATGCATTCCTCCGAATTAGACTCCTTTTATCCAGCTCATAGATCAGCTTGTCATTTCAAATTTTGGGACGGTTATCATCAAAGAAATTTTTGAAACACGTTTTGCAATAACCTCTGATACATATATAATTACTACTATCTGATTTCTAGAAACATCATTTTAATGTCCCACATTGCTCATAGAACTTATTGATGAAGTTTGGCAGCAAGTGACTTATAAAACCATGAATTCGGTTTGGAACGCATTGTAGCCAGATTGCTTTGCAGGCAGAAATTTCGAGAGCTTTGACATTGAGATTAATAGATGAAATTAATCAGACTAGACATGGGTACAGCTCTGCCCATGTATAGCATATATGCCCGTTTTCTCGTAAAGTCTGGATTTTCTCTGGAAAAAAGTGTTTTTTAGCGTCGGTATGATTATTTCAATAGGTTTCGAGATTCACTTGAGCGTGAAAAAGTGTAAAAATTGACACTGTAGGAATCTTCGGGGTCTTAGAAACGAATGAATCTATTTTTACATTAATTCCTATGGGCAAATGTGTTTCGATTTGCCAACCTACCTCAGGAACGAATTAACTTCGTAAACCGAGTCGACTGTATTATGTACCTACAACGCCGTTACTATTCACAGAGGGAAGTACTATTAAAGAAGGAGATATGGAGAGACTACTGAAATATTAGCTTCTAATTAAGTACTTTATTACTTCGCTTCAAAATGAAACCTGAAGGAAAAATGTATCGTTAGTTTTGTTAATTTTTGCGAGTAAATGCAAAATCTCCAATTTAGAAAATTTTATTTTCGCGAAATTTCGAAATTTTATGCGCAAAATTTACATATATCACATCATCAGACAGCTGTGAGCAGGGATTTTTGATGGTTCTCAAATTCATAAATTTCTTAAAGATTCAAAATTTTCAGCGTTTTTGACGGATATTAATCAATTCCGTTCAATCCGGCCAATCTTCAGTTTGATCATGTTTCGTATCGGTTGTTGAGAATTTTTTGAATGATTACAAAGCAGAGAACGATGAAGAATTGCAGTAAAATACGATTAATTTGTAATTTGAATTTAAAAATTTTCAAACGTTTGAAAAATAGGCTGTTAATATATGAGCACAAAGGCGCATTTTCTTCTTAGTTACTCGGTCCAATTTCACACACAATCCGAGTCATTTTAATGACGAGAGGCGGTTTCATCAAGATATGAAAGTAATGGAACAGAAGTATCAAGGCAAGCTCGAGCCTCGCGTATGATGGCTGATTACTCTACCGAAGCCTCCTATGAAAGACATTCAAAACCCATAACAGAAAATCATGCAAGTGCTTCTCCTTGAATTAATTTAATATCATTTTGTGTTCATTTTAGTGGACAAAATGCAAAATTATAGAGCATATCATCACGACATTGATCTATTCTGATATCCTAAATATATTCCCTTATTTTCATTCCATATATTATACGATATATAAATGTATACACGATATGTATAATGTATATCATACATACATATATTGTTTTACTTTTATTCTGAACATAAATGTACCACAAATTTCGTGTGACGTGCATTGCCTGCATATTGAAATCTGATAATTGAGTGGAGTGTTTTTAAAGATGTGCATTTATTGATTTACAAATACGCATTATTTTATTATCAAGGACGGGCTTAAGCATTTTGTGGCCCTCGAAAACGGAGTTTCCTAATCCCTGAGTAACCATGAACACCCTGGAGCACGCCAGGTTTACATAGGCAGAATGAACATCAAACTACTATTTCATGGTCACAGAGAAAAAATTATTCGACAATAAATTTAAACGATATTGCCCGCTGCTTCCAGACATTTAAAGGTTGGAGAGCTGTCGGGGAAATTGAACCGATTACCTACCCAGGACCTCAACTTCATACTCTTTCGGCCGGGCAAGTATGCATTATGTATGCCTTGTGTAATTTTTTAAATTTTAAAAGAAGAATTTAGCAACCCATCGTCCGGAGCACTAGGTCCACCTCCATCCTTTACTTGACTTGGAGGAAGGGGTTCTGTGAAAACCCTAGGCAAGAGGAATAGGGTTCGATGTCTGAATTTTAAAGGTTTTAGACAAAATTTTAAGCTACAGCAAAACCTCGATAAAACGACTCTGCAGACCAAGAAAAAATGTCGTTGTAGATTATGTAGGGATTATATATCGTTATGTCGAGAGGTAACAGTTTAACATTAGAGTATAGGCATTTTCAAACAAGGCTTGAAAAAATATCGTTGTAGAGTAATTTACCGTTATATTGAGTATCGTTGTAGCGAGGTTTAAATGCATTCGCTTTGTTGAAAACGAAGTTTTTAAATTAAAATGCAGTCAAAGTATTTTCTTTCATCACGTATTTGCGGCCCCTAACATTAACGCCCCGGCCAACCTTCACACTTGCCCAAGTCCGGCCCTAAGTATCATCAGTATTGACTTATCTTGCAATTTATGTATTGATTACTTTTCATGATTAAATTTATTCATTCCATTCATTTATTCAAGCTTTCTAGTGATGTAAACTCCGCTCGCAGATTTAAATGCGATTTGTGTGCTGCTTATGCAGTACTACTGAAATTTAGTTTTCACTTTATGTTAAAAATTACAGCGTTTGAAAAAAAATAATGCCAGATTCACACACAGAATCAGCACTCAAAATTACCGTGAAATCACTTAAAAGTTTTTTTCAATAAAATTAGTGTTGAGCAGTCTAAGTTTCAAAGCACTCGAAATTTCTGCCTGAAAAGCAATCTGGTTATAATGCGTCCCAAACGGAATTCATGGTTCTGTAAGTCTAGAGCCACCCTTAGAGGTGTGCGGCAGGTGCGGTTGCACCGGGCCCCGCACTCACTGTAACTTATTGGAGGCTTCCATCAATTCTTAAATTATTTCTTGCATTAATTCCGAATTTTCATCAATTCTAGAATTTTTTCTTCCGTTCACTCTAAAAAAATCAATTCTGTTATTATTTTTCTAATTAATTCAGAATTTTCATTGGTGTTGGATCCATTTCTTAGTTATTTTTAATTCCTCAATTCTAAAATTTTAATCAGTTTCTGGAATATTGTTTCCTCTCATCACTTTAACTACTGAATTATCATTAATTTGTTTTATTTACATTTTATTGCGCATTTAAAGTTTTTTGTTAGAATATTTCTCAGCATTCCTGCATATTCTGAATTAATAGCTGATGATCCCCCCCCCCCCCCAAAATATATAAAATCGGGGCTAATGGTGTCCTAAACATTTTCGATGCCTCGAAATTTTTGAGATGGCCCCGTGTCTGATAACGGCGCCCCTGTGTAAGTCACTTTTTGCCAAGCTTCATGAATAAAAATTATGAGGAATGTAGTGTATTAGTGTATTAAATTATGTTTGCAGAAGTCAGCGATTGTTAATTCTGAGGCAGAGATTATTGCAAAACACCTTCTTAAAAGTCCTTTGATTTAAACCTTCTCAAAGTTTTAAAATTACTTTTTTATCCATGGGCTGGATAAGAGTCGTATTTGGAGGTACGGACGGCAATGTTAGAAAACGACGTTTCTCAGAAGAAAACAAGGCGACAATTGACTCTAATCCTCCCAGTTCTCAGTCAATTTATTCTTCTTCATAGTACAATCTCCCATGGGGTCGGCAGCCGACATATATTGATTCTTCTTCAAACTTTCCAAGAACTTATTCCCCCCCCCCCCCCATTAAACACATTTAGAAAATGTAGCTCGAAAAATCGCCAGAATCATTCGCCAATAAGTGTTAAATTATTGGTAAACATAAAATGTCCGATTTTGACCCGATCGCGACCAGAGAACGTACCTTAAAATTCGCCAGAAATACTCGCCAGTAACGTTTAATTATTGGTAAACATAAAATGTCCGCATATGTCCCGATTTCCGACATGTCCGCATATGTCTCGTCCGCTTTTAACCCCTAATCTCACGGACAACCTCTCCCCCAAAAATTCTTCCGAAAAGACACCCAAAAGATCTTTGAACCATGGTAGGGGGTGCACCCTCCCTGTTTCCACTTATGCTTCAGACCACTGGATCCAACTGGCCTAAGCGAAACGCATTCGATTACTTTGCATCCAAACCGTCACTCGATGCTGTCACCAAAAATAAAAAAGCAACACCTTGCCAACAAATTTTTGAGGTTGTTAAGGGTGTTATTTTTTTCAACGAGCAGGGGGAATCACATTCATTAATTAAGGCGAGAAATAGCTTTGCGTATGTTTTATTGTCTACCAATAATTATACTGATATTACGGTACTGCCAAAGTGCACTTCTCATAGAAGTGCCGATCGTAATATTTTATGTCTTCCATTTCGATATTCCAATGCGGATTAAGCCCCGTTATTGGCAATAATTTCTGTGCTCATTGCAAAAGTGTTCGATGCCTGCTCCGGATTTATTTCTAGCGATTTATCGCGCGAAGTTGAGCTCCCCATTCGAAGGCTATAAACCTCTCGTGCTCCTTGCACACGCTACGGATTCGTCCGTGCGGCAGACCCACCGTACAATTGATCCTCCGCACGGAGATAATTGCTTTCTTCTTTTTTTTTTTTTACAGAGTAGCTCCGTACGATTGAATTTCCGTAGCGTGCGAAAGCATGCATTTAGTCACGTAGGCCCACTGTTTTCTTAGAAACGGCACGGCAGCCGTGTGCTGTAGTGACTGCGGACGGCAGCACGACGGTGACTTCTCTGTAAGACGGCTCGTCCGTATCATATGAAAGCTACCATCCGATTGCTCACAACGGCTAGTGTTTTTCCACCTCTACCTATGCTCTTGTGGCAGACTAGCTTATATCCCCTATGGGGACAGAGCGGGGTGGAGGTTGGACTAGATGCATTTGCTCACGCCACTAATGGAATGTCTCCGTACGGACGAATTCGTAGCATGTGAAAGGAGCGTCAGTGTTGGCACAAAGTGGGGTGCTTATGCATCTGACGATGGCCTTCAAAATAGTTGTGACGCGGGAAAAAGGTTAGAAATCCACTGCTCTAGTGCGTATTAACCGATTAATTTCATCTCGTACTTCTCGCCTTAATCTCAGAAAGAAAAAAAATCTGATTAATGAAAACACGGTCAGAGACAGGAAACGAATAATCGACGGTCGTGTAATGAGACCTGATGTAATGTTCAGCCGTACTTCCGCAAGAATTAACATGATGATGTTTTCAACGGATTACTTAGGTTAATTTCTGGTTATCGTCAGACCAATATTTGGGATGAGCGGTGAGTGACATCGAAGATTTGATTTTTCTTATGTTCAAGTTCAGTTCATTTCCAAATCAAAACCTCAAATCGTCTTTGAATATATTTCCGCGGTGATGGAAGATGCCGTCCGTAATATCCACGTGCGGTTGTTAAACAGCAACGGCGAGGAAACAGCTCCGTGTTGAGAAGCAGTTCTGGTGGCAGGTGTATGCGACACGCAACAATATTTTTTAGGGCTATCCCTATTTTTCTACTACTACTACTACTACTTAACTGCACATGCACCTCGTACACATGCCTTTGCGAAATTTCTAACGAATCAGTGCATGCCGGAACGTGTTTTATATGCAGGGTGCCCAGTAAGTGCTAGCACGGCCTTTATCTCATCTACCGTCCGTCAGAGAGGTATAATGATTCCAGTTTGAAAAATGCTCAACAGGCGTTCAAAAATTTCTCTTTATCAGTTTTGAGAGTGAAAATACAGTGTGTGACAACATAAGAAATCTAAATTTTTATACAGTTCCCATGTGCTTTAACTTCCAGTTAGAAAGTTTTTGCCTTGTATCTCCTGATGCCAACAAAAAAAAGTTGCATGTTTTCAAGTGTATTCACAGAGAACAGCATTAAATGCGGGTAAAGCGGTTTTTCCGCATTTAACGCTGTTCTCTCCCAAATTGTGTTCCTCAGTTTCGAAATGTCTGTGAATATTGCACGTAGAAACAAAAAAAAAATTTGTTGGCATCAGGAGCGACAGAGCAACACCTTTCTAATTCAAAGTTAGAGGGCAAGGGGACCGTATAAAAATTTAGATATTTTTATTTTGTAATACACTGTATTTTCACTCTTAAAACTGGTACAGGGTAATTTTTGAACGCCTGCTGTGAATTTTTTTATTAGAATCATACCTCTACGACGAACGGTTGATTACATAAAAGCAGTTCTAGCACTTACAGGACACCCTGTATATGTGTAGCTCTAACGCATTTATGTTGTCAGCGTTGTGTTTGTTTCTTGTTCTTGCTGGGGCTGCCCGCCATCTGACTTCCATATTTTGAAGTGAAGATGTCAAGTGCTCGAAATTCCATGTTATGTCCCATGTTAAAGATCTGCTTGCACTCTGCGGAGAGACCGGCCCGCATTCATGCTTCAAAGTTGGAAAGTCTCAGAAAACCAACTCCAGCCGACCACCTTTGTGCCACCAACGGGGTCTGAACCTTAATGCTCACGATGAGAACCAGGAGTCCAGCACGATGGCCACACGACCACACAGCAATTGTCCCACTTTTTGTAGAAAAATCTTGACATCAGATGAAGCAGTTAATCCATAATGTTTTGGGCGAATGATCCTAGACATCCTTGGTCACGTGAAAGATGGCGATGGTTCTCTCATCGGAGAGAAATCAACAAAATTCTTTCTCTCTTCAAGTGAGAGAGAAAGAATTTTGCATTTTGACTCGCGCGAGTCAATTTTTTGCGCACTAGAGATGAATGGAAATGAATAAAATTAGCAGATGTACCGATGATAAGGTGAATGCGTCAAGAATATCTCGTCTTAAATTCAATGTTCGATGGTGTGGCCCTCCACGTATTCTCATTGAATCAGAACTTGAACTGATAATCATTTCTCGTTGTGTTCCAATAACCCCTTTATGAGCGTTCGGATGGTGAAGTGGTAATAATGCTCATCTACCACCGTGAAGGCTATCGTCAATTCCGCGGGATCGATCCTGAGGCAGGATATAGGCAACACAAGTTCTTTCTCTATCGAACCTGAGAAGACCACCGATAGATGGCTCCTTCATTTCTGACCCAAATTGATTAGTGATTAGTAGTAAGTTGCTGTATGGTAATATGACCGAGTCGGTGTGCGGTAAAGTAGGCAACTAATAATCCCTTTACGGATAATGCCTTCTAATTTCGTTGTAGGATCACCGCATGTGACGACGGCTGACGGTAGACATTTCGAATATATTGTGATATGATTTTCATTTATTCTTCTCTACTACTTAACCATACATGCACCTATCAGAGGTTTCCCAGACAGTCTTCACTTACAATAGCTGATATAGCAGGGCCCTCTGTGGGTAAGAGTTTTTACTAACAACAGTAAATAAATGTTATGGCCTGTTCCACACACACCTACTGCTAAAGTTACTTTTTTACCTTCGGAGTATTCTCCTGTTATTGCTTGTCTGAAAAGCGTCGTGACATCTCGCGTGTTTCATTCTGAACGAGGTCGTAAACAGAAAACAAAATTTTCGGGGATGTTGGGGAAAAAAGCGAGACGGAATTTCGAGAATAAATATTCGTGTATAATAAATACACGAATATTATCAATATTTGATTTTTTCCCCTCGAACAGTTCTCGAAAATATTGATTCTATCAAAATCTCTCTCCCCCGATATGAACATGAATCATGCGTGGGTACGTGTATGAATTAAATATATCTCCTAATTCAATCTATTTTCAATTGATTTTGTTTTTAAATCGAATGTATATATTTTTATATTTCCTTCTCAGAGAAGAGAGAGATTTTTGTATTTTGACTCGCGCGAGTCAAGTTTTTGCGCACTTGAGTTTCGTAGAGATGAATGGAAATGAGTAAAATAAGCAGATGTATTGATGATAAGGTGAATGCGTCAAGAATATCTCGCCTTAAATTGAATATTCGTAATACGTGAGGGCAGCTCAAGGGGGTTGATGGCGGTAAAGAGAAGTAGCGAAGGGGAACTCAAGAGCAATTTCACGTTAATGGTATTTACAGAGGCTCCTCTCTCTCTCTCTCTTTGAAGAGAGCTTAGATGCTGAATTCACTTTAAGAGTTCACTTTTTATCCTCATCAGTAGCAACAGCAAAGCCGAATCGCATATAATAGAAATTAGCTTTCTTAATTGAGAGATAATCGAATGATAGCGAGACTTTACTTTGGAGCCGCGTTTTTCTTATTTCTCTTCCATTTCACCGACAGGGTGAGGAGTTCTTCTCTCTTTCTCTCTCTCTCTCTCCCCCCACTCGCAACAAGAAGACGGAGCATTTGCTGCGATTTCGCTTTGCTCGGCAATTTATAACGACGTTAAGGTTCTCCCCGATCAGTGAATTAGTATCGTTAACGAATCATTTGAATACGGGAAGTTCGTAAAACGGGGGTGATCTAGAGAAGTTTTCAGCGCCCGCTGGAGATCGCCAAAGATGGATGAACGAACCGGAAAAAAATTAATGCATAAATTAATAATTGGCTCGACTTTCGATGCGGGTCAAGGAACCCCCCCAAACACTGACAAAATACTCAGGCGTTGCTGTTTCGTTTATTTTGGTGTCAGTGAGATATCGAGAACTTTTTGAGCCAAATTTGTTCATTGAAAATATTGTAATTTTGTGTTCCTCAGTAATTTGAGGCCGAATTCGAAACAAACGCAATTCGACAACATAAATACGTTCGGGCCATACATATACTCAGAACACAATGTGTGTTCTGAGTATATGTATGGCTCTATTCTTTAGAAATTCCGCTGAGGAACGTGTACTAGGTGCATGTAAGGTTTAGTAGTAGTAGTAGTAGTAGTGGTAGGGACTTTATTTTTCAAACTGAGTTGTACTTGTTCTGAAAAAAATAGAGAAGAGTAATTTGTGCGGTACCCCTCTATTTGACTCGGCCCTGTCCCCGTTTGCCTAACCGTTAGGATGACTACACCTCAAAACATCTCGGTACCTGATTTCAAGCTCGCGGAAACTTGAACGACAGATATCTCAACTAAACTATTCTTAGCCGAGAATTCATATAATTTTTTTTTTTTTAATGTAACGGGGTTGGTGCACGCAAATTTTCCAAAAAACACATTTTCTCAAATTTTTTATTTCTAAATACTATGATATTTTCTGCGTGTAACTGTGTTAAAGTTTTTGTTCTACCTGTACTAAAAATATTTTAATGTAAATGTATGCTGGCAGGCATTACACATGCTAATGCATGCCAGCACTAAAATGCTTTTTTCTCAAAACTAAGGTTTTTGTTAGATAGGAACATTTTTTCGAACACCACTTCTTCAAATGTGTTGCAACTTTGTGTCTCTTTCAACACTATGGTGTTACAATACTACGTATGTAACGATATACAAGGAAATTCGTATGTGGGGGAATGAAAAGTCATACGCCTCTCCATCATCGTTCTGCTAATTAATTGCAATACAGGTATCCCTCGCTTTATGCGGTTTCGCTATAACGCGATTTTGAAAAGTTAATTTTAGAAATTGCGTCCCGCAAAATTCTGTTTGTTGTTTGATCTAATCCTGAAAATGGGCTTGTAAATTAGAACTGTGACATAATTAAAATGACGAAATATGCTGCATTTGTTGATTTAGATGAGACAAATATGTAAGAAATGCTCAAATCCATCTCACAAACGAACATCTGGTAACGCACATCGACAAGGCCATCAGAATTTTAATCAAAGAAAGTGGTCCTAATGAATCTAGAATCTTCTCATATGTATTTGCGAGAGAGAATTCCATGGTGTCGCAAATCACGTGGAGAGGGTAGAAATCGCGTAAATCGATGTTACGTACCCAAGGAGGTGGGTTGGACGCGGGACCCGGCGCTTGGCCTCCACGTTTACCGGATCTCAAGTCGTGTGACTTTTTCCTCTGGGGTCACCTTAAATCACTCGTTTATGTGACGCCTGTGGACACAACAGAGGACCTCATTGCGCGGATTGCCGTCGCTGCGGCAGACATCAGAAGCATACCTGGTATCTTGGAGCTCGTTCGGGAACCGTTTCTACGTCGTTATAGACTGTAATGACGTCAGCAGCCACGACTTCTAACAACTCTTGTAATAATTAATCAAAAAAATCTTTTTGTAGTTATTATACTTTTTGTCGTTCCAGCGTGACGTCGAAACCCGCATGCGTTTTTCCCGATTTTCACCCTCTCAACGTGGTTTGCGACACCATGTTCAATTACAATTTTTGTTCTTGATGAGGTCTCGGTCCAATTACAGAATATCCTATGTGTGCGTATATATATATATTCTTATCTTAGCCCACTCCGATATTTTTGTATAGAAGAGGAATACACATACCTAAATATTGATTGAAATAGAGAAACTTTCGCTGGGACCCTCGCTGTCACCTATCAAATGGGAACAAAAATATTTGTTGTAAATTTTTCAAGTGAAACTGATTGTTGGTTTTATACCGGCGTGCAGCGTGAAAAAAATTATACACGGTATGATACATTTTTTTCTGTATTTTTATGTTTACCGCAGCACGTTGCATGGAAATAAAACATATAAACATATGTATGAATAAAAAGCGTTAACCGGCTTAAAACCAACAACCAATTTTACTTGAAGAATTGTAACAAATTATTTTATTTCATACTTGATAGTTGGCAGCAGGAGGGGGGGGGGTATGTCAGAGCCCAACGATGTTGCTCACATGATAAAGTATTAGGAAATGTTCCTCCTATTATTTTTTCTTCGTAATTTATTTCTCCCGTTTATGCTGATCCGCGAAATGAATCATTTTTGATCACTCAACAACTTAATCACTTAAACAAAAACGTTGAAGGACACTGACTTATAGAAGATATAATAAGAAACGGAAGAGATTTCTTCTGTTCTTCAAGGAGCATCAGATAAGGAAAGTTCTGCGGCATTTCTCCATTTCCCAGTAGCAGCAGAGGCGTATTTACGGGAAGGGGGGGGGGGGACGCTTAGCAGGCTATAGCCAGGCCCGTTATTTGGGGGTGTCAGGGGGGGGGGCCATGGCCCCTGTTTTTTAAAAATGGTGTATATATATATATATCATAAATCCGCCTCTGGGTGGCAGTGATTATTTTTCGGGATGATGCAGAGTACTAGTAACGCACCCTTTCGAATAAAATGGGTCTTCGAGTTATCGTCGAGTAATTTTAGGACTGACCCCCTCTAGCTACCTTTAAGAAATCGCCACAGGTATCTTGAGAGGGAGGAAAAAAGAAAAAACAGGCAAGAAAATTTTTCAAGGTGGGAAATATTTCTTCGTGAGCGTCGATACGTATCTCTGCTTCTTAACACTGTGAAAACTAACAGACAGGTGCAAGCAGAGAAGGTTAACTCTCTCTCTCTCTCCCCTCTTTCGGGTAATAAATTTGGCTGATAATGACATTACGGATTGGTGGCTCAGAGCAGCCACTCACCGGCCAACGAACCTCGCATATCGTTATTAAGGTTCCTATTATAGCAACTTCATGCCAGTGTTGCATCCATTTTATTATTATTTTATTTCATTTTTTGTGTGTTTAATCTGCCGAAGGCATCTACGAAGCCCTTGTGATCTCGCGGAGCGGCTGTAACGAGCCCTGCTTTCGATAATAAAACTGATACGATAGAAGCGGCGGCGGTGACCCCTACGTGTGTAAATCGTGAGCAAGATTAACACCTTGTTGACAAACGTGTTGCTTCGGCTCCATTCGCCAAAATTCTCTAAACGAGTTTACACGCATATTTATAATAATAATAATAAATAAATAAAAGAAACGTATGCGGGTAAATTAAAGAGAGCTGCGAACGAAAAACTAGAGGATTGCTATTATATAATGCGGTGTTATTACTATGTACGGCCTATTTCTCGAAAAAAGCTATTCTTAACTATTCATACTATGACATTATTGTCCAAAAAAAGACGAAGAAGCACAGTGAAGATTCGTTCGTGCCTTCAGCATCGTGTAGATAAGGGATGCACAACCTACGGCTCGCAGGCCCAATGTGGCCCGCGAGAAGTATTCCGGTAGAAAAGTATCAATGCACAGAACACGATAAATATATTGGCTGACCATATTTCCTTCATAAAAACACAGGAAATCGGAATCCACACTGGATATCGTCAATTACTGCAAAAACATTTAAATACAAATACAATGCCACAACAGGCAAAATTCCCAACGAGGTGGTTGAGAAAAAGAGGCCCATAATAAATACGGATGTCATATATTTCCAAAAATACAGCAACCCAATTAAAAATGTAATTACAAAAAATATATATACATGATAAAATAACTATACAATGCCCATAAAGAATACTTATGATTGTCTGATTCTAAGAATGGATAGCTTCTCGATTTACCCCAACATGTTTATCGTATTTCTTTTTAAACGTGTCAATTGTGTTACAATTTATACCTCCGGGGGTAAGCTATTCCATTTATTAACAACCCTATTCGAGAAAATTCCCTGCGACACCATAACCTCGCATTGTCCCTTACCATGCATTAAATGCAAGTAAAGTGATTAAAAATTTATCAATTAAAGCCGAAAAAATTCAATCGGAGGTAAAATTGCCAATTACAGCCAAAAAATGTCAAAGGTAAGTAAATTTGCCAATTACAGCCAAATAATAATAATATTGTCAAAGTCATAAATTTATGCCATGAAAA
Source organism: Pholcus phalangioides (assembly GCF_987345545.1). Lineage (NCBI taxonomy): Eukaryota > Metazoa > Arthropoda > Arachnida > Araneae > Pholcidae > Pholcus > Pholcus phalangioides. The sequence goes on along the minus strand of NW_028301615.1, from coordinate 10,592,695 downwards.
TAGTCTTAAAAAATTCAAGACTCGTTGAAACTAAGGGAAAAAGGGGCAATTTATTATATGAAGAAGTTGGGACGGTGAATAGAATGTCCCGTAAAATTATGATCACCCGTAAAATTATGGTCATATGATCACCACCACCACCACCCTCCCCATATAGCTATACAAATTTCTGACCGACGATCGGCAGAATTGCTGCATAGGCCCTAGGACAGAAAAGGTTGTGCACCCCTGGTGTAAATGAATCTGTAGAACTGTATGGCCATGTATAGAAATGCCATCGTGATCGATACTCCATGTTAAAAACCAAAAGTGCACTATAATGAGTTCCGAATCAAATAAAAACAGGAAGTATATTTTTTGTGCAGTATCAACACACAGAAATTACGCGCTCTGTTATTTGACTTCTTTGCACCCAACCATGCACTGCGGTGAAAACGCTTCAAGTAGAAGAACTTGTGATTGATGTAAGGCACAGTGGTTTCAAGTTCACATATGGCAGCACCAGCAAAAACACGAAACAAGCACTGATTCGTTAGAAATTCAGCGGCGGTCGTTTTGGTACCCTTCCCACGTAGAAATTCTGGGTACACTTGATCAAACATAGGCAAAACCAAAGACTCCTCCCTCGGGTATAATGACATAGCTGTTCACTATATTTTCATTTAAATTCTTGTTATGTTCTCTTGAAACACATCCCGCGGACTTTTGGTGGCGGCTGATGTATCTCAACGCCAATCGTCCTCGATAAACCAACGCCGTGATTTTATTTCATTCGAATTAGCAGAAGTATTTTTTTTTTCTTCTAAACTGGCGAAAAAAAAGAGCGCTGACGTAAAAGAGCTCCACTATTGTGGAGCCGGCAAAAAATAAACTACTGTTCTGTATAATCTGTCGTGTGAATACAGAAATGAGTATCCCCTTTTGGCAGAGAGCCTATAACAGTTATACAGGGTGGGCAAAAAGTCCGTAGAAACTTTAAAAATTCATAAAAACCGGCAAAATAACCGAAATAAAAAAATGGTTTGCCGAAAGAAACAGCCGATAGGTGGCACTTTCTTTCAAACCGAGCACAACTCAGGTCTATCACCATCTACGGGCAATTTACTACCTAGTGAGTTGTGTCGGAAGTGTAACTGTGTGTGTGTGTGTGCCTAACAGTCTTTTGAGTGCCTATGTAGTGTTGTGTTTGATTTTTAGTGCTACTGCTAAACCAGCCATGCACCTCGTCCATATTCCTCTGCGAAACCTCTAACGAATTGCTGCATGTTGGAATGTGTGTGTATGTATAATAAACCTTTCGTGAAGTTTGTTTCTGTAATGCTTGTTATGTGTAGTGCTGCCATCTGCAATCAATTTTTTAAACTATGAGTTTTTCCTCAACTCACAGTGCGTGAGGTGTAATGAATGAATAGTTATACCGTTGTAGACCTGTTGATCTCTGACTGCGCAGTTGCGAGACTTTTTAACGGGGAGATCGGCTCGCATTTGCGAATCGAAGTTGGGAACCGCAGAAAACCAACTTCAGCCGATCACCACTGCGACGACGGTGAGGTTTGAACCCGGATCCTCGCGATGCGAGTCCGCCACTATGACCACTCGACCACAACGGCGGTGACTTTTTAGTGCTGCCATAATTTCAGAAGTGAAGTGAGTGTTATGATTGAATTACATTTGTACTGTTTGTAGGTCCGTTGCTCTCTGTGGCGAGACTTTTTAAAGGGGAGATCGGCTTACATTCGCGCCCTGAACAGCGACTTCGGTTGAAATATGCAAATGAGATGGAACTTGCGCTCCTAATACACAACTAGTTCACCGTTGTTAACCGTGTATGTGAACGAGGATGCTGAGTTCGAAGCATAAAGCTTTGTTGGTGAAGTTGTTTTACGTGAACGAGGAATCAGCAACCATTGCCTTGCGTGAATTCCGAGTTCAGAAGAATGTGAAGACTGGAAAAGGGACTTTAACAGCGACAGGCCCCCATAAAGCTTGTTCAGCTGTTTGAGGAAACTGGAAGGCTGCAGGATCGTAAGAGCCGGACGACCATGTTTAAGGAAGGCACGTTCGCCGCGTGTTGCAGCCGAAATGGAAGCGTTAGCGTCCAAATCAGCTGCAGGGACCAGCAGTGCTCGTGAAGCTGCCAGTCGCTTCGGCTTACCACCATCCTCCATAAGCAATATTCTTCATGGAATCCTTGATCTGTACCCATGCAGGTTGCAGTCGTGCCATGAACTTTTACCATCGGATACCGTACAGAGGGAAGCATTTGCGACATGGGCTTTCTCCAAAATCCAACAGAATCCCACCTGGGTCTTTAACATCTTGTGGACAGATGAAGCTCATTTTTCGCTTCATGGCGACTTTAATACCCATAACTGTTGCATTTGGGCGACGTGTAATCCACGTGAGTACACGCGGAAACCATTGCATTCCCCAAAAGTGATATCGTGGTGTGGGTTCGTTCATCATAGGACTCATCTTCTTTGAAACGCAGTGCCCTGTATATGAGTGGAAAACTCTTCTGCGCGAGGAGGTCGTGCCATGTTTGTGTGAAAGAGATGCGCTTTCAACCGTCACGTTTATGCAAAATGGAGCACTGCTACTCCGGCCAAGGCATTCCTGATACAGACGTTCGGGGAAGACAAAATCATTAGCAGGCGTTGTAGGTTCCCATGGGTTCCTCGGTCTTCAGATTTGACACCGGCAGACTTCTGGTTATGGGGATATTTGAAATCCCGCATTTATCGATCCGGTCCATCCAATCTGTCGGAAATGAAAGATGCGATCCGCCTAGAGGTATCATGTATACATCCGAACCTGCTGCACTCTGCCGTTGCTGGATTTGTGAGTCGCCTGCAATTTTGTTATCCCTTGTGGCGGTGGTCATGTGGAATACATACTGTTCTTTTAAACGATTATTATTAAATTATTGATTAAAATTTAGAGACATTCTATTCGTTATTTGCGTATTTTTTCTTTGACGTGTGTACGTCAGCGCCATCTGTCGGCTGTTCTTTGAGTTATTGTTTTCCTGTCTTAAAAATTTCCAGTGACCTAGCCATGCTAACCCTGCTAGCCGTTTTTTATTTCGAGTATTTTTCCGGTTTTTATGAATTTTTAAATTTTCTACGGACTTTTTGCCAACCCTGTACCTGAATTATGCGCATTGGAATTGACACGGGGATTGAAAATAGGAATTTTTAACAGAAATTTCTCTTAAGGTGCCCATAAAGGGCCTTGAGGAATATCTCACAAGAGAGATTGAAATTATATAATTTCATTCTCAAAAGGGACGCGAACGTGTAAACTTTGGGAACCCCCAGTCACACCACGTTTCCCGGAAATTCGTAGAAAATTTCGTTTTGCATGAAGATAATGTAAATGATATCTTTTTAACTCTTTGGCTAAACAAACAGTTACGGTTTTGCTTCTCCCTTTGTGTACAAGCGAATTTTTTTCCATTCCTTTTTTTTAGTTTCCTTTCGTGAAAAGATAAAAGTGACACTCATACTCTTTGCATAGATTCAATGGAATCGAAAAGGGGGAAGAGAAATACAGTACGAGCTAAACATGTCGGAGAAAAAGTAGGAATTTAGATTAATAGAAAAACATCTATATAAACATATAAGCGCAAATTTTTTAAATCAGATTAAAGAACTTTTAAAACCAAAACATGCAAAAAAATACATAATAACATACCTACATTAGCGCCTGAGACAGCTACAATACATAGTGTGCTAAATAAAAAGCAAGGAAGATGAAATTTGAAAGCAAATGGTTTAGTGCAAAAAGGAAATCAAAAAGTAAATTAAAATATTCAGTCGAAACAAAGGGGAAAAATGATAAGTATGAACAAAGCCATCTCTGGTTCTTCATCGGGGGAAACACCACGGAGAATGACTGAAATAGCAAAAACGCGTTTCTAAAAGCATTTTGGGCCTGAGCCTTAAACTAAAGTGCTTGTTCCCCCTACGTTATATACATACACACAACATATATTTATGCGCCATTTGTACGTCATTTGAAGAATTTTATCTCATTAAAACGACGACGCCACACACACACACATTAATTCAAATCATCAGAAGATGATTAAGTAAAATGTTTATGTTATAGTGAGAACGTGATAACTCTGGTGATGCGTAGTTTTTGATTCACCACATTTATCGTAACATATACAGGGTGCATAGGAAAGTCCCTTTATCCTGGAATAACTCGCGAACCGTTGACCCTAGAAGCATACTTTTAATTGGAAAGAGTATCCAAATAACTTGTATATATATATATACCTCAGACACGTCATTCATATTGCAAGGGTTGCATATAGTTATTAAAGTTAGAAAAAAAACTTTTTCCTCTCTTGGTCACCCTGTTCTCAAAAACCCAATTAGAGAGTTGTTGACATGGTTGTTAACATTCTTGTTGGCTCTCCCGAGCCCAACAAGAAAAAATACATGTTTTTAGTGCAATATCCGCGGAGTTATTTGGATTCGAAAATAGCTAGAAATGATGGAAAGAACGTCTTTTGAATTGAGCTTGTCAAAAATTATGAGCTTGTCAGTTAGTTTATAGGGTTCTTTCCTTCATTTTTAGCGTTTTCCGAATTCAAATATATCAAAATTTCTGAATTCAAACTTTAAGTACTTAAAAACATGGATTTTTTTTTTTTGCCGCAGGAGAGAACTTTCTAATTGGATTTTTAGGACAGGGTGTCCAAATAAAAAGTTAATTTTTTTCTTATTTAATAACTAACAACCCCTTGCTGTATAAATGACGTATCTGAGGTCTAGACGTTATTTGGGTACTTTTTCTGTTGGAAGTATGCTTCTATGATCAACGGTTCGCGAGTTTCTCTAGAATAAAGGGACTTTTCTATGCACCCTGTATATTGTTTAAGATGTTTTATTCCGGTTGATGTTGTATGAAACAGAAAGGCATCTCAACACGTTGAAACAAATTTACTGTATCCATCACTCGTTAAAAAAAAATGTGTAACGGTCAAGGCCGACCGCCCCGTAAATGTAGGTGCCTCCCGAGATCCGCTGTCGTGGCGAATAGAATTCGAGAGTATTTCAAACGAAGAAGTAGTTGCGACGTCGTCCATGCGTTGTGTGTTGCTTTGTAGGCACGGTTTTTCCCAACGATGTAAATTTCTCTATTCCTTTCCTGTAAATAAATTTAGTATACCAAACCGTACGAACCTACAAAAGGAAGAAAAAAGAAATACCTCAAAAATGTAATCATCATTCAGATTACGAAAGTCACTCGTCTTATTTGTCCCTTTTTACTTTAAATCACGGATCGCGTCAGTGATTTTTATCATATCTATTTTCTGTACTTTATATTTCAGCGATAAACAAAGAACTGTGAAACATGAATATCATTCATCATTATTCGGATGAACCATCTACACACAGCATCCTAACTTTCGAAGCTGTTATTGTATTTATAGATGATTACTCTTCTAAGAGTAAGAATTACGAGTAGGCGCACTCCTCACTCCCACTTCACAGACATCTTCAACTACAGGCTTTCTCATTCACTAATCCACTCCGTGGATCTCTTCTTATTTCCCGTCAAAGTTTATCGATATCTGCCAAGTCATTGCACGTTAACGTATCACTCAAGGAACTAACTACTGACACTCGAGGAGACACTCACGTGACCATTTATAGCGGAAGAGTATCCGGGCGCACAAGACGTATCATAATCCAACAAATCTCGAGAATGCGACAGCTGTTCTCAGTCAGAGACAGAGATCCGAATGGAACGCATCTTTCTTTTCATTAGAAAACACCTGGCCACACATCACGGGTTATAACATGATACGCAACCGATATTCTAGGATTTTTTCCTATCCATCATCCACAGATTCCGGTATAAAACACTTGCATAAATATCTTGTCGTCGTCATTTCTTCGACAGAGTCAAACGCAAGGAGAAAAAACCAACCCAAGAAATATTTCTTTTCATCTAATCATTCCGATGATTGTATGTGTTACGTTAAGTGTGATAAATCCGGTTATTATGCATAATTCCCGACCATTTTGAATGAGAAATTTCCATCTGAGAAATTTCCCTAAATTCACCACGTTTACCGGGTATTATGCATAATAATCATTCCGTATTGGTGAATATGATAAATGGTTTCCATTGTCGTGATAAGATTTATTATTAAGATGACCGAACTTGTGTTAGCCCCAGAATCTGGACCGAATACTACGATGAACTCAAATTTTTCCGAACATCCCGAAATAACTCCTGTAACAATTAAATCCTGTTTGACGAGTTCTGAAATCGTACCTCGATAGAAAAACTCCTAGTCAGCAAATTTTACTGTTGTACCCTCGATATAATGAAATCTCAATTAAGAACTTTTACGGTTATACCCCGATATTATGAACTCCTATTTCACGAAATCTTCGATTTTGAAGAATTTTCACAAGTGCTCATTTGTACAGGGACTGGATTCGAAAAATCGTTAAATCGAAAAATTCATAAAATAGGAGTTTGTTTTATCGGGGGTTCGAACATACTTTTATCAAACATACTACCGAGACTCACTTGTGAGTTCTCATATTTATCAAATTCACAAATTACACTTCGGTATTGGGCACATTCACCGGTAAAAGCAATCCATTCCAAGTATTTATCGAATTCGTCAGGTACGCTTGGGTATTAAGTACGATCATCGGTAAAATTGACAATTCTTGTAGCATTTATCATATTCACCAACAACAATTGGGTACTATACGTAATAACTGATTTATCACATTTCAGACAAACATCGCCAAATTGAAAGGGCAATTCAGACGTACGATAACAATTTAAAATCGCACAGGAACATGGTGCGCAAACGCCACCGTTACCGGGAGTTGTTGCATCACACTGTTTTAAAGCAATCCTGAACTAACACAAACATGAAGTCGCAATTCTGACTACATAAATATGTTAGGGACCACACATACACTCAGTACATACATTCCGGCACGTACCAATTCGTTTGAAATTCCACGTGAATCGCATGCTTGCTACTTTCAGTTGACCATAAGCGCACCTCGTACACAACACTCCTATGCGGAACTTCTAAAGAATCGATACATCATACAAGAACGTATGTTCTGAATGTAAGTGCGGTCCCTAACGCATTTGTTGTCAGAATTACGACTTCATGCTTGCAGGAGTTCGAAATTGCTTCAAAAGTGTGTGACGCAACAACTTCCTGTAGCGGTTCCGGATGGCATTTGCGCACCATGTTCGTATTTGATTTTGGATTGTTATCGTACGCCCGAATTGCCCTTTCAATTTGGTGATGTTTTTCTGAATCATTCTGCATATAGGAAATGTGAGATTATGGAATAGTAGGGCTATGTGGAATACCAGATTTCTACGTGTAACAGTGATAAAAAGTTTCAAAATGCCCCCCCCCCCCATGATGCTCATCATCATCATCATCACGGCTGCTTATAGGCGAAAGTAATTGTTTTTCCACTTTCATAAATTTACTCAGGCAAGTTTTCAAAAGTCTTTATAAGTTATTGGAAAAGTCTCTAATGAATCGGAACTAAGCACATTGTACATCACAAGTGTTGGATTTTATTGTGTTCATTTTTTCACTAGCAATTCTTCCCGGTATAAGAAGACGGATACCATTTTTTTCAAACATGATGTATCAGATATATATATTATAAGCCTTATATATGATTTGGGCTGGAATATCTCTTCAAGATTGAAAGTTTAGGAAGATAGGAAAGGAAATGTTTAGGAATAATGTGTGTCACCTCTGTGAGCCCACCCTGACTGTTCTGGGACAGAATAGGAAGATCATCGCATTTGCGACTCTTGTGAACCGACTATGACACCACCGCATCATCAGCTACAAAACACAAACGATGAAGTTTTAATTTTACGTCGTCATAGACTCATTAAATATTGTTTTTGATCAATTTGAATTAATCTTCTCTATTTTGAACCCCCGTATTTCATATTACCTGCTAAACGCGCTTTTTTAATGCCTTTTTTCTTAGACGCGATATCTATTTTTAAATGCGATACACTTACCAATTCAAGGACGAGATTTCGAATTTTATAGAAATACAAATTTTACATTTCTATCATGTTTTAAATTGGATTAATCGAAATTACCCGCATTCCCTATACATACATGATACACTATGAGCGAGTGTTTCTTAACTCTTCCCTCTACGAAGTTTTACATTTTCTTCACGAAGTCGGTGTTTTAATGATGCCCGTAATTTACTCTCGAATGTTGTTTTTTGCGACTCGAAAGCGAGATGTAACTGATTTTCTCTCTCGCGAGCATTAAACCGATTCACTTGAGCCTTCATCAATATTTATTAGCAAAGTGTAATCACTGTTCCGACACCATCGTAAGCACGGAACGTGCAAATACGTCATTAATTCTAATTATCCATTCATTATCTTCTCGAATTGCGACCCAACAAGAAGAAAAGAGAGAGAGCAAAATGCCATTTCTCCCTTTTTCTTCATTTCTTTCAGAGTAACTGTTGAATTTTTAAGCAACTGGAGGGCGCTTCGTCTCCGATATTTATGACCAAAGCCTCGCATGACCTAAAATGTATGTATGTATATTCTAAGCGTGTTTTTTCCCCTTCCTTATTCATATAGGGATTTTTTTTTACTTCTTGTTTTGAAGGAAATTTTTGCGAAAACGAAAATTTTCCTCCTAACGGCTTTTTGCGAAAAAATGAAATATTCATGGAGAAATTATTATTGATTTACCGAAAATGGAAACGCATTCCTCGTGGCCCCGATCAAACTAAGGTTTTCGAGATTAGACGTACGAGAATAAATAAAACGAGTTTTCTTCTTCATCCTCTCTTTATATCTATCTAATCTAGGCGAAGAAGAAAAAAAGAAGACAAAATTTATCTCATCTGCACATTCTTACTGCAGTAATACTTTCTTGCGTTTCGAAAATTCCCGTAGATTCTGTTATTATTGGAAACTGTTTCTCGGGCGACGATTCTAAAATGTGTTGCAGACTTGGGCAAATTATACTACTCTGAATAAGAGGAATAATGATTACAAGTAATCATACTCAACAATTTGTACACTCAGTATAACATATCAACGGCTTAGTTCAAAAAGGCAATAACTCAGAAAATTGCATTTGTGAATTATGTGCGCCCAAATGCTTCTACATATTTCAAAACAGCAACAACTCCCAATTTCTCTCATAAGCCCCTTACTACAATCAAATCTGAGTGATTCTCATTCAGTTGCATACAAAGTGAATCTTTAAAATGCAGATACTATTTGAAAACATGAAATTTTGAGGTGTTGCTTTTTTGAACTGGGCGCCTATATACAGGGTGCATAGAATGACAATCTCTTTATTTTGAGAATAACTCACGAACCGTTGATTCTGGAAGCATACTTCCAATTGAAAAAAGTATGCAAATAACGATTAGACCTCAGATCCGTCATTCATTTTGCAAGGAAACGAGCTTTGTCCGTTCCGTTATATAGTTTTTCTGTCTTCGAACTTTTGAATTGAAATATCTCAGTGAATATTGCACTTAAAAACATGAAATTTTTATGTGTTGGGCTCAGGAGAGACAGGGCAATAAATTTTTAAATCAATTTTTTAAGGACAAGACGACTAAATAAAAAGTTTTTTTTCTTGATTTTTTTTTCAATGAAACTCCTTGCAATATGAATGACGTATCTGAGGTCTACACGTTATTTGGATACCATTTTTCCAATTGGAAATGTGCCTCTAGGCCGTGAGTGATTTACTGATTCATTTTTCTTCATTTGCTTCTCATTTGTCGTGTATGTGACAGAGCCTTCTGATCATAAAAAATAAATTAACCGGGCCGTGGGGCCTCTAAAGTTGAGAACCATTGCTCGAGGACATAGTTTTCCAAACTTTTTTGCTCCATCGCCCCCTTCATCAGAATTTTTTCTCTCTCATCGCCCCCTTACTCAAGCGATCCTATGTTAAACCTGTAGCTTTTATCGCCCCCTGGACCATTCCATCCCCCACCAGGGAGCGATATTGCACACTTTGGGAAACAATGCTCTAGGATCAACGGATCATCGATAATTTGGACCATTGGATCCTGTATATTGTGTTTATATACTCAATTACTTCAATGCAGTTCATTTGTACTCAATTACTTCAATGCAGTTCATTTGTACTCAATTACTTCAATGCAGTTCATTTGTACTCAATTACTTCAATGCAGTTCATTTGTACTCAATTACTTCAATGCAGTTCATTTGTACTCAATTACTTCAATGCAGTTCATTTGTACTCAATTACTTCAATGCAGTTCATTTGTACTCAATTACTTCAATGCAGTTCATTTGTACTCAATTACTTCAATGCAGTTCATTTGTACTCAATTACTTCAATGCAGTTCATTTGTACTCAATTACTTCAATGCAGTTCATTTGTACTCAATTACTTCAATGCAGTTCATTTGTACTCAATTACTTCTCTTAACTAAGTACTCACTAATTCTTTATTCCGCAGATGTGAAATATACGTAGTCAATTACTGCCCAACATAGGCATGAGGAAGTTTTTCGCAAGTGGGGGGGGGGGGGGTGTTGCCATCATATTTGAAGAGGTGGTCCGTATTTCACTCCAAAAATACGTTAAAACCTCGGCTAAAGAGAGGGGAGAGGATGGTAAGGCCACCCATCCTCCTCTTTGCTTACCCCATTGCTGTCCCTAACCTTTCTCGCATCGCGGGAATCCGGGTTCGAACCCCACCAGCGCCACAGTGGTGGTCGGCTGAAGTTGGTTTTCTGTGGTTTCCAACTTCAAGGCGCGAATGCTAGCCGATCTCCCCGTTAAAAAGTCTCGCCACAGAGAGCAACGGGCCTACAACGTTACAAATATTCAAACATCACACTTCACTCACAATTTGAAGTATAGATGGCAGCACTGAAATATCAGACACAACACTAGCTACACACTCAGACTGTTAGGTGCACTCATTTTGTTCCAGACTCTGCCACGAAGCTGGGCTGGAAGAGATCTCGGCAACGGGATAAGTACGGTGGCAGAGACCCTGGCGTTCATTCATGTCCCTAACCTTTGGCTTTTGACGGAAACGGAAAATCTCAATTGCACGACGTAGGTTGCACGATTAATGGAAACATATATACTTACGATTAATCCGTCTACTGTTTTAATTATAGTTTGTAATAACTGCATTGTTATCCAAGTTAAATTGATTTCAAGCCAAAAATAAAATGTTAGTGGACCTTACGGATTGTATCAATTCCAAGGTCACCATTAGCAGACGGTGGGAGCTCGTAGAGAAAATCATCTGTGGGGGGCTCCTGTGAGTTGCAAATAGTTCTCACTTATTTCTTGTATTATTTAAAGAATATAGTTGAAACATGCACAATACACAGGGTACATAGCAAACATGGGATATGGCATATTACTGGCGAAGAATCGTTGATCTAAGAGGTATACTTCCAGTAAGAAAAAGTTTCAAAATAACGTATAGTACCCAGATATGTCATTCATGTTTCAAGGGGTTGCACAGTTATTAAAATAAAAAAAAGTTAACCTTCTATACAGTCCCTGTGCGCCACAAAACCCAATTAGAAAGTTGTTGCCCTGTCCCTCCCGATGCCAGAAAAAAAATTATATGTTTCTAAGTGCAATGAATATTCATTGGTATATTCGAAAAACTGAGGAAAATTGAGGAAAACAACTCTAAAAAAAATATGCGGAAAACCCGTTTTATCCACATTTAACACTGTTTTTTTTCCCAAATTTCCTCCGTTTTTCGGATCTGAATATCTCAGTGAATATTGCACTTGGAAATATAGATTTTTTTGTTGGCATCAGGACAGACAGGACAACATTTTTTAGATTGAGTTTTGGGACAAACGAGGAGAGTTAATTTTCTTTTATGTTAATAACTACACAATCCCTCGAAACATAAATGACATATCCGAGTACTACACATTATTTGGAAAATTTTTCTAGATGGAAGTGCGCTTCTAGGATCAACGGTTCGCTAGTAAAATGCCATACCACCTGTTTTCCATGCACCCTGTATAGCTACTGTGCTCTTTTGTAGTAAAAAAATAATTTTTTTATGTCACCTCATACGCGGGACTCCTTCAAGCACGAGGCCCTGTGTAGCCGTATCTACCGCACACACTGACGGTGAATCTGGTCAATTTAATCGAATACTAAATATGCATGTAATATAAATAGAACCATGGTTGTTTACAGTGCAATAAATAGAACCATGGTTGTTTACAGTGCATTTATGGTGTAAATAATAAAATCGAAACAACATGGGAAGCAGAGCACAGTCTGCTCCTACCATGCTTTGTGTGAGCCGTGACTTCAACTGATGACCACTTGGGATAGTCATCGGTCAGTTATACATATAAAATGCAGTTAAATGCCCGAGCGAGACATGTTATGTGAAGCACGTGGAGAAGCAAAACATTTTTATTTTCCTCTGCTTTTCTAATATGGATAAACTTTAAAACATGGGAATGTAACCCTTTATGTTCCCCTAACATGTTCATCTGAAACAAAATCGTTCACGTCTAACACCATCCGGTCAAAGCAAAGTTGGCAACAGAGAGAGAGTCTGAGAGATAAGTTCCTTATCTCTCAGATCACTTATTCGAGTTTAAATGAGGCTGGAAGAGGGCGAAGAGATTTCTAATGATAATCAATACTGAGAGTTGAATACTTTTTTAAAAAAAAAACAATTCTTTTGTTTTCAATGCTCAAAATATACAAGTTTTGCAGATTATGTCCTCCGAAATTAATAATAAATTTAAAACTGTGTAAAATAGCATTTATGGCAGGAAAAGTACAAAAAATGAATTTTTACAAAAAAAAAAAAAAAAAAAAAAATTGAAAATGAGCAAAAAAAAAAGCATTTATGGCATTTCGCCTGAGCGCTTCCGGGCTTTAGAAATTAGGTTTAACAATTAAGGATTTTTCTTCTTAATTTCAGGTTTTCATCTGCGTAAAAAAGATTTAGGATGGTCTGAAATGGAAAAAAAAAGGTTAAAAAATTGAAGATGACAAGAGATGAAAGAGCTGGATTTGACATTTTTAAGAAGATTAATGACGAAATGGGAACATTTTGAATCCTGGGTTTACTCATATTAATTGATGAAAGAAAGAAATTAATCCGAAGAAGATGCAACGTTTATACTTATATGATTGTTACGTTCTAAATGTTTGCAAATAATTAATTTGTCTTCATTACGAATTTTAGTAATTGTAAAACGTTTGTTAATTGCCAAATTTGTAGTTAATTTTTTGTTTCTTTTCTAGTTCGATATCGTGAGTTTTCCTCTACACGTTTCTCGCTCTGAAGTTACTTGGCTGCAACTTTCTTGCGTTGGCTCCAAAAAAAGCTGAATAATGAACGTAACGGGTGACAATGGGGAAAAAAATGGTAAAGGATAAGAGGGGAAATCATCTTTTCTCCTTTTGTATTCATGATGGAGATGTTTCACTTGCTCTTCCTAGAAGGCTTTAGTTGTAAGGAAGGCTTTGGATGATCGGAACAGAAATTTCATTACGCGTGGCTTGGTGCGTGTTCTCAATCGAATTACGATAGCGCAGTTTCGCGTGCATCGATGCTCGAACATCCCATTATCGGTTGTTCCATTTTATTGAATACCCTTCATTCAGGCTGTTACATAAAACATCGTGCATCCTTTTCCCACTTTCGCATTCAAATTTATCGAGCCAAATGCTTCGCTTGGGAACAAGAGACGTCCCTCTGTATGCACTCATATATATTGTATGTACGTTATTGTACCAAGCCAGTTTTTATCCTCGCCTCGACGCATTATAGTGATGTGCGCGTATCTTATCGAATGCGACAAATATCATCGGGTCTATACAATAATTATCCGGAGCACTTGGTTATCAGCTTGCGAATAATTGTCAAAACTTTTCGTTTATTCACTTCGAAACGCTGTCATTGCCTAAATTAATTTATCAATCGAAAAACTACGTGAAAGTTAATTTTGAAGATTATTTTTCGAATTGAATAATTCAACATGAATCACTAATGGCTAAACGAAGTAGTACTATAACCTAGAACATTATTTGAATGATTAAAATTTTTTTATTTAAAATACAACAAAAACCGATGCATTTTCGAATTTCTTTCTTTATTGAATTTTGCAACATCTTTAACTTATTTTTTATGAAGTATTATTTTATCCTCAATCCGATTAGAACAATTCATTTTTTTCCACGGGAAAGAACTTTCGTTTCGAAATCGACTTTAAAAAGTCATCATCCGTCAAGAGCATAGTTTTATAAAATTATTGCACACGAAACGAGGCATGCGTTTCATTCAATACGAATCGAACGACGTTCAACATGGAAGAAGAGACACTCAATTAATCCTTGTTCATTTAAAATGCGCGCCCGCTGTATTTATTGTATTCACGCGGGGAAAGGGAGCGACAAGTACGATGCTGCAACAACAACACACACACTATACGTAAAAACACCCTCCATTCTATAATTTTTTCGAAGGTTTTTAACAGCTGGCTGATGCGAAGATGAATTGAGGAAGGAAAGAAAGAAAATTCAACTGCACTTGCGGGGAATCGAACCCATTTCCTCGCACTTGCCGGGTGACACTAAAAATCGATTCTGTTTTTTCCTTCGAGCTCGTGTGCACTGAACGGGGACCGTACATGGACGGTCGGTCCAAACTCAGACCAAAGCTCACAATTGCCGTCACTGCCACCAGATAGCGACTTGAAGCCGGGTTTTCCTAGGAGTAGAACTTTTGCGCCGTGTGCAGCGTGAAAATGCTGATTGGTTAAAAACCGGAAATTCAGGGGTTTTTTTACCAATCAGCGATTTCACGCTGCTCGCGCTGTTTAAACCTGCTCCTAGGAAAACCCGGCTTAAGGCCCATTAAGTAAGGACGTACGCTTCTGCGCGATAGCTGTCAGAACCGCCCCAGACTGTGCGTGTAAAAAGGCGAAAAAAAGTGTGAGGTTAGGAGTGCGGAACTGATCATTGCAGCGTTCAACCGCGAACTCAGAATCGTACGGTCTAAAACTCAAAGCAGCCCTACAGACGAAAACGGGGCGAATCCTTCATTTCCGACGTCGTCTTCCTTCATTATCGCTCTAAAAAAAAGAGATTTATGCAATGTAAATAATTTTTTCCAGAGATAATATCACTTGCAAGGGCGTAGCGGGGGGGGGGGGGGGGGGGGTCTTCCCCCCCTTCTCTCCCCCCCCCCCCCCCCCCCCCCCCGCTACGCCCCTGGTCACTTGCAATTTCTTTTTTTCAGTCTATTTGACGATTTTTTTCGTTTTTCAACGAACTATTTTTTTAAAAAGAAATGATAAATTAATTTCAAGTGCCGAAATTATGTTTATAAGATAACTGAAATAATTAATTTTCAAACTTTGATTTGGTTCCTTTATCCACTGGCACTATTATCAGAGCCATTGATATCTTAGATTTTATTTATTTATTTTTTTTGACAATTACACAAACTTGCATTTACTCACAGGGTGTGGAAATTTTATTTTTTTAATATTTCAACTAGTGACTCCTTTAACCAATGGAGGTTTTGGTTAAAAACCTCCTTTTCTTTCTTTTTTTTGCTTCCTTTAATTGCTTAATAGAAGTAATTTAATAAAAGTAATTGCTTCCTTTTTTATAGAAATTTGTACATAAATCCATAATTAGTGCAAAATAATGCAAGAATTGAAGAGAGAAATAATTTTACAAAAAATGGAATCCTTCTCTAGTAATTTGAGGCCCCGTTTTTTTAATTGGGGCCGTGGTTTCATTTCCGTTCACACATCCGATAAGACGCCATTCACTGATTACAGAAATTTTAAAACCAAAACATTTTATTAATAAAAAAAATATTTAAGAAGCATATTTGTAAATTCGAAATAGATCCACGCACGGGTCACGCAGTCGATTGTGTTGTTTTTCAAGTCGCGTCAAAAAGAAAAAAAAAAGAGAAAAACTTATCGAAGGGATTGAGAAGGGGGTTGTGTGTGTGTGGAAAGAGAACCTCCATTATCTGAGTGTCTGAAAGTTAACAATGATGCTGTTTAAAAAAAAAAAATTCAGTTGATTAAATTCAGCCCCCCCCCCCCCAACTGTGTATTTAAACTTCACGAAGTATTCAATTTACAGCAGGTGGAAATCCAAGGTCAAGCGATGCTCGAATGCAAAGTATAAGGGACATTTCGTATTATAAGATTATTGCCGATTTCATTCATTTGAAAGACCACCCCATATCACATGAATAATATCCAACTAGACAAGGTATTATTATTCGGGCATTTAATTTTATTGCTATAATGTATATATATAATGATATTTGAATATATAAATATAATAATAATATAAATATACAAGAGAGAGCAATATTGTAATTCTTTTTATCCATTTTTCTTTCTGGTAGTAAAAAAACAAACATCGGCTGTATATCGTGTCAATAATTGATGAAAGGAAGAGAAAAACGATAATCGTATTTGAATGTCATTTTATTTTTTTCTTCTTCCAGTAAAAATTCTAATTTCAATAATAACCGATTGAATTTAGAAAATACAGTTACCATAAATGTATAACAGTAATTTCAATTATCAATTATTGAAATTGATTTTTAATGAAATAACTTTTCAAAATGAACAATCCCCGTAGTAAGCTTCAGAAATCTATATTTTTCCCGAGCAAACGTCAGCCGAATTCGATTTGCCAACAGGGGAAAAACTTCGGCGCAGGAACGTAGTGTTGTGCTTTCCAAAAATCCCCACGCGCCACCGAATTTCACCACGCGATTTCCTTTACTCACAAACTTCTGAACGGGGTTTTCTTTCGCGCGAGAAAGAGCGCGCCCAAGAATGTCCACTCTTTTTAAATACACGCTCTCTTGGAAAGCGGGGATTTTAACCGCGTCCAAACCTTCGCGCAAGACCCTCTCGCTCCGGACGCGAGAAAAGATTGTACGTGTATCCAAGGATGATGCTACTCTCCAGTGAAAGCATGTGGGTTCGATTCCCCGCACACAAGCGCAGTTGAATATTTTCTCTCTTTTCTAAATTCCTCTTCCCATCGGCCAGTTGTTGAAAACCTTCGTATAGAACAGTTTCACAACCTTTTTTGTTCTATCGCTCCCTTCTTCAGAAATTTTTTCTCCCATCGCCCCTAACGCAATCTAACCCATAGGACCCTCTATGTTATATCCGTAGCTTCTACCGCTCCCTGGAACAATCCATCGCCCCCAGGGGTCGTTAACGCCCACGATGGGAATCACTGGTATAGATAGC
Source organism: Pholcus phalangioides (assembly GCF_987345545.1). NCBI lineage: Eukaryota > Metazoa > Arthropoda > Arachnida > Araneae > Pholcidae > Pholcus > Pholcus phalangioides. The sequence continues at coordinate 10,575,371 of NW_028301615.1, read as the reverse complement.
GGAGGGTGACATCACATTCTTGGATTCTCTATTTTATCAAGAAGCACGACGTGCCTCAAGGCGGACACAGCGCTAAATACACGTGATTTGCAATTACAGAACAACTTTTGCCACTTACGTTTATTTTCTTTTCCATTATCACGAATAAGTAAATTTTCCAAAATCATAACTTTCGGAATTTTTCCCGATTTCATCAATTTTTCATTTTGTAGTACTTATTTCAAGTTCATGGTGTTCATCCATAATGACTGAGTATAGATGTCGTTATCTTCAACCATACATTCTGTGTGTATGTTTATTATATCGAATGCAATTACGGGTCTAATTTTTGAAACTTCAGTAAACCCATTTGAAAGCGTTAGAAATTCCCCTGTTACACGTAATTCAACAAGTTAAGCGAGAATTAAGCGCATTCATTTAATTCGATAATACATTCCTGTTATTTATCCCCCCACCCTTCCCCACCCTCCTTTATAAGAATCTCGTCAACGTTTTTTCATTTACATAACTTGCATTTGAATTTTTTCCCCCGAAGTTTTGTTTACTACTACGAAACCACACATGCACCACGTAAGCATTCTACGGGGAAATTTCTAACGAAATGAGCGTGTGTGTGAAGTTCTGTTTTCGAGGATGCTAACGTGCGTTCAAGAAGTGATATGTCTTCTGAAGAGAGCAACTACTCAGCAGATTATTTCAACACACGTATTTTCAGAAATAAGTCATATTTAAATAATCGGGGTGACATTCGGTTTCGTTTACTGAATGCCTCTCTGTCAATTTTAATAACAAATGAAGAGGAAAATATTTTCTCTTCAACCTGGAAGATTACCATAAACACAGTACACTTAGACATAGAGATGCAATGGTTCCAGCACATAATATCCGATTAAGCTTTATCTTCGATTATGCGGAGAAGAACTCAATTGCCGTTTCCCACCGTTAGTATAGTTTGTAAAATGTCTTATACCTTATATAGTTTGCAACCCATTAACTCCGGTTGGTAAGAAAATTTGCCATTCTAAATTTTAAGTTTTTTCATTGCAAATAAATGGTAGAAGTGGTTCCACTCATTATTATTATTTATTTTTTTTAAATCAAAGTCGTCGTTAAGGGGTTAAAAACATCTAGTTGTTCCTTTGCTGGCATCTATGAAACTATCTTTTTGAGTCGGAAAAATTTCCAGTTTTTAATATCTTTGGTGATTTCCTATGTTTTCTCCTAATCATGGCACCGTTGATTATTTCGCTGCTCATTTTGGCTCTTTCAGTACGAAGCCATTGTAATACAGCTTGGTCGACACCGTCGAATTTTCTCTTGCGTTTTCCGACTAAGCTTCCGTTCCATCGCCAATCTTCTTCGATCTCATCAGAGTTTTGGTTAATGCTACACATCCGAGAGATCGGAAAATTCCATACTCTTTGACAATTTCAATGCGAGTTTTTCTTTTTCTTACCGCATCGAAAACTTTTAACCTTTGCGCAAACATAAATTCTTTTTTTTCGCGATCATTTTTCCAATTTAAAGACGATGCATGAAGCCGTAGCGTTTGTGCAGATTTATGCGATTCTTACTTTCATTAAAAATGTTGCACAAATGGGCAAAAATGGGCTTAACAGAGAATAAAAATATTAAAGAAAATAATTGACTCTACTGAAAACAGCTTAGACACTCCAAAGTCCCCAAAATTTAAATTTTTTTTATAATTCTCAACTCATAATATATATACCATAATTTTCAAGTGTTTCACCTGATATGAATACAGGGTGGGCAAAAAGTCTGTAGAAACTTTAAAAATTCATAAAAACCGGAAAAATAACCGAAATAAAAAACGGTTTGCAGGGTTATCATTGCTAGGTCACGAAAAATTTCTTAAGATAGAAAAAAAACCTCAAAAAACAGCCGATAGGGAGCACTGACGTTCAAAAGTCAAAGAAAATTTACGCAAATAACGAACAGAATGCCTCAAAATCGTTTGTTACAGCAGTATGTGTTCCAGCACGACACGTTGCTAGATTTGTGACTCGCCTGCAAAGTAATAAAAGAGAAAGTTTGTTTTTCACCTCCATAAAATAAAAACAATTTATTTTTTAATAGCACTACATCCAAACACTCGCGTAGCATATGGAGTATTAATCGTTCGAAACTTGTTTGGTGTGTGTTTTTCCCCCCTGCAATCAACCTTCTAATTCAGTTTCTCAATGTCTAGAGAGTCCCCAAACAAATTTTCACTCATATCTCTCTTATTTTTATACTTAAAGAGATGAAATTTCATTTTTTAGAGTAAATGCAATGCGATAAATCAGATAAGATGAAAAAAAAATTAGGGTAAGATGAAGATTTTTTGAAGTTTGAACAATAATTAATATGTAGATGACCGCTCATCAAGACGAATTGCACATAGTTGGGTAGAAACTCACGGACAATAATTTTTGGTGAAAACCGCTTCATTATACAACTTTTAGAACCCAAGATATCGCTATCATTTGGTTAAAAGTTGTGTGTACTGCACATAGTGGCTAATTTTTTTTTTTTTTTTTACAGTTGTCGTGAGAATCGCGTAATTTTCAATTTGGCGGGGAGAATTTTAACATTGTCTCTATACAAGAAATTTGGATTACAGAGGATTTTATCCGTCTCTTGATTAAGCGGGGCCGACTGTATTTACAGGTTGTGTAAACTCATGTTGACAAACGAAATTGAAATACGTTGGGAAAAAAAAACTGTTGAAAAAGTTCAAGTTTCGTTGACATTTTATTATTTATAATAAAGCGTACCATCGCTTACACGTGCACGACATCTGTAACATCCTTACTTTTTATACGTTTCTTGAAATTCGACGACATCGCTTAATAAAGAGAGAGAAAATTCCTCCGGTGAAACAATGTATTAGAAAAGATGAGACTGTTTCCAGATCTTCGAAGGTAACATCGCTATTCGGACGCTACCTAATTTACGAGCCTTAAAAATGCATCTGTACCCGATAAAAGTCTACGAACTTTGTAGGCTCTTCCCCTCTCATAATTCAATAATCGATGTATTCGTAGTACGTGTTCAACTTGAGAATCGATAATGACTTCATTAAAACCAAAGTCAGAATCAAAACTTGACATGAAAGCCAACGGAATATGCATGGAGAAAAAAAAAGAAAAGGAAAAAGTCGAGAAACTAATCTTTTTCCCGCGCTAGTTAGTTTGGCAAAAGAGTAAACTTTGTACGAAGAGGATATTGAATTTCTTTTCTGTATATACTCGTGCGAAACAGATTTAATTATTTACACCTCCAAAGAAAATTTGTTCGACTCAGAACAAGATTTTCCTCCCTCTTAGAGATATGCCCAATTTAAGAGTGAAAAACACATTTTTTTCCTCTCTCTTGCCCCTAACATTTTGAAAAATTCATGAAAAAAAAGGGCTCATTTCGTACAGAAAATTCTATCACGTAAATTAAAAAAAAAGATGGAGGATGAAAGTCAGCTTTAATTAGCAGAATTTTGTCCCGGCATGTGCACTAAAATGAGAGACTTCTGGTTGCTTAGTGCTCGCTCGATGTTTCTTTTTCTTTTCCTCTCTCCCAAGAAGTAAGTTTGAAGAGTCTATGTACGTAACATTTCAGCGTAAGTTCTTCAAGTATAATAAGCGAGAGATAGGCCCTTTCTTAATAATTCATTAACGTCATCAGCATGGCCCTTTTAAATTTTAGGTTTTTTGATCATTAAACAATATTTTGATGATATTAGAAGATTCCAGAAACCGGCTCTATCTCTCTCTACGCCAACCAGAGATCCTGATCACTCTTCAAAAAGTTTATACTTTTTTTTTTAATTTTCTGGTTTCGATTTCCTCTTTTGATGTTGTCAGTGAAGCGTGAATCAATTTACTTTTGAGTTAAAAATAATAGATTTCTAGAAACTCTCGCAGAAAATCACAGATTCAAGCTTCCAATTCATCTTGTGTTTAGGCGATTTATTCGAGGTCTCTCCCCCCCCCCCCCCAAAAAACACAAATTCTCGAAAAGCTTTAGATTCTTCAAGGTAAGAAACTCGTGATTCCGATTTCTCATCAGAATGTTAAGTGAATCTCAACATTAATTAATCGCAGTAAATAATGAATTAACGAATAATATGCAGTGCGATCTTAATCCAATCGATATCTGGTTTGAAAATCGAGAATTTATATTGAATGTTAACAAAACTAAATTCATGCTTTTTTTTATTCTGGTACTGCTAACGATTCTGTCGTCATTAAATACTATAATATAACATACCGTATTTCAACGTATATAAGGAATTCCCCCCCCCCCCTGATATTTCGGGCTTAAACTTTGGGAGAAAGTTTGAAAAGATACATCTGTAATACTCTCCATGTATAAGAAAACCCTCCTATTTTTGGGACCAAATTTTTGGCAAAAAGAGGGTTCCCTTATACACGTTAATGTACGGCATATACAGTATGTGTATTTCAAATTTTATGTGCTTCTGAGTCTGAAATTTCATCTTATCAGGGAACAACAACAAAAAATAAATATTTCAAATCAAATTTAAAACCCCTTACTTTGCGTTAGCAGAATCTAAATTCAATTATGGTATTGAGTATTAATTGGAGGAAAGGGTTCAAACTAATTTATTTATATACATATTTGTGAGTGGCACGTTCAAGTTTGTTCTACCTGTGCTAAAAATATTTTAAAAGTATTTTAATATAAACTGTGCTGGCAGGCATTACACATGCTAATGTTTTTCACTAAAATGCATTTTTCTCAAAATATTTTTTATTAGAAAAGGAACATTTTTTTCGGACGCCACTCATTCAAATATCTTGAAACTTTGTTTGTCTGTCAATATTATGGTGTTACATACTTTAATACGAGGATTTTTTATTAAAATTATTTAAAAAATTTTCATGTTGCGAAAAAAGGGTAAAATTTTCTCTTTAGAAAAATATATGCATGGTGTGCGTTCCAAGATGATATGCATTCAACGATGAATAAATGAAATGTAAAAATTTTTTTTATGCAAAAAAAACAAAAAAAAAAAAACCGCTCGAATCTGTGTGTTTTTGATTTCCCATATCGTAGTTTATTCTATATTCTACGGCCGACTCTGTAAACGAAGTAAAAAAAACATAATTAATATAATACCTGCACTTTAATCCAAATATGTGATGTGTAAAAATATGTAATATTCTATGTCTTACCTATTTTTAATATCTTCCATATATAATTTATCTTCTGTTTTTGTCAGCCACTTCACTTGTTTTTTTTTCCTTCTGACCTGAACCTCACGTTCATTCGCCTGAACCTGAAAGACCAAACACATCTCACCTCACATCTCATAATAGAGATATCGATGTGTCTACAAGGATGGATGTGTCCGGAAATGAAGGGACATCTTCTCTCTCTCGGTTACCACTATAGTACGGTTAGGTAATCGTGCACATGAAGGAGCTGGACTTTATCGAAACTTTCGTAGTTTTGACGAGGAGGTAGTGAATAACGAAGAAAACCGGTCGAGAACCTAGCATTTTTTTTTTTGTTTTAATGTCGTCATTAAGATGTAGGTATGAAAACTAATTAGACTTATAGCAACTGATGAGAAGATCAGGAAAGGAAGTTTTACTGCGTCTAAGAGGAATCCGATTCCCGTTTTCTCATTTACAGGGTGAGTGGGGTAGACCACTACGCTACACAAGCAATGAACCTCTTTTCCTAAGAGTTTTTATGAGCTGAACGGGATCGCACATGCACAGTTAAACCGACCTAACTCGGCTCTAATAGCCGAGTATGTGACATACTCGGACATTTTTGCCACCCACCAGATGATGACTTACCTGAAGATGTGTGTGATGCCACTCTCCGCTATTCATACGAAGGTTTCAACAGCTGACTGATGCGAAGGTGAATTCAAGAAAGGGAATCAATTCAACTGCCGCTCTCTAGAGCGTTGTGGTCTAGCGTGCTCACTCGGCCAGACCAGACCAGACTCAAATTTTCGCGATGGTGACTGGCCCTTAAAGCGGGCCATTAGCCAATATAAAGACTGGGGCCCCTTGGGGACCCCCGGTGAAGAGAAGGACAAGTGAGTAATGTATGTGTAGTTGTGAAAGTGTATGTATGAGAAGGGAAGGTTTGGGAATAAATCCTCTTTTAAAAAATCTATGGTCACTTAAAAGGTCTGTCGATTATTAATTTTGAATTTAGAAATTTTACGTCGGTAAAATGCCACCACTTCCTTACGTTATTAGTATGATTATAATTAGCTTCGCTTGTGAAGAAGCCCGGTCGGGCAACGCTTTGATGTTGGCCTGCACGTCTGGGATTGGATCAGACGCCTTCGTGATTCCGTATTGGCTGGAATCTGAAAAGATACATGTTATGCACAAAATAAAATTATTAGTGGCAAGAAGTGGGAAAAAAAGAGATAGTGTTAATACGATTATTTTTCAAAGTCGAGAAAAGATAGAAGAACGATGAAGAGAAAGTTTAAAATCACGATTTTTTTTTTTTTCACAAAATTTTCTGTTTTTTTTTTTTTTTTGACAGAAAAAAAAAAGAAGTGGAAAGGAAAAAGAGAAGAAAAGTATACTTTCCGATTAAATACTGAAGAAGGTTTTTCCGATTTTTTGGCGAGGCCTAGGTTTCGGAGATGATAATCCCGGCCTCGTAGAGAAATTTTTCGAAGACCGCACGCCGATCTTTTTTGGAGTTGAATTTGAGAATGTCCTCAAAGCAAAGTTTCGCGTATTCAAACATATACAAAGTTGAATTTGGACATTCGTTTTTCGGGCTTTTAATGCAGCCGATGATGCCGGACGTGATTCGGCGACTTTTTTGCCTTTCGATGCGGCTTTGCTGGCCGTAGAAGGCTTTTTTGTTAAGTCCGTAGATGGTGACTGTGTTGCGAAGTCCGCAAGAACCAATAGAATGTCTAAAATAATTTGACGGACCACTAGTGTCGCACATTACGGGACATTCCTTTCATATGTTCCAATTTTTTTATACAATAAATATTGAATTTGTAAAATTTACTAAGGTCATGAATACACAGCGTTTTCATAATACATAATTATGACAATATTCATCTCGCATATTTTTCAGGGTCAACGTTTTTTTCGCAATTTTTCAGCAATTTTAACAACTGGTGGTAGTGCAATGCCTCCTTCTAGCAACGTTTTTCATGGCAACTGGCGATGTCCCGTATTTTACCCTATTTAAGATCCTAGTTTAACGTATTTTTCTCAATGAAATATGGTCATTTAATCATTTGAATATTTTTTTTTTCACAGGTGAAACACATTTTTTGTTTACTGCGATTAGTCCTTCTTTCCCCCCCCCCCCCACAGCAATTTCAGCACCTATCCGTAAATTGCATTCGAGGCAGTAAATTTAATGAAACTCCGTATTTATCGAATTCCGTAGGATCGCATTGAACCATACATTTTTTATTTGAAGTCATATGCAAAAAAACAAAAAACCAACATAAATGACAAAAATTGAATAATCTTTCAAGCAGTTAAAATTAAGTTCTATTAAAATTAATTTTATCAAGTCCACAGGTTTAGAAACATTTCCTCAGGGGCAGTTGAATTTTCTTTCCCGAATCCATCTTCGCATCATCCAGCTCTGTTAAACCCTTCGTAATTAGACTTTACATTCCATCTTATTTTTAGATAACAGTATTTTCGTTTTTCTCTAATAGGGTTGTTAATAAATGGAATAGCTTACCCCCGGAGGTAGTAAATTGTAACACAATTGACACGTTCAAAAAGAAATACGATAAACATGTTGGGGTAAATCGAGAAGCTATCCATACTCAGAATCAGACAATCATAAGTATTCTTTATGGGCATTGTATAATATTTTATCATGTGTATATATTGTTTGTAATTTGTGTTAATTGCATTTTTAATTGGGTTGCTGTATTTTTGAAATATATGACATCCATATTTTTATGGGCATCTTTTTCTCAGCCACCTCGTTGGGCATTTTGCCTGTTGTGGCGTTGTATATGTATTTGTATTGTCATACATTGATTGTGCGCGAAAAAAAATTAGCGCTACCGTATTCTTTTATTTTTCTTTTGCTTTGTAATTAGAATATTACGGGAAGAAGGGGGTCGATGAGGTTAAGAAAACGTCTTCCTTTCTTTATTCATAGCAGGGCATTCGTCCTTTATACGAAGATAAGAGATGGCGGTGATGAGCTGTCATCTTCAGATGTTCTCCGTAAACAAAGAATGATACACTTCTCTTTTACCGAAGATGGTTGGCATCTTCAAAGAACGATGCATGCGAAGATATGCACCTACCGGAGATGCTGATTAGAATCGTCACACAATTCGATCGATATGAATGAATAATAGAGCATTCGTCGGAACATGTTACGAATACCGTTTGTGTTTTCTCCTCCATTTCTTCCGTTAGCTTTAATATAAATGTTAGATAAAGCAATTATTATTCTGAATGTGGACATTCCGAAGAAAATACGGGATGTTATTTCAAATTTCATAGTTTAGTATCAACGGAACTTACTTCGATGACTTTCGAACTATTAATTACGTTGAGAGAAATTCGAGTTCTCACGATTCGCACAAATATTCAGGTTATCTGCGATTTCGAGGAAAGTGAATGTACCAAATTTTTTCAGAAAGTATCGCAATTATTAAACTATATCCACGTTAATTTTTTATTCCACAATAATTTTTTGCATAATTTTTAAAATGCAGTTCCTTAATATCAAAAATGTATAACAATTTTTTTTCTATTTTTGTTTTAATAAAATAAATTCGGATTCGTATAAATTTTATTGAAATTGATGAAGTATACACATTTGTTATAATTGGATAATAATGTGTAAATACGTACATCTATACAGGGTGTTCTGTTAATAGAACGACAGGCTCTGAGGGTTGGTAGTAGGCATCAAGAGCAACAAAAATTGCAATGGAGCATGGTGTCGCAAACCACGTTGAGAGGGTGAAAATCGCGAAAAACGCTGGAAAGACAAAAAACACAGTAATAAATACAAAAAGATTTATTTGATTAATTATTACAACAGTAGGAGGTCGCGGCTGCTGACATCATTGCACAGTCTAGAACGACGTAGAAACGATTCCCGGACGAGCTCCAAGATACCAGTTATGCTTTTGATGTCTGCCGCAGAGACGACAATCCGCGCTATGAGATCCTCCGGTGTGTTCAGAGGCGTCGCATAAACGAGTGATTTAAGGTGACCCCAAAGGAAAAAGTCACACGAATTGAGATCCGGTGAACGTGGAGGCCGAACGACGGGCCCCGCGTGTCTAATCCACCTCCTTGGGTACGTAACATCGATTTGCGTTTTTCGCGATTTTCACCCTCTCAACGTGATTTGCGACACCATTTTCCATTGCAATTTTTGTTCCTCTTGATGCCTACTAACAGCCCTCAGACTTTGTCGGTCCATTAACAGAACACCCTGTACATATAAAATTGATTTTCCGTCTGTCTGTGCGTGTGTATGTTTCGCTATAACAATCTACAATTTCAGATGATCATCGCCAAATTTAGCATACATATCAAGCAGGACCCGGATTGAATGACAGGCTACTTTAAAAGTCTCTCAGAGCAGGGCAAATGCCCGAAATGGGCAAAAAAACTGTCGGGCAACAATGGTTCTTGGGCCTCAACAGTTACTTTCGGAATGCTTACTTTAGCTACTGTGGTTCTCAAACAATGAGTTTAAGACACGTATATACCTTTACAATGGTTTGTCACTTCTTTAATACTGTCAGTATTATGTATAATAGTTAATGCCTTTTTTATTGGTTTGTCACTTTTTCAATCCTCCCAGTAGTTGAAGACAACCTGGGCAGCGCCGGGTATTATAACTGAACGCCAGAACTTTGCCACTGGACTTATCGCGTTGCCGAGATCTGTTCCAGCCCAGCTTCGTGGCAGAGTCTGGAACACGGGTATTATAGCTAGTTAATTTACATTATTCGAATGAAATTGCCAATTTAAGAATCTTAGCTGAATCTGTTACAACTTAACGTAAGAATTACGTGTAGAAAATATATTAATACAACGTTGATCTTTCATTAAGTGCCGAATACACAGGGTGTCCAGTAATTTTATAAATTGTTTTAAAAATTTATAAAAGTTTCAGGCATTGGTATACTTTATTAGAGAATAATACCTCTCTTTTGCAGACACCGGTGGGACAGAAAAAATTTGTTCGTTAAAAAGGGGGTGACCGTAAATTAGGGGTTTGAAATGCATACTTTTATTATACAAGGAGAAATTACTAGTTCGAGGGGTGATCACATCTGAGGGATGTCCGTGAAGAGGGGGTTTTACTGTATTTGAATATTTACGGAAGAGAGATTTTGTTTTTGGAGCAGAAAAAAAAATTCAGTTCAAATTTCTGGTGATGAAGGGTGAGAGAAACCAGTCTGACAGAAATGATTTGACCCGAGCCTTTCTTCAAACTCCTCTATCTCCGAAACGTTCGTAAAGCTTCGGCCGATAATTCGTGGGTGAGGTAAAATTACTTCGACGATAGTATTTTATCCACCAATATCAAACATCACAATGAAAATTTTAAGTAAGCATCAGTAAACGAAAAATTCAGAAATGAGCTCACCCTGCATTGTATGACTCTGATTTGCATATTTCCATTGATTTGCTTTCGTGCAGCACCGTCTATCGACAAAAATGTGTGCTAAATTTTTTCTATACCAAAAATAAAACAAAAACCCTCCGTCAAAATAACTTTTTTGGAAGCCGCATTCAAATTTCCGATTCCTTTCAATATTTTTTTTATGAATTTTTAAACCATTTACGTATTTATTTATACCACTCTGTATTTAGATTGAAATTTCAAACTGGATAAATCCAGCCATCTTGCAATAAGTGTGTGTTAGCGATTGGAGCCGTTTATAGAAATGGCACCCTATTTTGTGAGTAAAACACATACATGTGTATCTTGGTGTAGTTTTAACATGCATCCAAACAAATATACAAAAACTTCAAATTCAGATACTTAAATTTCTACACGTAATTTATCATTTCACTACAATTAACCATTTAAAAACACAATTATGAATTTCAAAGAATACCATTTATATAAAATATCAATTTTTTTTAGAAACAAAGAAAATTTACTTATATTTTTCAAATGTAAAATATAAGCGAGGAGAAAGCACTTTTCTACAGAAGAGGCAGCATTTTACAAAAGTCTATCAAGGGCCCCACGTATCGATGATTGGAATTCAGACAATATATGGTCCGTTTCGTCCTTTAGAAATATTCCTGAAAGTTTTCATTAGTGTTGCCGCTGTGGTGGACGAGTGGCCATAGTGACAGACTCACATTGGGAGGTCTCGCCGGGTTCAAACCCCACCGGCGCCACAGCGTGATCGGAATATTCACCGACAACAGTTTGGAGCGAGTAAGCTGCTGAGTCAGTGAGCGAGGGAGTGAGTGAGTTACCGAGGCAGTGACGGGGGTGCTACTGAGTCCGTGGGTGTGTGACACAGATCTCACTCACTATATCACTCACTCAATAGGTTGCTCATTATATCACTCACTCAATAGGTTGCTCATTATATCACTCACTCAATAGGTTGCTCATTATATCACTCACTCAATAGGTTGCTCATTATGTCACTCACTCAATAGGTTGCTCATTATGTCACTCACTTACTTCATAGGTCACTTACTCACTCGCTATGCCTCCCTCGATCATTCACTCACTCTGTCACTCGCTAAGTCTCTCACTAACTAAGTCGCTCACTCTATCACACCCACACTCGCTCACTCACTGACTCAGTAGCTCACTTGTTCGCAAACTCGCTCCTTAGCTCGCTCACTCATTCGAGTCGAACCGTTGTCGATGAATTTTTCATCGATGAATTGTTGGTTGGTGAGTTTTTTTAGCAATGAATTTCACGTAAACCGCGCCACAGTGGTGGTCGGCTGAAGCTGGTTTTCTGCGGTTCGAGCTAATCTCCCCGTTATAAAAGTCTCGCTAGGGAAGGCAACAGGCCTATAAATGGTACAAATATTCAGTCGTGCACTTCACTCCCGTCACTTCAGAAATATAGATGACAGCATTGAAATATTAGACACAACACTAGATGCGTACCCAGACTGTTAGGAACACACACTTACACTTCCGGCACAACTCACTAGGTAGTAAATTTCCCATAGCGATAGACCTGAGTTGTGCTCGGTTTGAAAGGAATAAAGTAGTAAGTATTAGCGTTATATACTACTGTAGTAGTAGTATTGGTGTTACAGAAATTGTGAGCTGATCACAGCGATTGAATTGCGCTTTTGCAATGGATCGAGTGGAAAGTTTCCTTTTTCCGATGATGATTATCCATACAATTGATAATATGATGCAGAAAGAGTTAAGATATTCTTCGATTTCATCGATACATGCTTACTTGTTCGGGGCGTTTCAATAAAAGATTAACGCAGTGATTTTTCAGTTATGAAGTGTACGACATTCGGACGTACGAAAGATCGTTTCGTGTAATTATTAACGAAAAGAAGTTTCGCAGCTGAAGGTATCGTATTTCGCTCGAACGATATTTTGAGTTTCGAAAAATAAACTGCAACGAATGTTTGACAAGGAAGAGGAAGCCACCCTCTCTCTTCGCGAACAAATACTCTTTTCGCAGCTCTATAACATCTTGCTTTGGTTGTGATTGGCATTCACGACGTCTCGTATTCTCGCCGAGCCCACGTTTGTGCCGGTTATCGAATTTGCATACGGATTCAAGCGTGGAACAGGATTTCGACGCTATAAGAAAAGACTCGAGCATTGAATAGCCGGTGCGTCTGTCGTTCGTGCGATGCTCGTCACAAAACATAAAAGAAAGAGATTCCGAATTCTTGAAATAGCCGCAAGCACCTGCCACCTCCCTCGTCCTCGAAAAAAAGCTCGAAATTTCATCGAACACGAGGCGTTTCTGCACATTCACATACTAAGAACTGTATCGTGAGACGCTATCTTGTGAGAAACATACACATTTGAAAACGTATTAACTAAAATACACGAAACAGGTTTTTAATGCAGTGGATTCGAATTAGTTTTCGAAACCCACAGTAAGGTATCTAAACTTTTGTTATTATTGAATGAGGATTGTGAATAATGCATCGAAATATATGGAACGAGGCATAAGTCCACGAACTGAAATATAGCGAAACCTTTCCGGAGGGCTAGTTCCTAATAGAGATAATTGGGGGCGTAGGGCGCTTGTGTTCCCACCACCCCCCCCCCCCAAAAAAAAAACCATCCAAAAATTTAAAAATTGTGTTAATATTTTTGTAAAAAATTAAAATATGGAATGAAAATCTCCTCTTTTTCAGAATATCAGGTATAAAAAGAGATAAGCGACGAGGATGATGGAGGGCGATAGTTGAAAAGGTGTCGTGAAATAGAAACGATGTATCAAAAATACAGAAGTCAAAGTAATTAATGAAGATGCTTTCAAACTTAACGCTTTCCTTTGGTAATTGTTAAATGCCATCAAATTTAGATAATATAACCAGGATACCTTCACGATTGAAGCTTAACTCACGTGCAAACAGGAGTAAGAAAATAGTCATAATGTTTGATTTTTGCTTTCTTTTTAACCCATACATACATCTTTCGGGAATAATTGGATATCCATGAATGGTTTCACAGTATACTTCGGTATCTTTTCTTTCTATTACATTGGAAATGTTGAAAATTCTCCGATTCTTTATATATACGGTTGTGTATTGACATGTCGTTGTCGTGAGTCCTGATGACGAACGTAGCATAAATTAACTGAAAACACATAAACACACTGTAAAGTACTGAAATATTACATTGTGAACCTAAAGTTTGATATCAATTAGTCAATAGATATTTAGACATTTATCAAACCATTTGAATAAACTCAAAATTAAACAAATTTGAACGTCCATTATACTGCGATTTTATGTGCTATCAGTTTATATTAATTGGAACAATAGAAACTTATTCACATTAATTAAAGGAAACGATTCGATTGCGACACACACAAAAAAAGGCACTTTTATTTGTGTGTGTTGCAATCGACTGGTCATTACCATACTGCCTTGCGGCCAGAATTTGAAGTATCCCCTACTCAAAAACCACGAGCATCCCCGAAACTATCAAACTTAACACGCGAGCGAGTGAGCGAACGTTCCCAATTAAATCCATATTTGAAAAAACTGTATTCTGATCGGTTAATTCAACAATGGGAATGTTGTGCAATTCGTTTCATGTTTTTAATGAGTGGGTGCCTTTCAGCGTAAATCGAGTTGTTGTGACGCAGTAGTTCTAGTCATATGCATGAAAAGTGGAAGTTAAGTGGGATGATTAATGTGAGTGCGATGTAGTAAAAGTGAAAAAAATGTGTTCCCTCCCCGATTAAATTAAGAATAAAATCTGCCTATCCAATAGCTACAGTTTTAATATTTTAGAAGAGAAAATTGCGATTACGGAAGCGTTTTCTTTGTATTAATGAACCTTACGATTTGCCCAGAGACATCTTACTCCTAATCACTCACCCTGACTTACTACTTACAAAGTACTGCCAGGCTCAATTTAAATGTAATTTAAATTTTATATATTCATAAAAAAAAAAACCGAGGGAGACTACTGGAACTAAAACATATATGCCTTGATCATGTCTTCTATAGAACAAAACAAAATGCAACTCGCAGCAATTTAAGGTATATAAAACACACATAACTGACCACTACCCAATATTTGGATATATAAATTTTTTGGAAGGTGAAGTGAGAGAAAAAAAAGAGTTAAATCAGCAAATAACGATAATAAATTATAAAAAAATTGAAAATTTTACTTCTCACATAAATCTAAAAAGTATCTTGGGCAAGGAATGTATCCAAAATAAATACAAGCATCTCATGGATGTTTTGATGCTAAATTCACGTTTTTGGACCAAGAAGGTTAAAAAAATCATAAAAAATGTGCAAAGAAAATGGATAAGTAAAGAAATTATAGAAAAAAAACATCAGAGAAAAATTATATAGAAAACATAAGAAGCACCCATACGCATTATACTATGAGATAGAATATAAAAATTATGACAGAAATTTTAAAAAAATTATTAAAAACACAAGGCAAAAATATACCCCACAGTGGTGGTCGACTGAAGTTGGTTTTCTGTGGTTCCCAACTTCAAGGCGCAAATGCGAGCCGATCTCCCCGTTAAAATGTCTCGCCACAGATTGCAACAGTCCTACAACGAAATATCATTCAATCATAACACTTCACTCATAGTTAGAAAAACTGGTGGCAGATGGCAACACAACGCATGACAAGCATTACAGAGAAACAAAAAAACTTCACGTCAGGTTTCACTACACGTACACGCACATTCCCTCATGTACCGATGGCCTCCAAAAATGGCTCGGGGATCCATGATGTTCTTGAGTCAGCCACCTCGTTGGGCAATTTGACTGTTGTGGCGTTGCATTTGTATTTGTATTTGTATATTAAAGATGTGTTTGACACATGTGAAAAAAACAAAAGACTACAATGGAAATGCAACAATGAGAACATATGGAATAAAATGTGAAACAAAACACCTTACCAGATTTCCAAGATCCTAAAGATATAGCTGAAAGTTTTAATAATTACTTTATTAGAAGAAATTTGGATGATACAGAAGAGAGAGAAATTACAAACTGCCCTTGCACAATACAAGAGAGTATAAACAATAATTCCATTAACTCTAAACGAAATTTCTAATGAAACGTTAAAAAGAATAATAACAGAATTAAAAGATAATAAAGCAAGTGGTCACGATAAATTAACCCCTAAAATGTTTAAAATCAACTCCTTTTATCACTTTGAGATTATTAAAAATATTGTCGACTCATCGATAACAAATGGATTATTTTATGACGAATTAAAATATGCTCTTGTACACTCAATTTATAAAGCAGGGAATATAAATGATTTGGTGAATTATAGACCGATATTAATTCTTCCAGTTTTTTTCAAAAATAATAGAAAAATGTATTAAACAAGCTACTTGTTAGCTTTTTGAATAACAAAATTTTTTTCGTACCTAACCAATATGGCTTTCAAAAAAACAAAAACACAGAAATGGCTGTCATTGAATTAACTAATCAATTAAACAATAGATTTAATAACAACAAATATTCCATTACAGTCTTCTTAAGACTTAAAACGAGCATTCGATTATGTTGATTTAGATATTTTCACAAAAAAACTCTTCTCAGCAGGCATACGAGGCAATGTACTAAAATAATTTGAAACATATTACTATAACAGAAAACAAGTTGCCATAATAAATGGTGAAATCAGCACATTCCAAAATGTAATGAAAGGAGTCCCACAAGGATCAGTCCTTGGGCCATTATTATTTCTTGTTTATATAAATGATTTACGTAAAATGAATTAAACGGTAAATTAATCTCATTCGCAGATGACACAAGCCTATATGTTGGAGATTCATAAATGGTAGATCTTGAAAAAAGAGTTGAAGAGGACTTACTTAAGATTATAACACCTGGTTAAATAAAAACAAATTAAAACTAAACGCTCAAAAAACTAAATACATATGCTTAAAAACTAAAAACATTAATCACGAAACTGAAATACATATAAAAATACGTAACCATTGTTTATGCCAATTGAACCTGCAATGTAATTGTCAAGAAATAGAAAGAGTTTATAACTATAACTACTTAAGAATTATAATGCAGGATGATCTAAAATGGAATTTACAGTGTGAAAAAATAGTCAAGAAAATTAGAATCTGTACAGCAATCCTATACAAACTCAAAAACACAATTGATAACAACTTCCCAAGAGACATATTTTATGCATGGATTTATTCACTAATAACATATGGAATTTGTGCCTGGGGTGGGCCATATGATATAAATATACAAGGATTAAATAACACTTGCAACAAAATAAGGTCAATAATAACAAGTTCTAACTCTAATAAAAATAGAGCAGTGTCACACACACACACGCGCGCACACTCTTAACATAAGACAAATCTATAACTATAGGATTATAAAATTTGTAACAGTAGATTACACATGACTAACAATGAAAAGTAATAGAACATCAACTAGATATAGAAATATTTATCAAGTGCCAAGAGTGAATAGACATGTTTGCCTCTACTTTATTTCTAAATATTTTTATTCAATAATCAAATATGATTAAATTAGAGTAACTTATATATTTTCAAATTTCCTCATCTCTACTAGTATGACATGTTTTACTAATACAATATTCCTAAAAATATCGCTGTTATTTTAAAAAATCTTTCTTTTTCCACCTCTGTAATCGGATTTTCCGATAAGTCAAACTAACGATAATTCGAAGTTTTTTGACGGCTGCTGCACATATCTATTTATTATTTGACTGTACACAGAACGTGAATCAAAAAAGCAGCATAACTTGTGCAGAAGCATTGGAAAATACAGTGCATGTGCTTTTAGAAATATACTCACACTGACTAAAAATAATATTATCAGTAAAACAGTAAAAAAAAAATCAAACAGTCTGTTAACACGATTGTCATTATTAGTGAACCAGAAGTTTTCTCGCAACAATCGGTCTTTCTGAAAAGTGTGTATGCGCGCGGTATTTCTTATTGGACGTTGTTCACACAAGAAGATATCATTCAGAGAAACTGCCTTCGTAACCTTTGAATTTCGAGTGACGTCAGTCGAGATTTCGATTTCGGATTTGAAAAACGAGTGAATTCGAGGTAAGTACGTATTTTCGATTACTTATGAGAGTTTTTTCCTTTTTTGAAAATATAAATCTCTCTTATAGCCGATGAAATATATTTTTCCCTCGCTATATGATGGGATTTTCGATCTGCGGAATCCGAGCGTCGTCCTCAACTTCTAATATGGCATGCCACGAACAACAAGTTCCGAAGATTTATTCGAACAGTTTCGTTAGCACGAAGTGTGGATGACGTCACGAAAATGGTTGGCATCATGAGTTTGACGTTGAAATTACCCTTGCCTGATGTTTCTGAAGCGCCCAACGTTCCTCAATCCTCATCAGTTTAGAGCACGTTGCGCGCATTTCTATCGTTACAAGACTGGGAAGCGCGGTAGATGTGTGTATATATCTACTTAACAGTGAGTGAGAGGAGTAATGGATGCATTAGAGAGAAAGTAGGATTTAGTTCATAGAAGTGTGCTTATAGTTAGGAGAGAGAGAGGATGAGCATCGAGAGAAGTCAGTAGAAATGAGACTAGCGCTCGCTGAACGTGAAGTACCGTGACCGAGTACATAACAGAGATTAGAAGCTCGGCAACAAAATGAGGAGGATCTTAGGTGAGAGGCCGAGCATCTTTTACTTTGATACTCTGATGCCATTAACCTCTTCCATTCGTCTAGCTTGATCGAATTAAGAAAACACGTCGTGTTCCAAGAACTTTTTCTTGTTCGAAAAGAACGTCGAGAGCAAAACTAAGTAGTATGTTTTTCCTCTCGATTCTTGGAAAAAATTTAAGAACAAAAGATTCATTTTTGCATCAATCTATACGTGACTTTTATCAGATTTTCTGTGTTTGAAACTCGTCGTCGTTGTTGAATTTCTGAAGATGTATAGATTCGAAAGCTAACGATTGATAAGTAGAATACGTAATCGACATCGCGGTGTGCTTGCTCCCAGTGCAAGAGATGAACCAAGTTTATACGACCTAAAAGGAGCTATAAAATATTAAAAAAATTAAGTTGTTTTCAAATGTGAATTTCCAAGGTTTGCGTCCGGTTACTGATGCTTTTAACCCGGACTATATACTGTATAGCTATATACTATATATACTATATACCCTCTATAGTATTATAATTAGGCCTACTTCTAGCTTTTAACACAGAACGTATCTGAAATTATTAGTCAGAATTAACGTCAACAGATGGCAGGAGAAGCGACTTCGTAGAATCAACGACATTCCCAAAATGTGTTGGGGGTCATTCAAGTATTACGTCAGCAGCGAGGGGAGAGGGGGAGGGGGTAGGGGGTTTCGGATTTGCTGACTTTTGATGACAAGGGGGGGCGAGGGGGGTTTTAAGGTTGCTTACGTCATCAACCACCCCTTTTTGAAGAGAACCCCTTATGAAATATTAGCTGCGGACGAAATTTTGGTGACCGGGGAAGAGGAGGGGGGGGTTCAGTGTTTTGCTGACTTTTGCTGACAAGGGGGGGGGGACCAAAAATGGCTGAAAATCTGCTTACGTAATACTTGAATGGTCCCTTGTGTATTGAAAACGAATTGAAGGCATTGGAGGATCGTCATAAATGTTCATGTACAGTGGTGTGGTTCTGAATGAAAGAAACGGGCAGCTCGAGACCATTTCCAACCGCGCGAGACATCTTTTCGGCGTCCCACTGTCGTACAAGTCGCACCAGTGGGGAGAGGGTTCCTTGGGAAAACTGCAGATTTGAATGTGCCATTGTGAACGATGACACACGCAATTTAGTCGTTACAGCTCTTGGCGGCGTGAATTTATCTTCTACCATTTCTCAATATACTGAAACGTATTCAATTTTTGGTTGCCTTTCTGTGATCCCAAATAGATACGATACATTCAAAATTACATTATTTCATTGCAGCAAATTGTTTCATCACATTTTAAGAACGAATATGATTGCAGTCACCATTGCCTCTTCCAGATGAAGGGTTGTATGCTGCATGTGTTTGAAGCTTTTTTTCCTTTCTTTCGAATCGACAAAATAAATAAAAAGAATCCGTGTCATTACTTTTCACTTTTATGCAATGCAGGGAAAACATACCTTGGAACATAATTTTTCAAGTCAATTTTACAGTAAAATTTCACAAAATTCATTTTTAGCATATGTATACCGAAAATTCGAGTGATATTTAAATAGCCCCTTTCTGTTCTACTACACCCATGAGATACGAATTTAAGAACGGGTTGAAATGTTCCAAGGAACTTGAAACCATATACTTTGAAATAAGGTGAAATTGCAAAGATAAAAATACAAATATTACTGGGGGAAAAGTAATATAATGAATTCCCAAATGATTCCTTGTACATGGATATTTAACCCTTCACTCTTCGCAACCTACATCATCTGTTGGTGAGTATATAAATATGCAAATTATTTCAATCCGAAATGAATTCTAGTTTATCCGAAATTTCTAATGGATGTGGCAAGCATTCTCTTCCTTTGTCTCTTTAAAAATTTTCTGAGTGACAGTTTTCAAAATTGCGAACGTAAGTACGCGTACTTTATAAGTGACGAATGCGTTAATTGATTATAGCATATTTTTTTTCGATTCGTGTTAGTTGCCGAAAGATGTTTCTAGGAAATAAAAAGGACAAGGCCAACGTCAGCAAAATGGCGCTGTGATCGACAAGGTTCCCGTTCAGGTGCGGATGCAAACAAATCTTAAGAAGACGAGAAGCTGAATTAGTGTTCACCAGTAGCGTGTCCTATGTCAGAAATAGTTGAAGCTTGAAAATGAGCGGCGCCTTACTTCTAACGCAACGAGCAAATGGATTTCGGAGAACAACGTTATATAAAGCGCATATAACTTGCGCAAATATGCGAGAAATAGCGCGTACCGCAAAATTTAGGATTCTTCGCGTCAAAATAATCCGCTACGAGTTTCCTTAATTACGGCAGAAGTATTCGGCTAGAAAACTTGACACGCCGTGATATTTTAGACCCACCCGTGCTACGAAGTATTTCTAGCATTCGGGAGATACCTGCCGTACAAAATACGTCTGGCGTTGGCACGCGGAGCCGCCAACGAACGATAACACTCACTCGCAGCCCACAACACACATTAAAGAAAACTACTTTTCGCGAACAAATACTCTCTTTTCACGTTTAATTCTTCTTCTTCTGCCCGAGGCATCTCAGGAATGCTAATGCGGCAACAACAATAGCCTTCACGTATAGACCTTATACAGGCAGAGTGTACACCGAAATTAACTCTGCCTTAAAATCCGTCGGCATACTATGGGAACAATGCGGGAATTAGATACGGTGACGTCTGATTAGAGATACGTACATTTTTAGCCAAAAAGTTTTCGAAATCGGAAATTCGCATATCGTCCGATAATATTCGCAGGAAAAATAAATGCAATCACAATTTAGCATTTATTAGTAAAAAATTAAACGGGACAATTTTTTTCAAGTTTAAATTACAGTAAATTAGTTGAAGCCCCAATTTTAATACTTCTAAATTATCTTCCATTAGCTTTTGCCTTTTGTCAGTAATAACGAGGTTGTTGATTTTCAAATATCTCTCAACATCCACGCTGTTAGAGAGTTAGCCTAAGGCTAACTACACACACTACGGTTCGGTTGCTGCGGTTATCTTATCAGCAACCGCAAAATTTTGTGTGGAACACACACTACTATTTAGCAACCGGGTTTTTTTTAATGTCACGTGACACCTCGAGATTGGCTAAATTAATGAGGTACAAATTGGTTCTTTTGCTAAAACGTTATAATCGGGATCCAATGCATTTCATTCAAGTTTTTTAAAATATACATCTCGGTTTTAACGGCGTAATCACGTTACTTTATGAATGTCATCATGACTGAGTTTTAATGTATGCTCATGTAGGAGAGCAAAAAAAAAAAAAAAAAAAATCATTGGTTATATACAGAAAAATTTAATTTTTTCTTCATCTGTTTTTTTTTATAGTTATCAAATTAGTTTCTGTCGAATGGAACTTCACCACTCAGTTCCTCGAATTTGTCTTTTCCCCTCATTTTTATGGCAACCTGAGAAGGAGAGCAATTCCTTTGTCCAGTGCATCCGAAATCCAATCACCCTCCTTGTCAAACCACTTAATAGACAATCGAAGACAGAAACCGCGGGTCCAGCCGAACCGTAATCAGGGTGTTCAAACCTTTTCAATACATGATGGCAGCTTTCCGGTTACCCCAACCGTCAAAACAAATGTGGTTTTTCTCGGTTGCAAAAACCGCTGCCAGCGGTTGCGGTTGTATCTGTGCGCTCACGGAATAAAACTATAGATCAGTGATTCCCAACGTAGGCGTTAACGCCCCCTTGGGGGCGATAGAAGCTACGGGTGTAACATAAGATCCTATGGGTTAGATTGCGTTGGGGGAGATGGGAGAAAAGCATTTCTGAAGAAGGGAGCAGTGGGTCAAAAAAAAATTGGGAAACTATGCTATAGATCAGTGGTTCTCAACCTGGGGCCATATGGCCCCCTTGCGGTCCTGAGATATTCTAGGGGGGGGGGGGCCACGGCAGAAAATCAGAAGAAAGGTGATCCACGACAGGTGGTGAAGGGAGTCATAGAAGGCTGTGAAGAGAAAAGCTTTAAAAGGGAAACATGAAAAATATTACTACTTTCAGAATCAAACAGATCCGTCAATAGAACCAGGGCCATCTTAACCCTTTTGGGTCTATGTGGGCATGACCCGGATCTTCATGTCTATAATGGAGGCAGGGGACTGCACTATAGGGATCTGGTACTATGATTTTTTCATATGTAAGCTGTTGTTTCCAGTTTTATCGATTTATCGTGCAGGTTCGTTGGATCGTCCCGTATTTTACACAGACCGTTTTTTAACATTTAATTTGACTCCTGGGAGGGATGATAATACACCATTTGAATCCGTGCCTAGCCAGGATTCCAGATATTGATCTGATTTATTAAAATTTCATTCATAATAATAATAAAAAAAAAGTATCTTAATCTTGGATGAGGGTAGAGGGGGCCACAAGGAAAAATGTTATCCATAGGGGCGCCATGAGCCGAAAAAGGTTAAGAAAGAATGCTATAGATGGTCCCTTCACCCCCTCCAACCGCAACCACCTGCAACCGCGCGGCAGTCAGTTCTCGGCCTTTTAGGCCGAACACATAGTGAGGTGACCACGAGGTAAGGGGCTACATAATGGGAACTAGCAAGAAAAACAATTCTATTATTTTTTCCAGACCGCATATTCGACAGGAAGAGAAAAAGGCTTTCAACGAGAGGTGCGGGATTCGAACAAAGGTGTTTGTTTTTACCTCAAAGTGGGGATTTTCGGTATTTGCTGAGATTGGTCCGTTTCACCCCTTTTTCTCTCCCTGTTCTGTGGAGGCATCATCATTATCATCACACACTTTATATTTTAGAACTCCTTTTTTTCGGCTATTTCCCCTATACTCCTTCTCTTTTACTACGCGCGGACGTCTCTTCCCCCGCACTATGAATTTTTTTCTTCCTATATAGTCCCAATTCTCGCGCAGCTTATCTCTTCCCTCTACTATAACCACAGCCTGAGAAGGCTTTAAATATCTGCTTTTGCAAAGATCAAACGCCAGCATTCCTTCGCATTTAAAGTCTGCATGGCATAGACTCTCTCTCGAGAGATATCTCTCGGTTTACTAATGGAAGCAGGGGCGGCCTTAAATATTTTGCGTTCCGATGCAATAACAGCTTAGTGGCCCTCTAAAACTGGATTTCCCAATCTCTCCCCCCCCCAGTGCATTGACGTAGTGAAATATACGTTTTTGGTCCTCAACCTCCCCCCCCCCCGAAGAAAGATGTCGGTGTATTGTTACAGTAACAAATGTAACGCCCCCTCGGGAAGAGAAAAAATGTGACCCCCCCCCCCCTAAAAAATCCTGCTTACGGTACTGTCCCAGTGTACATGAACATCCTGGTTTACATCAAGGGCCACGGCCAGACGGAAGCTAGCTCTCATGGGGGTTCCGGATAAAGTTGTGAGTATAATTCAAGAACTGCTATCAGACAGAGTTCATCAGGTTCGCGTAGCCAGCGTGATGTCTCGAGAATGTCAGGTGCCAAGCGGAGTTGTCCAGGGATCGATGTTAGGCCCGATCTTATTTACTTTGTACACTTACGATATTACTCAGGCTGTGTCACCCATCTCTCTATTGCAATTCGCTGATGACGTGAAGTTATTCTCTTCAGTGGAAAACACTAGGGGTCTAAGAATTGCATGCGAACAACTTTTCCAGTGGAGTTGTCAGTATAAGCCACGTATTTCATCATCAAAAAGTGGATCAATGCATTTAGGTAGACGCACCGATCCTGAATATTATTAACTAGGTAATGAAACGTTACAGCAATTGGATACATGCGTGGATTTAGGTATTGGAATGAGCCGCATTCTGGATTTCACTGATCATTATCATGGCATAGTCTGCAAAGCTAATAGAATTTCACATATGTTATGTGCTGTGATCTATTTCGTTAATATAGATGGCAGCATCTAATAGACCTTATTCTGTGCTTTGTTTATAATGTCCAAGTGATTTAAGATTGCTGTCTGTTCTGCTTCTGTGTCTCACGCTCTCTCGAGCATTCGCAATCATGTAGCTAACGCGTTAACATCTATTTCTATCCGTGCTTCATCCTTTATCATGTGTATGTGTATTAAATGCAATAAGTCAAAGAGTTCACTTCGTCTTCTATCGTCTTCCACTCGGACGAATGTTTCAGCGAGAATGAAACATAAAACTGGCGACGAACTATGGGATGTTTACCAAACTGATGCCTGATGAGAGCTGGTATGTTTATTTCGACATTGCTTTTCCTTATCACGCTCGAGTTTCGCGTGGCACTGGTATCTATTTATATTGATGTTTATAAAATTCTAACATGGCAACAATTGGGTCTATGCCTGAGTTCGATACCTCAAATTCGGGGTCCTGGGATTTATATATACAACAGCTGACTTTTTTCTTGGAAGCAAATGCGATAACGCTTCCTGAAAAGAAAAGGGCTGTTCTTTTGGCTGTGTGCGGAATAAAAACGCTAGGGATTTTGCGTTCCCTTGTGTCGCCTCAGCAGATTTCTGATGTGAGTTTCGATAACATACTCGAACTACTGAAGAATCATTTCTGCCCAAAACCCTCCGAAATTTATTGCAGATTTCAATTTCATAAGAGAGTACAGTTAAACAATGAGTCAGTAAATTCGTACGTTACCGAATTAAGAAAATTAGCTGAAAATTGTAATTTTGGTGCTACTCTTGCTGAACGATTGCGCGATCAGTTGGTATGTGGATTACGAGATGAAGGAACTCAACGGAAGTTACTGGCAGAGCCAAAATTGAATTTTGACGATGCTGTTGCCAAGTGCCTTGCAGCTGAAACTGCGTTTTCACAATCAAAACAAATTCATTCTCAAAATTCTCAAGTTTCTAATTCAGGAACTTCTGATTTCGTTGATCAAGTGAAGTATAAAAAGAAATTTAATTCCAAACAAAAAAATGTTTCAAAGGATGATTTTTCTAATAACAGTTATGTATGTTTTGGTTGTGGTGGACGACATGACCGTTCTAATTGTCGTTTCAAATCAGCGACTTGCAGGCACTGTGGCAAGAAAGGGCATGTACAAACTGTATGCCGGGCCAAGAGTAATCAGAAAAATAAAGCATACACACATAATACACATGAAATTAAAACCGAAAATGAATATTCGAATTCTGTAGTTAACTTTTCTGGTTTCAAACAAGGTATCGAGGTTTTATTGAACAACCATGCATTAAAAATGGAGATTGATTCTGGATCTTATTATTCTATAATTTCTAAAGAAACTTTTGAAACTTTGTTTGGTTGCTGCAAACCTAAGATTAGAAACACTTTTGTGAAGTTGCGGGATTTTCAAGGAAATTTAATTTCACTTCTAGGTTCATGCATGGTAGAAGTACAATTTGGGAACAAGAACGTCAGATTACAATTGCTAATTTCAAAATGTAAATGCACAAATATTTTGGGTTTCTCATGGTTTGAGCCTCTGGGTATTTCATTGAATGGAGTCAAAAAGATTGAATCTAATCCTGTGGATTTTGTAATTCAAAAATATAGCGAGGTTTTTGATGCTGGATTGGGTACATTTGCAGGACCTGTCGTGTCTTTACCTCTTGATCCTCAATTTCCTCCCATTCGACTCAAGGCTAGGAATGTTCCACTTGCAATGAAACCAAAAATCGAGATTGCTTTGAAAAAACTTCAGGATGAAGGAGTTATTGAACCTATTTCGAACCCAAAGTGGTCAACTCCTGTTGTTCCCGTTATTAAACCTTCAGGTGACGTTAGATTATGTGGGGATTATAAGGTAACTTTGAATAAGGCCATGAATGCTCACCCCTATCCAATTCCAGCTGTTAATCAGTTACTGTCAAACCTGAAGGGTGGAGGATATTACGCTAAAATAGATTTAGCTCAGGCTTATTTACAGCTTCGTGTAGACGAAACTTCAGCTGAGGCCCAGACAATTGTAACTCACAAGGGTGCTTTCAAGGTTAACAGATTGCAATATGGTGTTAATGTTGCTCCTGGAATTTTCCAAAATATGATCGAAAATTTGTTTTCAAATTTGGAAGGAGTAGTTCCATATTTTGATGACGTTTTGATCAGGGCTAATTCTCTAGATCAATTAGCATCAAGATTAGAATGCGTGCTAGACAAACTTAAAAATGTCGGATTACGTGCTAAAAGAGAAAAATGTCTTTTTGGAGTCACTGAAGTTGAATTTTTAGGGTACCGTATCGATGCTGCGGGTATTCACCCTTCCAATTCGAAAATTGAAGCAATACGTTCGACTCCCATTCCAAAAAACAAACAGCAATTGCAGGCATTTTTAGGACTGATAAATTTCTATAACAGTTTTCTTAAGGATAAGGCTACAGTTGCGGAAGTGTTGCATAGATTACTGGATCAAAATGCACCATTCAAATGGTCAAAGATCCACGATGATGCCTTCAATTCTCTGAAGGAATTGTTAAGTTCGGATTGTGTGTTAGTTCCTTTCGATGAAAAGCTTCCCATTGTGTTGGCATGCGATGCTTCACCTTTTGGAGTTGGTGCGGTTTTGAGTCACGTACTTCCTGATGGTTCAGAAGCACCAATAGCTTATGCCTCGAGAACTCTAACTACTACAGAACGGAACTATGCTCAAATCGATAAGGAAGCTTTGGGTATAGTATTTGGAGTAAAAAAGTTTCATCATTTTCTGTATGGTCACTCATTCACTATAGTTACTGACCACCAACCTCTCTTGGGAATTTTCAATAAAAATAAGCCCACGAAAGAGATGTTATCTCCGCGAATGCTAAGGTGGAGTTTGCTTCTAAATGCATATGATTTTTTGTTAATTCATAAGCCGGGAAAGAAAATTGGTAATGCGGATGCCCTAAGCAGATTACCGAATGCAAAAACTCCCGAATCCATGGTCACTTCTCCATTAGAAGTGCTATTCATAGAAGAATTAGAAAATCCACCACTTCATGCTGTGGATATCTCAAAAATGACTATTAGAGATCCAATACTTTCTAGAGTGTTGAACTGGGTACTAAAAGGTTGGCCTGTTGAGATGAAAAATTCACAGTTTCGAACTTATTTCATAAAAAGGAATGAACTATCAGTGCATAAAAATTGCTTATTATGGGGAAATAGAGTAATTATTCCAGTGCCAGGTCGATCTCGAGTTTTAAGTGAATTGCATGTCGCGCATCCAGGCGTTGAACGCATGAAAGCTCTTGCAAGATCGTTCGTATGGTGGCAAGGCATGGATGCTGATATTGAAAACTACGTAAGAAGATGTACGAACTGTCAACGTACAAGGCATGCACCTCCCAAAGTTCCAATCCATCCGTGGGAAATAACGACAAAGCCTTGGTCTCGAGTTCACATAGATTTCGCTGGACCATTTCAAGGACAAAACTTCTTGATTTTGATTGACTCTTACTCCAAGTGGACTGAAGTACGACGAATGACATCAACTACTGCCACCGAAACCATCGATGTGCTGCGCGAGATTTTCGCTACTCATGGTTTGCCGGATGTTGTAGTTTCCGATAATGGACCTCAGTTCACATCTAACGATTTTCGCCGTTTCCTAGAAAGTAATGGTATTCGTCAAGCACTGATTGCTCCTTACAGACCATGTGCAAATGGTCAAGCAGAGAGAACTGTCCAGTCGGTGAAGGACTCTCTAAAACGCATCGTTTCAGGTTCCTGGAGAAAGCGTCTTTCCAATTTCCTACTTCATCAACACATCACGCCATCTCCAGTAACAGGGGTCAGTCCAGCTGAGCTGCTGATGGGAAGGAGGCTGACTACTGTCTTGGACCGTCTTCATCCAGACTTGGTGGGTGATAGAAGGTGGAAACAAGAGCAAGATGCAGCTACAGAGCAAAAGCAACGAAAAGTGAGACGATTCGATGCCAAAGATGCTGTCTACATCAGAAGTTATAGCCAGGGTGCATCCTGGATTCCGGCTACTGTTGTGAAACCAACCGGACCAGTGTCATACAAAGCCATCACCAATACCGGAGATGTTGTCCGACGTCACGCTGACCAAATGATGAACCGTTATCCTACAGATCCTACAAGTTCAGAGATTTCCGGATCGAGTCCAATTCCCGCAGATGTGTCAACAGAGACTAGTGCAGAACCTTCAAGTTCAACGTTTGCAAGCGAGCAGATACCAAACGATAACGGAACTGTGGCAACAAAGACTCCGAGACCGAAACGAACAATCATTCGCCCAAAACGACTGGGAATCGACGACTTTCCTAACTAAGAAGGGAGGGGTGCTGTGATCTATTTCGTTAATATAGATGGCAGCATCTAATAGACCTTATTCTGTGCTTTGTTTATAATGTCCAAGTGATTTAAGATTGCTGTCTGTTCTGCTTCTGTGTCTCACGCTCTCTCGAGCATTCGCAATCATGTAGCTAACGCGTTAACATCTATTTCTATCCGTGCTTCATCCTTTATCATGTGTATGTGTATTAAATGCAATAAGTCAAAGAGTTCACTTCGTCTTCTATCGTCTTCCACTCGGACGAATGTTTCAGCGAGAATGAAACATAAAATTATGTATGGCATTCCGTAAGTGTGATGCGCATACGTTGTCATATGCTTTCTGTGTTTACGTTCGCCCGACTCTGGAGTTCTGTTCGCAAGTATGGAGCCCTTACAAAGTCAAGGACATAAAGCTCCTCGGAAAGCCACAGAGGTCGTTTACTAAACGACCAATTTCTGGGTTTATACTCGCTGGAATGGAGAAGAATCGCTGCAGATCTGAAGATGTGCTACAAACTAGTCCACCAAATTGTTTATCTACCATCGAGGGAGCCTTTCTTTGAGATCATAGAGAGTCGAGTTAACCTACGTAGGCATCGCTTCCAAATAAGAATACCAACGGCCTGAAGAGATTGCCTTTTCCACGGATATAGATGCCGTGTGGCGAGAATATGGAACAGTCTTCCATCGGAACTTGTATGTGCCTCCTACGCAAGATTCGCTTCCACTATTGAGGATTTCGACCTGACTCCGTATGCAAAGTGCTTCCCGTTCTGACTATTTTTTTTTCCTTCCAGTATTGTTGCATTTCATGCCTTCTGGGAGTTATTGTAAATAAACAAATAAATACTCTTTTTAGCAACAATGCATCGTGCCTCCTCCGTGTAATTTTGAATAATTTTAAAAGAATTTAGCGCCCCCATAGCGCCACGGCCCTCGTACGGTCATCTAGTTTATGCAAGAAAATATTGGCACTTAATACAGTAGTACACCTGGTACAAGTAAAAAGCAAATTTACAACAAATTTTTGCTTTAAACAATGTAAATTATCTAGATTACATGGAAAAGTAATAAGAATCAAATTTTCGTCGAAATTGGCAAATTTTATATGGATTGCATCTATTTAGTAAATACGAAAATTGCCCATCGCTACTGACGAGCTTTTATTGTAAATTAGAAATTTTTAAATGAATATAAAAACCATCGTCGTACCTCTTAAAAAAATATAGAAGAACATATATACTTACTCTTTCTCACGAATAAAGAATACACAGGGCATTAAGGAAACAGATATTTTCTGGATTTTATGCCGAGATCACCTTGGCATAAAATACAGAAAATATCTGTTTCCTTGATATATTGAGGTGACAAAAAAGCCGTCTATCTCTATTTAAACACGATATTTCTATCTATGCATAAATTGAGAATGATTTTGAGCACGTAAATAAAAAAACATACCTGAGACATAAATTATTTGCTAATGTATTTTAATTTGTATTCATATAATTTTCAAGTTGTGTACTAAAAATGCATTTTAGCTTATCAGTGAGCCATTGGAAAAGATATGGGAATTCTCGAGTTTCTCAAAGGAAGTTTACTCTCGTTTGAAAACTCCCTGGACTTAAGAGATGAATCACTCAAAAAAATATCAATATCTAACAATGTATCAGTTGAATATCTAACTATACCGGAAGAATAGAGAAAATTGCAGCCTTAAAGTAATAATATTCGACATACAGTACTACCACCAAGATATAAAAAATGCTGTCTTTCCTCATGATTGAAAAGAAAATGTAACCAACACCATCACTGAATTACAGTAGTGTATATTGTTTCCCAACCGGTGTGCCCCGGCACCCTAGGTTGCCGCGATATCGGCTAAGGGGTGCCGCGAGATATGCCACACTTAAGGTCGTTAAACTTTTTTAAGTCGGATTAATTACTCTCCTCTCATGCGTGACAGGCTCATCGGATAAGTCACCATCTGGTGGCAGTGTCAGCAATGTGAGCTTTAGCCTGAGTTAGGTATGGCTGTCCGTGTACGACCCCATTCAGCCAACACCATCTATAACAGAAAGCCTCTGCGCGAAGCTTGTGACGTCACTGTAGAAGTCCATTTCATCTATATTCATTGGTCGCACTGCAAAAAGAGGTAAAGATATACAAGCATGAGTCGGCCTGCTATATCCAATGGATACAAGTGAAATTTACTTCTTCAGCGAAGTCAAAGCTTCGCGAGGTGGTCATTTGCTATAGATGGTATTGGTTCAGCGCACACGAACTTAAGGAACGAGGATTCGTTGGCTTTGTAGTTTAATGGTCTTGGATGCTCACCCGGCAAAGTGAGACGACGTGGATCCGATTCCCCGCAAGGCCAGTTGAATTTTACTAACGCATTTTTGTTCTTTTCAACATCATATCTATGCGAGCAAGCCTTCTCTGCTATGGCGGCAATAAAATACAAAGCAAGAAATAGACTACTACTACTATTCAACCACATATGCAGCTTGTACGCATTCCTTTACGGAATTTCTAACGAATTGGTACATGCCGGAATGTCCTTGTATATGTTGTGAATATAACTTGAAGTTTGTTTCTGTGTAATGCTTGTTACGCGTAGTACTGCCATCTGTCAAGAAATAAACTGCAAGACCTTGAGGGCAATTTACATTAGAGCCGTCATTTCAACTTTTTTCGGGGGGGGGGGGGGCAAAGCACATGTACTCAATGTATGTATATATATAGCATTTTTAGTGTATTTTCAAAAGCCAGGGTGCCCCCCTAAATGACGGGCCTGATTTACGTTTTTCGTTGCCAACTGTAAGGCCTGATTTCCGTGCTCTAGTATCTGTATCTGTGCTCTAACCATGAAGGGGAGGCGAACCATGAAATCACAAGTTTTTTCATATCATTGATTAATCGAACAAAAGGATTTTTGTTGAAGTAAACTGCATTTTGTATTCAAGGAGAAGGGTGCCCCAAGTTTTTGTTGTTATTCTCGAAGGTGCCGCGAACATCAAAAAGTTGGGAAACGCTGGCATAGTGCAATGATTATGCTCTTGAAGAACTTGTTTCTTATTAACGACTTTCCTTTTCCATAAGTGATCTCCGGAAGAAAGTTCTTCAATATTATTGAAGATTGACAAAAAGCGAGTGTGTGTGCGTGTGTTTTCCTTCTTCTTTTATCTTCTGTTTCACTTCATCTACTTACTGTCGACATTTCTTATTGAAAAACAAAACAAGTTTTGTTTGTAAAAACGACATTTCTTAGTAAAAACAAAATTTTACTAAGACAAAATGCTATTATCATTTTCTCGTCGGTGATACTCCTGACTCATTTCGTGAAATTTCAATTATGCAAATGTAATCAGCCGAAAAGTTTAGTGAGTATAAAACAATGTCAAGAAGCGTTTCAACATATTTTAAAAACACAAATCATATGAATACCATAAATCATGATACACCGACGAGCCATTATATAACACTCGTGTGCAAAATTAAGAGAATTTGCATATTGTGCGTGTCTATTTTTATAAAAAGTACTGAACCAAAGTACTAATAATGCCACCGAAGAAGTACGCAAATATTCAGTGTCGAATACGTAAGCGTACACGTGCGTGTGGATGTGACCACGGAGAGGATAATAAGGGCATGAGCCGTTTTCCACGATTCGTGTGCTCGTACTCCGCGGCGACATTCGCTGTGTTTCTCGCAAGAGTTTGGTCAATTTTATAAGCTATCACACACTCACACAGGTAAAATGAGTAGCCACAAACGTATGGATAACGGAATGAGATGGAGAATCGTCGGCAGGGCAATCACAAGAGCAGGTGGCTACAGAACTCGATGTTACGCCCAGTGTCGTCTGCAATTTGTGGAAACGAACGAACGAACGTGGGATTTATGGCAGTACCTGTCGTTTTCGACATTAGCTGCCCTCATAGCAGGCCCGCGGGGGGCCAATGTGTAGGAAAGGCAAGGAAGCAATGTGTGTGTATGTGAAAAAGTGTGTGTAAGTTAGTCAGAAATTGGGGGCACTGTCTAAGTGGGGAACCCACTGTTAATTAAAAATATTAATTAACCAGGAATTTTTAAAACTCAACATGTCTGGACGAAATTGTTAGTCATATTACTTGTTAATATTTTGGGCAGGAAAAGTGATCTGCTTCGTGACGTCGGTTACTCTTATACGTCTTCGTCATAGTCGCACCTGATTCGCTGGTTGCGTGCCTGTTTTTGGTTGGCTGAAAATAGTCACATGGTACAAAATACAATTTATTAATAAAATATTAGTTTTAAGGGGAAGAAAAAAGAGAAATAGTGTTAGTATTTTTAAAAAGCAAGGAAAATATAGGGAGAATATTTTTATTTTATTTTCAGAGCCATTTCTGATAATTATCAGAAATGCCTCATATTTTATTTTATTTATTTATTTATTTATTTTTTTTGGATTTTGCAGAAAATGTTCTTGGATAGAAGGGTAAAGGAAATGGAGAAAAAGATAGAAAAAATTTCCGAATTTTAAAATTTCGGCTAGTTATGACTTTAATTGCTCATTTTAAATGCTTGCTTCTTCTCGCAAGCTGTTCTGAAGATTATTTAGTGGGCAAGAAATAGCCCAGCCTCCTTCTGAAATTCTTGTAGGAGTTCTCGCTTATCTCTCCGAGAAGTAGCTTTCATGATGTTTTTCATATAAATTTTGGCGATCGAATAAAGTTCAGCTGCTGCGCCGGAGCTGTCGGTAGATCCGTCGGATCCGGTGTCCTCGGCCGTTTCTACGCGCGGCTGTGACTCGGGCTTCCTAGTGACCTTAACCGGAGCACGGACGATTTGTGGAAACAGTTTCAGGACACGGGACCCATATCGAGAAGACCTGGACAAGGTCGTCGAAGAGCCACGACGACCAATGAGGATCGTTGTTTGGCACTTTCAACGCGGCGCCACAGGATTGCTACAGCATCACAGCTCTCACGTGAGCTACATGCTGCCACTGGAACTCAGTTTCATGGTTTACTGTTGCCCGAAGGCTTCATGAGAGAGGGCTTTATGCCAGAAGACCCGTGTTTGCAGTTGAGTTAAGTTCCGCTAATTGCAGCACACAAGAGAGCGTGTTTAGCATGGTGCAGACAACATCAGCCTTGGACCAGACTTCAGTGGAGCACCGTGCTCTTCACAGATGAGTCAAGATTCAGCTTGGACACTAATTCTCGACGTACACTCGTCTGAAGAGAGCCTGGTACCCGATACCACCCCCCCCCCCCACATCAGGGAAATGGACCACTATGGTGGTGGAGGTGTCATGGCTGGGTAGGCATCATGTTGGACAGCCGCACACTCTTCCATGTGTTTGGCAGAGGGTCCGTGACTGCTAGGAGGTATAGAGAGGAGATCTTAGAGTCCGATGTTCGACTTTTCAGGGGTGCAGTTGGCCGTCGGTTCCTGTTCATGGACGACAGCGCTCGTCCACATCGGGCTCACCTGGTCAACAATTATCTGGAAAGTGAGGATATTCGGCGTATTGATTGGCCATCCAGATCTCCTTAGCACCAGAGTGGCGTCGTGGTAAGATGCTCGTCTTCCACTACGAAGTTTACCATCAAGGTCCATGAATTCGAATCCGGGCATAGAACGTTAGAAGCAAGTTCTTTACCTACCGAGTCTGGGACGACCACCAATGGATGATGGAGCCTTCATTTCCCACCCAACTCCTTTGGTTGGAAATTGCCGTATGACGATATATGACCGGAGTTGATGTGCTGTAAAGTAGTAGCCAGATCTCCTGATCTCTGCAGAACATGTCTGGGACGCTCTTGGGAGGGCAATTGAATCTCGCCACCCCCCTCCGAGAACCGTCCCGGAACTGAAAACTGCGTTGTTGCAGGGATGGGATCGATTGGCACAGGGACTCCTCAACTGCCTTGTGTCCAGTATGCCGTCGCGCTATGCGACCTGTCTGACTGTGAGAAGGGACCATACCCCATATTAGACTCATTTTCGGTTCGATCTCGCAACATGGATTTTGGCCATTCCTGCAATGATGAGCTATGCGTGAGTACTATGACTTTTGTATGGTACATCTCTTACTTTGTTATAACTGTGTTCGTACCAAATTTTCATAAAAATCTGTCCACTAGTTTTTCAAAAATTCTATATGTGTCTCAATTTTGCCCACGAGTGTATTTATGAACAGCTTCTGCTTAGGGGAAGAGGCTCTCCTGGACATAAATCAACGGCGCAGACGTGGCTCATATCATCCATAACATAGGCAACTATATCGTGGGGTATTTTCGCAGTGGCGGGATGATAGAAGCGTCGTTTATTTAATGGCTAGGTCAAATATGGATTAACGGGTGAGACGACTAAAAAACGGTCCCTAAGATGAAGGTATTTATTAATAGACATACATACATGTATTACATTAATGCTGTATAAATTTGGCTTAAGGGACCCCACGCACCTAAACTTTCTAAAATGACCTAGTTTTGCATCCTATACGAATAAACAGCAATATAAATAGACGAAATATAGACGAAAACAAAACTAAAAGTAGACGGAACTATGCCGTCCCCCGTCCCCCCCATACTAGAATCACGAATGTGTAATGTCCTTGGAAAATGAAAGAACGTGGGAAATAAAATAGTTATGAAGAGAGACTTCATTTTTTGAATAGGTTTACATTGGATGAACGCAGGTATCGAGAGATATGATCGAAGTGTTCAAAATTTTAAACGGGATGGATAGGATGGGTCATGAATTATTAGTACACCGTCAAACGACTGCTTTAACAAGGGGACACCAGGGGCTGTACTATCTGCTCATGCTTATTCTCATCTTATCCGAATTATAAGCATGACTTTAAGAATAATCCGAAAAACGATACCAAGGAATTATTCTTAGGCTCACTCCTTAACGTCACGTGACGCGAAAGAGGGAAAGTCAATAGAAATCTCTTTCCACACAGGGAAAAGTGATTTTTCCCTTTGGCCAATCGACCACTGACCAATCAAAATTAAGTTTAGGGGTATACAACTACAACTATACATTTACTGAAATTTTTGTTCAGCGACGGTGGCAACGCAATTCGTTTTTAATGCACGTGCAGAACATTTGTTGGGTTTTTTTTGTCACATTCTTTAACGTTAAAAATGGAAGGTGTTAGCGGGGCTAGATATTTTTATTATTTTAATAGGGAGGATGGGAAACAAAAGAAGTACATGAAGTTATTTCTATAATTAAAATATATTTTTCAGCGTCTAAATATTATTCAGAAGGATGGGGACGTGGGTGACAGAGAGAGAGATTATTACTTTGCTTCATATTTATTATATATATATATATAATTTTTGGATAATATAATTATATCGTCGAGAAATATACCGTGAAAAAAAATCTCGATACAATACTCTGCAGACCAACAAAAAATATATTGCTGTAGAGGGAATTATCGTTATATTGAGTACCGTTGTAGCGAAGTTTCACTGTAATGAGTACTTGGTAATGAGTAGATTTCTAATTACATCCAATCAATTGTAAAAAGTCGACGAAATTGCATAGTTTTCTTTCAAGGAAAAACACCACTTAAGTCATCGTAATAAATTCCCAAGTCGAAGAAATAAATTTTTCACTTAACCGTCGCCATAGCGAGTAGAAAATACGATAATCCGATGCTTAAGGAGTGGGTCTCCCTCATCCGTATCTTCCTCCGAATATTCGAAGAAATACGATGCTTGTTTTCGGTGGGGAAACGTCGATAGTACGAAAATTTCCCTTTTATGCTTATATTGTCATGATCGGTGCGCATACGGATCGGATTCCTGATAAGCATGAGTAGATAGTACAGCCCCAGTATTGATTGGTAAGGAACAATTCTAGGTTATATTGTCGCAGGGAATTTCTCTCTCATAGGGTTGTTTATAAATGGAATAGCTTACCCCCGGAGGTAGTAAATTCTAACATAATTGATACGTTTAAAAAGAAATACGATAAACATGTGGTAAATCGAGAAGTTATCCATACTTAGGATAGGACAGCCATAATATTCTTAATGGCATTGCATAATAGTTTATCATGTGTATATATTGTTTACAATTTTTTGTTAGTTGCATTTGGGTTTTTATATTTTTGAAATATATGACATCCATATTTTTATGGGCATCTTTTTCTCAGCCACCTCGTTGGGCATTTTGCCTGTTGTGGCGTTGTATTTGTATTTGTATAAATAAGGTATCCAAGAAAATGAACATTTTTTTTGTAAATTTGGTGATTCTAGCAGGGGGGGGGGGGGAGCGATGCATCCTTTATATAATGTTTGAAACTAATTTTTGAATGATATAGATCTAAACAAAAGCTTCATCTGTGAATTTTTTGCATTCACGTTCTTCCAGAAACGGTAAAAAAACAACAAATTTATCTTTTTCTTATCGTGCTTACATAGGAGCCTCCATTATGGTCACAGGCAGGAAAAGCGCAATTTTCGGCGATGACACCCTCCTTTGAAAGACGAATAGACACATTTTTGTAAACCAATTATTATAATGGGATGAGGATTTTTTTTTTTTAAATTATATCTCAACGAATGCAAAATCATTGAGGCATGTAAAAACCGCGATTATTCGAATGCAATGTAAAACTTTGCGAGTGAAGCAGTCTTTAGGCTACTCGATAATTCGCCATTGCTCATTTCTTACGCAATACCCACTTACCTACTATATCATTTGTGGTGTGGATACAAGAGAGAAGAGCACCATTGCGTGTATCGTTCGTTTCCCAGTTGATACTCACCTCGTTTTTTCACCCGATCATTATAGGATCACACGAGGGGGTGGCACCTAAGAAACGAAACTCTGGTTCGAATAACTCGTGCACAAAAGAAAATGTAGCGTGATTAAAATGGTATTGTTGAGCGAGAAAAAATACTCCCTTACGTCTAGCCAAAGTATTTCTCACGCTTTTTGGGGGATCGCGGAAAGAAAAGCGGATACAGATCGAATTCACTAACTATATCACGAGCTTCCCCAAGGTTGAGAGCCATTGGCTTAAGTCAGTGTTTCCCAAAGTGGGCAATATCGCCCCCTGGTGGGCGATGGAATGGTCCAAGGGGGCGATAGAACCTACTGATTTAACATAGGATCCTATGGGTTTACTTGAGTTGGGGGAGATGAGAGGAAAAAATTTCTGATGAAGGGGGTGATGTAACAAAAAGTTTGGGAGACTATGGCTTAAGTGATAGATCGGGATGGTGAAAGGTTTATGTATGTTTTCCCGCATGCACAGTTTCTCCGAGGAAGTAAATTTTCAAAGGAATCAATTGATGCATGTGACAGAAACGTAAAATTGCACGTATCCGAGTAACGCGTTGTGGTGGAGAGTGTGGTTTTGCAGAACCACAAAACAACCGTCCACATGCGAAATGGGCTGAAGCCAAACATCGTGTTTTTGTTTTTTTTTCCTATCTGGTTTCATGAGATTGGAAGAAAGAAGAAGAAAACGAGATTCTTCACGAAGCAGCAGAAGCAGAAAAAAAGTGTGGTGCCAAGAGTGTCAATTAGACGTTATAGACTGGAAACCGCTAACTCTATAATTTTGCCGTCTTCGCCCTAAATCTCGGCAAAGTATCTCTCTCTCTCTCTCTCACCCTTCGACATCATCGATGGCCTCTGGACGACCATCAACATCCTTCTCCACTCTCTTCTCTATGAGAGAGAGATAATGGCTAACTGATATTTACCTTGTCTACGACCTTCGCATATTACTTCGGCGCGGGAATAAAATAAAAAGAAGAACCGCACGCTGTGGGGCTCGTTCTTTTCTGTTCAACGTTCCATATTTTATAGAGCTCTCTCTCCCATCCCCCGATATTTTTCTTTGCTGTTATAGTGAGTAACCTCCTCTTTTCTTTCGTGTAAGGTTGTTTTTGCGATGCCTAGTGCAGATTAGCCGCACGTTCGCTTCTCACGTCTGTCTGCAGCGGCGGCCATTTGCTGCTTTTTATATTATTATAAAAGGAACTCGTTCGCCTCCCGGACTCGAAGTTCTCAAGTTGGTATAGCTCTGCCTGAAAAAGAACGAGAATTTTTTTTTTTTTTTTTTCATTTACATTTTCAACATCGCTTTCAAATGAGACCCTCGTTCCAAGCGAGTGACGGCCAACGTGGTGCGTGCGAAAGAATCTCCGTCTCAAGAATAAGGATCCATCTCCTTCTGACGAATAATTAATTTCTTTTTGCTTTCCATCATAAAACAATTTTGACGTCCCTCTTTTCGATACCTAAACATTGGGGAATTAGCTATTTGATGTGTTGCAGAAATATAAGAGAACAGCAGCCAAGGAAACTAAAGCTTCCAAATGGAAAAGCCCTATATTTGACACTATTCGATGATCATAAAGCAGAAGAGGTATCATATTAGCATTGTAACCTCGCGTCTGATTGATTTTATCATCAGAAGCGCGTATCTAAAGATGTATAAAAACGTGCTCCCAAAAGTGACCGAAAGGAATTAAAATTCTGCAGATCACTTTAAAATTTTTGCAAAATATGAAAAATTCTCAGCAAAACGAGGAGAATTTGGCTGTGCTCATTGTACCTCTCAAAATGATACTAGGGAAACACAAAAAATGATATTTTTTCACCGTTCCCAATCAAGAAAGGTTAAATTTACGACTTCCTTCATTGTACCGGGGGGGGGGGGTGGACCTCACCCTGTAAAAATTTACCGAGATGTATATTAGTGATGTGAAAATTCTTGATACATCATTTATGAAAGATTTCAGAGGTTTTTTTCTTTGATATTATTGTCTTTCAATGCCCAAAATTTTAATTCCCTTTCCCCGCACCTGAAAAGAAACAACAATATAAATAAACTTACTTTTAAAGCCTACAAATATTTCATGACTAGAAGAAATAATCAATATTGATTTTCTATCGTTGGATGAGGACTCGCGTGGTGAATCAATATATAACAACAACTATACAAAAATATAGTGTACTGTAATAACATACATAAATGCATAATCCCGGTAAATGCGTAAATCTGGTTATTATGATAATAAGCGAATATCTCATAATATAACCGATTTATTACATTCACCGTAGCACGTATTCATTACATTTTAATTTTTTTACTCATTATAGTACATTATTCTTAAAAACGTTCAGGCAAACAATTTTCAAACACAAAACGAACGCAGAAAAGATGTTTTATGTATTATGTCAGGGATTCTTTCTTGACTGGGTTTTCCACGTAACTCTATGTGCCAGAATAATATCCAATGTACATAAAACAAAAATAATGAATTATTGTGCGTTCTCATATAGTTAAGAGCCCACTGTATCATATAGTTTGCACGTCACCAAACTGCTCAAGCTTTTTTTTTTTTTTGTACCATATTTCTAATGGTGAACAAAGTGCTTAAAGCTCGCTGAAATAATACTGAATTTTTAAGAATTTAAAATTAATTTTTAACCCTATCGTATTGGAACGTGAAAATTACGTCAGGTGACCAATTCGATCTCAGGTCCCATTGTTCTCTACAGGGCATTGTTTTTTTTGCTTCGCTTAATTAACCTATTATTCGAATAACTTTTAAATATATTAGATATTATATATTACATAACGTTATGTAGCATAATGAACGTATAATGAAGTATGAACCTCATTTTTAACGTCAACGAAATGCAACGGCTTCGGATATAACGAACATTTTCAAAACTTTTTAATCCACAAATTCCCAGAATTTGAGCTCATCGATAAAATGTGGTAATTTTGCGGTCTCTCAATAGCTTAGGGTGCATGAGAGATTAATTAGGCATGAGGAAAAAACACGGAAAACTCAGAAACGAAGGTCATCTTCGCTCACCTTCTAAATCAGCCGGATTAAGGTAAATTCATACTAATAAATCAATATTCTCGAACATTCTGACAGCTCTATTACATAATTCCTTACAAGCTGCGATTTGAGAATACAATAGAAGGAGATTCCTGATTTTTCGAATAATATAACTAATTCAAGGATAATGTCACTCTCTGCTTTTCTATACGAAGGTTGAAAACGCCGTGGATTATACGTTAAAAAGAATCTGAATTTCTCTCTCTCTCTCTCTCTCTCTTAGCACGAATTATCAATCTGGAAGACTAGATAAACTTTGTCTAATAATATTCAGCACGGAATACAAAGAAATAACACAAGGAAAATACAATGCATTGTATTATTCTTGTATTTGCCTTATTCGTTGGTGATTTGCATTTTTCTGAGAGGTTGGAATTAAAATAAATATTCGAAAAAATGATTCGTAAAAAATGTTATTTAAGATCACAGATGACGTATGTAAGTAGAAGTAGCGACATTTTTCAGAAACAACGTGGCCAACAATATATATTCTTTTGATTCCTTAAAATTCAATTATTGCGGATTTCAGGTAGGAAAATGCAGTTCATATTTGACTTGATGTTCTGAGTTACGTCATCGACTCAAAAAGTGAAGTGAAAAAAACTTCGTCGAGTATAATCTCGATAAATTATGTGAAAAAAATAATTCGAGTATCCTGGTATAAAAATACGCATAAGCATCGTATCAAAATACACTCTTTCTAATTAACGAGAGTGTTTCCCTGTGTTGCACGAAGAGAAAGTATCTTAAACTACATTTACTAATTGGAGACGGGGTGAACTTCCATAAAAAAGAACACAACCACCTCTCTTCCCTCTTCTTTTTAAATTTCTTTGAAATTAATTTCACAGTCACGTGTTAAAAACTTGAAACACTGCGTGGTTCTTTTGCGACAAAAATGTTAAAAAATAATGAAAAAAGTAGAGGAATTAATTCTCACCGGCTCGGATCTGGTGGTTTTTGTAAGAATTCAATAATGATTTGTTCGTATTCAGAAATTAGAACGTCTTGAATTACTTTAATTCTATTTCGAAAAGAGTTTCAAACTTAAAAAAATTCAATAATGCGATTAAATTTGAGTGGAGGAGATGAGAATAGAGGAGAGGGAGATGGGGGAGCTTGCTTGGCACGCACTAATCGGGAGGATGGTTTTTTCCTAGAAAGAGCTCCATTCCTATCGAAAAGAATAAGTTTGGCTGGTCCTTCATGTTTTTTACATTAAAATAATAATAATAAATCACGTGGCAGTTTTTCTTTTATCCTCAAATGATGATTTTTCAACATCGGTGCATAAATGTGAGGTTTCTCCTCACGAAAGAAATTCTCTACATGAGCAATCAAGTCTGTAACTGCTCGAACCAATAGATCAGAACTCTGAATGCAGGTGTCCATTAGAATCTCTACCTTTTGATTCCAGAATTTGAAGACTTGTATGGATATGGAAATTTAATTTGCTATCACGATTTTGACTATGTCCAAGAAGCTATATCTATGCAGCAGCAATTTACATAGGCAAAATCTACATGGAAATGATATATTCATCTATACAAGTCTTCATTCGATCAAGTTGATGTAAATTTGCATCAAAATATCAATGTGATAATCTGTCCGTTTTGAGTCAGATGTTCCAATTTTTTGGAACAGAGGAAAAAGTAATTTGGCGTGTTAGGATGCATTCAGTTTGCTTTATGCAAACTTTTCGCCGCCGATATGCTTCAGAAGAACCTTTTAGAAAATGAAAATGCAAAAATTACAGCCATACAATCCAGTACCATAATTCCGGCTTTTTAACTTGAGCATTTCATGAACCACACTCGTAAATTTCTGGGACGTTCTAATTTTGTGAAACAAATGTGTACATTGATATGCACGACATGCCATTATACAAGTTAGACAATGCACACACAATGGTGTAAGTAACCAGCAGAAAACCGACGGTAAAACGGAGGCGAGAAAATTGATCATTGGGGGTAAACAGAGGGTTTTGGACGATTTGAAATTGGAGTAACGACCGATAAATTTTCATTAGATGCTTACCCCGCATCTAATATTTGCACCAAGCCTCTTCGTGACTCCCTTGCCTCATTTCATTAGCTCGGTGGTTCTCACACTTTTGTCGCCCGCGGCTCCCATACCCAGTTCATGGTTCTATCGCAGCTACGAAGAATAGTTTAGTCGATGTTTTCACTTATAAAAGAACCACTTTTATTAAGTGAGAAAGAATATTGCTTAAAAGAATCACAAAGCATAAAAATGGACACACAAATATTTCCAGCTCGCCGCGACGTCCCTGAAAACCCCTGATTAGCGACACCTCTGACTCGCGACGCACACTTTGAGGAGCACTGCATTAGCTTCATGATAGTTAATATCGAAAATGGTCACACGCGTAAAAGTTGACTATGTATAGCAGAGAACTCAATGTTGGAATGGGAAATGGACGCGCAGCATATATATATATATGCGGCTACAAAGATTAGCAAATTTTAGATTTAAAAAAAAATCAAGTTTATAATATTTTCTCAAAGATATGTTGTGTGGACATGGGAAGATGAAATATTTGACTGCACAGGGGTGGAGGAGCTGCCCTGGTCATGATGAACTCGTATCAGGGTTAATTTTCAATACATTGGAATCAAGCGAATAAAATAATCGGTGAACTGGCTTTCTTTTTCTTCTTTCAGCGACGTCATTACACAGCGTCGCAAATCAGATCTTTTATATGATCCTCTAGTTGTGCGTTTCATGAATTCAAAAGCACTCGTTGTCAATACAATTAATACACTGCTGGCCACCCAAATTGCAACACCAAGAAAGACAAGAGATATCGCAACAATATTTATTTTGTAGATAACATGTTGACCAAGCATCGAATGATTAAATTTATAGACTTCTGTGAAGTGTGGTTCCTGCCAAAATTAGTAGCCAGAGTAGCCGCCATTGTTGGAGATCACCGCTGCCACACGCCTCGGCATTGATTCAAAGAGACTTTGGATGTGTTCTTGGGGTACAGCAGACCAAGCAGCTTCCACGCGTTGCCAAAGTTGATC
The DNA here is from genome assembly GCF_987345545.1 of Pholcus phalangioides. Classification (NCBI taxonomy): domain Eukaryota; kingdom Metazoa; phylum Arthropoda; class Arachnida; order Araneae; family Pholcidae; genus Pholcus; species Pholcus phalangioides. The sequence goes on along the minus strand of NW_028301615.1, from coordinate 10,531,856 downwards.
TGGTGTGGCAGCTGGGGATGTAATCTGGGTCAATCGTTGAGCAACCATGGACCACATGTTTTCTATCGGCGAAAGATCCGGAGAGCGAGCTGACCAGGGAAGCAATTCAATCTGGCGATTGACGAAGAACCTTTGGACAATGCGTGCCACGTGTGGTCGCGCATTATCCTGTTGAAATATGGCTGTGGGCAAGCCCTGAAGGTAAGGAAGGACAACTGGCTCCAACACCTCGGAGATGTAGCGCTGGCTTTTTAAAGTACCGGCAATGCGTACTAGAGGAGTGCGAGAGTGATATCCAATACCGCCCCATACTATAATACCCGGTGCAGGACCAGTGTGGCGGTGCATAACGCAGCTGTTCAGCATCCTCTCTCCACGGTGTCTCCAGACTCGAATCCGACCATCGTGGTGTTGCAGACAGAAGCGTGACTCGTCAGTAAAGACAATTTCATTCCATTGTGCCGTCTACATCCTTCTTTCATCGCACCATTGGCGGCGGAGACGTCTGTGGTTCTGCGTCAAGGGTAGACGAAGCAATGGACGTCTTGCGGACAGATCACTCTGCTGTAAACGGCGCCGAATGGTACGCCCAGACACTGGATGATACGGTACAGACTGAATGTGCTGTGCTATGGTTCGTGATGTGGCTGAGCGATCCGTCACTGCCATACACACAATACGCCTGTCATCACGTGAAGTGGTGCACTGAGGTGGATGCGATCGAACACGTCGGTCCGTCGTACCCTCCTGCATCCAACGATCACATATCCGCATTACAGTTGTTTGGTTTCGTCCAACACGACTACAGATTTCCCTGAAAGATAATCCACAATCTCGGTAGGCCACTATCCTTCCTCTGTCGAACTCGGATACTTGATCAAAAGATGATCGCTGTTTTCTACGAGGCATAATTGATCGTTTTTTTGAAAAAACCACAAGAAAAACACAATTGCCGTACTTCAAATCGTCGAAATCTCCAAGCCTTAAATAGCGCTTTGAAGTGACGCCACAGGCGCGCGTGATGTGCGTCTGCGCTGAAATTCTAATCATTTGCATATCTCACCTCCGTTAATGCATGTTGTAAATTTTTATATTATTTGCATGCTTCCTTCAGGGTGTTGCATTTACGGTGGCCAGCAGTGTATTTACCAGAATCACTTCTGCGGATGTGCCACTAATTTCACGAAAAGCTTTTGTTGTTTGAAAGGAAGTCTCTTTCCCGAATTTCAGTAATTTCCTATATTTTTCATTAACCCTTCGACAGTTACGCATATTCAGATAAATCCTTCGAAAATGGGCAGAGCCTGTTCAGGAAAGACGATGTTTTCCCCCATTCTCACCAGCAGGTAGCCGGATTTTCGGTAATTGGAGATCCTCCCATCGCAACAATACCTCAACAACATGAATAGACCTATTGTAGGTTAGCCACAATGGCCTCACTGAGTGTTTAAATGTTTATGAAACCTAGGAAATCATTTTCCCCTGATTTCTTGGAGAAAAATGAGAAATTTTCATTTTCACCAATTTCTTTCTATTTTTTGGATTCATGTAAAAAGATCATTATTTTAATTGAAAGATAATCATAAATAATTATTATTACATGGAAATCTCGAGCGTCAACGTTTTTTCATTCACAACAAAGTATTCGATTGAAAATAATGAAAACTTCGAGAATTCCAATAAATTCTATAAATTTTCACTTCTGAAAAACGCTCAATGTTTACTAATTTATTTTTTTTAATCAAGTAATGGTAAAAAAAATTAATAAAGAAATCAAAGAACGTAAGTGGAAACGTACGAAGAATTTTAATCATTTTTTTTAAATTCTTTGACGAAAATTATGTGCGTCTTACTTGAGGCTTCAACGACAATATTTTTCCACGAAAACTTTTCTTTTTTCATTTCTAGATGTGGCTTATACATCCTTACCGGAATTTACGGTGATTGAATCGAAAGTTTCGTGAATACTCAATATAAAATCAATTTCTATTGTGTGACACACATCGTGGACATTCAATGTTTACTGGATTAATTTATTAATCCAGTCTATTAATTTATCTGTTGGTATTCAGTACGCGATGATACGAATATTCATATATGTACGCTATATTTAAACTTCCGTAAAATGTTTTAAAAAAAAATATTAATAATTAACAGTTGATTAGTTACCATACAAATGAAATAATTTTTTCATGGATAAATTAATTAATAACTTTGTCTTCGACAAAGTTTCGTGAAATGTTTGTCTTAAGCTGCCCCAATTATTTTCAATATACAAGTTAGTTTTCATCAACTCTTTATACTAGGTGTCCTGCAAGCAGGACCGGAACTAGAGGGGTGCGGGAGTGAACTGCCCGGGCGGCAAAATTTAGGGGGAGGTAGTTTTAGGTGGTAACAAGAGCACCTTTAAAAAAAGTATATCGAATTTTAAAGTTGTGGCGGTGGCAAAATAATGTTGGCTCCGGGCGGCAAAAATTCTAGTTACGGTCCTGTCTGTAAGTACTAGCTCTGCCCTTATCTCATCAACCGTCCGTCGTAGAGGTATGATTTCAATTTAAAAAACGCTCAGCAGGCGTTCAAAAATTCCCCTGTACTAGTTTTACGGTGAAAATACAGTGTGTAGCAAAATAAAAAAAACTTAAATTTTTATACCGTCCTCCGTGCTTTCAATTAGAAAGTTGTTGTCCTGTCTGTCCCGATGCCCAACAAAAAAATTCCATGGTTTCTAAATGCTATATTCACAGAGGTATTCGAATTCGAAAAACGGAGGAGATTTCGGAAAAGAACAGCGTTAAATGCGGGAAAACAGTTTTACACGCTTTTAACTCTGTTCTTCCCCAAATTGCCTCCACTTTTCAAATTTGAATATCTCTGTGAATATAGCACTTGGAAATTTGGAATTTTTTTGTGGATTGTTCGTGTCGCACCAACACGCTTTGATTTTGGTGCCACATTATTTTGTTGAATATATTCTGTAGCAAAGTCATTGATCTACGTTACTATGTTTTCAATAACTGGTTCATAAAAAAAAAAAAAGGTTTAACTAGTTGAATGAATTTGAAACGTTGTATAGTGGGACCTATATGCCTGGGTTCCCACTAAAATGGCGTACTCGAGGTGGTGGTGGAATTTTCAATACAACACGACTGCACTAGTCTCTTATTACACTCTGGAGTTCATCCTAAGATTCGGATGAAACTGATGAAAACGAGCAATCGTTCTCCGAACTTGATATTAACTTCTCTCATCGAATTCATCTTCACTCAATAGAGCCAGTATTATTGTACTTATGGGGGTTTGCTTTTACTCGCCTGTCAAATAAAATGAATGTTATACTGAATCATCAAAAACCATTGTGAAACACACATGGTTCAAAAAGTAGAAAAGAAGAGCGAGGAGAAAGGAAATAGGTGGGAAAGTAGGAATGTGTGAGATCACAAGACAAGCATTGTTTGAAACAACCAAATGCTTATTTGTGTTTACCTCTGGTGTTGGCTATAACAAGCCACGATGATAAGAGGCTTATACTAATGGGCAGATACAGATAACTTCACGGGTACCAAATGAGAAATTCTTGTCTTTTTCTTGAAATTCTTCCTCTTCCTAGAATTTAGTTCTGCCTCGTTCAGTTATGATCAGCTCTGGTCAATACAACCAATTTATTTTGAATGAACTGCTTGCTTTCTTCCATGGGCGCCCGCAAAACCTACCTTTGGGGAGGGGGTAAAAAGAGACACTGGTGGGATTGAAAAGAAGGAGTGTTCACAGAGTCTCTTCCAAAAAAATTGAGTTAACTCCCTAATCCAGACTGATCCGTGGTCCCGTCACATTTGTCAAGCTGTTTTTTCTTTCAAACTTAGGCCGTAAGAGTTGAAGGAAAAAAACCAAGTTTTTCTTCGTTTTATTTGAATGCATTAACACCTTATATAGTTCTCTTTGTATAACCTTATAATCTTCGGACATCAGTATAAATACCTTTCTAGCTCAATCGAATTTCCTATTCAGTTGTGACATTATCAGGTTAAAAAAAATTGTAAATAAGATGACAAAAGCTGATGCTATACAATTGATCCTAGCTGATAAGACAGTTAAAAAATTTTCGCCCATGGCCCAGGATAAATACGACAGATCACCAATGATCTTTACTGAATAGAAACAGGACGTGAAAGTTTTTGTGGGAGCTTTCTTTACTTTTTAGCACGCAGACATATAGTATAAAAACAGTGAGAGAATAAAATAATGCGAGGAAAGAACGAACACAAGGCTTTTCCTTTTCATTGAGTGTAGCACTCACTACGAGGAAAAAACAGATCTCTGATAATACAGATTCAACAATTGATCGGATAATCCGGTATTCAATGCTCTGCCCAAAGTATATGCACCTGTTTCTTGGGCATTGTAAACTATATTGAGCATGAGATTTTTTCTTTGATGACAATGAAATCCGAAATTTTGACACACCACACGCTTTCCACCTTATTCTTCTTTCTACCATCGCCCAACTTCTATTCGGTGATCAACTTCACAAACGGTCTTTTTTTTCGGAATACCGAACGGCCGTTTCATAAAAGTTTCATCGTACTTTCAAAATGTTATTATTTTGAGAGCGACAGAATTTTCCAATGAACTGCATCGTATATGCAACCCATGTAAGTGGGCATTCTGTGATCCACGCAGTTTCGCTACAAGAGCACTTTTCTGAACACAATCTTGACATTTATCAATCACAGAAAGAACAGACAAGACTACGCCAAAGAGGTGAACGTGATCATAGGCGTAGGCAGGATTTTCTCAGAGCGGTGCGTTTCAAATTTAATATTTCCTTGGGGGGGGGTTACGTTTTTTCCTCCAAAATAACACTATTATACTGGCTCATGGGGGTGGTTAGACCTTGACTTTTGCCTTAACTCAGGAATGTGATAAGTTAGGATTGGAAGATTGTTCAGGCTTGGGAAAGTGTCACTTCAAAAACTTCACAGAACTGACTGCAATGTACGACCTAAAGTTCCAGAAGTTTAAAATAACTATGGTAATATTCAAGTTCGATGTTCGCAAAGAACGTGAAAGATGTGTAATGGATACTAAAATTTCTATGTTTTTGGAATACATCAGCAGTGTAATAAACTCGATTTATGGACTGTGAGGTTATTGAGGAAATGATATGCATAGATAATAACGAGAGATTGTAGTTGAAAAAATAAAGAAATGCTGAAATTGCGAAATTCCTTACATTTACTCATACAATATTGTTTGTCGAGACCGATACAAAAGAATGTGTTTGATTGTGACAGACTGTGATCAATGATAGTTGAGGGGAGAGAGTTTTTCCATTCGACTATAGGTGTTAGGAAAAACAAACTATATTTAAAACAGTCAGAAGATGCAGAAATAGGATTTAATTTTTGGGGACGGTTTATATTATGTTAGAGAAATAGGATGGATGGCTTAGTTACAGTATCATAGTTGACCACGGATAATTTTATATAGCATAGTTTAGCGGAAAATAAGTCAGTTTATGATGAGAGGGTGAAGGAGTGGGGGGTCCTTTCTTTACTACGAAAAAAAATTCAGCTCAAGAGGTGTTAGTTTAACGTTCATAGTTATTTTGAAACATAAATTCTGTATCATATCCATTTCTAAACTAATCATCACCCGAAAGTTTCAAAAATAAAAAAAAATCAAATATAGAAGAAATAACTGAGTGAAAGGGAAAATAAGCGATACTCTATTTTTGGACTGAAAAAAAAAAACTTCAGACCACAGAAACATCTTCAAGAATTATCTTTCCCTACAACCCTTCGCACCTCAAGATAGCAATTACAATGCAAGGGATAATAGCATTGTTACCGTGTGCTTTCTGTATTGTGTAGCTGTATAGAGCGTCCTACAATGTCATGATCTCTCCTGAATACTGGAGGAGGAGCTCGTCAACTGCAGAGGCGACAGATTTACACAAAGAAAGTAGGGGAAGGCAACTGATCAGGTCGGCCGGATATATACGGCGCTGCCCAGATTCGCTACAACATTTTTGAGCGGATATATACGGCGCTGCCCATCGAAGGGTTAAAAAATGTTTCAGAATTTAAATACCAAAGTCTTCTAGCATTTGTACCGAAACACAAAATAACAGCTAGAATTATATTAATTTTTACGCTTTCAAAAGAATTACCCGTTTCCGAAAGTGAGAAAAAAATACATTTGCGATGAAATAACGTGAATAAGGAAGAAAAATGAACGCACAAAAATGAAATTGGAAACGTATTTCACAGAGGAGAATGTGTTTAATAGGAAATCACGTACGGAATGAAGTACAATGAATGAATGGGGGTGATGATGCTCCTTGTAACAAACAATAACATTTCCAGTCATAAAACGCGACACTTTTCTTTCGGTCATTTCAAACAATAACATTACATTGAAAATAAAAAAGGAGAAGAAATCGAACATTTTTATCGACAAACAAAGAAAGCACGTTGCTTTACTAAACATGACGATTGACAGAAACAACCTTCTTTTATACGGTAATCAGAAAGAATAATTTTCATTCCAAATAATACATTCATTTTCTATTTAATTTTTTTTGCTTGAACAATTAGTGAATTGTTAAAAATATTATTTCATGTCATCATCTCATCGAAATTCAAAAAAAAAAAAAAATGCAGATTAAATATAAGAGGTTATTGCATTTTCTATGTCTTGATTATTGCAAAAAAAATCTTTTCATTCCCCGTTTGGAATTTTTTTACCCCTTGAAGAAGCCGTAATTATTTATTGCGGGAAATGTATGTACACACGCATAAGCACAAATACGATCAATAATAATTATTACTGCAATGGAACGCAAAAAATAAACGCAATAGCGTTTCATCACCAACTGACTAGAAGAAATCACCTTTCGTGATTTTTTCTCCCCAAGCGTGCTTGAGTAAAAAAAAAAGTACAACCATTGTTCTCTTGGATACAAGTATAATAATAATAATAATAATAAAGCGAAAGAGATTTAAAAAAATAGTCCACAAAAATGAAACGCGTACATTTATAATGATCAATAAAACACAATAACCATTCAAACAGAAACAAATGACTCGCATAATAATAAAAAGAGATACATAATTCACAACACAAAGTGAGTGATGACAAATCGGAATGGTTTTCGAATAATAATCGGGTCGACCGATTGTACATAAGTGCAATTATAACTTCTCTTTTATTGTGCGAATTGATCCGTAAGTAGTGAGAACAGAACGATAATAATACCAATAAATAGTGACTTGTATACAACTGCAGAGATAGGGAGTGAATTTACATATTTTCGGGTGAAGAATAATCGATCGTCTATTATTAGAAATATCTATGTTATACAATGCGTGATAAGTGTGTGTGTTTGTGTGCAACTGTGTCGAAGGCGATACAGTAAAACTTGTCCAAGTTGACACCTACGATTCCATTAAAACGTGCCCAAACTAGAAAGAAACAGTGACTGAGATGTACAGGATATTGTGAACGTGTAATACGGAACTGTAGGAGGGAAAACCGCATCCAATTGAAGGAAGGTGTCCACTTTAACAGTTTACTGCACTTTATAATAATAATATTTAACAATCTAAATCTCTTTATCACTCACTGTTGGGCTTTAATGAACTTGATTGTTAGTACACTGTTCGTTATCGTTTTTGATATCACTTTGGTGCTCGGAGAGAAAAATTATTAGAAGAGAATCACTCTCTCGATTCTCTCAACTTATATTTCAGTCCAAGGCAACTGCCTCGAATCGCGCATGTTCGTCTTAATAAATTATATCATACACCGATTATGCGTCCAAACTTTAAACAGTTGATAATATTGATTCCGCAGAGATAAAATTTAAAAAAAAACAAGTTCTCAATTTTATATTTTTGCGTTACGCCCCCCCCCCCCCCCCCCCCGTCCAATCATCGCGGATAGCTTTCCCCACGTGGGGGTCACGAAAGATCGAGAAAAATGTCGGAATTTTTTTAAGCGCGGTTTTCACGAAATATTTTAAGAAGGTTGGAAAATTAAAAAATAATGGAGGATTCCTCCCGACTCTCCCAGGATTAGGTCCTATCAGCCTCTCCATATGGGAGCCATGATAGCAACCTAACCTAGCTCTCTTTATACTCACTTTGCCTCCCCCAAAGTCGAAGTTGAGCCCTCTCCGGAACTATAGTGTACGTGTGATTAATGAGTGGCGACCGAGATGTCACGGAAGAAAGGGAGCCTTTTTCTATTTATAGTGGACTTTTTTTCTCGACTGACGTGGCAACAATTAAGCATTTCGAAAAATATCTTCTATTCACGACGATCCTTTTTTTTCTCTGTTTATCATCATTTTCGTTACATTTAGAGATGGGACGAATAGTGATTTGGCCTAATAACCGAATATTCGGTGGATGTTTTGGCCTAATACTCCGAATATCACACAATTTTTCTTATTACAATTATTAAAGTATGTGTTTTTGATTGAAAACAAAACTATTAAAATAACTTTAAATGATTGAAACTAATTTTTAATTAGGAAATTTATCATTTGAATAAATATAAAAAACTGGTCATTCCAGTCATCTCTCGGTGTGCTTGCTACCCGCGGTGCTCCTTTTTATGCAGATATATGCGTGACATTCTTCCTATTTTTCTTTATAGGAAGTCTGAAGCTAATAAGACATTTTTTTATTGGATTTTTTTGTGAACACATTAAAATAAAGTTCTCTGCTGTTTTTATAAGTTAAAAAATAATAATAAAACAATTGAAATAATTACAAATTTGTATTCAAGATAGAAATATTGAATTTCTAAGGATGCCTTAAGAGGAGGCGGCAGCTGTATAACGAATTATTCTGTCATATCCACATGATATAGACCGAAAATCAGCATGACGTTATATGCCGTCGTAGAAATCACTGTTACGTATGGCCGCGATGCCAGATGACTGGTTAAAAAGATTTTCAATGCCATGACAGTCAGAGGCTCCCACTCAGGGTTTCTATCCCTAGGGCTCCAATTCATAAAATTATAAAAAGTAGGAAAAAGGAGTACTAAAAAAAGTAGGATGGAGGACATACCCCCTTCTCTCCAGACAGACAGCATAATCATAGAAGCATAATAAATAGATTCCCTAAAAAAAAATTTTATTTTTTTCTTCATATTTCAGTATCTTATAAGATTGAGTCAAGCCAAAGCAAAATGGCAGAAATGACTTGGTTACAAAAACAACTTTTGGCCAAAAGAGTGCTCTAGCAACCACATACAGCAATTCTTTTCTGTCTCTCCTCTCACGATATAAATTACATTCTTTTTTTAGAGTCTTCCACAGCCCAGTTTGTCAACTCTCTTCCACAATGAACACAGCAAATTATGAAGACGTAAGTCTTTTAGGAATGACTCTTTTTCGAGACCTACTTCCAAAAGCACTGTGCGAAATGTGTAAACTACAAGGTCTAATGTAAATAAGTCAAGGTGAATCGGAAAGTTTTAGTGCGTTGTCTATCCTTTTTTTTGAAGGGATTTGTTTACATTTTACTATTCAATGGCAGTGCAATTGTTTTTGACGAATGAAACACTTTCATCTCTAGCTCTTTGCTGAGCATCGTAAATATTGTTCATGCCTCTGCATGCCCTAAAAATACAGAAGACAATTGAATGCTAAAAACCTAGAATAGGCCTATGTATCCAACTGCTTTGTAATGAAAACTGTTGTTTCACCTACACACAAAATGTGCACAGTAATACTGAATGATGGTTCCTAGTTATTACTGTCGTTATTACTTCATTACATGAAGTAGTAAATACAAAATTATTTTTCGCCTCCAGACATAAGTTTTAATGACTACTCTACTTGTTGAACTCTCAAACTAAGCAAATTAATAAACCAAATGGGCCACATGTACTCCCCTGCCCCCAAATAACCTTAAAATCAATAAAATTTCTGCTTTGGCAGAATCATTACTTGCTTTCCACACAGTTTTTAATATAATAATTTTATAAACTTCTAACAGTTTTTAATATTTGGCAATATATTGATGACTCCTTGCTCAATTAAAATCAATTACACGAATTTTGTTGATAGGATTTGATAAAAATCCATTTTATTAGGAAAAGTAGGACGCCCTGCATCCCTTTGAAGTTGAGCTTTCAGCTGGTACAGATTTCGGCGAGTCATGAAACAGCCCGTATTTATATAGCCCTGATGATAATGACAATCAAATTTAAATTTGGCCGAGTAACCGAATATCAATTTTTATTACTACAATTATTAAAAAAATTTTTTTTTTCAATTCCAAATAAAATTATTAACCATTTTAAATGATTGAAATCGATTTTTAATATTAAAAAATTATCATTCAAAGTTATTCAAGCTTCTTAAAAAATATGAAATGAAAAATGCATTCTTATGTAAGAAAACTGGTGTTAAAAGATTTCTAAAATGTAATGATGCATCGCATCTTAATAAAGCCTAAAGAATCGACTATTTTTATATAAACACTTATTAGAATTTTAGATCAAACTAAGAAAAGGTTAACCATTATTTATCCTTCCTTCTAAGGAATCACAATATTTTTACGACTGATTTTCTCGTTTATCGTTTTTCCACTTGCCAGCTTTAGGGCCGTATTCACCGACATGTTTAAACTGTAGTCACAATTTTTGGATAAGAGATCAACATAGATTGGTTAAAAACCTGAATTTAACCAATCCGTGTCGATCTCTTATCAAAAAATTGTGACTTGTTTAAACCATGTCGGTGAATACCGCCCTTAGTAGCTTAATATTTTGTCTGGATACATCCTTCATCAGTACTTCACACGCGACTTGTGTAAGTCACTTTCACCTTATAGCAATAGGATCTAATATTTTCAGTTTCCTCTTTCCCTATCCCAAAAATGAACCCTGACATGACTTCATTTATACAGGGGGACGTACACCACACAACACTGGCTTGCCGAAACATTGGCCACACATTTGGATCGCTGTATTTTAGTATTTTCTGCATCCATATTTTTTATGTGCATCTTTTTTTTCAGTCACTTCGTTGGGCATTTTACCTGTTGTAGCCTTTGTATTTGTAATAGAATCTAATCGGTAAATTTTTAATTCAAGTTAAATATTCTCCACTTGATGTAATTCTTTTTTAATTAATTTAATGTACTTTGATTCACACAGATATCCGGCCGAATATCTATTCGGCCAAAAAGAATATTCAGCAAAAGGGCCGAATACCGAATATTCATCCCACCTCTCGTTACATTACTCTAGTTACACGGGTATAAGTCACTTCAACTCAGGGACGGACCTCGAATACTGCGGACTACGCGGTCGCGAAAGGCGTCAACAGAAGGACGCGTTTTTTAAAGGCCCCCAACTGAAGACTAATGGTGATCAGCAAAATAATGTTCGCTTACACTTGAAAAATGTCCAGAAATCGTATTCATTTATTTATTTTGTCGGTGACATAAATATGTACGCAACTGAAATCATCTTTCATGGGATATAAATAAAATGCATGGATATATAGATAAAGTCATAAAGTTATAAGTTTTAAGATAATTGTTAACAGACAAAAAAAACCGAAAAAGCTTTCAGTAGGCTGATGACAAATTTAAATTGGGCACCAAAGTGATTTGCTTATTGCCTATTTCTGAGAATCCTGAAAATACGGCGAGACCTGAACAAAAAGGGTTTTTAATTTTTTGAATAGGCGACCATATCAGTCTCTTTTGAGTTTTACCCTCTTCGCTGTGTTTTCAGCGTTATTCCTAAACTTTGGGGGACGTTAAAAGGGCGAACGAAACACACTATACTGACGTTGTGGATTCTGATTCGTGTAAATTCTGCGACGTGGAAATTCCAAGTCACTTAATTTACGCGTTACAGAATTTCCACGAATCAAAATTCCCAATGTCTCGTGTAGCGTGTTTCGGCCTTAAGACGTTTGAAAGGGTACAAGCGTTCTAATTAAGTAAAAGCGCAGGACATTAGTTTGTTTCTTTTATTCGCAATAGAATTTCATTTCGTTGCGGCGCTTGTTGTGGCGAATCCGTTATTCGTAACGTCGCGAAAAAAATCATCTTCAGGCTCAATCCGAAACGTTTAAATGAAAAATTTAGGAAAAATTCTGAATCAGTGACAAAAAAAAACAAACTTGCGGAAAAAAGAATTAAGCGTTTCGGGTGCACTTTGAAAACGATTGTGAAAAATAAGTATATATAGATAATCAAAGATGAAAAATTTTAAATAAAATTTCTCACTTGCGTATGATCTTCATAATCATAAGTTTGAAATTACGTTCTCGTTTATTTTTAATCTTAAAAAGAATGCCAACATAATTATGAAAATTCAAGTAGAGGTAATATTATATAAATTTTGGTTAATTATATAAATGGTTATTTGAGAAAATTTAATTCCGTTTCATGATTTTTCCCCAAAAGCATTATCTCTACCCAGATTATTTTTAAGCAAAAGCCAAAAATAAAACAAAAAAAACATTTAATTTTTTGAGAACTCTGGACGTTTACTGTAATTCAAAACTAAATTGCACGACATTTATCGCTTCGACGTGACCCCTTGAACGTCGTATAAACGGGGTCCTACTCTGTACTAATAAATTAATTTGGCAAACCTGTAAAATTCTTTGTAGGCTATTTATGTTTTACTCTGTATTCTCGAATATACCTTTCTCCAAGTTTAAATTTATCCTAAAATGGTTCGTATTAGTTGTGTAAGGTCATCCCTAAAGGGCAAGATACTAGATGTATTCAACGAAGTCAAATGCACTTTTTCTAAATTGAAGGAGAAATATTTTTTAAGAGGAAATATGGGCAGCTTCCTTGGACTTGGTACGTGCAACGATTACAAAAATAACGATGGTACACCTCCATTTTATCACCGTGCGTAATAATTATAATTTATGTTCGATAATTTCTCGGCTTCGGCGCAATCGGTTATTATAAATAACTATTCACAAATGTTGGGCGACAACACATCACTTGCCTTTTAATAATGAAAAAATAAATACAAGACGTATGTGCCGATGTTTTGAGAGTGAATGCGAAAAGTGAAATGTTTAAGCTCTTGAGAGAAATCGCCATGCGATGCCGTAACAGTGATGGAATGTATTTTTCTGCACAGGAAAAAACGACAACAGTCACCGAACGGTACAAGATTTCGAATTGAGTAAAAAATAGAAATACTTGATCATACATATCCGAAATTAAACTGTACACATCCGAAATTGACTTGATTCGATCCTTTTCGAGCATGCATGAAAAACCTGTTTTTGAATTAGCCCCAACCCGAGCGCAATCATTTTACATTAGTGTTTCCACTCTCACAAGAATGTTCTAATCTAGGAGTTTCCAAATTTTTCACGTTCGTGGCCCCAATAGGAATTTCAAATATTTCGAGGCACCCCTGCAAGAGCACGAAGCACTTCGGAGGGGCTAGGTACCGTTTCGTCCTTTCCCGATTCATCCTTAGGTCAAAATAGTCCCGTTTCATCCGATCTTTTGTTTCCCCTCCCCCATGTCGATAGGGGATTACTGTCAATCAAGATAAAACACCTCGTGTTTTCACAAGTACTCATAGATAGAGCTTCTGGAAATACCTCGTTTGGAAAAACCCCGTTTCTCAACCTTTTACGGGATATTTAAATTCAGGTGTAAAATGCATGGTATATTATACAGGAATGTCCCGATTTTTGGTTTTGATAAAGTCTACGTTATTGATACTTTCGAAATTAAATACCTTATTTCCGAGTTATGCAAGATTCACCTATGTATCTCGCTTATGAAGCCGCTGTGTACTTGTATGTAATAATGTAATACAATCACTCTGGTACTATTTTTTTTACATCGGGTACTCGACATGTTATACCACCCCCCCCCCCTCCCCATGAATGTGTAATCCTAATGACAAAGAGGGGATAAGAGCGGATAAAATCACGTTATCACCACGGCGCTATTTTGACCTAAGGATGAAACGGGAAAGGACGAATCGGAACATCACCCTTCGGAGGCTTCTCTACAACTTCTCGTGACACAATGATTGAGTATCGTACGATAATATGTATGGGCAGGTACTACTACAGCTAAACCGCACATACACCTCGTCTATACTTCCTCCCCCCCTCCTCTCTCTACGGAATTTAGCACGAATAGGTGCATGTCGGAATGTGCGTGTAAAGTATGTTTCCATAGAATGCTTGTCAAGTGCTGCCATCTGTCTTCCGAACTCGGAAGCAGACAAATTGGCTGGTTGATTTTTGCTAGTGCCATGCGTCAATTGTTCAATTGTTGAAGGACCGATTTAGTCTCTTAAATGGGAGATCAGCTAAAATGGGCTGATCAGCGCCTCAAAGTTTGAAAACCAACTTCAGCCGACCACCACTATGCCATCAGTGGGGTTCAGACCTGGGTCCTCGCGATGGGAGTCCATGGACGATGCCCATACGGTTGCATAGCGGCTGTCACTGTGATGAATAGGATTTCATCTCCGATCATCACAGCATGAGTTGAGCACCAGTCATTGGGAGGGGGGGGGGTAGTGTTTCCCAAAGTGGACTGCTCTGGGTGGGGCAGTAGAAGCTATAGTGTCTATAAACCTCACGTGCGGGGCACACATTTTTAGGTTTGCAAAATAAGTTTTTTTTTTTTTGTAAAAATACAATTAATATTTATACTTCGATAAATTCAAGGGAAATTTAAGCATGAAATTGAAAATTGATAAAAACTTCGAAAGAATTATCCACAAGTTGCGGGGGGGGGGGGGAAGAGAGAAAAATATTTTTGGAATAGAACAAAAGAAAGAAGATTAGGATTCTCCAATCGAAGAAAGAGAGGATAAAAGTTTTTTTTTTTTAATGCAAACACATGGAGAATATTCTGAAGATCGGCGGTGCTTTCTCATGAAAATGACGTTTCTGATCTCTGGGTGATCTGTATTGAGTAATTGTAAAACTTTACCATCTCCGGCCATTAAATTTAACTTCTTACCCTTTGATTTAATGCGATGGAGAGATAAACTTTTGCCAATATTTGTCATAAGAGAGAGAGAGAGAACAGTTTTTCTTTTCAAACATACCGGATTGAAATTGATAGAAATATCGCACTGAAACTCAAAACAAAGGCACAGTCATTATAATGTGCTATAGGAATTCTCACCGAAAAAAGAAAAGAAAGTGATAAAAATCTATCCAGACAAGTTCGAATCACAATAAATTTTTCTGTATATGCATAATTATATAATAATAATTATTAACCTCTTACTTTTTGTACGACGGAACAGCAGTTTTTCGTCATATGTGCATGGATATAGAGTGGTCGCCACTCCTGTGATATCGCTGTTCCGTTTTCCTCCGCCTGATGTCCGGTAGGGCGAAACGTAATTTTTCCCAAAACCTGCGATCGCCCCACCGAAGAATGACGCTAGTCTTTAACCACAATCTCATGTCGGGGTCGAGGTCCCTCTGCGCCAACTTCCCGATAAGTATCACTATGAGCTTATGCTTACAAGTTCTCAGCACCTCGTGATGTGCCGATTTGAATTCGTAACGGCACCATTCGCTGCGTATGAAGTTCTCGGACAGGACGACGATGGTGCGTCGGCTGCTCTCCATCGCTTCTATTATCGCGTCCGTGAGATAGCCGCCAACGGGCAGATCACGGTAGTGAAGGCACAGTCGGTACTGGGGGTTACTGCACTCGAGTTCGGGAGCAAACACTTGTCCCACGAAGTTTTCGTCCTTCTTGCTGTACGAAACGAAAGCGTCGAAGAGCTTATCCTGCTCTTCCGTCGCGTCCTTGCCGGAATTGAAGATGCGCACCCCGTAGCGAGCGAAGAACCATATTGTCATCTGCTTGCGATACACGAACGCCAGCGTGATCCCGAGCAACAGCAAAACGAACAGAGACGCCACTAATATAAACAGGGGCAGGAATTCTTTAACGCGCGACGACTGCACGTAACTCGGCGACGCAAACTCGCTCAGGTTGGTGCAAGACGTCATGTTGAATTCAATCAACGCCATGGACGTGCTGTCGTTGTGGACGCATCGCACGCTATACAAGTCGTGCACTAGCTGGTTGCGCTGCTCCAGCCAATAGCTGAAGTCTCCGACGAACTGGCACTCACATATCCACGGATTGTGCGACAGCTGTATGTCGATGAGCCTCGCGTTTTGATTCAGGTTCCACACCTGAAACTCTTTGATGTTATTGTGGTCGAGATGCAAAACTTCCAACGACTTCAAATGCACGAACGTGGCATTGCCCACGTAACTGATACGGTTGTGTGATAGGAATAGCTCTCGTAGGTTCACCAACCTTTCAAACTCGTATCCGTGAAGGATGACTAGATTGTTGCGCTGCATGTGGAGTGCCTGCAGAGACTTCAGGCCGTTGAAAGTGCGGTTGTTGATCACATGAACATTGCTGTTGTTCAGAAAGAGTACTCTCATGTTCTTACGCCCGATAAACGTATGACTGGATAAGGCAGGAATATCGTTACCATCGAGGTATAACTCGGTGACGTCCATGGGTATGCGTCGTGGGACGGTAATATGATTCCTCGTGCTGCAGTCTACTATGTTGGTATTCCAACTTTGATCGTAGAAGCAGGTGCAGTTCTCCGGACAGACCATCTCGCAGTCGCAGGCGTCGAATTCGCAGCAGTGGCACAGAGTGAAGCAATGATTTTTGTAGCGGCACAAGAACTGAGAAGACTGGGCTTTCACGATAGGCACCGCCGCTCGATTCCGATTGAAGGACATCTGGCACGCGATCTCGTCGATATCGACCATCCTTGGATATTGCCGGGAATCGTCCGGCGAGGCCATCCTCTGTATCCATTCCATGTTACAGTCACATTGGTACGGATTTTCTGATACAGAGAACTCGGGCAGGGGTCTCCTATTACGTACTTCAGTGAGTCGGAACGCGTTGGCCTCCAAGGTCTCTAGCTCATTCCGGGTCAGGTCGACTCTCGTCAAATTCGGTTTCCCCATGAACGTGAACGGGCGAATCGTTTTTATCCGGTTGTCGTTCAGGAAAACGATTTCTATTCCGTTCGGCAGAGAAGAAGAGTCTATCTCACTTATATGATTCCGGGATGCATCCAACGTCCGAAGTTTCAACACAGACTCCATCTCGAAGTAATTCCCCAAGTGTTCAATATGATTGTCGTGCAAATCTAGCCATTGAATGCCTATGGGAACTAGAGCGTAGTCGAACCAGGCTATCCTGTTCGCGGATATATTAAGCATGAGGAGGTCGTGCAAATTGTTGAACAAGCCGTTCACGTCTATCAGGAAATTGGAATCGAGCCTGAGCGCGTGCAAATACAGAATGTCGTCGAAAGTGGCCTGTTCTATCCAATGTATGTCGTTGTCTGCCAGGTTTAATATTCGCAGCGATGGGAGGTCCTCGAAAGCCCCTCTCGTCAAGTTTCCGACTTTATTGCCGCTCAGACTGAGGCTGTACAGTTGCTCGAGCCCTAAGTAGCTAGCGTTATGGACGTCAGTGATCGTATTACGCGAAATGTCTAGACTGCGAAGAGTTTGCAGCGACTGGACGGCCAATGGGACACTCTGCAGTTTATTCTCAGCGAGGTTGATCTCCATGAGTATAGTGGTGTTGCGGAATGCGTGTTCGTGGACGTTTTCGATGTTGTTCGCTTCCAACGACAACATCGTCAGGAAATTGAGTCTGCTGAAAGTCCATTCGCTGATCGAAGTCAACCTGTTGTTGTTCAGCAACAGTGTGTGCAGCTTGAACAGCGAGGCGAACGCGTCTTCGGCGATAACTTCGATCTCGTTATGATTCATGTAAAGAATCTGCAGATTATGTTGATTCCTGAAGATGGACGCCTCTAAGTGTGTCAATCGGTTGTAGCTCAGGTTAATCATCACCAGTCGTATCAGATCGGAAAAAGTTTCGGATCCGAGCCAATGACTGGTGATCTCGTTGATGCTCAGGTCCAGCATCAAGAGTTGCTGCAAACCCGAGAAGAGTCCTGGTGGTAAGACACTTATGGAGTTGTTTTGGAGGTGCAACTCGACGAGTTCGTCGCAAGTCCGCAGGACCGTCGGGGGAAGTGCCACGATCTGGTTGCTGCTCATATCCAATATTCGCAGTCTGCTCAACTCGCGAAACGCAGAGTCTTCGGCGCGGGAAATCGCGTTGTTGTCCAGGTAGAGCTCTTTCAACTGACTCGCAGCGGCGAAGCCCTTGTTGGTCAACACTCTAATCCTATTGTAAGACAAGTAGACTCTTTGAACGTCGACCAAACACAATGCATTGTCACGATTTCCGGCCGACAGCCCCACGCTGGGGACGTCCGAGAAATCATTGTGAGTGACGTTAAGTGTCAACAGATGTCGCAGCGGACAAAGCAACGTCTGCGGGAGTTGAGCGATGTTGTTCTCGCTTATGTCCAACGTTTGCAGAAGCTGCAACTGAGAAAAAGTTTCCGGGAGAAGTTCGAGGGCCACGTCACCCCACTCCGCATTGTGGGTGGATATTGTAAGATTTCGTAGCTGAGATAATCCACTGAAAGCAACGGATGGAATGGTTCGCATTTTGCAGTTGACGATGGACAACTCTTTCAGGTTCCGCAGGTGCCCGAGAGAACTGTTGATGAGGGAATAGGAGTCGTCTTCAAACGGAGAGCTGACGCAATTTACTCTGACTCGCACTGCACTTTCGGGATGGAGAGAAGTGAAGTTTGCGTTTGTCAGCATTCTCTCTATGGCTCGAACATTACACGTGAACGCGACTCCATCCACGACGTAACTCTCTTTCGTCCAGTGACAAACGTCGGAATTCGAACCCTCGAGACGAACGAAACGTACAACTAGTAATAACAATACCTCGAGCACGATGCGGTAACTGAAAAACTTTTCTTCGAACATAGCGGGTGGATTCAAGATTGTTTAGAGAAGGCACTATAGACGGAGCAAAACTCGCTGTTGTTGGTCGACGACATCTTCTGACCACCGCACGGTGGTGCGACGAAGACGAATGCCGCCCGGCTCGCGCATTTACACACACACACCACACACTCAGCTATTGTGGGGCTTTCTAAATAGTTACTCGTTGGCCGCCGGGTAGGGGAGAGGCAGCAACAGGAGGCACAACTACGATGACGGCTGTTTTATCCGATTCTGAACTGGTCGGATGAGAATCATCATTGAAAGCCGGCTCACGTGGATAACAGCTCCACCCCGCGGGCTTTTCGTCCAATGGAAGGTGGAATCCACGAACAAGGACCATCATCATCGTCGTCGTCTGTTGCTTTGTGGCGGGGCAGAGAGAGTGGCCAAAATAACAATGAAAGAGCAAAAAGATGATTTCACAGTCGGCTCGTTGAAAGGTTAGACGTGGCGGCCTTTTCAGGTGGCTGTTGTTGTCGCCCGGGCTTCACAATTTCTCTTCCCATTCTGCAGCTTCCGTCCTCCGGCGAAACTAATCGACGTCTCTTGGGATCTAGACAGCACCAGGGAGAAAAAAAAGCTTTTAGAACTTTCTACATTCTCCGCATATATTATATACAGTACAGTTTTTTTTCGAATTTCTTCATCTCGTGATAATAAAATCTACCCGGTCACTACTGTATGATGATCACGTGAACCTATCATAAACGGCGGCTGACATTTTTTTTTTATTTCGTATGGTATATTTGCTTATACATTTCCTTTTCCTCATCCTAAAAGATAGCACACATGTATAGTCCAGAACAGGATAAAGAAAGAGAGGTGATACGTTCCTTCCTGCAGGAAAATAGGATTTAATACGTCCCTTTTATCAAATATGCAGTCACTGTATACTGTAAAACGCAAAAAAATTAGGTGATAACTCTGAATATGAAAAGATCAAAGGCATGTAAAACGATATAACGAGTACGGTTTAAAACGGGAATTTCGTTAATGTGTAATTTGCGAGTGATTGCCAAATAGCTAAAGGCAAGGATACAGAGAATATTCGGTTATAGCAAGTTGGAAATTTAGGAACATTCGCTATAACGTAACAATCTCAAAAAAAAAAAAGCCAGATTTTTTTCTTCTTTCTCTTCAAGAATTAAACATGGCCCCTATCCTCCTAAAACTTACTCTCAGACGAGTGGCGGTTTCGAAACAGGAGCTGATCGTGTACTGTATATACATTCCAATTATTTTAATCACTAATGCAGTACAGCAATCTGTGATACTTTCTTTTAAAAAAATTATTTCCTTAAATCTTCTTTATTTTCAAGAGAAATTTTGTGATTCCTCCAAGATCTCATTGGAAAACGAATCAGAAGGACATAAATGGTAAACGGGGATGCGCCATATTTTTTTTCTTTTATCCAAGCTACAGTGGGCCCTACCTAATCGAATATCAGCGATTCTAGCACATAATATCCGATTAAGCGGGGAACAATTCGATTGCCATTTCACAACGTTAGTATAGTTTGTATATTGCAAACTGATGAAGGATCAATATTAACAAACCTTCTAGAATAAATCCGACATCAAAAATTAAATGAAAATTATATTTAATTACTTTACAGTTATCACAATACTGTACCTTACTTTTCCTCGGGAAAGTCAGCACCCTCTATTGGCTCAACAGGGAACAAAAATAAAATAATTAAATCTACATATTGAAGACAACTTGAATACAATAGCTACTCTCAAATGGATTTTTTTTTTATCTTTCTATTTTCCATTAATTCCAAATGTTTCATTCATTCCTTTTCTTAATTTTTTGGTATTTCAAGAAGTATATCTTTTAATGTCACATTTCAGTACAGAGTTATATTCCCCGTCTGTATCATTTTCTGAGAGCTGCGCGATGTTATTTACTTGTTCAGAGTTTCATAAAATCGCACAAAAATTGAGATTATATATATACTTTGCTAAGCAAGACTTTACAGGTAACATTAAAATAAAGGCAAATGCATATTTTACCCTTAATTAACTATATTATCCAACTGAAAAATCCACTCTAATTGATTAAATTGTTGTGTTGATGTATTGTTTTAATTAAAAATGTGATATCAGCACTCATTTACGTCCGTATTTGAAAAAAATAAATGAATAATTTTGAATACGTTTGCACGGGGGTGAATCATTGGGGGGGGGGGGGGGGGGGGGTAAATAATTAGCTTCAATTAGCTTCAACCTTTAAGGTTTCGCGCGATTAATAGATGCGCTAACCAGGAAAGGGTCCCAAGATGGTGTCTTCAAAAAGTTTGAAAAATTACCACTGATTTTACACATTTAAATATGCACAAAATAATTTAAAAAATCCGGCGGAATTATTATGGGTCACTCAAAACAATGTAAATATTAATATTTTGAATAACAATAGAGGCCAAGAATGAATTAAGGACACCGCGATTTCAGTCTCAACAGTGACGTCATTCAAAGAACATAGATCACATTAAGACGCCTTCGTGTACAGTATATAAAGGGGCGCTAGATCGCATACAGCACAGACAAAGAAAAAGGGGCGAAAAATAGTTTCCTAGAAGAGAAGAGAGTGACTAGAGAAAAGAGAAGACTAGAGAGTGAAAATAATTTGTTTTTTTAATATATCTCACGAAGAACGAGGTGTGATGAGCAGCCAACTAGTGTCATTTTTATTCATTTTTGGTCGCTGTATTAATTGCACGCCGCCGCTAATTTTTTTGTTTTTATGTGTTTCTGAGTGAGGTAAATGCGTTGAATTTTTTCATAATTTTTTGAGGACGACACCTTGGGACTCATCCCAAGTGTAAGTAAGTAAGTGAAATCATAACGTCGGGCTGAGGATCCAAGGCAACGATTCAAAGAGGGGCTACAAATCAATGGATAGTTTTACAAGTGCTCTTAGTGGACCCCAAAATGTGCTTGGAAACTCGTTAAAATGATCATGCCATTGAGATTCAATATTTTTCACAGCATATCACGAACAAGAAGACAAACAAATGATTAATTTGATCATCAAGATGATCATAATAATTTCCGAATGTTGGGGAAAATTCGCATCGAAATTCAATCCCAAACGACGTTTTCACGAAAATACGAACGAAACTTGGAAAACATGGTTTCTGAGATACAATTTCATTCCGCCCCGTGGGATTCGCGAGCGCACGCTTCGACTGCATATACAAGTATAATATATACAGAGAAAGGGGGAGAGCACATTATTAAATATTACTTACTTCCCGGTGTTTAATGTATTCTTTGTGCGCATGATTCGCACGATTGCGATTCTTTGGCAGCAAAACTTCGTGGTCCCACGAGTTATTCGAAATATTTCGAGATAGTATCGAACAGCTAATCTCGTAGAGCACTCGACGAAGATTATCGTGAAAGTTCTTACGCTTCCGTAAAGGCTTCGCAAAATACTATTCGTAACTGGGTAATAAGGATTCTTTGGCGATTATTCCGAACTCGTGACTCTTTTTTATATTTCCTGAATCAACGATTCACAAACCAGAACTTTCTAGAAATTTAAGGGAAGGCGGAAATGCGTTCGCAATCAAATATCTCCTATCCATACGCACACGCATCTCATAACCCTATTAAATACATAAATAATTTATGTTGACTTCTTAGAGGACACAAACATATGTTTCAGTCAAGTGACAAAGACTTCGGTCATATACAGTCAAACTCGGTTATAATGACATTGAAAATTCCGTGGAATTTTGTCATTTTAACCGAGGTTGACCTTTTTTTAGACCTTTAAAGTGGAGGAAAATATAATTGGATACATTGAAACCATATGCGTGGAGTTGAATTTCATTACGATTGGAGTAACCATATTTAATTGAAAAAATGCAGGAAATAGGAAATTTGAGGATCACAAAGACGAGACATCACTAGTTGTCACCAAAAATGTCAGCGAAATCGCCAATCATTGCTTATAAACTATAAACACCCCTCGGTGTTATACATAAGGTGCTGCGGCAAGTCTGCAACGAACTAAAGTGTATTCAAGAAAAAGATCCGAAAATGGAAAGTTCACGAAAAAAAAGCTTCGTTGAAAAAACAGAGAAGAAAAACGGGGCGTTCAAAATATTTTGAAGGGGAAAATACGGAATTATCCATGTACGAGTTTTACACATTCTGAAATACATAAAATCTCGTTAAGTCGTCACCCTGATAAGTCGTCACCCCGGTTAAGTTGTCATTTTTCTTCAGGCCCTTTCACCTCTCATAGACAACAATGTTATTAAACCCTCGTTTACTCGTCGCTAATTTCGGTCAAGTCGTCACTATGAAAAAGTTTGAGAAAGAGGAACAGACTATTTTTATGGCTCCCATTAAAAAAAAGAGCTTGTTAACAGCATTGCCATGTGCTTAAAAGTCACCATAAAATCCTATATACCCAAACGGAACAGTTTAAGTAACGAAAGTTACGCTGGGGAAGTTCATTTCCCGACTTAAGGTTTTTGGAACGTTGGGGACTGTTCAAGCTAGATCTCATTTCTGCATGGGCTCTACTGGAGAAGCTGCAAGACACCCAGGCTCTGTCGCAAGAAGCAACGTAAGCACTTCACCCCCCCCCCCCCCCCAGGGCATCTCCGGCAAAACCAAAATTTATTGATACGTCAAAGATTACACATAGTGCAAGGAAATCAAAAATTATGTAAATCGAAGATTCAAATTAATCAAGTTAAAATCAAAGTGCAACGGGCACGGGCAATAAATAATTACAGAAAGCATGGACCCTACTAATTTAGGGCTTGAAATTTAAACAAAATACCTTTGTTGAAAAAAATTGGACATTCTTTCCCAAGTTGAGGTTTTCTGTTTACTTTTCTCTGCCGAGGGCCCTCCACACAGTCAAAAGTGTTCGAGATTACTTTGTAGTTGTATCATGAACTACTGAGGAAGAATTAAAATACTAAAATTTTAAATTTGATGTCTATGTAAAATTAATGTGAATAGAGAGTTCTATTATGAAGAAAAGCTACTTATAGCTTTAGACCATAGTTTCCCAACCTTTTTTCTCCCATCGCCCCCTTCTTCAGAATTTTTTTTCTCCAATCGCCCCCCAACGCAATCTAACCCATAGGATCCTATGTTAAACCCGTAACTTCTACCGCCCCCTTGGAACAGTTCATCGCCCCCCAGGGGGCGTCAACGCCCACGTTAGGAATCACTGCTTTAGACTAACAGTTGCTCTGTTAGTCTAAATTAAAAATTACTAGTATAAATCAAAGTGTACAGTACATTTTAACACAATAATTTAAGTAATAAGAGAGACAAAAGATAAAAAATTGCTACTTTTTATTCTTTCGCGATCTATAAATTTTATTAATATTGTTATTTTGATTCATACTTTAATAAATGTCATATTACTTTAAATTTATACGATTTTCACAACATTGCACATTAAAACTGACGGCACTCCGCTTAAGCCGTCATAATTTTTCGACAACTTGAGATGACGACTTATCGAGGTTTTACTGTATTCATAGTTAGCTATCAAAGATTAACAGACGAACATTTCTTGAAGGGTCAGAATTTCTAGTGAAAATGCGGTTTGAAAATGATTTTTTTTTCAAAATAAAGCAAAAGCAACGAAAAATGTGTCATTATATCCGAGGTCATTGTAATTTCATCGACGTTATAAACAAGGCTCGTTAACATCGTTCTCTACGGGAATCAGCTGTGACCAGCAATTTTCGTCGTTACAGCCAAGGTGGCGTTATAACCGAGTTTGACCGTATTTACAGTCATTCATAAATTATAAATAGGCAGCAGAGTTTCTCGAGTTGCGAATAATTCAAGTTATGAGTGAAAGGTATTCGCTCAATATGCTTCAACTTGAGAGTAAATATCTGTCGTATGAGCTCGAGAAATACGAGGAAAGGCTCATTCGATAAACGAAAGTTACTTTCCTGGCACAGGGGTAGAACAGAAACGGCGACGACCGCAGAAAAAATTGCTACCACAGGGAGTTCCCCCATCGAGCGGTTAGCGCATCAGCCTCTCGGATGAGTATAAAAAAACAAGCCTGCCGTTCGGAATCGGCAATAAATTGTAGGTCCCGGTCGAATAAACTTCAATATCGATCATTTGAAATTATCAGTAATTTTATTTTAAATTAAAAACAATTTTATTCACAATTGTGATGAATTTTAAGAAAATTGATATCCCACTATATTCCACTATTCGTCCCATCTCTACTTTAACAACTTTTTTTCTTCTTCAGATATTTCACTCTCAAAGTTACAGTGAATTTTTGCATTTTCAAATCTTAATTTATCGGTGGAAGCGCTAACACATTCTAAAATACCAAATTTCGCCACTCTAATGTGCTTAAACTTTTCTAATAGACGATGGAAGCAGTCACTTAATGACGAGCAGTTGAAGGGTCGGCCGTGACTTTATTACTTATATTATAATTCTGTCTTAATTTAATCTCCAAAGCATCGTGACGTTTTATAATACAAATGACAACAGTTGGAAACACTAGTTTAAGAACATAAATTCAATAAATCCAACGTTGTGACGTTTTCACCATTTAAAAGAGAGGTCAGCAAGTGTTAAACCAAAGTTTAAAAAAAGTATTTAATATTTTTCTCGAGAGTGTTTCAATCATAACCTCGTTATTTGAATAAAAGAAAGAAGCCTACAAACATAGGAATCATTTCGAAGCGACGTAATAATTCTTCTACATAAAGATTTGTTTTTTCTCAGGTCTCTCAATGGCCGATAAGTTGCTGACGAATGCTTCGGAAAGCGCGACGACGGAGCTACTTTCTCGCAAGGCCCATTTGTCAAAAAACAAAAGGAGGGATGTGGATGTGTAAGACAAGGGCAGAAAACGCAAGTTACGCGAAAAATGCTGTCAACCGCGCATGAATACATGCATGAGCCATTGGCTTCTTTGACACTCTCCTCGGAGTTCTTCGTATCCATCATTCCTTGGAAAAAGTTCTTTCAATTCACTCAGCAAAAGTGAGGAACCCGCGTGCATGTAAGAATGAAATGGAAAAAAAAAAGGAGTCGAGTTTCTTCGGGAGAGAAAGAAGAAAATCGAAGGGACTCGCCAGAATAGAAAGAGAGAGAGAGAGAGAGAAGGCACGAAACAATGGCGAAGAATGCATAAGTTCGCAACTTGCGAAATGGAGACAAAAGAAAAAACAATTTCTCCATATTTTCATAAAAGTTGGAAAAACATACGGTCGATGGTGTGGGCGCCTTCGGTTCTTTAACGAAAAAAGGAGCTATTTTTTTGCATCCGAAATATGCACGCGATAAAAAACAACACTTCGGGAGAAAGAAGTAGTGCATTCGAGGTGGATGAAAAATAAGGCCAGAGCGCTCCTAAAAAGCTTCCTGATTTGTGAAGGAATGTGATACCGTTAGGACGCCAAGTGAAAATTGTCAATGAAACTCATCATTTTTCTTAGACGTCTAGCTCTAAGTGCTCCCCAAACAACTAGTTTTTGTCTCTGCTTTCAAGTCATACAACGAAAAAAAAAACAACATAAGAGAGAAATAGAATATAAGGAAATAAAAAAGAAGAAAATACTTTTTATATATCCCTGCCTAGATTCATTCCATCCTCGCAACTCTCCAAAAGAGAGCTTTATAGAAATCGTGAAAATGCATACGGAATATTTGCATAATTTCATTCGCTGCTATTGGAATATGAAATCGTCACGAGGAGGCCATCATCTCGATCGAGAGACTGAACTCATAGTGTTAAGCCGAGATTATAGTGCTATTTTGCAGGAAAAAACGTAAACCCCCTTCCTTGAGAAGGGAAGAAACTTAAACCCTCCTTGAGAAAATTATGCGTGCGCCTATGAACTCATATACATAACTGTATATTAGCGTTCTTCATTAGAAAATATTCGAGGCATGTCACATACGTATAGAACAGGAGAAAACATATTACTTTTATTACATGGATAATCTTATTGGAAGTGATATCGGAGTTGATGAAAGCCTCCATTGCCCTTGTCATGATTAGAAAAGGGTTCTCTAATTTGGATTTACAACGGTTTGTCCTTATCTGCGGGTAACATCTTCAGTTGTGGCAGAACCCAGAGTAGTTTCAGCTCACGAGCTGTCCGGTTACTAAGCCTCATGTCCTAACGGGCGACCCTGGTGGGACGCTGGCATAAACATGAGTTTTATCCGTTCGTGCCATATACCAGGGCTACTTTACCGCATACCAACTCCGGTCATATATCGCCATACGGCAATTTCCAACCACTGGAGTTGGGTGGGTGGGAAATGAAGGTTCCATCCATCGGTGGTCACCCCAGGCTCAGCAGGTAAAGACCTTGCTTCGGACGTTCTATACCCGGATTCGAACCCATAGACCTTGATGGTAACCTTCAGAGTGGAAGACGAGCATTTTACCACTGCGCCACTCGGGAGATCAAATACACCGGGGTTGGACAAATCCCAGGCACGAGATCGCTATGGCGACTAAAAAATTGGCATTGGCGCCTAAAATTTTCTTCATGTAGCTAATGAATTGCAGGCTGAGAGTAGCACAAAATGTTTGGAATTTATAGCAGCATATCTGCCAACATGAAAGAGGGTCACTATACCTTGAAAAGTCAAAAGAAGGCTTTTGTGAAAATTTCGGGTAAAAATTTTTTGGCGCTTAAAAAGTTGTAGTGACACCAAGATTTTTTTTCGATTTGTCCAGCCCTGCCATACACCATTGCTTACCAAACAAAATTACTTCACCATACGTTCCTCTTTTAAAGAATTCATATTCTCATTTTTCTCTCTGGTAGAGAACTATTCCCCGTTGTTCTGAATTACGCCAGACAACTTTTTCCACATTACAGTTCTTATTGATGTACCACCCCCCCCCCCTTTTGGTGTTGAATGTTTTAATTATTGAATGTGCAACATAAAGCTGAACATTAACGCCAAAATATCTACGTCAAGGTAGTTCCCAGGGCAGAAACTAGGGGAGTGCAAGGGGGATTCTGGTGCTCCAGGCTTTAAACAAGTGAGAATCCGAATTTTTTCTTTGCCCGCTCCCCGGGCAATGTACACCCTTCCCCGAGTTTGTGATATACAGTCGATCCCGCTTAGTACGACTAATTTTTGCGTGAATTCGACTTTTTTCCGATATTCATTATGTTAATTTTTCCCGTTGTTAATTTATTCCCCCCCCCCCCAATACAACGTTTGAATTTTTTGCTATTCCCGCTTACAACGTTCGAAAAATTCACATCTGGCTGTTTCCTCCTTTGAAAACGGTGTACTTTTTCGCCTTTTTCATAGGTAAAGAAACGGAAACGGTGTTTGTTTGTGTGCCAGCGATTAAGTATTATGTGAAAACTAGAGGTGAAACTTTTTTTCATGGCTCTCCGGAAGCCGGTTATGTTTTCGGCATAAATAATTGACTGGAAAGTACGTTTTTTTCAAGGGTTTTAGGAAAAATAATAATTTAATTTTTTTTCCTTTTTTTTTCACTTTGTCCAACAATAGTGTGCACAGCATAAACTGCCCTTACCACTGTTCACATACGACTGGGTGATCGAAGTCACGTCACTGAATACAGAAACTAATAAGAATATAAGATAAGAACTAGAAAAAGTTCAGAAGGAGTTAATTTTTTTTCTTTTGCGGTCTTATTCAAATTTTCCGCACAAGATCGATTCCAAAAAATTATTATCATGGTGGTTCTAGACGGCGTCTGCGTATAACAAAGGAATGAAACGGTGGGTATTCTCATCCACCTCTGAATCTATTGATACAAGCCGCAAAAGAGTGACGTGGACCAGAAACGTAAAGAACTTGACAGACTTTTAGATGCCAGCATCAAGTAGCATTTAAAGGTGGCTTTTTCAGATAAGAAAAGTCGGGTTTTCCAACTGCACTCCTTTTGGAATTTAATGCTTCACAGAACAGCCAATACGATGCTTTCATCACCTTTGAAATATCGGAAAATGTAGCATGAATGAACGTTACATTTTTAATGTGCATGTTTCAGAGAAAGTTAAAAAGAAAAGCTCTAAGCGTAGAGGAAAAACTAAAAATTCTTAAATTTGTAGATGTGCTTTCTAGAGAGACTTACAACAGCAAAAACTTTAATTTGCCTCCCAGCACGTAAACAACCAAAAAATGTAAGATTTCTTTCTTTTTTTTCTATATATATCTACTTGTATATCTCTTGTTTTTTCCCTACTAACTACATGTCGTATGAAGCACGTATAAATATTTATTGACATAACAAATACATAATTTTTTCCTATTAAATCTCTATACACGGTGTTCTGTTAATGCACCGACAAGCTCAGAGGGTTGTTAGTAGGAATCAAGAAGAATAAAAACTGCAACGGAACATGGTGTTGCAAACCACGTTGAGAGGGTGAAAATCGATAAAAACGCATGCAGGTTTCGACGTCACGCTGGAACGACAAAAAGTATAATAATAACTACAAAAAGATTTATTTGATTAATTAGTACAAGAGTTGTTGGAAGTCGCGGCTGCTGACGTCATTACAGTCTACAACGAACCCACGAATGCATTCAGCAATCAACTGACATCCACCTTTCGTCTCCTCTGGACTCAGAGCCTGCATGCGGTTTTCGTGGTTTTCACCCTCTCAACGTTGGTGACACCGTGTTCTATTGTAATTTTTATTTCTCTTGATGCCTACTAACAACCCTCTGATTTGGTCAATCCATTAACAGAATACCCTGTATGTACCGTAATGTTTGTTAATGAATTAAAAACACTAAATGAAATATCTATTGTCGGTGAAAAACTGTCATATAATTCTTACAGACATTTCCCGCTTATAACGTTTTCAGCTGCGATTTTTGAAAAACGTTATAAGCGGGATCGGCTGTGGTCCATTCTAGTTCCTAGTATTACGGTCACAGGCTCTGTCTGTTCCCTCGAGTTTTCTCAACTTCTTCATTGTCAGGCATGACTCAAAAGAGGCAGAGCAGCGTGTGGTGTCATAAATTTTTATTATTCCAAACTTTTAAAAATTTATGTGAGTAGTATGCCGCCCGGGTGTGTCGCACCGTCGTTTAAGACAACCTGGCTGAACTTCTGTGATATCTCCCAAAGCAGAATGTGCCAAAATCTGCGACGTACGTCGGAGAACAATTATCGCTACTGCAGAACAATTTGGAAGAATTTTAAGAAAAAGTGAAAAAACACTATTACATGTATGGGGATTTTTACCGCAGAACATCTCCAGTCAGCTGAGGGCTCGTCGTAGAACAGTGCTAAACATTCTGCTTTGAGGATGATATCCTTGCTATCCAGAGACGATTGGCATCACGGCGTATCTGTTTCCACCACCACTGTCGCGAACGAAACGTCTAGATCAGGAATGTGCCTTTCAATGGCTTTGTAATCGGTTGTGGGACCCTTCTAGTGATTTTTTTTTCAAACGTTCACCAGCCACATAGACATTGAGTTGTATAAAATTTCCGGTTCGTTACTACGATGAAAATTTCCAATAATAATAGGGGTCAGTGCCATTTTTAATGAGTGGGACGCTAGGGCCCGGCCCCATCATCGAAATTTTTTTTTCGTTCTGAATTGTTTTTTGATTAAATTTAATTTTTTCGTTCTCAATTTCATTAAATTAAATTTTAGTCCCTTTTTCAAAATTTCATTCAATTTTGATATTGGAAATTTCATTGAGTGGTTTTCCCGGAAAAGGCAGATTTTGCATAAACGTAAGAAGTCCAAAAGAGGCCCAAAACATTCATGCAGGGAGCCTTCAAACGCGTGATGACAACCGATTTGGCCAGAAGAATACGAGTATCTTCAAGCGCTTTGGATTTGGCCTCCGGTTGAGTTTGACCTACGAACTTCTCAAATTCCACTGGATCACGGCTCGTTAACCAGTTATTTTACTGTATATTTGAGTTATACAAATACCACAACAGGCAAATTACCTAACAAGGTGGCTGAAAAAATTACGCCCATAAAAAATATGGATGTCAAATACAACCAAAATACCCATTATACAAGCATATATCACCTAAACAAAATTTAATTATAGGAATTGACTTCCCCCCAACAGACATACAAAATATTATAAAATTCAATGTTTTTGATTGCAAAAAAGTATTAAAAGTATTATATGTAATTAAAGTATATAATACTTTATAATACATATAATACTTTAATTACGTATGATACTTTTAACACTTTTTTGCAATCAAAGACATTGAATTTTATAATATTTTGTATGTCTGTTGGGGGGAAGTCAATTCTTTTTTTAAATTTCAGTTATTCGACTTACACATTTATACAAAGTTCTGACTCGGCCTCTTGGTATAAGCGAGGTTCGGAATGTGTTACCAATAATCTCATTGGTTGCATATGCTTGAAAGTGGCATGCTTTCGTGCTACTATTAGAAGCATGTCTATCACGAGCCACAAGTCATATAATTTCTCCGAGCATCCGTCATTTTCCATGGCGCCGATTTTCGTTTCACACGAGTATGTTAACGCATGCGTCTTTACGATACTGGATAGGTGCAGGTGTACATCTCTACAAAGACCTCTCGACATAAAAAAAAAATAGAATAAAACATCTCTTTCTTGCAAAAGCCAACAAAAGCTATTTTTGTCTGGAACAGGAGAAAATAAAGATCAGGCCTATGCATGATAACGCAAAAATAGTCAGCCAGTGGATAGAAGGAAAAAAAAAGGGGGGGGGGGCAGAATAAAAGGAAAAACCCGGGGCATGTCATTTTTGTTCTCTTTCCCAAAAGAATTCGGTGCATTTATTATAAGATCTCTTCGGGGGAAGAGTTGTTCCCTTCTGTATTTCGGGATGAGACTGATGAATACGGGCAGGGTGGGATGGACGGAGCAACAAAATGGAAATAGGAAACTATCTATGGTTCACTCTCTCTCTGGCTTGGCCCCGTGGCAAATTGGCCCTATATACGCGACAAAGGAGAAACTTTTACTCCTCACCCTCCTGATGTTCGCCTCCAAGAAGCTGTAAAACAGGTTCGTCTTCACATCCAAGAGTTCGATGTTATCAGCTGTTGAAGATAACGCGTTCGGCGAATCACCTTTTTTTTTTTGCTCTCTCTTCTATCGCCTCTGGGCCATGAGACGGGTGCGGTCTTTGGTTCTTTCTATAAAACGTGCATTTCTTCTCAGGCATCCATCCAAATCCAGGTGCCCGACAAAGAAATACCTACATCGAAAATGCCAAATTTCCCATCCGAGAGGGCAAAAAATGTTTCGAAATAACTAAGAGCCGATCGTTCTCGGATGCTTTCTGGTCATCCTCGGGGCACACAAAATACGCCGAGATGGCTTATCTTCAAAGAAAATAAGATAATCGCTTATAGTCAGCGATTCGACCAGATAGGTATTCCGAATCGACCGATCTTGAATAAGATTGAAATTTCTCTAGAGCGAATCGAAGCTTCTTTTCTTGTTGACTGTATAACTATTTTTCTCAAACGGAGGCTTTACTTCACGTTGTTGCAAATGCCTCATTGCAATTAGCAAACGTCGGTTGATGAAATTATTATATTTTAGGAAATATGTGGAGGAAGCCCAAGCGTTTTATTTTGATGCCTATCAACGAGTCCATACGCGTACTTCACTGGTGTCACCACGTATCCCTTATCGGGCCACACGTATACATTTCCCATTCCAGGGACGTGAAATTCAATTCAACGGGCCCTATGAAGTACACTTATTTTACACCGGCACAAGAATTCTTGTGTGTATTCTTAGTAGAAAATGATCAGGGTGAAACAGGTCCAGTGAGCTACGAAAAAGACGTTATTTACCTTCGCTATCTCGATTTGGTGCCAGCTACAGATGCATACACACAATCTCGAAAACTATCGTATACTCTTGCCCACTCACCAATATAATGGTGTCCTTATACCACTTGAATTGCAATCCCTTGGGATTCAATTGACTTGCACACAGAGGGTTTGCAAAAACATCTTATAAATTTGAACCGCGGAAAGAAGAGGAAGCAACCAAACTCAACTGAAATCTTCGAAACAAGAAACAGGTGTAACAAAAATAAGCTGAGAAGACAATGAAATGATGATAAAAAATCAAGCCATCGTGGTAATTTTTTTCAAGGCACAAACAGAAGCAATTATTGAGAGGGCTGAAAGTTGCTGGTCGTCCCGTATATACGGGACTTGGGCGCGTACACAGGAGAGGGAAAGGTACATTGTATTGTTTTTTCCTAAATTATTTGGGGGAGGGGGCTCAAATGACCTCAGCCCCTAGGTTCTCACGCCTATGGGCACGAATGAATGGCTCCAGTAATTAATGAAATGAATTCTATTTTTTTGTGATAGGCATTAGGAAAGTTCTTTCTTCTACTGGTAATTATTAATGACGTACAAAAAGTGAAGAATAATATCATCAAAAGCGGACCACCCATGTGGGGAAACAATTTTTGCCGCTGAGGTCAAACGTGCAAATCTTGGTACCAAGCCTTTCCGTGGTGTCAATGTTCATCGCCGAAGGGAGGGTGGGGCCAACAAAAATTTCGAAAAAAAAAAACAACAAAAATTTCAAAAATAAAAATAAAAAAATCCAACGAAAAAAAAAAAAAATTTTTTTTGGTGGGGGGGGGGGGCGCGGTCCCTCGTTCCCCAACACCAATTATTTTTACTCGTGGGTTTTTTTAATTAATTCAAATCAAATTTTTGCCTTTAGATAAAAATTGTAAATCTGGCATTCTGTATCACACTAGCAGTAATGCCTGGCACTGACCGGCTTCTCTTCATATACTGGGACAGGTCTGTAACTAGGGTTTTTGCCGCCCTGGGCAAACATTATTTTGGCACCCCTACAACTTTAAAATTCGACAATTTTATAACTGTGTTCTTTGGTCCCACCTAAAATTGCAGCCCAGGAGAATTGCCCCCAGTCACGGCCATGACTGGGAGCATTAAAAAAGTCACAAACCGCAGTTTCGGAACCAAGGTGACCAAAGTAAGCATTCAAAAATTTGATAAAAATTGCCATGAAATTGTAGATTTGTTTCGAGGACATTCATACAGACACACAGAAAATCAATTTCATATAATATAAGACGTCAAGTTTTTCGTTTTGCAGCGCCATCTGAGTGAAATTTGAACATCCTTTCATTTATCAAAAAAGAACTCTAGGTCACGATAGGCTATCTTATTGCAAACCATGTTAACTTAGTCAATTGGTTGATTTTTTTATTAATTTGATATTTATTCTTTGGCAATGCGGTCTTTGCGTGACAATAGGACAATGGAATTCAAAGAAATGTTTGAACAAAAGAAGTTTCTAAAAATAACAAGACTTCCGTAGTTTTTCACGATTCGCCCGTACTGGTAGAAATCCGAAGAAACTACAGAAATTCCGTAGTAGCCGGCAAGTATGGCTGTGGTGGTCGAGTGGTCATAATAGACGAACCATACAGTCGCAACATTAGTGGTCGCCTGAAGTTGGTTGAAGTAAGGCGTATACATTGCGAGTAAAAAAATTGTCTTTTCTTCTGCAAAAACTTTTATTATCTAATATTTCATGGTCGGTGAATGAAATTCTCACATACGAAGAAAACGCAGGAAATTACGGTACGACAAGTTTCATGCGCCAGAATAAGAAGCAATTGTGATCTCTCAGTCCCCCTTTCAAATATTGACCCTCACAAAAGCGTGTCACTCAAAACGTAAGTTTTCTCATTTTTGACGCTTCGTGTCATTTATGCAGGGAACTTTTTACACTCGTGGCACCCTAGATTTTTTAATTATCTTGCGCCATTCCTGTGCGCAATATTCCGAAGGAATTCGGTGGCACCCCCAGTTATTGGTAAACAGCCTAATGGTCCCCCACATCCTGGAGCCAACTCCCAGGATGTGGGGGGGGGAAGGCGTTACGAGCAATACATTTTCAATCATGGATTGATTTATTGTTACTGTTATATATTGTTTAATGTTATTTATTTTATTTTAGGGGGGGGGGGGGTCCCCAGGACCCGGTGCCCCCCCCCCATTTATACACCACTGTTTTTTTCATTAGAGGTTTTACCACCTGTGCAAAAATTCTCCCATTGGAGTTCAATTTTCTTCACCACTCATTCCTGGAATTCGCCCCCCCCCCCAGTGCTATAACCCGCTTGGTCTTCACTCCTGTAAATACGCCAGTGTCTCCAAATCCCTCTTTTGGTCACCCATATGCTAACACACTCTATAGGTCACTCTTTTATCATTCACATGCTTGCACACTCTTTTGATCACTCTTGGCCATTTATATGCTTGCTCTAGGTGAATGGTTCTCTACCTTTTTTGTTTCGCGAAGCCCTTTTTAGTAAAAAAAATTATATGGCGGAGCCCCATAGGCCAATTTTTTAATTATTCATCACTGATAATCAACTTTTAAATAGTTACTGATTTATTTTTACTATTTAAAAGTTTATATAATTATTTTTTTAAATTTTACTGTTTTTTTTTTTTTTCCTCGAGCCGCAGCGGAACCTCTGGAGAGAGCCCTCCGCGGAGCACCGGTTGAGAACCGCTGCTCTAGGTCATTCATACCATGCTCATACACTTTCTAGGTTACTCTTTTGGTCATTCACACGCTTGCACACTTTTTTTGTCATCCACATGATTGCACACACGCTCTGGGTAAAGCTTTTTGGTCTCTCGCTGCCATTGTCCCTCACTATCTCTAGGTCACGGTTTTGGTCATTCCTATGCTTGCACACACACACACTAGGCCATTCTTTTACTCACTCACATGCTTGCACACCCTTTTGTTACCTCACATGCTTGCAAATCCTTCAGGTTACTCGTCTGGTCACTCCCTGACCTAGTCACTCGCTCTCTGGACAGACGCGGATTTATGGAAAGCTATACAAATTTTGCCGCCTTTCTTCCGTTCAACAAATCTTCCTGGCCACTCATTCCTCAAATTTACTGCCATTTCGAACTTGTCTCCCTGTGCTTACAGCTGGCATATCCCCCCCCCCCCCCCGTAAATACGCCACTGCCATGCACACAATAATATGTACTATACTGTATGATTCGCTCTTCCCCCTTGTTTTTGAAATGTTCTTCTATCAGAATTTGATTTTCGTGTTAAACGAAATAAAGTGGTAAAAAAAAGGAAACTTTTATATACTTCATCATTAGTACTGAGTATCTATCCAGACGTCACGTGACTGCAAACAAAAACATATTATTCTCACATTTTATGTAAACTGTTGAAAACAAATCCATTGTGGAGAGATCGAGAAAGTGAATTTGCATTAAGCGCTGTAAATAAGATTTATCTTCGGTTATTTCTTCACACACGCTTTCCCTTTCATTCCCTCGAATTCTGCAAATATAGTCAGTCCAATCAAAGCCTCCTAGATGTAGTGTGTAGAAGGCTTTGGTCGTATACACATATGGACTTTATCACTCACTCCCTCCTCTAAAGATGAAAGAAGAAGAAAAAATTCAATAGCGGAAAAGGATTTAGTACCTGTGGGATACGTTATTCGTTTTCGGCTCCCCGCCGAGGGCCGGATTTTGTAGACACTGCGGGAGGTTAGCCCAACATTAGCTAGCGCATAGGCAACCTGCTGCTTCTAAACCAACGCTGCTCAAAGAAAATGTTAAAACCCGGAAAGTATATTTGAAATATAAAAAAAAAGTTGCGAAATCCCCCGGGTCAGCTACAATACAACAAGGGCTCACTTCTTCTCTCGCCTCCCTGCAAAGAAATGGGCCAATAAAGACGATTCTTTGTGTACGTGCCCGAATCTCGAATACCTAGCGCATAATATAGCATCATTTTATGCAAGTCTCATGCCGTTTCCGAATCCATTTTCATGCTATAGTTATAACGTCGAATATATACGTACTACATTTTTAGACTTCGATATTAATTATTTGAGAAGATTCAATACGCAACAGGGCTTTCGGTGGGTTTTCTTTCCTTTGAAGAAAAGAAAAACAACTAAGAACAAACAAAATACATTGGCCGGTGAATCAAAAAAAATTCTTTGAAAAGTTTCACTTTTCTCTCTTTCCGCACTTTCACCTTTTGCATACTTTCGATTTTGATATTTGGAGACAGGGCCGTAACTAGGATTTTTGCCGCCCCCACAACTTTAAAATTCGACAATTTTATGATGCTATGAGTTTTATGATTTCATAGAAAACAGTAAAATAAACGCGAAAAGTGTATTTTGCCCTTAATTAATCATTTTAGCTAATTAAAAAATAAACCCATTTGCTTTGTTGATGTATTGTTGCAACCAAAGATATGCTACCGGCACTAATTTACACAAGTTTTTGTAAAAAATGATAATAGTAATATTTTCGTTTTTATCGGGGTGAACCATATATAGAGGGAAAATACACCGAGTGTAAGGAATGAATCAAATTTTTTAGAAGAATTATTCTATTACGTAAGGTAATTACGTTTGCGGGTGTAAATAAAAAATCAATTTTCTGGTAAGAAGGTATGACGCAGAGGTCTTCAACCTTTTTCTAGTCGCAAGCACCCGTCATCAAAAGAAGAGCACCCTTACGGCAAGTTTGACATACGAATTCATGAACTCAGGATGATTTCAATCTTTGAATGCAATTTTTACAGGGTGTTTAATTGGAACGGTGATGAAGTGCTCGCGAGAATGAAATAGGACACGAACATCGAGCACTGTGAGTACTTCAGGAAGCACCGTGATGATCGCGAGCAATGGGTTGAAGATGCCTGGTATAGCACACGAACCGACGATGTCAGGGCACTTATGTGTTGGAGAGAACTATCTTGTCCCAAAGTCTGAATTTTCAAGGACCATTTTCAAAAAAAATTTATGGCGCATTACTATTAGCCGCGTGTATGCAGTTTACTCAAGTTAACCTCAGAAATATTTTATATATACTCAGGGCCGCAACTAGGGGGGAGCAGGCGGGTCTCGTGCCCCGGGCGCTTGACATGAGGGGGGTGCAAATATCATTCTGAAACCTCTCCACCAACATTACAAGGGGGCGTCAAAATGCGCGCTTGTCCCGGGTGACCAAGCATCTAGTTGCCCTGTATATACTGTAACAATTTCTTTCAATAAAATGAGATAGAAGTACAGTAAAACCAGGGTTGGGTTTTTGATGCGAAAAACTTGTTTTGACTGTCAAAACTAGTTTAAACTGTCGAAAACTGTCAAAAACCAAAAATGAATTCTTTTGGATAATGTTTTGAACATTAGGGATATAGTATGATAAGATAAAACATTGTAATAATTAAAACAAAATATCAATTACAATTTAAAATTTTGCATTTTTAGACATACAAAGAGTCTGTAACAGATAATATTTAGTTTTATGGTTCATTTAATATAAACTACTGATTACCTGTGTTCAATTTAGGCCTACTAAGCAAAATAAAGCTGATTTTTCTTTTCTTTTTTTTTTTTTGGTTTTTTTTCCCAAAATATGTGCGATGAGCAATCAGTGTTAGGTTTTTGACTTCGGAAACTAGCTTAGTAATTAAAACAATCAAAAACGTATTCTCAATGTTGTCAGATAGTTTTAAATTTTCCTGATAGATAGAGTTAAATGACAAAACACTTACTTTTATGTAGAGTAAAGGGTTTTATATTTGAATTGTATATAATTAACTGAGGTAAAAAAATTAGTTTGATATTTTAAATTTTCTAATCTGCCTAAAATTTTATTGCATAGAATTCTCGCACAGAATCTGCTAATACATTCTCATTTCATTCAACTCTGTTATTCTCCCTTAAAAATTTCTTAGCTTCAATTGTAAAGTCGAATCCTGTTTTAACGAATACCGTTATAGCGAAAATCTCGTTTTAACGGGATAAGTTTACATAGGAACGATACAGAAACCTGGGATTCCTTTATAACGAAATTTCGTTATAACGAAGTAATTTCTTCGGTCTTTTAGAGTTCGTTATAACGGGATTCGACTATATAAATCCAGAGTTTTAAAGAGTATTTCTAATCAAAGCAGAGCTGTGGCAGGACTCGATACCCCAAGCCTTTTTTGCACGTTTAGATACAGCTTCAATTTGAAAAAAAATTGCATTATATAAATGCTAGTAAACCTTAGTTATTCTTACTTCTGCACTAGGAATAAGTTACGGGAGTTTTATAAGCATCATATACAAGCCAGCAATGCCAAATTAAAGGACATTTTAGCTCTGCAATTCAATATAATGATTGCTAGATATATTGTTATATGGGTGTTGTTTTAAGTATCAGTGATTATCTAGATAATTTAATAACAGAAATCAACATTACACATATGGAATAAAAGAACTTTTTAAACACACGCAGACACAACTATCCATGCACATTTATAAGCAGTTGAAGAAATTTCGGAATGTCAGGAATCAGATTTAATTGAAGTAGCAGTAGTTTGAGTAGTTTAGTAGTAGAACCATAGTTTTTCCTTCAGCTTTTATGAAAATTGTATATTTTTACATGAAAAATCATATGTATTGTCCAAAACAATTCTGTAGAGAGTAGAAAATTATTTTACAATCATATTAAGTATTTATTCTTTGTATAGCATAGTAGTCACTTTAAACATTGCATGTAATTAATATGTGTATTTCCAATGGGAATTTTAAAAATTGGAAAGCAATGTTTGAAGTTTTAGCAGTTTTTGACCTGACAGTTAAACCGCCAAAAACCTGCCAACCCTGAGTAAAACCCTTCTCAACGGTCACCTTTTTTTGCGACCAAATAATATAATTTCCTATGTCGAATGCTTTTCGAATGTTTCACTCCAAATTATCTTTTACCGGTAAAGGGTTAAGGGAAAAGAGGTAATCTGTGATTATGCGTAGTCAGTGCCGTAATTCCTTTGCCCTGTACAAGAATTGACATTTAGCCCCATTCGGGGGCTCCTCCTTCCAAGTGGGCCATGTGCGGGTGCACCTATTGCAGCTGCCTAGTTACGGCACTGTGCATAATCACCAATCACCTCGGTGAATTTGATGAATTTTAATGCATTTATCACTTTTATCGTGATTATCCATAACTCCTAATTGAAGTAGGTAAATTTGATGAATGTAAAAAAGAAAGTATCACCTGTGTTCTCTTCATTTAACTACTTTATCAGCTTGCGAGGAGACCACGAAACGTACCGTAAAATGGTGCAACTTTGTGCCAAGGTCATAGCATTGTGCCGCACACGGTTTCCAAACTTCAACACGTTCTAGCGGTGAATGGTTACGAAAGTAGAAGTTCGGAAAAATACAGGTAGGAAGGTACACGTAGAGGTAATAACGGGTAAGAATAACCTTCCAAGTTATTCCGCGTGTTTATCAGAGAATTTTTGGTAATTTTCGAGTTTTTGGTTGTCATGAAAAATTAAAACGTCTCCTTTGGTTAGACCAATCAGGGTTTCTTGAGAGATCTAGTAAGTGTATATGTGTGTTTGTTTATATGTTACCTACTACCAATTGCTGGATTGGGTGTTTCTAAATGGGTTTTTTTTGTTCACCCGTAGTATCACTTGTTATCAATAATCAGAACTTTGGTGCCACCCATTTTCTCCCAATTTTCATATTTTTATCTCTTTTTTTCGCTAATCGGGTTGAAAGCCGAGATGAAGTCGAGACTGTCTACTTATTTAATGATGTAGAGGAAAGTGCACAAGGTGATGCACAACAAAAGGATGAAAATATTTACCTTATTGTGAAACATTGTGGACAGTTTTATCCGGGAATGAAGGTTCACAAGCCAGACGACGAAGGAGATGTACTAGTTTCCGCTATGGTGAAGAAAGGAAAGTATTGGACATGGTCAGACACTGCTGACATCGTCTGGTATCGCGAAAATCAAATTGTAAGTGAAATAAATTCACCAAAAAAAAAATGCGGGCAATAGCATGCACCTAGTTAACATGAAGCCGCTAGTGTTCTCCATAAGGGGGGTTTAAAATTGTTAAAGGTAGATGTATATCAAACCTACCAACAGTTCCTCAATAAAATAATTTTAATTAAACTTGTTTTCATTATTTTCATTCATAAAAAACAAAAAAAGGAGAAAAATAGGAGAAATAATGTTTGGAGGTTTTTTATTAAAGCAGATACGTAGAAACGTAAAAGCAGTGATATGGATGTGTCACATCGAGTTTATAATGCCCAAGTTGCAACCAGCAGGAGTACAAGAGATTGTGCCCCATGAAAAAAATTCTCCCTCTCCTCCTATCAAATATTGATTTTTTCCCGACACATCATTCAATAGGTGAGATATGTAGGTATGATGAGCAAAACATTCAGACAAATAAGTGCATAATTGAAGGAGATGCTCTTTGAAAACCTCAAAAAGTACACAAAGTTGTGAAATTTTGCGGTATTTTCCGATAAAAATTAAATTAAAATACGAGTTGAATAATTTTCTTAACACACATAATTATAGACAAATAAAACCAACATTACCGATCGGATGCATAGTGTTTAGTAAATGAATGAGCCCACCAAGGGATGCTGGAGAAATATTGAAAATCTGACCAAAAAATGAAGTTGAAATAACTTCGCGCATTCATTTTTGTTAAGAGTTTCAAAGGGCGACCGTGTATTTTGCTTTTACTAATAAATTCAATCCTTTATATTTCATGGAATAAAAAATATGACGAAAGCCATAGTTATTTATCTCTCTGTCTCTTAATCACAAATATGCAAGAAAGACGATTTCAGTGTGAATGTCTTAGGAGGCACAAAAATATCACTTCAATCATTTCCCCTCGGAAGACATTGCCTTATCGCTACAGAGTATACATATGCCATGATTATCAGCCATTAATTACATAAGCGGGATTATGCATACTGTAACACATGGGGACGCATAGACACGATTCTACATCCCGACACTCTGCATGTGATTATCAGGTAACCCCATTCGTAGTAATACGTCGATTGTTATTATGGAGTCGAGTACACGAAACAACTAATTCCCCGTCGGATTCTGCGTAAGTACGTCCAAAATTCAGGTGTGACGGAGAGATGAGTGGACAACACTGGGGATGGTGGAACGCATACACTATCTCACGTATCTACCTGCTCCAAAACTTATTCTCGAGAGAGAAAAATTTTTCAAAGCTATGTTTGAGAGCGCACGAGCGGTTTTCATCGCATTCAAGAGAGCGTGTTGAAGAGAAAGACGAGCACGAATACAATATCGAGCGGCAGTGCTTCAGAATACTCCACAGTGTACATATACGTACAGCTCGCTTGCGCTCGTATCGCACAAAGTGTCTTTTCGCAGCGGCAGAACTCGAAGCACTCTTATATTCTCTTATATCGACGTTCAGGACTCGAGTAGTTGCCTTCATTATTCCGAGAATCATCGAAGGGAGAGAGAATTATGAGAAGGAAAATCCCTCCCCCCAATCCTGGCAACCGGGAAGGGGTGAGCCCAGCTCCAGGCCAAAATACTTGTCTCCGGAAGTTTCCTGAAGGAGCCATTCATTGTTTCACGCAAGAAAAATCACGGCGGCAAATCTTTTTGGCTTTGTTTCAAAGATTACTACTGGCGTTCGCAGAAATTGAGGCGATAACAAGTATTTAGCCGACCATCGAATGGCACACATATACACAAAAGTGCCGTTTCCAATTATCGTATTTCAAGAGTCTTAAAAATCAAAGGGAAAACGCAACATAATTTACAAGGGGAAGGACAAGTATACAGCAGGGAAGGATTGACCTTTAAAGGGGGCACAAAAACTATCTTCCTGAGAAATTATTAGTTACCACCCTTCAAAAAGTATTAAAATTAACAAAAATTGTTTAATATAGCGTATAATGGGTATTTTCTTTCGATATTTCAGTTTTTTTTCACCGAAATATTACATCTTTTTTTCCTCATGTTTGGTCAGCTTGCCTTGCGGGGGGGGGGGGATGGGTTTCCCAAGCACCCCTCCACGTATTCCTCTGAGGTACAGTAGGCACAATTTTTATTTTTCCGATTTAACGTTTTCAAAATAAGTGCTTCACCAGAAATTCATCTTGGCCACCGTAGTTTTGTTTTTTGTTTATTTGTACATAGGAATTTCTTCGATGCGAAACGCACAGGCTCTGTTTAATTTACCAAACAGGTTTCACATTACGAAATTTAATAAAAAAAAAGAAAACTTTGAACATTAAAGTAAAAGGAAAACATTTTCCAAGCACCATTCTCGAATAATTTTAATACAGAGATTCAGCATTTCGAATTACGAAAAGTTTAAGTTTGTACCTGAATATTATTCTTACCGTGAAAAGTTAGTAAAATACTGCATCTTGAAACAGCGTTTCCCGTGCAAGTTATGGAAATCATTCCCCAATATCATGTATAAAATTTATTTTACATCTGCGTGCGCGCGTGTATATGTATAAATACATATACCAGGGCTTGACAAATCGGGAAAAAAATTAGGCTGCAAGCATATTTGTACTGTCCAGAATAGTACAGTAAAATCCCTCTTAACGGTCACCTCTCACATGCGGTCGCCCTTTTTTGTGACCAAATTTCCCATTATAAAACAAAAGTATACATTTCAAACCCCTGATAAATGGTCACCCCTCTTTTAAGGACGAATTTGTCTCTTTGGTGTTCGTAAAAGAGA
Organism: Pholcus phalangioides; assembly: GCF_987345545.1. NCBI lineage: Eukaryota > Metazoa > Arthropoda > Arachnida > Araneae > Pholcidae > Pholcus > Pholcus phalangioides. Next base: position 10,488,315 of record NW_028301615.1, on the reverse strand, counting down.
GGTTTACTGCATAGTTTAGGACTTGTCCGTCCGGGATTCCTTGCTCATGCCAGCAGACATAATTTCATTTAATTTATGTGCTGTCCTCAGACTTGAATTAAGTTACCATACTCGAAAAAAATTACGCGCCCAATGTCAATTTTTCAGTCGCCATGGCGACCTGACTCCTGGGATTTGTGAAGCCCTGCTATATACATATACATAGTCGATTCCGATAGCTCGAATATCTTTTAACGTATCCAACTACGTTAAATGGAAATGACGTTTTTTATTTTTTCATTTCCTATGAAAGCTCTGTTTGTTGTAATCCCAAAAACAGTTCCTTTATCCGACATGAAAATGCCTGACTTTTTCACAGAAAATAACATCGGTAGTTCAAAATTTATTATTGTTTTTCACCATTTTGGGACACTTTTCATCAGATAATCTTATTTAAATTCAACTGCAGTATAGGTTGAAGTTTTCTCTGCGCTCCAGAACCTTCAGTATTGGGGGGGGGGGGGGGGGTTTAGTGTTAAAATTTCTCTTTAAGTCAAAGTTTATGGGTATGAGATAAATTAAACAAAAAAAAATAGCATTCATCCTCACTTGAGGAATTAAAAGTGTCTCGTATATAAATAAACACGGATTGACCAGTGACGATGAACTTGGTCGTGTGTCACCAGGGCCGGATTTGGTCATTTAGCGGCCCGGTGCGAAAGAAAGTTTTGAGGCCCCGTCTAATACATGCGGCTTTCCCCACGAGAGGTAAGATAGGGATTAGGCCCAGAACAATTAATTCATTTTTGCTCTATACATCCGACGACAATAAATTTATGCCCCCCCCCCCCCTAAAATACTCGGATTTCGGGTCCGTCAAAGTATCTTTCCGAAAAGTTTCCAAAGAGTAAGGCCGCCTTAACCTATGGGCACAGGCCCACTGGGTAGTTCAAGTGGATAGGGAGTCTGATGTAAACGAACATATGCAAAACAAAATAGTGTCTGATACATGAAAAAATATTTTGAATATGGGTGGGTGGCACTCAAGTCTGATAGAGAGACGTGCCCAGAGAATCTCTTTTTCGAGGAAAAAGAATAACTATAACATAATTGAAACATTTTTCATCAATAGATCGACAGGACTTCCAAGATCTGGCTTTTTAAAGCAGTTCTGATTGAATGTAATTACGTAATAAATATAATAAAATTCAGTTTTACGGCCCTAAACATTTTGCGACCCGGTGTGATAGCACCCTTGTGTGTGGTTGCAAATCTTTTATTGTTATGTCTGGTCGCTTGGAAATCGCCATTTTGCTTTCACCCACTTGCGAGTGGATTCAGCGTTCAAACGCCACGCTAATTCTGATTGTGCGTAGATTTTTCAAAAAATTTTCGAAGCGAAAGTTGAAAGATTTAGACTTTAGAAAAAGAAAAAAAATTACCCGATGAAATGAAAAGAAATCTAATTCTCAAGAAAAATTTTGTTGTTGAAAAGTAAGGGCATCCCTCCCAATACCGCATCAACAATCTTAAAAAAAACAACGACGTTATTTGAACAAGAATCTCCTCAACGAAGTAGTTGTAAATTTTTTACTAATGCAAATGTTCGTAAAAATGGTTCTGTTAAAAAATCCTTTTATTCTTTCTCCGAAATCGGAATTTCCGTCGAACTAACAATAACTCAAAGTTTTTCGTCGGCCGCTGCACATTAAAGTTATCGAGATTGAATTGTAAATAAAATCTAATATTTCAAATCTTAATAGAAATCTAGTTTTGAACCGATCTGCGCCAAATTTTACATAGAACTAAGTTTACGACGGTGAAATAAAAACCACTTATTCGACTTAAAGCTACTTTAAACTTTGACTGGACTCCGACAAATATTCAAAATGGTAAAATAAAAATGTCGGACCAATAGCTTAAGCCAGTAGTTCTCAACCTTTTTAGACTCGCGGAGCACTTTTCAGTATATAATTTCTATGGCGGAGCCCTGTTTTGTACATAATTTTTATGGTAGAACCTTGTAGGCCTCTCTTATTTAATTTACTGATTCATTTTATTTTCCTCGTGTCGACGCGGAGCCCCTGGAAGGTGCACACGGAGCCCTTGGGGCACCGGTTGAGAACCGCTGGCTTAAGCGATGACTTCGTTTACTTCAATTCTCAATTTTCTCAAACAGTGTGTTTTTTCAACGACAGAGCTTATCCCTTCACGGGATAACTTTTTTTAATGCCCCATGCGTAAAAGGAAAACCCGGGCAGCACTGGGTATTCCTGCTAAAACAATAGGTATATATATATAAAACGATCGACATGGTACAGCTTGCAGCGTATCGTATATTCTACGCAGAATGAACTTATTTTAAGCAGCACAATACGTGCAGTAAGCTTTGACTTGTTCAAAGCACCCGAGCTTTTGCGTGTCGAAAAAGAGCTTTCTTGCGCATGTTTCAAACTCTCAAGGCGAATGTTTGCTCGTGAATTGAAAAAAAATATACCGGGGATATTTTTGTATACTTTACACTCCAACACAAAGAAAATTTCATTTCGAACCATATACATAACCAATCAGAAAATTATATTTTTCTCATTCCCATTTACCTATATTTATTTTCGCCTTAAAAATAAGACTTTTAATTAATTAATTGATTCGAAGATGAAAAATTCTCTCTCACCGATTTGATCATTATGAGAATAGAAGCTAACTGAAATTCTCTTGTAATTTTCATCATCATTTATATTGATCGCATTCATTCACACGGATGACATTAAAAAATACTTACCAGAGAATTGTCGAAAATGTTTGTGCCACTTTTGTCGTTGAACCTCGACAACGAGCGTCGATGCCTCTCATAGTACGAAATCCCAGAAAAATTCTAATCCATTCATAGTAGATATCGAACCGGTCACTACAAAGTTTCATCGGTATGGACAAATTTTATTAGAGCAGGCAGCCAGCGCGTGGGTCCGAATCCGTTCTACGTGGAAGCATTTCTCAATATCACGGGATAGATGAGCAGACTAGCTGGACTAGGCAGGCAACAACTGACTGAAACAACAGCACTGCACTGTATGGGGGGAGAGAGAGAGAGAGCTGTTCGGTGGGAGGGTCGTTCAAATCCAACAAGTTTTGAGGTCGTTTCTTATGTAAAGATTGTCGACAGTTGGCGGCGCACCCTTCAATTATAAAAATTCCCTTTTTGCGCCGCACACACTCATCGAGAGGCCCGTCAACTAACTCATTTATTTTATGTGTTTCTATTTTCTTTCTTTCTTATTTCCTCTTCACACGCCAGTAATAAGAAGAAGTGGCAAAAGAAAAATGCCCATCAGCGCCTTTTCTTTTTAATGCCTCCTTTCTGCAACCGCCCCTTTACGTACACGTCATCAGCCGAGCAGCGATTTCAAATACATCCAACCGGTTCCTTCTTCTCTTTTTCGTGCCCCTTTCTTCACAGTTTATATCAAAGCCGACAGAAATAAATAAAACCTAGTTATAACAAGTACAAGCTCTATTTTCTGCCCGAAGAAATGGGTTGTCCCGCGGTATGATTACACAGCAATAATAGCTGGTACATTGTCCTAGCTAACAGGTACAGCCAGATAAAACAAATACACTTCTCCAATAATAATTGCTGGGCAATTTTCTCTTCGCATGCTCTTACTGCATTTTATTCCACGCGGTGGATGATAAACCCTTCATACGACGAGTTTTTCGTTATAGATCATTTTCACACCCGCGTGAGTGACTCATATCCGTCAGTGCAGCGGTTCTCAACCTTTTTGCACTCGCGGAGCCCTATCAGTATATAATTTCTACGGCGGAGCCCTGTGTGACTCAAAGAGCCCTTTTTGTACATAATTTTTATGGCAGAACCCCTTACAAATACAAATATACAAATACAACGCCACAACAGGCAAATTGCCCAACGAGGTGGCTGACTTAAGAACATCATGGATCCCCGAGCCATTTTTTGGAGGCCCTACCCACTACTGCTACACCACACATGCACCCCGCCCCCCCCCCCCGCGGAACCCCCAACGAATCGGTACATGCGGGAATGTGCGTGTACGTGTAGTGAAACCTGACGTGAAGTTATTTTTGTTTCTCTGTAATGCTAACAAGCATTACAGTGTGTAGTGCTGCCATCTGCCACCAGTTTTTCTAACTACGAGTGAAGTGTTATGATTGAATGATTTATCGTTGTAGGACTGTTGCTCTCTGTGGCGAGACTTTTTAACGGGGAGATCGGCTCGCATTTGCGCCTTGAAGTTAGGAACCACAGAAAACCAACTTCAGCCGACCCTTGTAGGCCTGTTTTATTTATTTATCTACCAAATTTACCGATTTATATTATTTTCATCGAGTCGTCGCGGAGCCCCTGGGAGGTACACATGGAGCCCTTGGGGTTCCGCGGAGCACCGGTTGAGAACCCCTGCGTCAGTGCAACAACTAAAATGACCACAATGCAACAATGATTTTAAACTTTTCCTGCTGGTGACTGACGAGAGGCTTAGTTCGACTTAGACTTCAGTATGCCGTAAGGTTTTGGAGACCGCAGCTACAGAGGAGTATAGACTTGGTTTAAGGGGGTGCAGAGAAGAGCCACGTGTGGCATCGTGCTGGACTCTGGTTCTGAGGATACAGGTTCGAACGCTGTTGGCGGCAAAGTGGTGGTCGGCTGAAGTTAGTTTTTCTACGATTTTTACGCTTTGAGGCGTGAATGCGCGCGCGAGCTGGTCTCCCATTTGAAAAAGTCTCTCCGCAGAGAGCATGCAGACCTACAACACGATACTGGCATAACACGAAAATTCAAGCTTTTGTGTTGACACGAGTCGCGTCTTCTACTCACACAAAGGCTGCCGGCACACTACGGTTCGGCTGGCGCGGTTGATCTTATCAGCAACCGTGGAATTTCGCGTGAAACACACACTGCTGTTAGCAACCGAGGTTTTTTATTTTTTAATGTCACGTGACATCTCGGGATTGGCTAAATTATTTTCGCCAAGCTGAAGTTGGCTCCAGCTAGCATGCAAATTCGTGCTTCCCCCTCTTAACGGATATTCCCTCTTTTACGGACAAATAATAATTTAGTTGTATAATATATAAAAGTATGAATTTCAAACCTCTTTTTAACGGTCACCCATTTTACATGGATTTAATTTTTTTGTCCTGTCCGTGTTCACAAAATGGAGGGGTTTTACTGTATATACTAATAAAAATATTCATGTGATGAAATTTAATTTTCTGTAACAATATTTGCCGTTTGAATTTAATTCAAAGTTGAAGAAAGACAACCTACAAGTTGACCCATTTTTGATGCTTTTACGATTCGTGACCAAATCGCGCAAATTTTTTTATATATCATGACTGGAATCATCATAATTAATTTAAATAACATATATTAAAAATTATTTAAATAACATATTTTTGAAGTTTAAAAAAATTGGCCATGAATTCAGAACGTTTTTCTTTGTAATTAAAGTGAATTTCCAATTAATTAAATTTCTAATCAATGGAAATTAAGCACAATAATTGTAATTTTGGGAAACCCCATATGACCAAAAAAAAAATCAAGGAAAAAATTATTTTCACCTATTTAAAAAAATATATATTTCTTTTGATGGTCAGGAAAAAAAAATTCAGATAGGAATCGAAATAAAATTTCTGAAAATTTAATGTTTTAAAAACTGTAAAAAATCAAATTTTAAAAAACATTATGATACAACATTATGAAGGGTCGTCTTAAGAGTATTATGGGCCCCCCCCCCGGGCCAAGTGGTTTTTAGGAGGCCCTACATGGTAAATCCTTTAAAATTTCAATCGTATCTCATTTCTGGAAGGCCCCTCTTCTCTTGAGGCACCCGGGCCGTGCTCGGGTGGGCCCATGCGTTAAGACGGCACTGACTGATGCCCCGAACTCCGAGCCAGACAGGAGCGCAAATGTTAACCTTTCATCTCTCCTTCAATATTAAAAGGGGGCGCCAAAATGCGTGCTTGCCCCGGCTGACCACGCATGTCGTTGTGGCCGTGTACATCAGTATGTATGTTGCAGGGTTTAAGGTACACACAGGGCCGCAGCTGGATACTTTTTTAACTGGAGCTAGCAAGCTTTTGGCGTCCCGTGTAAGGAAAGGTTAGAAGGAGTGGTGTTAAAGGGGCAATTCGGCGCCCCCTTTAGTTCAGCACTCGATACAGTGGACCCGCTCTCCCTAGTTGTGGCTTTGTGTGTGTATGTAAATTAAAAACTGCTTGAAAAGAACGGTAGGTGTGAAAATTGTCTTAGTGCACTCTTCTATATTACCCGCATACAACGTTTTGTCTAGATCAGCGGTTCTCAATCTTTTTTGACCCACGGAGCCCTTTCCAGTATGTAATTTCTATGGCGGAGCCCCGTAGGCCTATTTTTTATTTATTCATAAAAGTTACTGATTTATTTTTATTCAAAAATATTAATAATTATTTTTTTCAAATTTACTGGTTCTTTTTTTATTTTCCTCGAGGGCCGCGGAGCCCTTGGGAGTTCACACGGAGCACCGGTTGAGAACCGCTGGACTAGATAGGTTTTTTTTCATTGCAAAAACAACAGATAGACAGCCACATTCATATACGATACAAAAATAAATAACAAAAAGACAATAATGAAAGCAAAACACACACACAATGCAGCTCTTAGGGACATATTTCATCCCCGGTTCATACTTAGGCTTTTAATAAATGTTTCAAAAGTTTGATATGGAGAATTTGCAAATATAAAAATATATTCCTTCAAATGTCTGATTATTTTTACTTCTAATTTTTTATGAATTTATTATAAATGGTTGGGCCCCGTGGTAATTTGTCCTCTTTTGGAAGAGGTAACTAATTGGTTTTTTGCTAACACGTTATAATCGGGATCCAATGCATTTCATTCAAGGGTTCTAAAATATACATCTCGGTTTTAGGTAATCACGTTAGTTTATGAATGTCATTATAACCGAGTTTCAATGTATGCTCATGTAGGAAAGCAAAAACATTTCACTCGTTAGAAAAATTTAATTTTTTCTTCATTGGGTTTTTTTATTGTTATCAGTGCAAAAGCGCCAAACAAAGAATTAGTTTCCGTCTAATGGAACTTCACCATACAGTTCCTCGAATTTGTCTTCTCCTCTCATTTTTTTATGGCAGCCTGAGAAGGAGAGCAATTCCTTTGTCCAGTGCATCCGAAATCGCATCACCCTCCTTGTCAAACCACTTAATAGACAATGGAAGAGAGCAACCGCAGGTCCAGCCGAACCGTCATCAGGGAGCGCAAGCCTTTGCAATACATGATGGCAGCTTTCCGGTTACCCCAACCGTCCCAAAAAATGTGGATTTTCTCGATTGAAAAAACCGCGCTCAGCGGTTGCAGTTGTATCTGTGCGTTGACAGAATAAAACTATAGATGATGCCTTCCCCCCCCAACCTCAACCGCGTGCAACCGCGCCGTAGTCAGGTCCCAGCCAAACGAACGCCATCTTCCACCCACTTGTATCTCCAGATGCCCCTTGCCTTAGAAGTGTCTCTTCAGATAAAATAAGTGGGAGGGGGGGGGGGGGGTGTTCCACAGTGGTTTGGGCTTTCATCTTTTATGTGACAGTTGTATCTTTATTTTCACCAGAGATAGCCACGCTAAAGTTCTCCGCTCTTCCATTCCTGAATACTATATTTTTGCTTTTTGAATACTCGCTGTAAACAAAAGTCACTAAGAATCATCCGTAATAACCATGAGCAGCACATCAACCGTAACGAAAGACTAAAACTGTCGCGAACACAAGTGTCATATCGATGTATACCGTTCAGGGAATGGGGGAGTGGGAGGTCGAGCGACGGAAATTTCGGCATGAAAAGTGAGTAAAAAAAATTCTAAAATTTTCCGTATAATTATTATTATTTGGTGCTATTCCTGCATTTACACGTCAAAACAGAGTTAATCTGCTTCTTAATTTTTTTTTTTTTGATTGGCTTCAAAAATTTTATTTAACATTAATGTTTTCCATATAAATTGAAGAAAAAATTAAAAATCCCCTAGTTTTTGAGAGCAATGGTTAATATACAGTGTTTTAAAATTATATGTTGCTTTCATATTATTGTTTGGAATTTTTTTTATAAATTAATTTCAGCTGAGGGAAGGGAAATATTGCACAGAGAAAATATTACTATGTTTTTGAAATTTTTTCAGTGTTACTTACGGCACATCAATGAAGAGTAAGTGAAACGCTCTGATAGAAGATAATTATTTTTTCTAAATTTTAAAACACTTTCTAATCAAAAAACAAAACAAATGATTTCAAAAACCTCACTTTAACTTCTGAAAGTATCGGCACAATGGTTTTCTTTTAATTCTATAATTATTACTAATTTAACTGTGCAATTACGTTACACGTAAAAAAAGATTTTTCTCAGTGAGATTGGCGAACACTGGTTAAGAGGCTTTCGTTCCCATAGCAACGAGTGATGCGGTTCCCTCGTAGCTTCCCCTTCACTGCAAAGTTAATCTAAAACGGACTATGGATAAGACAACCATAATCTTTTTTATGGGCAGTGTGTTATATATTATTAATTATTAGTTTTTTCTTTCGTGATATATATGCTTTTATATTGGGTTGCTGTATTTTGGCTATATTTGACATTCATACCTTTGATGGGGATAATTTTTTCTGGCATCTCGTTGGACAATATGCCTGTTGTGTTTGGATTGATATCACTGGCTTCTGCCTGAAGTTGAACCTTGTGTATCCTCAGAGTCATACACCACGGGGCCTAGTCGATCTCAACACTTGTCATGGGTTCTGAAACGAATACGATTATGATCACCGTGGTACTGCGTACCGACATCGGGCGAATCCACCAACAGCCGACGTCATCCGAACTTGCCTGATCATTTCAAACCAAAGCTGCATTAAGAGAACTTTCGAGCGGCTTTGTTTCAAACAAAGCACATGGTATATCGGGGTGGGGGTCTCAGTGCTTCCGACAGCATCGTCGGATTACACCGACGTCGGCCACTCATCGGCGAATTTCGGTTCTGTTAGTTTTTATCGGCCGATTCTTTCGACCGACGCAGATCTGGAAGTTTGATTGGCTTTTGGATTTTATCTCTTAATCATGTCTCTTTATCTATTATATTGTATTATATTATTTTATATACCTTATTATATATTTATTATTTTATTCTCCAACATATAATAAAAGTTCGTTTATCCATTCTCATATACCCGAAAAATTAATCATCCTGTTCGAGCAGTTGGTGAAATTGGGGATTCACAAAAATGTCATTTTTCCTCTTTTTAGTAATAAATATTTCAGCGCTGGAATTGTTTTCAGACGTAAAAATGATGAAACATCGTTCGGAGACGCCGTGATTTTCCTATCGGAAACCTGGGAATCCTGTCCCCCCGTTCCGCCATTGATTTTGAAACTTCATGGTTAAGTCAATTTTGATTTCGGTTTCGTTCTTCAGGAAACACCGAAAAAATTTTCAGGTCATGGTGGTGGTTATTAATAATACTTCACATCTTTCACTTCTAACGATATTACATGAAATCATTTTGTTGCGAGGCTGTAGGCACGTCTGGTATTCCAGCCAAGAGACATGTTCACCGTACTCAGATATCAGTGGATTATTCTAAGCGACACACACTATCCGTAATTTCGTAAATAACTAAACTTTTATGTTTTATATAATTCTTGAGATATGAGCCGGGGCAAGCGTGCATTTTGATGCCCCCTTGTAATTTTCAAGGACAGGTTTCAGGTTTCAAAAGGAAATTTGCGCCCCATCTGGTCCAGCGCCTGGGGCACGAGATCCGCCTGCTCCTCCCTAGTTGCGGCCCTGGATATGAGCGTTCAATTTATTATTTTCGTCGCACCTACTTTTCGAATCGAGATGGGGTCGGTCTGCCAAACACTTAACATCAACTTTTGCAGTCGGTTCGTTGAGACAGCTGATTTACAACGCATATTCTCGTATAAAACATAATAATAGCAAAGATATTCTCGCATATGAAGATAAACGTTGCTCGAAGTAAAATGATTCTAGATTTTTTTCAGGAATTTTTTTAGATTTTTTAGAAATTAAAGGTTTTTTTTTTTTTCTGAAGGAATTCTAGAGAAGGAGAAAGAAAAACAGAGCATATAGAGAAGGGCGCAACAATAACAACTGCAGCAGCAAAAAAGAAAACGAAAAAAACCTCCTCGGCTTTGGCCCAACTCTGTCGAAATAAAGAGTCTTCTCCCTTCTCGTTGACTTTAATTAGGTTTTTTTTTTCCTTCTCGTTCTTGATACATTTTTTTCCTCTTAATGTTTGCATAACAGCATTAAAATGCCCCAGGGTTGGGTAAAAATGTCTTTGAGGGGGGAGGGGAAATCACTTCTTGTATAAACTTATAAGGGGGGAAAATGCAGAATTGGAGGGAGTGTGTGAGCAAGTTTTTTTCTTTCTTTTTTTCGCAAGCATATTAGGAGGGAACAAGAAAACAAGAAATCGCAGAAAAATAACAGAGAGAATATTTATATGAAGCATCACAAGCATTACGCGCCAAGACTGAAAGAAGAAGAAAAAAACTTTAATTTTGTAACATCGATCACATGGAACTTCCACTGGAATAACGTTGGAAATGGAGGAACGTCTGGAATGTGTTTGAGACGTTTCCTTTCTTGTGAGAGAACCTTAACACAACCAGACCCTTCCGACGTTGCAATATTGGCTTTGCCACACCAACAATACCACAAGGAGAGGAGATTCTGCAGGTTTGCCCTTCCGCTTGGCGTGACTTAATGGCTTTTTCGTTCGTCCGACTTCCTCCTCATCTTCTCGAGATTATTTCTATTCTTGTTCTGTTTCTAGTAGCACATTCATGTTGACGATTCCCCGAAAATTTCAAGAACGCCGAACCCCTTCGGTTTCTACTCGTTATTACCCCTCGGCAATGTTCGATCGATGCTTCTTGCGAACTGACGTAATTAATGCGAAAGTTCGGTCAGTAGGTGCCCGAAAACTTGGCATTTAACGAAGAAGTGTCTCACGTGTCTAATCACGTATATGTATCCACTGAATTATTTTATTAATAGAATGATTCATTCATTCAGCGAGTACATTTACATTCATCAATTTGTCTGTGCGAATTCCCTGAGCATCAATGCTACCTTCCGCATGAAAAAACATGCAACAATAATTTCATGTCAAATTTAAAATGTACTGCCTGATCATTCATTTCATCCAGAATAGGTATGTTCGGCTCTCAAGATGTTTGGGTTTATGGGACGCATCGAAAGAAAGCCTGTTTTGGGTCACACTCGCACAACGACCCTGGCCCGTTGAACCCGGGTACATACTCGCTGCGACGACCGTGCGTTATTGTGACGATTCAATTTCAACGTCCGGAACGATAAGGCTCAAATCTTCCCATAATCGTCGGACGTTATTATATTTTTCATCTAATATAATGACTCCAAAAAACTGTGCAGCCCGATAGAACGACCGAACTCACCTCTTTTTCGAAAAGAAATGTGAAAAATCTGTGTTTTTCGTTCGCCAAAATTGTTTTCGACCTTTTTACTCTTGTTGTTGGAGAATGAATGTATGCATGTACGGTTGATCCCACTTATAACGTTTTTTCAAAAACCGTCATGGAAAACGTTGTAAGCGGGAAATCTTAATGATGATTAGTTTAAGTTGAGACCGTGAAAGTAAGTCGTACTAAGCGGAAAAACGTTGTAAGCGGATCGATTGTAACTAATTATTACAATTTCACTACTATTTTCTGTTCCGATGCAGCATTTTCATTGCAACTGCTTACATTGAATAAAAAAAAAAAATGTAATATTTTATTCTCTCTCTTTCTCTGCTCAAATACTAATTCCGTTGAGAAGCAATTTTTTCCCCATATAACATCCGATATAACGACCTCTCAATTTTACGTCCATTTTCCGTCAAACAATGGGCGGGGGGTCGTTATAACGAAGTCGACTGTTCATATTTTGTTCTCTCTTCATCGCCCTCTTCTTCAATTTTTCTATTTGCCCCAGAACTTCTCTCATTGCCTACCCCCCCCCCCCAACTGGAGCCAACTCCACAGGGTCCAATACTTACCGCTTCCCGAACCATACCACCGCCCATTGACGGGGGAGGGGGTTGTTGGCGGTTCAACCCCAGACAAAGCCGCTTGAAAGTTACTGCGTAAAATTCTGCGTACGCCTTTGCTACCGCCCGTAATAACCCCCCACCACTGGGGTTAGCGTATGCAAGGAGGGGTTTGGACCACAAAAAAAAATACAAAAATTGCTATCGCAGGGCGTCCCACACCGAGGAGTTAGCGTGCCAACATCTCGATGAGTATAAAAAAAGTCTACCGTTCGGAATCACCAATATATTGTTGGTCTAATTACTCCTCGCGTGCAGAAAATGGCCGTGTTGCAACAAAAATTATCAGCGAAGAAACTTCCTTGAGTAAAAAAAAGTGTCATCAACGGATGCGACAAATCCGCGAACGTAAAAAGTTCAGATTAATGTGATTATGTTCAGATTATGTTCAGTTAATGTTCAGATTAAAATGTGAATAATTTCTAAAAATAAACCGTTACCCTTTGGGGGACGGACGGACGGACGGACGGACGTGGAAGAGCGCAATTTTTATTTTATTGCCATCATTTCACGGCTGTTGACTGATGTTTGACGCCATTTTTCCCCGCATCCGCCCCCGTTGTTTGTATTATTGTTGTTTATTTTCTTTTTATGTTATCAGACACATGGTCTGAAAGGGCACAAATGCTCCACAGCTATTTTTTGACCCGCGTGTGCTTCTGGAGCACGTCTTGCGGGCATCCTCCCCTTCTCGGTATCAGAAGCCGCCAAACGGCGAACCAATCAATCAATGTCAGTTTTATTAGCTTTGCTTTCTCTTTTTTTCTAAACACAATTTCTTCTCTCGTCTACTTTCTTATTATTCTTTTTTGTTATTTGTCACTCTTCATTTCTCTCCTCCTCTGTTATTACATAGGATGTTGTCGTTGCATTCTGCCTGAGGATAGCTCATTCTTCGGTCGCTCTGAAATTTGCATTGAATTCCTCCATTTTCAATGAATTTCTTACAATAATTATGATTACGGTGCAACGAAACTCGTGATCCCGGTTCGCAGATACTCATCACACGATACAGTATAGTTTACGTAGGTAAAAATAACTTTTGTACATTCATGAGTGAAAGTCTGATCATGATAAAAATCATGGAGAGAAATTTCGTTCAGGTTCTACATACTAGATTGAGAGAAAAACTCGCATATATAATTGTTTTCACGTTCGCATATGTTAAGTCTACTACAATGAACATGTTAAAAAAAGAAATATGATGAACTAGAGCAGCGGTTCTCAACCAAAGGACTCGCGGAGACCTTTTTAGTAAAAAAATTCTATGGCGGAGCCCCGTAGGCCTATTTTTCATTTACTCATCAAATTTACTGACTTATTTTTATTATGCAAAAATATTAATAATGATTATTTTTTTTAATATACTGGTTTTTTTTATTATTATCCTCGAGCGGCCGCGGAGGCCCTGGGAGTTCACACGGAGCCCTTAGGGTTCCGCGGAGCAGTGCCGTCTTAAGGCATGGGCCCACCCGGGCACGGTCCGGGGGCCTCACAAAAATGGGATCTGGTTGAGATTTTCGAAAATTTGCCTGGTAGGGCCTCAGAAAAATCATTTGGCCCGGGGGCCCATAATGCTCTTAAGACGGCCCTGCCGCGGAGCACCGGTTGAAAACCGCTGAACAAGAGAATAAACTAAGAGGATGTGTTTTACATCCTCAAAATGACAACCATATGTAATATGGACCTTGCATTTTTTACCTTATGTTTTTAATGCTTTGGTGGCGAATAACGACCATTCTCAAAAAAGTATTATTCGCTTTATCTAGCGACATCCCGTTCTGAGCTCCACCCATTTCACGCACCTGAATCAGAACACCGTAACGGTTTACGTTAATAGGAGGAAGTGCTACTTAACCGCACATGCACTACGTGAACATTCCTCTAAGGAATTTCCAACGAATTTTACATGCCGCAATGTGTTGTCCCGACGTATTTATCATGTCCCAGTTATGCGCACCTCGTAATTTAATGGTGCTGCCATCTGACTTCCACATTTTTAAGTGAAAATGGCACATGCCCTTAAATGTTTGCTATATGTAAGTATCGTGACGAAACTAGGAGCAAATACTGTGAACCTCGCGTATGTCTTTCTATTTTTCCCCGTCTTTATGCAATTAGTCATTCATTGTCATTACTGAAACAAAATGAACAATGCCATGAAATGACACTTGTTAACGTTGGGAGCGAACGCTGACAATTCCTCGCATATTCTTTCTACACTTTCATCAATCTCTTATTACTCATTAAAATTAATTAAATTCGTCATAAATTCTAAATACGTATATCCCTTCTTGAAACAATAGCAGCTTAATTCCGTCGGCAGTTCTTTACCTGCAGTAATAATGCTCGAACGAGTGGGTGAATATTTATTTCTCTCACGTCATCTTATAATAATATACAGTACCGCGTAGTAATAATAATACAGCTCCCGGTTTAGAGAAAGGATTACTTGGTAAATGTTCTAATCTCTCGGACTAGTGTGCGCGAAAGACAATAAATAACCGTATGTACTTGGTTTTCTGGTTGAGTTTATGATCCCCCCCCCCCTCCTACACACACACACGTGATGATGGTGATGATGCAAACCCAATCGATACTCTCTCCTCGCGTATGGGTTCGCGTTTAAAGCATCTTCAGTTTGCGTTGTTAAACGCGCGAAAGTTCTTTCGTGGCTGAAACCGCGTTTTCGGAATTAGGGAACAAAAATTAATTCTGACCGTAAACAAGGCATGTCGTGGCCTGTCATCGGGCAGACGTTAATTGTTATCTAATTAAATGGTATCGCAATAATTTTTTCAGTCGAGTGTTAACAGGTATCACAAAATTTTCTTCTCGATACGATCTTAACTACCGTATATACTCGTGTATAAGCCGACCCCCCTCCTTCCCCCCCCCCCCCACTTCAGGACGACCAAAATCGCAATAAATTGAAAACCCGTGTATAAGCCGACCCTCAAAAAATCCGTGCATTTTAGAGAAAAAAAAATTCTTATCATGCTAAATTAATATCTTACGGAAATTTACAATAGAAAATGATTCAAACTTTTTAATCCGTTTCTTCTGAGTCTCCAAGCTCATCATAATCCATCAGATCATCATGGGGGTGCGGCATCTTCGTTTTAACCCTCACCTCGGCTGTCATCTCCATTGTCACTTTCAAAGAGGATATCATCTTCAGTTCCGTCCATCGCATTGCTGATGCAACACTTTTTGAAGGATCGGATGATAATTTCGGCGGAAACAGAATTCCACGCCGCATGTACCCATTGGTACACTAGGCCAATGTCAGGTTTCTTCAAGGCACCACTATTTTGTAGTTTCTTTATCATCGGAACTCATCCATTCGATCCGCAAATTACTCAAATAGTCTTTGAGAGGCTTGCTCATGCTCACATCTAAAGGCTGTACAATCGACGTTAGCCCACCTGGTATTAAAGCCAATGATATTTTCTTTGCCTCGGCTTTGGCATTATTGGATCTGTGGGGTTTGAACATATCTCACCAATAATGCCGCCTACAAAAATGGCTACTGATTGGAGGGGTCGATATTTTGTCATCAAAAACTGATCCGAGTATAAGCCGACCCCCCCCCCCCCCCCCACTTGAGGAACGGATTTTTCCACAAAAAAAAACTCGGAGTATATACGTAAATCAATGTTTTGCAAAGGAACCCTTGAAATAGATCCCATTTTTTTAGCGAACCCTCGAACAACCGTATTCTAGATGTGGGTGGTTTCTAGCATTTTTGTTTTCATGAAACCCTTTATGATTCTCGCGAAATCCTATGTGATGCCTCTGGATACGATATAGGCTAGAGTTCCGGAGAAGCCCGTTCGACAAACGCATGGTCTAGATCAGTGGTAGTTCTTAGTGCGGGAGATCATTTTTGGGAGTGCGGCAGATACAAAAAAAAAACACGTTGAAAATTGAAATAACGATAAAAAGTGAATTTTTCAAACCTTAAAAAAAAACCACGAAATTCTACGGACATTTTGACACCTTATATTTTAACTTTCGCTTATAGAAATGTATCACATGAAATTATCCCCTTCTAAAACCGATCTCCCCTTCAAAAAGTCTCGCCACAGAGAGCACAGGCCTACAAACAATACAAATGTAATTCAATCATAACGCATCACTCGTTTCGTTTCTGAAATATACACTGCTGGCCACCCAAATTGCAACACCAAGAAAGACAAGAGATATCGCAACAATATTTATTTTGTAGATAGCATGTTGACCAAGCATCAAATGATTAAATTTATAGACTTCTGTGAAGTGTGGTTCCTGCCAAAATCAGTAGCCAGAGTAGCCGCCATTGTTGGAGATCACCGCTGCCACACGCCTCAGCATTGATTCAAAGAGACTTTGGATGTGTTCTTGGGGTACAGCAGACCAAGCAGCTTCCACGCGTTGCCAAAGTTGATCTGGTGTGGCAGCTGGGGATGTAATCTGGGTCAATAGTTGAGCAACCATGGACCACATGTTTTCTATCGGCGAAAGATCCGGAGAGCGAGCTGGCCAGGGAAGCAATTCAATCTGGCGATTGACGAAGAACCTTTGGACAATGCGTGCCACGTGTGGTCGCGCATTATCCTGTTGAAATATGGCTGTGGGCAAGCCCTGAAGGTAAGGAAGGACAACTGGCTCCAACACCTCGGAGATGTAGCGCTGGTTTTTTAAAGTACCGGCAATGCGTACTAGAGGAGTGCGAGAGTGATATACAATACCGCCTCATACCATAATACCCGGTGCAGGACCAGTGTGGCGGTGCATAACGCAGCTGTTCAGCATCCTCTCTCCACGGTGTCTCCAGACTCGAATCAGACCATCGTGGTATTGCAGACAGAAGCGTGACTCGTCAGTAAAGACAATTTCATTCCATTGTGCCGTCCACATCCTTCTTTCATCGCACCATTGGCGGCGGAGACGTCTGTGGTTCTGCGTCAAGGGTAGACGAAGCAATGGACGTCTTGCGGACAGACCACTCTGCTGTAAACGGCGCCGAATGGTACGCGCAGACACTGGATGATGCGGTACAGACTGAATGTGCTGTGCTATGGTTCGTGATGTGGCTGAGCGATCCGTCACTGCCATACGCACAATACGCCTGTCATCACGTGAAGTGGTGCACTGAGGTGGATGCGATCGAACACGTCGGTCCGTCGTACCCTCCTGCATCCAACGATCACATATCCGCATTACAGTTGTTTGGTTTCGTCCAACACGACTACCGATTTCCCTGAAAGATAATCCACAATCTCGGTAGGCCACTATCCTTCCTCTGTCGAACTCGGATACTTGATCAAAAGATGATCGTTTTTTTGAAAAAACCACAAGAAAAACACAATTGCCGTACTTCAAATCGTCGAAATCTCCAAGCCTTAAATAGCGCTTTGAAGTGGCGCCACAGGCGCGCGTGATGTGCGTCTGCGCTGAAATTCTAATCATTTGCATATCTCACCTCCGCTAATGCATGTTGTAAATTTCATATTATTTGCATGCTTCCTTCAGGGTGTTGCATTTACGGTGGCCAGCAGTGTAGATGGCAGCACTGAAAAATCAAACACAACACTACATACGCACTCAAACTGTTAGGTACATGCACAGTTACACATCGTGCTGGATTTGAAAGAAAGTATGTCACGAAATGAAAAATCTATGTGTGGATACCCTGTCCTATATAAAAAACCTAGTTAGAAAGTTGTTGCTCCGTCTCTTCTGAGGCCAACCAAAGAGGAAAAAAAATGCACGTTTCCAAGCGCAATATTTGCTGAGACATTCGAATTCAAAAATTTTTAAAGTTTAGAAAGAACAGAATAAATAAGGGGAAGGAGCATTGTCTGTTTGCTTATGCTCTTCTCTTTCTCAACTTTTCTCCGATTTTAATTCAAATATATCACTTAGAAATGTTCATTTTTTTTGGCCTCAGAAGAAACAGGGCAATCACTTTCTAATTGTGTTGTTTAAGACTTTTCTTTTTCTATTTTATGACACACCGTATTTTTACTCTCAAAACTGGTGCAGAGTGATTTTTTAACACATTTTCACCTTTTTTCAAAATCGGATTTATTTCTCTACGAAGAACGCTTGATGAGAAAAAGGCCGAGTTATGAGTTGCAGAACAACAGGTATATTGTTGTATAGGCTGGAATCAATAAGTGACGAACAACTAATTGAAACCATTTTCCCAAAATTTCGAAAAATGTTTAAAAAAACAGTAGTAACCCTTTTTAGTTTAGTTTTTGAATTTATTTTTAAAAAAAGCCAAAATTAAATATTAACAGTAGCCGAAGAAATGAATTAAACAATAAGTAAAAGGGTTTATAAAAATTAATTTACAAGATAATTAATGTAATTAAATACGGAAAAAATAATGAAATATTGAGGGAAACTGATTATTCAAGGCGACACGGAAAAATAAATCGTATTGCACTGGGGTGCGGAGTGGAAAATATGTTAAGAAGCACTGGTCTACATCGAGTGGTTCCCAATGTTTTTAGTCTCGTATTGTTTCCATATAATATTGATTGTATATTGATTGTTGTAGATGTAGAATTTCAATGTATTACATGATACACGCGTATGTGTTAAATAGCTCAGTTAAGTTGGATTATATTGTTTTTGTAATGATTATATCCACTTTGCGATAAACTAAAATAAATGTCTTATCACGACCAGTGCCGTTTTAACGCATGGGCCCACACGCGCACGGTCCGGGAGCCTCAAGAGAAGAGGGGACCTGAGAAAAACGAGAGGTAGTTGAATTTTTCGAGAATTTTCCAGGTACGGCCTCAGTAAAAGCACATGGCCCGGGGGCCCATGATGCTCTTAAGACGGCCCTGATCACTCCGTTTTTATTTTGTGAAATTCTCTAGTGCCCCCCCCCCACCTACCCCACCCATATCATTAACGTTTAAGAAACCACTGGTCTAGAGGCTAGACCATATTCGAGAAAGCCGAGTGAAACAACCGATATAAAGAAGACAAACTCTAATCACACGCGATCACAACTTCACGGACCCATGGTTCGTTAACAGAACAATATGAGACAGAACGAACAGCAAATTGAAGATTCTGTAGCTACATTCGCAAACACGACACATACAGTACCTACTCTGTTCTCGCGCCTGAGTATTTATTATAGATAGCGACGAGGAGAGAGCAAACAACACATTCGGAATGACCTTCTGTCAGCGGCACAAACTGCATAGTTAGTTCGATCCTTTTGGATGCATCATTTATGGTATTTCTCCAATACATTTCCTAGGGCCGGATCTGACGACAGCAACCGTGAAGTAGCATGGAACAAGCTGACCGACGCAACACAAAGAGTGTCGTGGATGCTTCATTACTACTTTATGCATGGGGAAAATCCCAATCGCGAGAAATGCCAATATAATAGAGCCATACCTTGTGAAGTCGACACGATTCTTAAAGGCGGCCACGCAGTACTCTGACGTGACGTGGGATCTAACAAAGTCTTGCAGAAGGAAGGAAAAATTAAAAATAAAATCGGAAAATTACTTTTCAACAACAATTTATGAAAAAATTTTCATCTGCGGTTGGTAAACTTGGTCCCATACTTTTTTCACTTTTTATCGATAAACTCGACCAGGGTATCGTTGGGATTGCTAGCGAGTTCGCAGATGACGTGAGGCTAATGGGGGTAGTCGGGAATCAAAGCGATAGGCAGTTGCACCAGACCAACAGGATTGCAGCATGGACGGAACATTCCGCTCTAATCATTGCAGCAATGAATAGAGTATGAAATTTAGCGTTGACAAGTGCATGGTCGTTTATTTTGGTTCGAACATCCAACAGTTCTCTAACGAGTTGAATGGTGTCGCTATTCCGGATGCAACTAGGGTCACCGATTTGGGAATTCTTATTGACGAGCAGCTGAGTTTTCTGAACATTGTCCAGCGGTGGTCAAAAAATCTAATAGTATACTCGGTTTCATTTAAGTCATTCTTCCGCTTTGCCGAGGCTTAGTTCGCCTTGGACTGGAATATGCTGTAAGGTTTTGGAAACCATACCTACGGAGGGACATTGATTGAAGGGGTGGCGAGAAGAGCAACACGAGTTCTTATTGGCACACGGGTCGGGGAGATTTACAAGGGGACACCAATATCGATTGGAAGGGTCAATGCGAGGTTATGGTATCGCAGGGAATTTTTCTCTAATAAGGTTGTTAATAAATGGAATAGCTTACCCCCGGAGGTAGTAAATTGTAACACAATTGACACGTTTAAAAAGAAATACGATAAACACATGTTGGGGTAAATCGAGAAGCTATTCATACCTTAGAATCTATACCTATCCATACTTGTAATTATACAACCATAAGTATTCTTATGGGCATTGTATAATATTTCATCATGTATATATATTGTTTGTAATTGCATTTCAATTGGGTTGCTGTATTTTTGAAATATATGACATCCGTATTTATTATGGGCATCATTTTCTCAACCACCTCGTTGGGCATTTTGCCTGTTGTGGCGTTGTATTTGTATTTTGTATTTGTGCTATAGATTTGTAGAGAGAACATACACACACCCAGAATATCAATTTTATATATATAGATTGTTGCATTACAGTCGAACTTGGTTAATTCGAAAAGTCACTGAAAAGTTAGAATTATCTAATTAATCTATCCTGGATTCGGAAAATGACTACAAAATTGCAATCATTAACATTCGCATAGCATAATAATTATCAATTATTAAAATTTTACTATCAGTTACGAAACTGTTTCCCAAATTTTAATAATTTATTAATTATAGTAACTGATCTTAGCTGCTACGTTATTCCACTGTTCTGGAATTATCATCACTGCGTAATTTCTTGACCACGTTTAAAGTACGTGTGTACTGGGGTGTACCACCTTCTGATTCTTAATAACCAATCATCCATACATAAGAATCGGTTCGTAAGAATCACGTTAAGAATCGAGCTCCGAATGTAACCACGGTGTGATTGTTAAAAGTTATTCTTATGGTCACGTGACGATGGACAGGCCGATAAATTTCTCTTTTGGGGAATTTCGCCATTGGCCAGTCAGCGCCCAGCTAAAAATTAACAACAGCTTGTTGTTGACAAGATGGAGAGGAAAAAAAAAGAAATTTTAGAGCGACGCTAGCCTGAAAAAATGGCGGAGATTATTTCAGCAAATGTGAATACGGTTTTGAAGAAATGATAAATACATAATATTTTTTTAACATGTTAAACAAACATATCCATACTTAATCATCCGATATGATTCGAATCAAAGATTCATTCCATGTTCACTGGGATGGATCCCTGCCACCCTCCATGAAAAGGGGCTATGCTATATATGTTATGGTGAAAGTGATAAAGAGATGTTATTATATAAATAATCACCGGCCATTTCGGTAAGTTTGATAAATTTTGCTCATATACCGTGAATCTATCACATTTGTAGGTCATTATGCATAATCGTCAAACCATGGTTAATGCGTCATCGTTGTGTTTACATTATGTATGTAAGTGAAGCTAACATTACAAGGCTAACAATAATTTTTATAATATGCTTCATGTTTCTTTAAATTAATTGTCATGGCGAAATGAACGTGGTACTGTACATGTATTGCATAGCTGCTTCGTGGCCAAATAACAATAATATAGTGATCAGATAATACATCAATATTAAAAATGGTCATCGCTTCTGTAATGTTGGCTTTTTCACTTGCACCCAAGCATGTGAAAAAAACAAACGCAGCAGCAGGTTAATAATGATTTTTAATTTATGTACAATTATATTACGGCCGATTAGAGCTTTATCTCACATATTTTGTGGGCGAAATTCAATTTTCTCTCAAGTTTTAAACTAATAAAAAATTTCAAATCTACAAGTTCCCATAATATGAAAAAAAAATTGTATTTACGACTCATCGATCATGATATTTATGGATTGAAAATTTGAGAATTATGCATAATCACTGGTAAATGTGATAAATGTAGCAAAATTTATCAAACTTTATTGAAATAATCCGATATTTTATCACTATTATCAACATATATGTGCTGTATATAGACTCTAACACTGTTTTCAACTCTCCCACACAACCTTCAGATAACTTTTCGATAACTTAAAAAGTCTGACGAATTCCTTATTTGGAAATAAAAATGCATTGTTAATTTTTTTTCATTTTTTAAAATATGAATCATAAAAAAACTTCTATTTAAGAAAGAATTAAGTTATCTCGCATAGAAGAAACAAAACAATGTTTACTAAGAATCAAGCTAAGAAAAGTGAGTAGCCTTGGTTCTTAACTCGATTCTTAACTATGGAACAAAAACGATTCTAAGTTAAGAATGTGGTAGCAAAGGATTCTTATTAAGAATCAGAAGGTGGTACATCCCCTGATCTACAGAAATAATTCATGATCATTCGTTAAGAAACTATTTCCTAAATTTTTATTATCCATTCTTATATTATCAAGGAAATATACTTTCATTAACGTATTAGAGAATCTGAACTTTCCGATACTTTTCTATACTTTTAACGACGACAAAAAGATTCAGATTTTGAATGTTGCACATTGATCCTATATGTTGAAAAAGCATAATCGTTATTAAATGATATCACAGCACTACGGCTGAACAATGTTGAAATCAACATAAAATTATTAAAAAAAAGAAAAGAAAAAAAAAGTATAGGAAAAACAGAATTTATAAACTTTTATTAAAAATTTGTTGTTTAACAATTTCATCGAGAAAAGCAAAGTCTTCTTACAGAATTTATTCGAAACTAAATTTGCTCGTAGAAAAAAAAACACGATTTGTTTCCTCTAACTTCGAATTGTCCAAAAAATTCGAAAAAAAATTTCGAATTAAACAAGAAATTTCAACATTGAATTAGATTGAAAAACTCAAGGAGAGTTCGTAAAAGTTCGAATCACCCAAAATTCGAATTAACCAAGTGCTACTCTATTAATGTGGCAACTGATAGTATACACGTATTTTAAGAGTGCACCTACCTAATTTTAAATAACATTGTATGGTGGTAATAACTTCCCTGTGGTGCGTAATTTTCAAGTCGAAAAATGTTTTTTTGAACTAAAGATGTAGAATTCATGAATCAGGGTGTCACAGTTAAAAACATCATTACAGTTGGCTCTACATCAGATATCACAACTTCTTGCGGTTAAAACATCTCGAGACTTTCTTTGAAATGTTTTTGATGGAATTTACTTTTTAGGCGTATAAGAGACGAATCTTTAAAACGAGATTTCAATTAATTTCAGAAAAATAAAGATAACAGAATGATTTACAAACACATTTTCTTTTCAAGATCAACGTCGAAGATAAACGCTTAGTGATTCCGATCGTCAAATCTACGTGAGATTTCCGAGGGAATCACTCGTACGAGTAAAGACACATCACCTGTCGCAATCCAGATGTCGGCCATTTCAGACCGATCGATCATACGAATTACTTTCCTCAATATCTCACCCGTCATCACCTTATCGTAGTATTAGATACAAGTAAAATAGATATTCAGTCATCTGGTTCTACGGCTGCCTCGAGCTACGAGTCGGCATTTTTCGAAAGAAAAAGAACCACTCGTGCCCCATGTGCAGGTGTCTCCGAATTCGTTCCCTGTTACGTATTTGTGCAGGGCCTGTCTGTGCATGATGAGGTGCGGACGGAAGGTGATGAAAAAAAGCTACCTTTCTGGCGGTTTAACTGCGAAATCTCTCGCATCTCGACGCATTTAATGGCAACCAGGTGCCGTAATTTCTAGTGGACGAGCCGTCTCGTTATACTGCCACCATTTCCTACGTAGCAATTACGGGGCGAAAGTAATACATACCGCCACGAATACTAACAAGTAGAACGAACAACGGACTGTCGCTCATTAGCGAAGGGAAAAAAATCCACAAGGATACGTTGCGGGGCCTTCGGTAAACATGGAAGCGGGTCGAGCAGCGGGGCGGTGTAAACATCCATTAATTTATTATTCTCATCACAGCTACATTTACGAACGAGGTGTTAATGATTGCAATTTCAGCCCTGACAAAGTGGCTTGCCACCGCCACCAACCACTATTGCAACATACAATTCCTGTATTAAGAAAGGCGGGGGGAAAGCACCGGAGGCCCACGTTCTTAGTGACGCAAACCAGTCATTTGAAAGAAAGTGACAACAGCGTGATAATGACCCAATGACTGATCCATGTTTTATTCAAAGGCTAAAAAAGTATCAGGCTGCGACATCTTGATTCTCTTTCGTTTGCAAGCTCGACGGAAATTCTCATCGACGAGGCCCACCAGTAGTTAGTCAAGACCTACATTCCAAAAATACGTGGAAACGTCAAGCTAAAGTTTCGTCCGAATTTCAATAACAGCGATTCTCAAACTTTTAACACATCCACCTGCCTTTCATTTGCTATTTTGTATATTTTCATCCAAATGCACCGGAGCGAGTGAACTCAACCCAATAAAACTGATGCTGGCTTCTAGTCCGCAAGTTATGAAATCCATTTGCTCACCAATAAGGTCTTAAGCGAGATGACTCACTCCGATGGATATTTTATATTATAAAATAAGATTCTCATTTCGTTTGAATGAGACTCATTCATTCGTTTGAATGAACGAAACCCAGAAACTTTTCTTCAACTCCCAACCCATCTCGTCTGAAATCAGCACAAAATCGGTTAATCGCGACAGTACCCGATTGTCTGTGGAAAATATGCTGTAAAAATCTTGTATAGTTTTTTTTGTGACACAATATAAAGTGCTCCGGACTCTGCCACGAAACTGGGCTGGAAGAGATCTCGGCAACAGGATAAGTCCACTGGCAAAGTTCTGGGGTTCATTCATGCCTTTCAACACATGCCTGTAGCACTCTCATGAAAATAATCATTGTGAAAATGAAGTAAACTCTAGTTTACAGCTCTATATTCAATCATTACACTTCGCTCATTTCACTTCTGAAATATAGATGGCAGCACTGGAAAATTAGACACGGCACTAGATACGCACTCAGACTATTAGGTGCACACACACACACTTCCAGCACAACTCACTAGCCCCAGTAAATTGCCCATGGCGATGAGTTGTGCTGAGTTGTGCTCGGTTTGAAAGAAAGTAAATTCTAGTTTCTTATTGAAACGACTCAGTTGGCATCACAGGCGGATTAAGGTTGGTTAAGTCTCCGGGCGCAGAAAAAAAATATTGGGTCCCTTGAATTAGAAAAAGAGCGTGAAATGAGGCTTTTCAGGGTCCTTCAGAAGTCGGTTTCTGTAGCGATAACTGACTATAATGTCGTCAATTTTTTTAATCGAAAAGCTCAAAATACATCTCATACGAGGTTTTCGCTTATATTCGATAGTTCTTCACCCGTTTTCTACTTTTTTTGGCTATCTTGCACTTTTATAATCCAGTTCGCGTGTCTTCAACTTTACATCGAGTCGAGAACACCATTTATGCCAAACATAAGTGTCATATGACATTTACACGTCATGTTCTTAAATTGACATATATTCTTAATGTTAAATTGAGACCAGTATTCTTGAATACAAAATGAATAAAGTGGCTTAATTAGGTGTCATACAACACGTTGAGAGCAAGAAAGCGGGTACGTTCTTGGTTGCTTCAGTGGTACAGTGTAAAAGTCTCTTCGCAGAAACATGACTGTGGTGCGATAAAAATGATCACGTGATACTCAAATTAGATGAGAATTCAGACATTTGCCATTTTTTGAGGATGGCGTCACTCTCCACTATCCATACGAAGGTTTCTTAACAGCTGGCTGATGCGAAGATGAATTTAGGAAGGAATGAAAATTTTATTGCCCTTTGCGAGGAATCGAACCCTCTCATGCCCGGTCAGCGCCCTAGATCACTAGACTCAAAGGCAACGAATATCTTAATATTTCCTTTGAGCTCATGTGCACTGAATCGACAGTCGGGCCAAAGCTCACAATTGTTTACACTGCCACCAGATGGCGACTTATCTAAGGCGATGATCCAGCAAGTGAGAGGACGTGGGTTCGATTCCCCGCAAAAGGGCAGTTGAATTTTAATTCCTTCCTAAATTCATCTTTTCATCAGCCAGCTGTTAAAAACCTTCGGATTTGCTATTTTCACTTCAAAATATTCAAGAAAATGATAGCATCAGTTGAAGTAAGCATAACTCTGACAACGAAAATACGTTAAGACCACGCATATACACACCCAACACGTTCTCACACGTAATCAATTCGTTGGAAATTCTGAAGAGTAATATTTGAGATGTGTATGCACGGTAATTACAGTAGTATTAGCAGTGGGCTCGCGAACAACAGGTTGCAGATGCCCGATTCGGTAAAAAACTCATCAGTGGATACCAATATTTAATTAAGCGCAAAAAGTTTGTTTTTGTCAAATTTAAGAATTTCAGTTGTTTTTCAAACTTTGTAAGATAAGCTAATACGATAGGAGGAGGAACTGTCCCACACTGATACTAAACGAGTTCTACAACGCTTACATATCGCAAAAAAAACATTGAAAGTGGGCAGGCACTATTCGACGAAAAACGTCAGCATTTCTTTGATCTGACGGTTGACAAACAGAACTTTTCGTATGGCAATTATTAAAAGACATTTCTTTCTCTCAAAGAAGCGAAATTTGCGTACTCTAGTTATTAGCAGGAAATCATCGGTATATGCGACTTCTACCTCCTTCTTCTCTTCTCGGATTAATTTCGGGATCCGTCAAGTTTTAAATCTTTGACCATGAAAAAGAGCAGAGCACGCACCTACCTCATCATCTGAAGATATTCGCAATCGCTCGACTTCATACAATAAGCTTTATTATAACTTTTTTTTTTCAACCGAAAGAAGCGATTTTTTTGAACCTCCACGGAGATAAATAGAAGCCAACCCGGGAATGATGTGTGTGTGTGTGTGTGTTCTGTTTGCTTTTCGTTAACGAGTTTTCTAAAAGAAGCCGAGTAAATCACAATGTGCTATTGCTTTCCACGCGATTTCTTTCCGTAAACATTTTACACACGGCAAGAAATTATACGGTAGTTGGGAAGGGTGAATTTAGTTTTCAAAAGGAGCTACGGATGCTAATGTCTCGAGAGAATGCGTGTGTTTGTGCGTGTGTATCAGCGTGGAAATTCTTCCACCAAAATCATCATCATCATCATCAGGATCTCTCTGTGTCGTTGTTGTTGTTGCTGCTGCTGCAGAGAGAAAGAAAGAGCGAGCGCATTCCATTCCGGAGCTGATCACAAACACATCAGTAAACCGAGTTACTGATTCGAAACTGATTCGTCGAATGCGCTCCCAACATATAAGCGCAAAATAACAGCGAAACACAATTGAGAAAATTTTCCGAAGAAAAAAAACGTTGATCAAATAGAACAGAAAAAAAATAGATAGATAGTAGAAAAACTGAAACTTGATGATTGAAAAAAGAAGAGGTAAATTCTTCGGTATAGTAAATACGAAAAGTGAGTAGCTAATGCTGATCTGAATTAGAAACACGAAGTATCATCATCTTATAGAAAAAAATGCCGTCTTTCTCTCTCCCACATGCACTGGCTTACGCAGGATCTTCTCAAAGGAGAGGATTGTTTTTTACTGCAAACAAATTCTTTAATCTTATTTCAGCTCAAGGAAGGGGGGGGCTTCGAACCCAGTTCCTTTGCGTACGCCCATGAATAGTGAGAATTCGATTGAACAACACACCATATACGCCAAATGACAACGTGAACAAGAAATAGAAATTTACCGCCTTTTTGATTTTTTTTTTCATGCTCAAAAATATTTTTTCGTGGTTTTCATTTTTATTTAAAAAAATATTAAATATTCTGTTTTGTTGGAGAAGTAAAAATCCTCTGTCTGACATAATCACAGAAGGAACCAATGAAAAAAACGCAAATGAAAAACTTTTTACCTTTTTGCCTTTTCCGTTGGTTCCTTCTGTGTTTGCTGTTCTCTTGTTTAATTTTACCGATTTAGACAGACATGAAATAGTTCCATAAAGAAAAGGCATGCCTAAAAGATAGAGTCGCATCCGCATAATCCAGACCAGTGTTCGCTAATACACATCTGAAACGTGATTCACGCGTCAAAAATTAGTTTTACTCTCCCAAATCTCGTTCAAGGAGTAAAAATACTTCTTTGGACTTCTTTTAATAGAGTTATTTCCCTGCTTTTTAAAGAAAAAAAAGTATCCCTCTTTTTACAAAACTACTCTTTAAAATTCTGGAGAGGAGTGCCTCTTCAAAATTATTTTTTCGGTTAACACTGACCCAGAAAATTACAAACTGTTTTGTGCGTCCAATCGTCTTCTCAATTCCTTTTTTTTTCAGTGTGATCCTCCTCCAATGACCCATAGGATCCTATGTTTACTCGCAGCTTCTACTTTCGCCCTGTCAGTTCCAGTACGACAAGGGGTTTATATCGCCCACTTTGTCTATCGACATTGCTGGTTACTTCATTTCCATATAACCATTTCGAAATGCCGATGTATCCAGTGCCGCCTTAACGAATGGGCCCACCTCAGGGGAAGAGGGCCTCACAAAACTGAGACCTGGTCGAAATTTTCCAGAAAAACAAGGTAGGGCCAACTTAGCCCGGGGACCCACGAAGCTCTTAAAGATGGCTCTGGATGTACATGTACGCCAGATGAAGCCAAACATTAATTAAATACACAGCGTACTCACACTCCTCAGTGATGGAAGTGAGAAAAAAACCCCTCGATAATATTTTCCTGTGATTTCCGTGAGATATACGTATCACATGGTGAAAAAAGAAGCTCTATTCTACGTACTAGTAGGCGTTGTAGGTTTGCCACGAAAACTGTTTGAGGTATAAGTGGCGTTCTCCCTCCTCAAGTCGGAAGGAAGGAAGATCGCAGACTACACGACAAGTTTTCTTTCATCATCTATCTCTCTTTACCCCGTCTCTAAATATCTCTTTATGTATGTATCAAAGTAAATGTTGAAAGGTGAGAAAAATATAACAAAATGAATATCGTTATGACGAGACCCCAAAAGAGCAGCTGCGGGCTCCACGCGAGAAAATAACATAAGAAGGAGAGAGAGGAAATCGACTTTTCTGCACTTTAATGCAATTTTAATGAGGCTATTCTAGTATCCATTTCGAAGCTTTGTATCAAACGGTTCGCCACTTGGTTCGTATCCCGAGGGAGGAAAAATAGGGCCTGGAAACGATACGGGGAGAACGAAGGAATGGAAAAAAATGGGAGGGAAGAAAAGGTACCAGAAAGGTATCGTGGAGTATTAAAAAAATTATGGTACGTTTTTATCAGGGCGTTTCCAGTCACAATCATGATGGCGAAATCTAACGCGTTTCTTGTCTTTGAGAGAGAGGCGACGACGCATAAACTGATGTAACGGTTTTTCGCCCTAGGTTTGCAGAATTATGTATATAGGTTTTCGCCTGTGACCTAAAACACTGTAAACGGAGGTGAGTTGGTTTTGTTGGTCACAGATACCAATTGGTATATCACATACTGTATATTGTTCTCTCTCATGCAAGGAATTATATCTATCTTGATGTTTCTTCTAAGCGCTCACAAACTTATGATTTGATCGATAAGCAATATCAAACTTGGTTATGACGATATGAAAAGAACCACGAAATTCTACCATTTCAACCGGAGTGGAGCTTTTCAAGTTATTAGTTTGAAATATATGTAACATTAATGTATAATATGCTATCTGATGTGTTTATATTTAATCACTAGATTCGCTCACTTACATTTAGTAATCTGAAAATTGCTCGGCGATGATTCCTTCATATAACTTTTAAAACCCTCAGCAGCCTCTAGGGGGTTGCATTTCCCGAAATCCCGTCTTTGCGAGTCCCTGTAGTATGAAATATAATACTGACCGAATTTCATATTTATAGCTTCGGCGTTTTCGGCACAGCGATGATTGCCCTATTTAACATTTAAGCTCTCTCATGACCACTTTAGGAGTCAAATTAAAAAAAAACCTTCTTAGAGAGTCTTTATGTCATGAAGCCATGAAATAAAATTACTAACCAAATTTCATGTACTATATAGCTTCAGCGGTTTCGGCTCGGCATGATTTCTCTATATTAATGTTATCTATATTACATGTTATTTATTTCATATGTATAGATTATACTTATTATTCAGATAATGCAGAGTTCCAAAAAGTTGTGTTGATTACACTGACACAAAATGGCAACCAGATTTCAATAAGACCACACACACTTAAGCCGGGATATCACAATTTCACACACACACTAAATACCACCAATATTCACCACACATTGCCTGCCCACTTCTGGTCACTCTAGTCTGAATCGATTATAAAAAAAAAAAATTAATATGCGAGCCACCATAACTTACTCTTTCAAGTAGGCACTGAACATAAGACATTTCAACGAAAATACTAAGCTCAAAGATGGGTAAAATTGAGTTAAGGATCTGGATCCCTGAAGAGATAGGCGCACTCTTAATTTATTTACTATGGATACAGAGGGAAATTTATCAACGGCTTCCGGGAACTCCACTAATGTTCCTATTTACAATGCAGGAAACATAATAATAATCGATAATTATGCAATGAATATTTTTTCACTGTCATATGTATGAATAAAAAATGAGGGCAATATACAAAGTATAAGCTTAGTTAATGTTACAGTAACGTTTTCATGTTATTAGTAATTTTTAAAAAGTGATAAAAAAGTGAAAGAGAAAAGTACTAAAAAACTGTGCCGTTATATCAGAGGTCATTGATGCCGAAAGAAAAATTACTTATTGGCATTATGCCCGAGGTGTCTTGATAACAGAATTCGTTATAACTGAGTTTGTCAAGATAAGCAAAAGTAACAGACATAATAAAGCTAGAACTATATCGTAAAGAACGTTTTTTACTCGTCATCCGAAGACCGACAGAAATGAGTTTATGTGCCGAAATATGTAATCAATAATTGTATTAGTTCACGATTGAAACGTGTGACGTACATTGCCAAAGACGTTTTCGATGAACTCGATTACCGGAATTGAAATATTTGCGCTCAGAAACGCGACGGAACATGCAAGCAGGAAGAAAAATAAAATGCGCGTTCATAAAACGATACACAGATGTTTGTGATTACGTACATGAGAACATCTCGTGCACTGTTTTTCATCTAAATGAATCGACACAGAAAATTATCCTTCATTTGTAATTTATATCTATTTTTCGGTCTGATTGTTTGGTGGGAAATGAACATCGTTTGATTTTTATTGGCTTTGGCCCCACATAGATGTGTAGTTATGCACTGTGCGCGGATTAAGCATGGCTCTAAAAGGTTCCCCTGCATAACAAAATAAGCGAATCGTTATTGATGTCAGTAAATTCCTGATGGGAATGCAAATTCGTTTTTGAAAGTAACTGTTCAATTTAGATTTCATCGCTTTTGAGAAAGCTTTACACGCGTGCAAATTATGAAAAGAGCAATTTTTAATGCTTCTAATGCATAACAAATGTACCTGTAGAAAGCACTGAGTGTATCCTGTTCACCACCAAACATATTCATGTCGAACCAATTTCAATTTCTAAATCCAAATATTTGGAATGAACTTAAATGAAATTAATTCATATAAATCGGTGCTAGTTCGGCAATTCGATTCGGAACCGATTTGATCAGGGAGATGAGAGTGTCGACGATGACCTCAGGTACACGAAGTAGCGTAAAAGCATCGAACACTTTTTAGTGCTCCGGTAAGCGCCAACAGGTTCGAAATGCCTGGAGAAGGGTGTACTTCAAAGTCTGTGTTTTTTTCGGTCCGAATGTACTTTAAATATATTAATAACTTGACTTTTGAAGTTGTTCGCTTGGGTATACGACGACGCACTTCAGAACCTTCCTTCCCCCATTCACCTAGTGAACGTGTAATAGCTATATAAAAAAAAGTTTTTCTCTTTTTTTTTCACACAAACTATCAAACTATGCGCGTGAGCACTTTTTTTACTTTACGTCGATAATCAAAATCCCATTTGTCCGCGTCGTTTTTTTTGGCACATCTGATAATATCTAATTGCTCCTCTCTACTTTCGAAAACGGGATGAATGATACAAGCAGGATGAGAGAGACATTACGCTGGATGCGAAAGATTCTCTTATCATTCGTTCTTTTCGGTAGCTGCATCGAACGATCCCGTTTATAAATGGAAAACTTCGTGTAACGTCACACATTCACAGAAAGTCGGCATAGTATACAGGACGTGATAAAAATTTATTCGTCTCAACGACACCTTACGATGCGGAAGAGCTCCAACTCACCATCACGGCATAACGTATCCGTACTTCTTCAATCGACGGCATTTGTCGACAACTTCTCGAAAAACGACGTTGCCCGACGTTCTGTTAATAATTGCTAAAACTTCAATGTTTCAGAACGGTAGAAAGTGATGGTATTCCGGAATGAGTTCCGAGCTCTTTTGTTCGTATGCGATCAAGTATGAACATTCACACAAGCACAGTACCTAAACACAAACGTAACGCCCATCCCTTTTCAGTAACACATCTTTCTAGAGAAGAACTCATAACGCAAAATTGTCATTGCTATTTACTTCCTAGTCCTATATCAGAACCATCAAATTTATTTCACTTCCACCTCCCCTCTCCCCCTCATTTCGGACAAAAGTGTTCCCAACACCCACGTTATTAAACAAACCCATTGGAACCTATATCGTATGTGTAGCTTCTACTATTCTCCTGGTCTGTTCGAAAAGGGCGATGGCACCGACTCTGAGAAACACTGGCATACATGAATAACTCGTTATTTTTCTCAATTTGGGTATTGCAAACTAGAATTCGCATCACAAGTCAATGAACTACGGCTTAACTCGCATTCCAAGGAATGTTCATCTCTTGAGACACCAACCAGTAAATAAATCTAATTTCGTTCGAAAATCCAAGTGGTTATAAACCGATAATTTGAATATCCGTGGTTTTTCTTTTACTGCATTCGAATAATAAAATCGGAAAAGGTAAGTTTTCGTGAACAGTCGAGTGCACGTGAGGTTCCGCTCGAATGACCGTGTTTGGGAAATTCACATGACGATGACGGTCGATTCGATATTGAACGATTCAGATTTAGGAATTGGTTCCGGTTCTGACCAGTGCATTCGGACACGTCTATTAACACTGAGTATGTCAGGGTAATTACAATTCCTATATTCTCGGTAACACAAGAGGCATTAGCACGCCGGTGATTGGTTACTACGAGCAAGAAAGATAACAAAACGTCACGAGGGACAGACCTTTTGGCGAAACTGAACTTCGAAGTCCATTAACGGAAAATGAAAGCATTTTTAGTGAATCAATAAATGATCGCAGAAATGGAAAAAAAATTCTCGGATAGGATTGAGTGGGAATCCAACACATAACCTTCGGTACGTGCGTCCAGCTTTCTAACAATTGCTCCAACAGCGGATGTCGGATTCATGTACAATCAAGTATATCTATTGTTAAATGTCGCCAGCAAAAATTTCATTATGAGTGACGTAATGGTTGATCACTTATTTCGGCCAATCACGATGCGCTAAATTTCTGTAATGTAGCTAGGAATGTAGGATTTGTTTATAAGCTGCCGGTCATCGTCAACATCACGGCGGAAAAGAGAAATTGAAAGCAAAGTAATTCACGAAAGTAAATGAAAGCGCAATTTTTAGTGTGAACAAACGCTGTCGAGGGTTAGCTTCGCCGGTGTTATCATTTCCCTCCAAGTCATGATCTCTTATGTTCCTTCCTCATCGGAATTTGGATAATGATGTGTACTGCTGCACCAACTTTTGCGTACACAAACTTTTCTTCCTGAAAAAGGCGAAGGGCGGTAGAGCAAATACGGTTTTAGAAGACTGCTTTTCGCTCCTTTTGATTCAATGGAAGCCCTCACCAAGTTTTTAATAAGTCCAATCACGCGGCTGTAAATTCTCAGGAAACATACAAATCTATGTGCTTGTGATTCGTATATTGACATCAGGAAGTAGTTCTGATTCGTCATCTTTCAAAGCTTCATCATTCTGATTGAATGACATCATAGGTAATACTTTCTTTCACCAGAAAACAAAGTCCTTGTCATCGAAAATCACAAACTAGAGCAACGAACAAAGGCAAAGGGCGTGTTCAATAATGAGAGAACACTTTGAGAGAGAACTTGACGGGCATGTGGATAGAAACTTCAAGAAAGAGACAAAAACTCGCCCACGCGAAATCTCATCTCTTTTCGAAATAAAAGGCTTATCTGGAATGATATTTCCTACGGTATGACGAACTTTTCGAAAAATTTATGATGCAAAATGTTGAAACGACTGTAAATGATGGCGAGAAACTAGAAATATATAAGCAGCACACACACACACATATTACAATATGCATGTACGTAATAAATATCACTATTGTTTAGGTTTTATGAGACACACACATTTAAAATATTTTTTTGATTGATAGTTTTTTCTGAACGATTCAGGAATTCGCCATTAGGCAACGGTAAAATTGGACATCTTATATGTATATCCGTATTTTATGAAAGTGTCGCAGTACCGACGTGGAAGATGAAAATATTTGGACTGAAAAATCACACATTCTCAAGATTTTCCAATCGCGATGAATTAATTATCTGATCAATGAAATCAGAATGGAGAGATTCGAGTAAAATCCATACTTTTCGATCACATCCAGATAAGAGTAAATTGCTGGTATTTACACCACTTTGTGCATTTTCCGAGCTATAAAATTTGTCCAATGTAATTTTTCCAAGCATTCGGAGTACAGTCATCCTACGAATTGCAGGTTGCCCTAAACTGTTTGCACAGCTCATATCTCAGCAACCATTTACTTTAGAAACATATTTCTGATTACAAACAATTTGCAAAGATGTGATGGTACTACAAAATCTCGTAAATTTCCCAATTGCTCATATACATAAAAATATAGTATATAAATTAACTTTTTATTCAAACCGTGCGTGTGCCGAAACTTCCAATCAGTGAAATGTAAATTGTGGCTGTGAGAAGTCCTTTACAGAAAAAATTGCATATTTTTAAATGCATTATCAACAGAAATATTTTACTTTGTGATGGTTTCAATATTTATCACCAATGATAGAGGGTGTGGTTCGCAAATCGCGGAACGTAAATTAAATCAGAAGTTGCAAAAATTCTGTAACTATTGGAATAATTGTCAAAAAAGGTAATTGTTATGTGAACAAAAATAAAATGGTTGAGTTCATTCCATTTGTGGGCAATCCCTAAAAATGACAACTTTTGAGGTAAGGAAAACTTTCTAACACAGGGAAGTTGCAAAACATTGTGATTTTATATACTTAATATCCTTATAAATATTGTATATAAAAATATGATTTTTTTTTCTGAAATGACTTTTCAGAGCGGTATCTGTATTTCAATAGTTGGAACTATTAACACGCGCGGACAGCATAAAAAGTAAATTTTTAAATTTTTTATGTATACGACCCCTCAAACTAATTTTGAGATTTACGTATTTACCCACGTCATTTGAAATTTTTTTATAATTCAAAATATATGTTTTTAAAGTCAATTGTTGCAGATTTGGAACAGCCTGTGTATACAGAGAAAAATAATGTAATTTCATTTTAACTACCATACAGAATTGATTTAGGAATCATTTTCAAATTACCCTTGTAACAGTAATTCTGTAACATATTATTATATGGTAGCTATATTTTATCGTGGAAAGGTGTACCATCTGCGTTCGCTTATTTTTTTCGACTGCGGTCCTCACGCCAAGAAATACGGTAACAACATATTTGTTCCTGGTTATCACTCTACCTGTTTATCGAAATAAAAAACAAATAAAGCGATTGGAGAGGGCAAAAAGACGAGCGGCTAAACTTGAGCGGTCAATCTTCTCGTGTGATGGACGGGCAGCTGCAGTCTAAAGTAAAGGGGAGCTGTCCATGAGATGATAATGGTGCAGCCAGCATGCATCGTTCCAAAGTTGCGTGATATTTTGAAGTGCAGCCGAACGAACAAACAGCTTGGCAGTGTAGTGACCTCGTGCAAAAAGAAAAAAAAAAAAGAAGACCACCAACGAAGAAATGAGCGAAAGATGACGATTCACACCCCGACAATGTTTTGAAAGACACTCTCTCTGGAAGCGATCTGAAAACAAAACAAAACTTGATCTCACGGTGGAAAGAGAAAGCATTCTATAGTGAGAAGCGGAATAGAGATGGTGGAGAGCAGCAGGGCAAAAGCAGGATACAGTTCATAGGTATAGTCACACCTATAGTTAGCAGATCACCCGGATAACACGTAATTCCGTTTACCGCGTCACTTTTCTGAAATCCTGATTGTCCTCTATGGCGTTCTTGTGTTGTAAAAAAAAAGCTTATGTTATTAAAGTCTTGATAAAATGCGGCTTCACATTCCGCTTAAGTGTGAAAGCGATCATACAATATACACGATAAGCTCATCTCTCAATTATTGGTTGTGTTTTCCCTGCCGGTTCACAGAGCCCGGGGCAAAGGCTCTCAACTCTAAGGTGGGAAGAAGCCCTGCAACCAAATCCCCCAATTTTGCTGTTCACCCTATTAAAATGCCGGTCATCGATACATTTAGAATCGGGCACGCTGTTTATGAAATTGAACATTAATTTTTTTTTTCATTTTGTTCTCATTAATACGAGGTCCCTATATACATGCGGGGCCTCCAGACCATACCCAGATGGACGTAGGCCTATACGTTAAGCGGGTTGCAGCAAGTATATCAATCAAGTGGTCAATACACGATGGCTTTCGAGTAATTACTGCTGAAGTAGATTTTAGCATAAAACTGTAAAAAGTCTACAACAGTAAAAATGACCGTATTTAGCTTTAGCGAAATTCCACGTAAATAATACAAATTAATATTATTAACAAATTAATAATTTTCCAAGACTGAGCACATTTGAATATTGAAAAATTGATTTTGAGTACATGAATGCACAATGACGGGTAGAAAGTCACGAGGACATGGGTTACTGCGTTTATCGAGTCACTCCGTTTAAGAGGTCGTATTTTTAATCTCCCAAGGGTGACCCTCTTAACGAGATTTGACTGAAAACAACACACGCATATGTGATGTGCATGTGGTTATGAAAATCGCGCTTTAATCTCAATCTATCAGTCTCTTCAGTAACTGCTCAATCATAGTTCGTGCAATCTATATTTTCCCGTTTACATGCAACCATTCGTTTCAGTTAAGATGTACTTGGATCAACAATTGTATTCACATACTGTAATTAATTATCTTAACCGCGGTGATAACCCGAAAAAAAGTCCTTTGTTTCTGGTTATCGCTTCTCTTGAAAGAAATCCAAGAGAGAGAGAGAGCCTTTCATTCTCGAGCAGTGGTGCAGTCACCGAAAACAGTCGTATTATGTTAATCGGTGGTCTATCCCACGTGACAGTGATTTCAATGAGTGACGTGCTGTGAAGAAATGAGTAGGCATCTGTCTCTCAAGCCAGTCAGAAACTATTCAGCAGAAAAAAAATAATTTACGAAAACGAGGCTTTTGACCTTCTCGCAGGAAATGCATGCATATCAATCGTAATCTATCAACTCTACTTGGGGGACGAGGAGAGGGATACGCCAAACTGTAAATAATTACCATCCTTCTTTATCTTTATCCCAATCGTCCATTCGGTGATAAATCTTATCAAATTTTGTTGTCACATATACAGTAATTCCTCCAACTTACGTCACCCAGCACCTGGATCGTCTCGTCCCAAAAATCATCATTATTATTATTATTATTTGCGTCATACGCATTTTGAGCAAAACGCGCACGAAGGCTTCTGAAATACACGTTCTTTAGTTGTGATTAAAGTTAGTTTATTTAGCTGTTTTTCTCCCCGAAGAATCACATAAAAAAAGAAAAGAAAAAAGGTGAATATAGGCAAGAAAGAATGAACAGAAAATCTACAAATTCACCTCATATCACCCGAGGAGAGAAGGGAGACTGCATAATATAGTTAAATACAGTCGAACTTGGCTAATTCGAAGTCCAAAGTCACTGGAAAAAGTTCGAATTACCCAAAATTCAAATAATCTAATTAACCTATCTTGGATCTGATCACTTTTTTGATATCTTGTACCCCTCTCTTTTAATCCGGTTTTTGAATACCAAGCCAGATCAGGTCTACAATTTTGTTAAATGTGTAAAAACTGGCATTTTTGTGTAATGTACCAGTATAAAGTATGTTTATTTTATACCTTGAATTACACTCATGTCTATGAATTAAGGATAATGCCAGCTCCGGCAAATAAAGGTTCAGAAACAAAACAAACGTTACTTATTCATAAAGCCCATTTATTAAACAAAAGATAAAGAACAAAAACGATGGTGTATGTATGATACCATTCATAAAAACTGCGATTTTTGCTCCCTGGAGCAATTGTAAAAAATATCTCCTTTGCAAAAACTTACTATTACATGGTTCGTATGATGGTTAATACATTGTATGTCTCCCATGCGATGAAATACACTCCGTACAACGCCTAGGCATGCTGAGTATCAAATTATCGATCTGATCTTGGGAAAGATCACTCCACTCAGCAAGCAATGCTCTCCGAAGTTCCGGTACACATGTAGGAGGTGGTTGACGGGCTGCAACTCGTCGGCCAAGCATGTCCCACACATGCTCTATCGGATTCAAGTCAGGTCAGGATGCTGGCCATTCCATACGGGTTATATCCTCAGATTCAAGGCATTCGTTTACGATGTTTGCTCGGTGAGGACGGGCGTTGTCATCCATAAACACAAATTCTGCGCCCATGGCACCCTTAAACAAACGTACATGTTGTTCCAGAATGATGTCCCGATAAATTTGGGCTTTCATGGTTCCGGTTTGAACATGCAGATCTGTCTGGAACCCAGTATAATTCCACCCCAAACGAGCAATGCTGCACCACCGTAACGGTGTCGTTCAATGATGTTGTCTTGGTGGTAACGGGTACCTGGCGTTCACCATATGAAAGTCCGACGTGAATCAGACTGCAAGCTAAACCTGGACTCGTCGGAAAACATCACACAAGAACACTGTGACGATGTCCACATTGCATGTTCTCTACTCCAGGCTAATCGCTGCCGACAGTGAGTTGCCGTGAGCGGAACGCATCTGACAGGCCTGCGAGCATATAGACCAATATCTCCCAAACGTCTGTACACGGTTTGCCTCGAAACTGTGGTACCCGTGGCTGCAGATAGCTGACGAGACAGGTCGGATGCTGTGCTTCATCTGCTTCTTTTGGCAGTTACTGCCAAATACAGGTCTTCATTCGGCGTAGTAACTCGGGGGCGACCTGTACTGTAACGTGTACTGACATTTCCGTTATCTTGGAATCGTTGCCAAAGCCTAGAGATGACACTTTGCGCAATTCCAACTTACTCGGATACTTCCATCTGAGTACGCCCACATTCAAGGCGGCCGATAATTCTGCCACGTAAAAAAATCATCCACATGCGTCCTCTGTGTCATAACTATTCGCGTATTATGGCACTGAGCGTCTTGCAGGACTCTTGTGAACAATTTCACTTCTTTGCCACCATTCCTTATATACCCCCCCTCTTACACTCTCGTCATTGTGACGTACTATCGGCATCATCTGGTGGCTTCCTGAAATTTGCATATCATTCTTGCAGATGTGTGTGATAATTCTACAGGTGAAATTTTTACTTTAGATTTCAATTTCGTGAGATTTTGAATTATCCTCAATTTATGGACATGAGTGTGTATATATATTTTATGTACATATATATTTCAATTTAGCTCCCATTTTTCCCCCATTCCCCCGAAAAAAATTTCGAATTAAGCAAGAAATTGCAACATTGAATTAGATGAAAAAAACTCATGACGAGTTGGTAAAAGTTCGAATTACCCAAATTCTACTGTATACCATTGAG
Source organism: Pholcus phalangioides (assembly GCF_987345545.1). Lineage (NCBI taxonomy): Eukaryota > Metazoa > Arthropoda > Arachnida > Araneae > Pholcidae > Pholcus > Pholcus phalangioides. Next base: position 10,448,234 of record NW_028301615.1, on the reverse strand, counting down.
AAAAATGTACTCTGATTTATGACATCAGTCTCGGAACGAATTACTGACGTGAGTCGAAAGTATCACTATGCTAGATCAGTGTTTTTCAAAATGAATGATATCACCCCCTTGGAGAAAGGGAGAGGGGTGTCAAAACGAAGCAGAGAGGAAGCAACAAATGTAATACAGTGTACGCCGCTTCAAATGTGATCGCATCATGACTCGAGGTTTCTGATTACCATAACTTATATTACCATAATTGATAACTATGTCCGAAAGAAACTTAGAAGCCAGCCAATATGACGACCATAACATGCGTCCCGTTTTGTCAGCATAGGCGGAGATAGACGTGGAAGTCTGGGGGGGGGCATGAATAAGATCAGCAGACGCCACCTTCGACACGTGGGAGAGGGGTATGTCCACATGCCCCCTCCCCCCGTATCTCCGCCCACGTTCATCAGATAGGAGGTATGAAACGTTGTTCCAAAACGGACCCCCCCCCCCCCTTAAGATGTAATCCTGCAGTTTTTTTTATTCAGAAAGCAGTTAGAGTGAAACTGCTTAATTTTCCACGAATTACGATTTGCACTTTTTAAATGTTCGATATGTTGTTCCATGGAACCCTTGAGAAAATATTTCAGGAGAAAACTGTGAATTTGGACAACTAAAACAAGAAAAACTGAAGGTTTTTTACATTCATTTGCCTTATAGTGTAGGAAGTTTATTGCAAAAGCAGTCCCGAACGCATATCGATCATAGTTCCTATTATAGCCTGTATAGGAAGGACATTGTGAAATAAGTAAATGTTTGTCAACAGGGGAGGTGGGAGGAAAGAGTACACACCTTTCAACCTCTTACATCAGTCAGTGGTTCTCAAACTTTTGTCATCGCGGCTTCCCCAGAATAGTTTAGTAGATATTTTTCTCCTCATAAAAGAACCACTTCAAAGCAGAAATAGGCACAGAAACTAGGTGACCGCGACGCCCTCAAGACTTCTTGGAAACTTTCGACGTAATAATGAATTGGTAATAAAAACCTAAATCTCGATAACTTTTAACGAATTTTTTCTAATGTTATGATGTTGGTCCGTTCCCCATACTTTGTAAAAGTGATAACAATGCCCTAATTATAACATTATTGACGATTGCAATAAACGTCGTCTACTACATAAAATTGTTTTCATTTATTGGCTTAACAAGAAGGGTAATCAGACTTTTTTTGGTTGGCAATCGCTTAAACAAATTTCTCTCGCTTTTATTTCATTTACAATATTACGTAATTGTTACGTATATACATTATACGTAATATTATAAAATTAGTATTACGTAATATTTATAAAATACATCTACGAACATATTTAGAGAGCGTCAATCTTGCTGTTAAGTCAACAGGTGCATCAGAAATATATTTATTTTATATATAAACGTACTACAGTTCAATTCTTATTCGACAGCCCTACTCGAAAATAACCACATAACTGAGTCGCATTCACGCCGGTGGTTCCGTTGCAGAATGCTTGCCAGTCCGTATCGTTTTACTTTGGTATCCATAACCATGCTCTCCCTCCCCCCATCCTAGGACAGGACCCCTAGTCTGGGACCTTCGGGGGCCCACTGGCTAGACTTTCCACGGGCACCTTTATTATGAATTTAAACCGTGAAAAAAAAATATTGAGAATTGTCCTAGGCCCCAGTGCTGGAGCCCTGTCACCCCCACCATTGTGAGGGGTCATGTCCATAACATTATTTGATAACACTCTACAAAAATTTGGTTGTTTCTGGATTTCTCGTCCCCAGTCTGGAAGATAGAGAGCAACACTTCTAAACACATAACACGTCCGATGTGACACGTTTTCGCTGTCAGGGTACTTGAACAAAACGCTTTTCGCCATGTTCTATGATTAATCCGGACTTTCTCAAAGAAATGCATATGTAAGAAATCTTATGTAAGAAAATATGTAATAAAAAGGAAGAAGAATAAAATGGAAAAGAACATAAGCAAGCTACTATTGGGACGGAAATGCTAAAAAAAATGTGGACGCCACCGTTAAAAAGCGGGAAAAATTCCAAAGAAGAAAAAATGGAAGTGGAGAAAATATATACTCGCGAAGTTCAATAAAAATTGATCGATCGTTAGTTGACTCCCGGCTGCGAGAAGATAGATGCATCTTATGTACGAATACCGTTGATGCATCTCTTTGATCCCAGCGCGTGAGACGAGTTATATTTCCACATTCAAAGTGCGTGTAGTCACTTCTCCCTCCATCCTCCGAGTCAAACAGTTCGATTCTAAGACGCATCTTGTAACATACTCCGGATACTACTGGAAAGCGACGTCTTCCTCATATCCGTTCTTTCCTGGGCCCATTTCCACTCCGACTGTTTTGATCGAGAATTAGCGTTCGCTTCTAAAGAAAACTGATAACGAGTAGTAATGCAGTCGGATATAACTAGAAACACGTTCCCCAAAATCCCTCGAAGTGTGGATGCAGCGTTCTCTTAACCCCTCAAATAATGCGATATTTTAAAGTTACCACTCACTGAAATACTAGACAGAAACTAGATGTTGACGTCAATACGGCTTTCAAATCGGCTACTACTACTACTACTAAACCAGACATGCACCTCGTCCATATTCCTCTGCGGAACAAAAAATCGGCTGCGTTCCGGAAGATTAAAGTAACGTAAAGAAAACACTTCGGTATCTCATATCGCAAGAAATATACGGAGCATATGAATTTTTCATGGCTACGATTGGATACCGTTAACGCCAGGTATGAATGCATCTACAAATTTGTGTGCGTGTACTACTACTATACAGTCAAGAAATCATTTTACTTTGCATCTCAGAAAGTTAAGGATGTTAAAAAAAATTCAGTGGTGTCTGCACACACAGAGATACATACATCTTGTTCGCGTAAATTCAAAGATATCTCATCGTTTAAATAAATCTCCATGTTGTGTTACCAAGGCGACTGTACTTGACTGTAACGAGTCGTACAAGACATGACATTTTTACCTTTAAATTACGGTGAAGATGCCGATACCCTCCTTCCTCCCCCTCCCAAGTTTTCAAATGGATTTTCAATAACCTTATTGATATAAAGTTATTGAATTAACTCTAACTTTATTGATTAAAGCTACCTCTTCAAATTGTTTTATTAAAATTTTACCATTAAATGCTCTTTTTTCTCCAACCGATAATTTTTCTTATAAAATTAATATGATAAATAATTGTATATAAATTGATTTTTTTTCATAGTTCTGTGCTCAGATGGCGAAATTATTATTACACTTTTTCCAAACAATTAAGTTGTTAGCATTCTGGAGTCTCGCGCGTCAAATTTTTGGAAGGGGGCAAATTTTTGTCTTTCTCTTTCAGTTCATGAAGGAACAACGGAGGTAAATCGTAATAAGTCAAAAAGCCACGGTATCGTATTTTGAGAAAATATTGTTTACAAATTTTCCATCGCGAAATTTTGAAAAAGTGACATTTTACCATCTGAGCACAGAGTTAATGACACGTATATACAGAAAGACAAGAAAATCATTAATCTATTTCGAATTGTACTGCTTATACAAGGCCTTAAAGAGGAGCCTCAAAAATCGCCTATAAAATAAATGTGTTGAAGTAAGTAATATTACTTTCCAGTTATATATATAATAGCTACCTTCTTTGTGATTCAAACTATAGTAAGAAAAAAAATCGGGTAGCAAACTTTATGGTCATAAAGAGAAATGCCAATAAAGCATTTTAACGAATTAGCGAAATCACAGCCACACATGCTCTGCAACAAAGAGTTGTTATCGTTAATTGAGACATCTACTAGCTAATTCAAAACATAAAATGGAAATAATATTAACTCGCCTTACGTGCAAAGGCGATTCTGAATTTTCGTCTTCAAACTGGGTGCAGTAATGAACGTATAAAGAACCCTTTGCACGAATGGCAAGATACATATTTAAGGGTCTAACGGTGAAGCAAAAATAAGATAAATAATATGCCGTGACTACGTGAGACATCACATCTTTTTTTTGTCTATTCCTCATTTTATAAGGCAGACTTTATATTGTCTGCAGTATAATTTTATATTGTATGATTTGTATATGTTTTATCATATTCATGTTCGGTTTTCACTTTGTTTATAAGGCCGGGATTACGCTGTAAAAGTTGGATAAAAGTTCTTTTATAAAATTTAAAACAACCAATAATAGTATCGGTTACATTCGCGCAAATAGAAACAATTGGTTGTTTTATTCAAGTTTTGTAAAAGATAGATTTCATCAAACTTTTATGGTGTAATCCCGGCAGTGGAATAACGCGTGTAATGTAGTTGACGGGAATCTGAATATCTCGAAAAATGAGCGGAAGGAAGAAAAAAAGAGGAGGAGAGGCGAATAAGAGCGAGGATCCCGGAAAAAGGAAATATTATCGATCACGAAGTATCCGGATCGAATGATGGAGCTCTACTTATCGTCAAAAAAAACCGTGGAAAGTACTTTTGAGGGAGCGAATGACGCGACCATATTTGGTTTGACTCGGAGATTGCGTCTCGAGTAATTAATTTCCAACAGACTCGTGTATTTCCTTTTTTTTTTCGAGAGGCACCCGGTAATTAATTTCTCGAAGAATTTTCTTCTTCGACTTAAAAATTTCAACGAACGATACTAATTACTGAAATTTCTACCTTATCCTTAACATTTTTTCCTCTCTTTTTATGTTTCCCTCTAAATAAGCTGATGCTCCTCGTCTCTTCTTTTTAATTTGTATCTTCTTCCCTTCCATTTTTAATTCATCGGGCAATCCTCTGTGAAGCTTATTCCATATATAGTACATATGGAAAAAGAGCTTCACAGGAATTATAATAATAATCATTATATTATTATATATATATATATATATATATATATAATTATTATAATTATTTTATTACATTGTAATTATTATCTCATCAAGCAAAGCATTTAGAGGATTTTCTTTCCTCTCGATTCTCCTCTTTTTTTGTTGAATTCCGCTGTAAAATCCCACGCTATTTTTTCGCTTTAAATCATTCAAAAATCGATTTCCCAGTAGTATTTTTACTATTTCTACGTATTTCTTCATGTGTGTATGTTTTTTTTCCTCGACGTGAATGTCTTTTAAATCAGCTACCTGAGTGAAACGGCTGCGTTTCCGAAGAGATCACGTGGTATAACAAGAGTATTTCAATTCATTATAACTCAAGAAGTCTTAAGCTAAGTCCACACTCACACACACTTTCAATAGGCAAAATCTCTCTACTGTCTATACACCCCAGGGGTTTCCGACATAAAGTTTCTCGCGGAACCCTTGATAAGACTGTTCCGTGGAACCCTTTATGATGATGACAGCTATTCTACGGAACTCTAACAAATTTTTCAATACTTATTGAAAAAACACTGGCCTGGAAAGAAAAACTATTATATTTTTTACATTAGTTTCAAATGAGGAAATTGTGATTAATGTAGAAAAAAAATTCTGATTTGACAAAATTTGTATTTTTATGACGCAAACACACAAAACCTGTTTAAATACACAGGTTGCATGATTGATTTCAGAAACCTACTATGAGGGTTATGGAAGTAGCAGTAGCAGATTTTCTTACGGAGGTCGGTGATGACCTCGACGTGATGTTTCGGCAAACAATATATCCTTCAAATACTTTTTAGACCATGTTTTTTCATAAAAATGCAAAACTAACGTACTGCTGTCTATTGGTAAAACCATTGAGTTAAGTACTTGGCTTGAAAAAAAGCAAACCAGAAAAAGCATTGCACGGAAGTCAGAAAAGAAAATTTCAAAATGTCAAATTATTACTTTTTGTTTTATAAAACTTTAAACGTTTTATGAAATAACATTCTCCACTCTAGTTAGAGCATTAGCATTAGTAATTTGCTGAAAGAAAAGAAAGGTAAAAAAGTTTTCGCGGTTTGTGGTGAACGAAACTATACAAAATATGTGTCAGGCACATAAAAAAGATTTGGCGGAACAACTGACAACATCAGCTCGAACCTCAACCAGAAAAATCTCAGGAAAAGATTAAGTTCACCACGTTTGAAAAATCGGGAAAAAGATCACCAACAAGCACTACATTTCCATCGCGAAGTGCTTGGAAAAGTTTCGCAACCATGAAGAAAGCAAAGTCCAAAATCCAGCCATCAGTGGAAATTTATCTACAACCGCACATAAAGGATCTACTGACTTCGTTGAATCTAATGAGTTGCCGAGAAACTTTGAAAAAATCACACGTCAATATCCCAAAAAATTTTCCGGACTTGCAGAGTGAATCTCAAAACTTTGGAAAAAAAAACAAAAAAACTCTGGAAAAATTCTCGCCAGTGAGGCCAGTGCCAGAAGCAGCCCGATCATCAACAAGCAGACCAAGTTCCCACCGAAGCACTAACTAATACACACGTGCAATGATGATGACGAAAGCCCGTCCTTTTTCCGGTGTCAGATGATTCCGCGGCCAGCTCCAACTATATTATACATCACATGTTCGAGTTTTCAAAGTCCTGCCAACCATGTAGTTATGGTCAAAGAAGGAGATCAAAAAACAGTCCTGAACAAATTATTCAGTGAAGCCGGGAATAATCTCGTCAATTAATATGACTTTGAGCCAATAGTTGACTTTGAACTCTAAAAACTTTACTTATCCCAGAAATGTTAGTTTCATGTATTTTTTGGAACTCTGTATAATATTGTAATTTCCCGATTTTGACGATATTTCTCATGCACAAATACATTACTGACGTACATTAAATACACCTTCCTAAGCTGTTAACTAGTCCGTCTGTAATCCCCCCATCAGCCCTAAGGGCTGGGCATGGGGACAAAAATTTGAATCCGGTCTGGTAAGAAATCCTTTTTTGTTCACGCTGCAGTTCCTGTCGAGACGGATTTATCCTTTTGTAGCCTGTGGGTCATATAAATTTTTCCGTCCTTCACCCATTCTAGTTCTTGACCACTCATTCCTCCCAATCAGCCGTCAAGGGCTGTAGCCCGTTTGGCACCCCCCTTACACTGTAAATTTGCCTCTGTGTCCAAGTCACTCTTTCGGCCGTTCTTATGCTATCAGACAGCCTAGGTCACTGTTTTCGTCCCTCGCTCACCAGGTCATTCCTTTGGTCACTCACATGCTTGCACACTCTCTAGGTTAGCCATCCAAGGTGGTTTAGATTTTTTTAAAAATGACACTACCTCTTTAAAAGAACAAGTTTTGTGAGTATTTGTAAAAAGAAAGTTTTCTTCTTGGAAAATTCTCTGGGTTCAGGGAATTTTGTTTGGTACCGTGGTGGTGTTCGATCATGCGGAACCCTTAAAAACTTGTCATGAAACGCTGGATTCCGCGGAACACTAGTTTGAAACCCATGCTATAAACCAAGAACACGAAACAAGCAATACTCTAATAACATAAATACGTAGGGACCATGCATACGTATGACACTCACACAACACGTTCCGACATACACCGATTCGTTAGAAATTCCTCAGAGGAATGTGTACGATGTATAAATTCGGTTTAGTAGAGGTAGTAGGAATGGGGGAGGGCGCAACTCAGTTTTCCCAAATGGCTCAAGAACTGGCCTTGGACTACGAGTTCCGACATACACGATTTTGTCGCATTTTTGCCACTTTCCTACAGCCATTTTAACTCCTGCTCACTCGGTCGTTGTAGGTAATTTTCGACAGAAAACTCGCACAATCTAATTTTATAAAACGTGGAGTTTTTACTCGTGATATTACCTGAAACGACACTCGAATGTTATGAAGCGACTGAATTTGTGATCCTTTCGACATGATGACGGTCACGGACAAGTGTGCCGAGCATGTCTGCATTCTGACCGGCTCGTGTGACTTTGATATAATACTTAATGTGCAACGGAAGCATCTGTAATAACAGCAATTACGAAGCATGCGAGAGAGAGAGATACATCAACTATAGTAACAAACCCGTTGGGACGATGGCCAACTACGGAGAGGGGCGAGCTCGTGGAGCGGCAAAAGCATTATTGTGCGCGAATGCGTCGTCGTGATACATCATCATCATCATCATCGCGATTCTAATCTCCGCGGGGAGAATACACACTTCTGCGAATTGTCAAACAGAACAATGATTCCCCATACGTGTATATATACGTATATCAAACTAACGCGCTGAGTATGAAGCACTACGGCTGCATGAAGCCGTGCTTCTGCCACGAGCATTCACTGCCGTGGCTGGTTAATTCACTGCGTTAATAGGAGCTGCATACATCAATCGTCTTCTTGAATCAGCTATGCTCAAGGGCGCCATCGATCGAAACTATTTTACGATAATAGTGGTCCACTACATTCTGTATTTGACGTCTAAGCGCTCGCACATCATGTTGGCCCGCTCAGCCGTGTCTCTGTGCCCCCACCCCACTTTTTTCATGTCATGGTGATCGAAACTGTGCATCGACTAACCAAATTGATTATCAATGTTAGGGAGATCGATCGAAACAAAGTGGTTTCTGAGCTCGGCACACACACTACTACCACTTAAACGTAGATGCACCTCGTTCACATTCCAGTAACGGATTGGTAGGTGCCGGAACTCGTGCTCTGAGTGTGTGTGGCCCTAATGTATTTATGTTGTTAGAGTTATGCGTGTTTCGTGTTTTTGTTGGTGATGTCATCTGTCTTCCACATTTTTTAAACGGGTGACTGCTGGCATTCGCTCCTCCAAGTTGGAAGACAGCAGAAAACCAACTTTAGTCGACCACCACTGGACCGCCAATGGGGGTTCGAATTTGGATCCTCACGATGAGAGTCCAACATGATGCGCACACGGCCGCGCAGCTGCGGCAGGAGTGGCTGGACCTGTATGTTTGAAGGTTTTCCGAAACAGTTTTGCCATGACTGGCAATCGGTAATGAATCGCATAGGTGGGATCGAATACGATCTGTTGGACACTAATTTTTTTGGTGGATAATTCTGATTTTTTCCCCATATTCACGTAGGTCATTTATATGTCCTTATGTCCATGGCTCGACCGCACACTGGTTCCTGTGCTACTATGCTTAGAACATTTTTCCGACTTCGTCCCCCCCCCCCCACCCCCATTTATGCTAAGCATTTTTACTTACTTAGCGTGACATTTAATTTATTGGTTGCTTCATATTCATTTTTCACGTGTGAAACTAAAAATGAAAATTGGAAAAGCAGTAATCACGATATGTGCGTGATGTCTCTTCAATATTGACATAATAGTAGCATTCAAACACAGCCAACAGAGAAACTTGCACTATGAAATGCATTGGACAAATCGGTATTTGAATAACTTTTGACAATCATTTTTATAAGCAAAGGCGAGTATAACGGTGGGCAAAACGTGTGCCCCCAGGGCCCCCAAAAAATTTCAACTTTACACTTTTTCTAATTTAAGCCTCCAAATGTTTTTTCTGTGCTCGAGTCCTGAGCCGACCCCGATTCACTTCTGTTGATAAGCAATCGGTGGTTAATATCAACTTAAACAAACATTTCATGGTATAGACTTACCACGTCACGCTGTGTTTTACTTTAGGCAGATGTGGGCAAACATTTTGTCTCACTGTGTAAAAGTCAAGGCCGTCTCTTGTAGGTTTTAGTTCGTATTTCGTTTCACTCTTTCATCCGTTGATCTCTTCAAATCTTCGAAATGTTTGTTACTTCGTAATACGTCAATTGTCGATCTCAGATTTTTGATTGAGGAGCCAATTAAGACTTTCATGAGGATTTTTGATGAAGAGCCGCAACCTGACGAATTGGTTTTGGAAATATCAGGAATGCTCGACTGAATAAAAGATTAGATCTAGTCTAGAAGGAAAAGTGTTCGGAAAATGCCGATGCATTTTTCCTCCGAGTAGCTCTGGAGAAAGAGCAGAACGCTGGATCACGGACTATGGTATATGCTGAAAAAATGGCCGTGCTTTTGAGCGGGGAATGGAATTCTCGCCCATATCGGATGAGCAACAGCTTTGAAAGTCTATTCTATTTCGTATAGTGATTTTCACCCGTTCGAGATGGCATAACCCTGTTACGGAAACGTACACCCTTTGTTTGCTTAAGATAGCCAAACCACATCAACGTACAAATCTGGAATTCGGCGAAGAGAAAAAGGATGTGCAAGTGAGAGAGAGAGAGAGAGAAAGAGGAGGCGCTTATATATAATACATTCCATTCAAAGGCGAATGAAGTTATAAAGGTGGGAAAAGAGTGTGAAAGGAGGTATGAGAGAGATTCACATGAGCGGCCGTGGATAACAACTGCTATTTATTTGGCAGAGTTCACGGCGTCTTCTTGTTTCCGCTTCTCGTTTAGATGCACACACGCTGATGAATAATTCAAGAATAAAATCGAACCCGTGGCCACTTAAGTAATTTGCTCGCATACACCGAGAGATGAGAAGTGATAAGGGCATGTCGACAGCCAATAGCGAAAGCTTTCATCGACTTCTCGATCTAAGATGAACAATCAAACCCCGCGGTATATCATTAACACGCCGGGCATGTCATTATAGCAGCGAATCGAAATAAATAAATAAATAAGGGAATAGAAAGAAGAAGAAGAAATGCGATATAATAATAACTATGCTTGAAATAAATAAATAAAATAAAAACAAAGAGCAGTGAGAAGTTAGAGGGGGGGGGGGAGAGGAGAGGAGAAGCAACACGAGTCGATGGAAATAGCCCGGAGCCCGATCATGATCGAAATCCGACATTAACTCTTGTGTTCATCACGCGCGTCGTCGTCGAAGAGAAACGCCAACATGAAACCGTTATTCGGTTCTAGGAATGGTTAGATGTGATGCCCACACCCTTCATTCGAATGCTCCATCCGTTCCCATAAACACAGGATGCGTAAATAAAGGCGCAGTTCTCATAAATGTGCTAATCAAAATGTTATTGATGTCCTCCTCGTGTTTCACACGCATATTTAGATTCAATTTAGATATCGCAAATTTTTCGGCAGCCGACGAGCGATTGATTCGGTACTCTACCGATACAAACCAGTATCTCATGTCGTTCTATCATTCTAGTTATCGACACATTCCTTATCGACTCTATCAAATAGTCGACGTGCTCATGAACTTATTTGTATCTATGTACCGTACCTTTGGGTATTATAATTTCTTCTTCAACACTGCTGCAGAAATGCCTTGCAACGGAGCTGGGATTGCCATTTGGACCGTCGATAAGTTGCAGGCTTGCGTGCCTGCTTCATTAATATGAGGCGCACTACGGGTGAGTCCATAAGTTAAGAGGACTCAGATTAGTAAAATATATGCTCTACCTCAGAGCAAATGGTATTTCGTTATCCCAATGTATGCGCACCGATGACAAGAATAAAGGCTCTTTTGAGCGAGCGATCTAACGTTGTAATGAGGCTGTCACTGTCTTTCAGATTGAATGTCCTACGTATAATAAAGGTTTTGCCAATGTTTTCTATTTTCCCAAGGTGATGAAAAACCTCTCGTAGCACTTGTTGTCGCTGCATAACTTCTCGCATATTAAATTTTCATCCGGCTCCATTGCTTGTGTTTTGAAAATGTCGTAACCGTACGACCTTAGAACACTCACTTTTTTTGTTGTTGTCTCTATTGCGCATGCGCATGAATTATGATAGCCAAAGTATATTTTCTCTGAGACAATGCAGTATGCATGCAATGCAACTAACCCCTTACATACACGGAAAACTGGCTGTATGAGCAGATATTGATGTTTTAGGAATGGGAAAACATTTCTGCCCTCACGGGTACTCGAACCCCGGTCTCTCGTACGCCGGACGAGTGCTCTACCGTCTTTCTCTACATATACGTCGCCATCTGGTGGTCCTGGTGCCATTTGCTAGCTATTAGATGAATGTTGTTGCCGTCCATCGCACGGAACCATTCCGCATATATGTACGCTTCACAAGGAGGGAATATCCTATCTGTCTTCGTAGCTTAGTTTTCCATATATATATTATCAAGGGAGAGGACATCTTTCTCTGCATATAACCAACCCATGGTTTAAAACAGTGTTCTTCAACCGTTGGTCCTATTCTCCCCTGATTTTTAAAACTACCGAATAATTCAATATTAGTGTCGGTAATTCAGTGTCGATAACTACTGAATAAGTCAATATTTTCCGAAAACTAGCAGTTATGCAGAGATACTGATTTTTGGAGAAAAAAATTCAATTCTGCCTCTGCGGGGACTCCATTTACGTGATCGCAAAATGGGGTGTTTTTTTTTTCTTCAATTAAACCAATTCTAAGCATTATTTCATATAGGTCCCAACGCGCGCCCTGCAATCTCATGCTACCAAAAGGGGGCGATTCCGTCCACTCGAAGTATAACAGAAAGTGTACAGGTTAAGTTAACTCTTCTTTCATGTATAGTCCAGATGGATTGTCGGAATTTATTACAAATGAAAATTGCTTTCTTTCATGCTGGGAAACACAACGTAAAAAGAGAGGAAGAGAGATGGCTGAAAGCGACCGAATTCGCAATAACCAGAAGTACACACAACACCACATTTCCATCAGTGACCCCGGAGTGCGTGGGTCGGAGCGGGAATATCAAGCTCTAATGACGATCCCCTTGTGTGCCATCGCTACATAATTCTTCATCAAGGACTGGCCCTCTCTCTCTTTTCGCAGCTAACTGTATTAAGGCTAGCACGAGAGTCGCGTAGGATCGAAAAGAATAGGTCTCGGGAAAATACAGAAAGTGAAATTGTGTGTGATGCACAGAGAGAGAGAGAGAGAGAGAATCCACGTCACCCAGCACAGGAGATGCAGCAATTTATCAACATTTACTCTCCCTAGTGGTAGTTCTCTCCTCTTCACATATGCTCTGCCCCTCGAGTTCTTACTTATGAGTCTACACAGAACAACATTCTCCACTCTGTTTCATTTCATCATTTAGCGAATGAAATTCATTCATACTCTGAAATACTACAGCACAACACCCTTCTCCCCCCCCCCCCAAAAAAAATCATATAGCTTGAAGACATTAATTTTTATTGTATTCAGAATGAAAGGATAAATTAGAATAATTTTCACGTTGCATCAAAACAGCTAATTTTATACCAAAAAGACAATAAAAGAAAGAAATAGATCAAAATCCGGTTCTCAAACAGGATTTAAAAGGGATAAAAGAGGAGGGAACATAATGTATGTATACTGAAGAAGACAGACTGAATAATGTCGAACACCCCCCCCCCCCCCGAACAAATATGTTTGTTTTCGCAATCGATATGAACGTTGTTTGTTCTTCACCTTCCCTCCCGTGATCAATTGAAATGTTTTTCGAGGAGAAGAACAAAAGAAAGAATCGATTTGTTTCCGGCGTTTCATCACTTCATCGAATGATCGGACGAGTTCCAAACCCCCCCCCCCCCCCCCCCCAGTGGCGGATCTGAACGGGATCATCTGTGAGGTGATTTTGTTCCATCAAGATAAAGTAGCACAGGCTGTCACCAATTGTTTGCACAGCGGATATCTGTGCAACCGCAGACTTTTAGAAACCTACCTCCAATTACAAAAAATTTTCAAATGATACTCAAAATGTCTTGGAAATGCAGTCCTAAGGGACTACGTATTTTCATTTTGCTTCATTTCAGGCACGCCATTTAGGGGGGGGGGGGGGCAAGGCTTTCGAAAATACACTAAAAATGGTATATATATATATATATATATATATATATATATACAAATATATATATACATACGTTGAGTACATGTGCTTTGCCCCCCTCCTGGAAAAGTTTGAAATGACGGCTCTGCTTCATTTCTTATGTTCCCGACATAAAGAAATAAAAAAAAACATAACTGTTTTTATGTAGACACTGTGTGCTAAAACGTAAAGAGAAATAAATGTAAATGCGGCTCTAAAAAGTCATTTATAAAAAATTGCGTATTTCCAAATGCCATTATATTTGACTTTGAAGTTTCCAGCATTGATCGCCACTGATTGAAGGTGTGTTTCATAAATTGCGAAACGCAAATTAAATTCAAAGTTGTAAAAATGCTGTAATTGTCAAAAAGTGTAAATGCTATATTTATTATGAATAAACTAAAATGAAATAAAATTGCTGATCTCTTTGTATTTGTGTACAGTCCCTAAAAATGACAACTTTTTACGTGAGCCAATGTGGTCATAGTGACGGACTGTCATCGCGAGGTGCCGGGTTCAAACCCCACCGTCGCCACAGTGGTGGTCGGCTGAAGTTGTTTTTCTCTGGTTTCCAACTCCCAGGCGAGAATGCGAACCGATCTCCCCGTTTAAAAAATCTCGCCACAAACAGCAACACACTTACAAACAGAGCATATGTAATTCAATCATTACTCTTCACTCACTTCACTCCTGAAATACAGATGGTAGCACTGAAAAATCAGACACAACACTAGATACGCAGTCAGACTGTTAGGTACGTACACTTCCGGCACACCTCCCTAGGTAGTAAATTTGCCCACACATGGCGACAGACCTCAGCCGTGCTCGGTTTGAAAGAAAGAAAAGAAGAGCCAAAATATATATAGTGATCTTACATATTTAATATCTCGATAAACATAGCATTTAAAAATTGATCATTTTCGTCGCACCACGGTCACTTTCCGCACACGAGGGCTAATTAGACCGGGACCAACAATTTATTGCCGATTCTGAACGGCAGCCTTTTTTATACACCCCAAGAGGTTGGTGCGCTAACCCCTCGGTATGGGATTCGCTGCGGTAGCAATCTTTTTCTGAGGTTATATCACCATTTCTGTTGCACACCTGTGTCAGAAAAGTTTCTGACAAAGACGAACCGGGTATCGAACTCGCGACACCTCTACACATCCTTTGGTACTTTGGGCGAGTATCTTATCCACTTGGGCTACCGCGTCCCGCATTTTAAAATATGAAATTTCTTGCAAATGGCTTTTCAGAGCTGGATCTACATTTTTATAATTGGAACTTTTAGCACCCAGGGACCGTATAAAAAGCCAATTTCTTTATTGTTTTTATATATATACGACCTTCAAACAAATTCTGAGATTTAAAGTAACTGCGCATGATTTGAAAACTTTTTGTAATCGGAAGTGTATTTTCAAAGTCAACGGTTGCAGATCAAATGTGAAATAATATACCGTGCGAAAAATTTGGGAGGAACAGCATGCATGGCTAAATGAAGCAAGGGAGTTTTTATAGTTTGTAACCCCCCAAAACAGAGGTATTTACACACATCAGAAAATTTTTTGATTCGAAATGGACTCGGCCCTTTATTTCGAATAAGAAAAAAGATGTTTTATTTATTTCTCATAACCCGAAAAGGCAACAGTTCTGCCTGAATTTAATAGCACGATTGCAGCTGAGAAAAACGTGACAACTATGAAATTCAGCCCGCACAAGAGCGCGGTCGAGTCACACTTGGAAGAGAACCTCTCAGAATAGAGAAAACAATCGGCTCAAAGGCGAAAGTACAATAATAAGTATTAAATCGATGATCATGAAGTGAAGGTGTGCATAACCGTGTACAGAAGCCTCACTCACTCTAGTCAGCCGTCAGAGCAACACACAAAATGTGAGGAAACTAGAGGAATGTCGAGATTTTTTATTTCTCGCCTTTTAACGAAAATTTCCTTCATTTCCTATCTAGTATCATTACATTTTTTTTCCCCCGCGTCGCGTCATCTATTATTTATTTATTTTTCCGGAGCTGTCGGAATTTCGTTTTTATTTCCTCCACGGTCCACCGAGATTATATGTAATATACTGCATATAGGAGGTACGTGGCAAGCAAGAAGAGAGGGCGGGGGGAGTATTATGTGTCGAGTTATGAAATTCAAGTGCAAAAAAAGGAAAGTCATTTTTCAAACAGTTTTTGGCAACATTTCATTTTTTCTTTTTCGGAGAAAAAACAAAAATTTAATCCCATTCCAAGAGATAAATTGTAACCACAAACGAGAATAGAAGGAGAAGAAAGAAAAAGAGATTTTCTGAAAACATAGATCCGTTCGACAACAACAACAAAAAGGCTTCTTTATAAGGCTTCTTACAGCGGCAGAAATTCACTCTCTCGCAGTTCATAAAAATTATTTCCGTCTGATTAAATTCTTATTTTTTTCCTTTTGATAGAATAACGAGGAAGAAGAAGAGAATAAATTTCACACACAAGAAAAGAAGCGTACTAACTCGCTTCTTCTTTTTTTCATACTTCAATATACTATTCAATATACTATTGAAGTACGAAAACGCAATTACGCCCCATTATACAATGGCCGTAAATATATTTGAAACAAATGCATAAAAGGAAGAAGCGTCTGTCAACGTCGATTTTTCTCTGAGAAATGCACACTAATTTTCAGGCACAAAGTGAAGACATAAAGCACGAAACTTGTACCGATGCCCTTTTAGGTTTCACAATAATTATTCCAACATAGCCACCGACTCAACTGAAATAAAATGGCTGTAAACTGCCTCTGTTACGTTAGACCAGGCCTGCGTTCGCTTGGTTAGTTAGCACCTAGTAATCGAAATATACGGGAAGACGCACACACCAAGAGCGGATTCTGGGTGATGTCTTAGAAAGATATTTATTGTATAATGATGGTCAATTTCGTCCTGTATTTTACGGAGCCGACACATTTTTCCATATTATCGAGCTTTAAGGAAGGGGGCGGTCCCTTTCCTGCGAGCTACGAAGGGTCTTTAGTGGTTTCCGACCAGAGAGTAAATATTAATATAATTCAACGCCTCAGAAAATATTTAAAACATTTCTAAATTCTTAAATCAGTTTAATAGTACAGAATATACTCGGAGTAGGTGAGAAATTTCCCAAATTCAAGATACATTTGAACCAGTTCACATCAGATATGATGCCAAGTTCCATAGGCCACGCTTGTGTAGTTTTTTGTTATGGGTACTGATGACAATTCACACTTTATAGTCTTGGTACAACACTAAAAATATTAACGTCAAAATAATTGTGAACAAAAAAAAAAGAATTCCAATCCAACTGATGTAATTGAGATCGTGATACTTGATCGGTATTCCTTATCCAACCAGAGACAGTTTTTTTAGATTATCTTAAAATTCTCTGTAATCGTAATGATGGACACTTCGGCTGAACCTTTGTTGCAAAATGTCTCTGTTTCAATCTACAAAAGTTTTGGACGTCAATAATCAAGGAATCGTATTAACGATTCCAAAAACTTTTAGTGAATGCGTGAGACGACTAACTTCAGAAAGAATAATGTAATTAATCTTGCGATTGTCTTTCATCTAGATATTTCACGTTCGCCTTATTTCTTCAGAACACTTTCTATCTTTGGAAAATATAATTTCACAAGTTTGTGACGTCATGCAATTTTTTCGATGTTGATTTCAAATATCCAGCTATACGTAATTACGTATAGCATTCTTGCCACAATCAGAAATTGGGAAAAAAGTAAGAAAGTAAAAAGCTTTGAGAGGAGAGAGAGAGAGAAGTATCGAGAAGATAGAGAGAGAACATCGTTTAAAATCGTTTTGAACTCTTGGCAGCGTTTGGCTACTTTCATTCAATTCATCGATATCAAGCCATTTCAAAACCGTCTCGACATAGTAAAAATTGTAAATTTTCGAGTACAAATCATAGGTGGAGATAGGAGAGGATAAAAGGAGCCCCCCCCCCCCCTCAGTTAAAAAATTGTATTATTGGCATTAGCGGAACATCCCTCCCGTTCACTAAGCATACTTTCGGTGATTTGCTTCGGCTGTATCCGCTTACGGTACAGATGCATAACATATGAATATACGGACGGCTTTCATATGAAAGGAATCAAGCACCATTTCCAACATTTTTGAGGTATACCGACATATGAACTACTGAAAGAGATGGGACTTTTTTTTTACCTAAATAGAACAAAATAAGTGACATATTATAGACTGCGATGCCGTCTGTGTGCACTTGAACCAACTACCAAACTGAAGAGATAACTGAATCGAAGAAATTTGAAATAGCTTTTTTTCTCAGTTTTGATTTAATGGCGCTCGGCTCCTTTTGTATAAAAGCCGTCCATATATAAATGAACAAAATGTAAATTCCAGAATGAAAATAAAAGTTGAATAATTAGAATTTCCGCGTGGTTTAATTTATTCGGCAATTATATGCAGCGTCTTGTCGATCGCGTCGCCTGGCCGTGTTTTTCGATGCGAGCGAAACTTTTTCTTTCGGTGCAGCGAAGGCAGGTTGAGAGGATCAATTTTAAATGCGCATAATAAGGCATCGTCTTCCTCGCTAATGATTAAAAAGTGATTAACGCGAAATTGCAAACTCGGTAATTTCATCAGCTGCCGTTTCCTGAGGGAAAACCGCCGCTCGGTTGATGTACCCGTCCGTGTTTTAGGAGTAAAAATTTCCAGTACGGTAAATAATAATAACGCGAGCTGAGATCACACACGGGAGAAGGTTTCGTCGTACCATATTCTCCTGCTTTACGAGAACTCCGTTACGACGCGAATCGCTCGTAATTATTCTCGTGATTAGCTGGTATCGCCACCACCTGCTGGCACGAGCCGTTTCGGCGACGGAGATTGTAAAGTTTCTAGCTCCCGTCTTCGATACCTGAAATATTCGTAGTTTCTCTCAACATGATTACAACTTCCTAGCTTTTATTGTAAAGTACGGCGAATTTTTTAATGTGCAGAAAAAAGGAGTTCCGGGCTGTCAGTAAAGATAATGTATAAAGGCATACACATGTTTCCACTAAACATCACTAACTTTATACTAACAAATATCACTAACTTTCACCCGACGGAAAATGGCACCATTACTTTCAGCAAAAACTGGGAATTCAATGATATTGCAACAGCAAATCAAATTTAGGCCACCTATGTGAGGTGATTAACGCACATTATACCGAGCAGATTTCGGTCTGAATCACTGAGGAAATATAGACGTATTTCTGCATCCGCTCGTAATCTGTCCATAGACTTGTGATACGCAACTGTACAGACTTACGAACTTTCCGACAAACGAAGATTTTTTCCGAGTTTTTTCCGCCTCGGCTAACGAATAAGGATTTGGCTAATGAATATTTTTGTCACGATTTTTTAGACTAGAATTGAGATTCGATTCAGTTAATGAGAGCAAACACGGCAAATTTTCGGGCGAATTGTTGGAAATTAATGTCATTCAATGATATCCTATGAATTTATGTTAGACTGGAGAGAACCTATATTTTTCTTTTGCAAAGCTTCTGAGCCATTTCATGTGAAATGAATAAGTACACTAGAGAAAATGTTTCTTTTTAAAAAAAATCCAGACTTGAGTTTTCATTTCACGTGGAAAGACATTTATCATCGAACTGATCTTTCTTCTTTCTTTCTTTCAAATCGAGCACAACTCAGGTTTATCACCATCTATGGGCGATTTACTAAATAGTGAGTTGTGCCGGAAGTGTAACTGTATGTGTATACCTAACAGTCTGAGTGCGTATAAAGTGTTGTATTTGATTTTTCAGTGCTGCCATCTATATTTCAGAAGGGAAGTCAGTGTTGCGTGATTGAATAATAAGTTTGCACTGTTTGTAGGTCTGTTGCTCTCTGTGGCGAGACTTTTTAAAGGGACAATTGATCAGTCTAGTCATTCCAGGAGATAATATTTTCTGTCAGCACCAAGAAGCTCATTCACAAATTGGTGTGGGAAGTGTTCGGACCCATGGCCCTCACAAGGGTGATACTGACAAGGCTCCAGTTCGGAACGATTCTTAACTTTTTTTTCTTTTTTCCTTTCTTACAAATTCACTATAGTTGGAAGTCCGTAAAAATTTAGATCAGGGTCCCACCAAAGTCCTAGTCTAGAAGCCATGCTGCAGTATGCGGGGCTATGTTCAGACCCACAATGAAAACGTACTTTAGATGGAAAAAAAGAAAAAACGTACCCGAAAAAAGACTATTTCTGCAGAACAATGCTCAATGAAATGGACACAGAGTGATGTCCAGCAATGTTCAGTGAAATATGACAAAACTCCAAAACATAGATTTCAATTAACAGATTAAACCAAAGAGGCCAGCTTCTGATGAAGATTCAGCTTCTGCTGAGCTTACTTTGAATAGACTTTGGAGGTATGGAAGAAGTGTGTAAGTTCCAAGTAAAAACGTCGCGTAAATAATGTGAAATAAGAAAAAAATCTTGGTTTTTTTTAATCCTCCTTTAAATTATTCTTCATTCGGTTATGAAGCTGCTTACCCTAGTCTTGGATTAGTTTATGTCTTTTTTTATAATATTTTTACTGTTATAAAATGTATCTTCATATTACGTATCATCTTATTTTGGGTCGCATCCGGAATTAAACGATTTTACATAGAAACCTATGAAAAATCGCGTTTCGGCTAACGAACATAATTTCGGAACGAATCAACTTCGTTAGCCGAGGTACCACTGTACTCAGGCCAGGATTACACTATAAAAGTTTTAGAAAAATTGTTTTATAAAACTTGAAAAATTTAACCAATAAGCGTATTGGTGATATCCAATAGGCTCATTGGTGGTTTTTTTTCAAGTTTTGTAAAAGACATTTTATCAAACTTTTATAGTGTAATATCGGCCATAGACTTAGTGCGACCTCGTTAACTAGTAAGTAGATTACCTATAGAGATCATGGCACCTCAGTGTAAATTATGGCTTCTCAGTGTAGTGCTAACCATGGTTACATTCAGTAGCGAGAAAAACTAGTACAGACGAGAGTATACACAAATAAGGGAGAAATGCAACGAATCAACGGAACTCGATGCGGTCAGCAGCGCGTATATAAGACGACGGGTAGCTAGGGAAGAGAGAGATAGGTTTGTGCTTCTACAAATGGCAGATTATCACGATTTAAGTGACTTTAAACGTGGCTTACTGGTGAGATGGGTAGTAGCATTTCTGAGGTAAAGATGAAATTTGAATTTTCACACACGAACATCACGAGATACCGTGAATATAAGGAATCCGTTGAAAAAAAATCAAACTCTAACAGAGGTGCGGGCGGAGAAAGAAACGGGGCCCATCAACGGCTTGCACGAATCGTTTCACGATATATTCGTGCACACACACAACACTGCCTCAAAGTGATATAGTGAAAGTGCCTCAACATGCATTATAAGTTGCAGCGTGCGTGTCAGCTATGCACCTCAGCTGGCTGACACCACCATTGGACATTTGACATGTCGGCTCCCAAGGAAATGGCCGCGGCTTGAAATCAATGTATTCCGGCTTTTTCTAACGATTTAAAAAAGAAACTATTCCAACTTAGAACGTCAACATGCGTAGCCTCAATACGACTACTTTACTCCACCACAAAGCGGCTTACGATTTTTATTCAGCTTTGCTTCGCCATTTCTGAATCAATTCTCCTCTTTGTTACTGTTCGAATTAACGTTCTCAAAACAGTCTCTCGTTACTTGAGCCCAAAGTCACGATACATTTTTTCCTTTTCAGCAGCTGCTCGATAGCTTCCTACAGACGCCTGGAAACGCATTGCCTGGTCTGATGAGTTGTGTTTTCAGTTGTATTGGACTGATGAACGTGAACGGGTATGGAGAAACCCCATAAAACCATGAACACCGCATGTCAACAGGTGACTGTTCAAGCTGGTAGAGGCTTTGTCATGGTATGGGGCGTTAGTATTTGGCATGATAGGGACTCCCCCCGATAAGGCTACAGACGATTCTAAAAGGTGGTCGGTAAGTAAATATCGATTCCGATCACTCGCACCCATTCATGTCCTGTGTGCATTCCGACGGGCTTGGTCAATTCCAAAGGGACAATGCGACACCCACCACACACGTTGGGAGTTCAGGGGAAAAACTTCTCAATAACACTCGACACATGATGACAAAATCCCACTTAAGGCCGGGATTACACTATAAAAGTTTGATTCGACCTTGGGCCGTAAATTACATTAAAAATTATAAATTACATTATAAAATTTTAATAAAAGTTCTTTTCACACACATTATAAAACTTTACAAATGCAACTGATAATGTTAATGGGTACATTCGCTCTCGAATGTAATATATAAGCGTATTGGTTGCATTTGAAATAACTTAGGAAAATTTTAGTGTAATCCCGGCCATAAAATTGACGTGACGGTTCGATTTTTCTGTGTTATCACGATTCATTTTCGGAAGTCGTCTATCAGTTGGAAAAATTTACAACATTGTTGTCGAAATTTTTGATCGAGAGAGAATTTTTGGTTGAGAAAGCTGGATCGAAATGTTTTAAGCGGAGAAGGAAAGTTACTTTGGATAATTGCACAAAATATATTTTATCTAATTCGGGAATATTCTCACAATAACGAAACTTTTTTCAAAGAAAATTGCAGATCAAAACATTGCAGGAGTTTCTAGATGATGGAATATAAAATTGTTCACACAACAATGTAGAGGCCTATATACACGCATAAGCGATTTTTGATCATTTTTGCCGCACCACGGTCATTTTCTGCACACTAGGGCTAATTTTAGACCAGGACTTACAATTTATTTCCGATTCCAAACAGCAGGCTTGTTTTTATGCTCATCGAGAGGTTGGTGCGCTAACCCCTCGATGGGGGAACTCCCTGAGGTAGTGATGTTTTCTGCTGTCATGTCGCCGTTTCTGTTGTACCCCTGTGTCAGGAAAGTTTTCTGACAAGGACGAACCGGGTATCGAACTCGCGACACCTCTAAACATCCATTGGTACTTCAGGCGAGTATCTTATCGACCTGGGCTACCGTGCCCTCAAATTTTAAAAAATTGCTAAAGGTGAAATGAAATAAAACCTTGCTAACGCGTGACATCCGCTTAAGTTGACATATTTTTCGATACCCTTGGGGTGTTGAGCTATCGAGGTTCTACTGATCAGGTCTCAAACCTGGACTAATAAGAATGCTCGAGATGGCAGTGGTCAGTTCAGGAACTCCTTTGAATTTATGATGAAAAATGTCTCTTAAATTCCATCAAAAAATGTTTATTCAAACTTTAAATGACAGTTCCTACAGTTCCCAAGGTATTGCGATATCTATGTACGGAGTAATAACAGATACACGGGGAGTATCTTTTGTCTAGTTCATGGAAAAACAAGAAAAAAAAATGGCCGCATATTGCAGCTCTCTCCAAAATGAGATTTCCTAATTTCCTTTGGAGTGCGTATCTTCTATCTCTCGGCTATTAAGGGAGTATTTTTTGCCGAACCACGAAATTGTTCCACACGCACACTTACTACAACGTGCAATTTCTTCTTATAGAGAAGCCCGTTCTCTTCGATTGCGGACGTAAATAAAAAATACAAACTTTGTTTCATTTAAAATACGAGCGTTTTCAGTGAGAGGAGAAAAAAATGCGATGCATTTTTTTACTGAACAAAAAAACACACACAAACTCTAATGAAAGGCGAAACTTTTTTTTCCCTTTCTGAAAACACGAAAAAATATCGAGTGTGGAATGAGAAACTTTAAAGGAAAAAATGGAGGGAAACGAATAGAGGGGAAAGAAAAAATATTGTGAAGTATATAATATATATATATATATATATATAAAAGAGAAAGCATTTCTCTCTGGCGAAGCACTTGATATGCAAATGAATGATTTTAGTATTCGTGTGAGGGGAAAACTTCATATATATAAAAAAATTATGCGGGAGGTGGGGGGGGGGGGAGCGAGAGAATCTGCTTCACTTTCCTAAAAGAATTCAAAATGGCCAGCACAATAAAAGAGGTTTTTTTGGTTTCGTTATGAACCCGATTTATTTGGAATAAAAGTATCTTTAGGACCAGTCAGTCCACCTCACAGAAAAAAAAGATCCACCACGTGCGCTGATGGCATATCCAACTTGGCTTTGATTTGTAAAACAAAGCGTAACAAAACTTATATGATTTAAGCTACTCGAACAAATGAGAAAACTCTTTATTTCGTATGAAAAGCAACTGAAACTTTCGTAAAAAGGATAAGGATGTAAAATAATCTCTAGTCCATTTTTTTCTCAATCACTTTTAAAACCAAACCAGTAACAAATCTTATATATAAATGTGAAAGTATGTCTGTTCTTTATACAAATCTACAGTTTTAGGCCGATCGTCGCCAGATTTCGCATATATACCAAACAGGACCGGGATTGATGTGTAGGCTACTTTAAAAGTTCGTCAGAGGGCGAAACACTGTCTGGCAACAATGGGTTTTAGGGCCTCAACAATCACTTTCGGAACGTTTACTTTGGTTACCGTGGGGGCGCGGTAGCCCGGTCGATAAGATGCTCGCCTAAAGTACCAAAGGATGTTTAGAGGTATCGCGAGTTCGATACCCGGTTCGTCCTTGTCGGAAGACTTTCCTGACACAGGGATACAACAAAAAACGGCGACATGACCGCAGCAAAAAATTGCTACCGCAGGGAGTCCCCCATCGAGGGGTTAGCGCACCAACCTCTCGATGAGTATAAGAAGCAAGCCTGCCGTTCGGAATCGGCAATAAATTGTAGGTCCCGGTCTAATTAGCCCTCGTGTGCAGAAAAATGACCGTGGTGCGACAAAAATGATCAAATGATTTGGTTACCGTGGTTCCCAATAATGCGTTTCACACGTGTATAAGCCTTTACAATGGTTTGTCACATCTTTAATGTTGCCATTATAACAGTTTCTCCTTTATAATGGTTTGTCACTTGTCCAATCCTCCCAGTAATTGAAGAAAACCCGGGAAGCGCCGGTTATTTTTGCTAGCCTATATACAGGGTGTCCTGTAAGTGTTAATGCTGCGTTTATCTCATCAATTGCCCATCGTAGAGGTAGTTTCAATTTAAAAAAATGCTTAAAGGGCGTTTGAATAATATTCGTTGCACAAGCTGGACGTATGACGTCACTAACAACAGAGAGCAACAACTACGACGACAAAACCGAGAATAAAAATGTTTAACGCCAGCTGATGAACTCAATGCTTGTTTTATATCATCAACACTCTGGCACGAAGTTAAAAAATTATCATTATCCACCAACATGCGAGTTCAACTGCAAAATGACTCAGCACTCACTGCTATCATTTTCACGTCAGTTGATCAAACTTGGCAATGGAAGAATTCCCGTAGACCCAAGCACCGGACTGATTACGTTCCCAAATGGATTTCACCAGTTGTTATGTAAACTCAGTTCAAGAACTTGCAGACAAACTCTTCCCAAACATTCAACAAAATCACCCAAACCATGAGTGGCTTTGTGAGAGAGCGATTCTGGCACGGAAAAATGACAGTGTGAACAAGATCAATGAAAAAATCCTAAAAATTATTCCAGGATGTTACAAATCGGTTGACACAGCTCAGATAGTTCTGTATCCTGCAGAATTTCTGAATTCGTTGGATATTCCAGGTGTGTATGCCACCACACAACTCGACCCTCAAAGTCGGAGCACCTATAATGCTTTGAAGAAATTTGGAGACACCGAGACACACTCTGCAATGGCACCATACTCTGCGTGAAGAAAATGCAGAAGTACACCATTGAAGCAATGGATGTGCTAAAGGAGAAGACGCGTCTTCATTCCACGTATCCCAATCATCACTGAAGAAATGCCATTCACTTTCAAGCGATTACAGTTCCCGATTCGTTCAGCTTTTGCCATGACAATCAACAGAGCGCAAGGCCAGTCGTTAGCAGTGGCAGGTATCAACCTTACTTGAGCCCTGTTTTTCACACGGACAGCTTTACGTCGCCTGTTCCCGTGTTGGTAATCCCAAAAATTTGTACATCTACACACCAGATGGAAAAACAAAAAATATTGTGTATCCACAAGCAATTGCCTGAAGTTTTTTTTATTAAAATATCTATCTATATATATAAAATTGATTTTCTGTGTGTGTGTCTGTGTGTGTGTGTGTGTGTGTGTATGTTCTCTATACAAATCTACAATTTTAGATCGATCGTCGCCAAATTTTGCATATATACCAAATGGGACCCGACTTGAACGATAGGCTACTTTAAAATTTCGTCAAACCAGGGCAAATGCCCCAAATGGGCAAAAAACTGTCCGGCAACAATGGTTTTTGGGCCTCAACAATCACTTTCCGAACGTTTACTTTGGTTACCGTGGTTCCCTAGCGATGAGCTTCAGACGTGTTTATGTCTTTACAATGGTTTGTCACTTCTTTAATGCTGCCAGTTATGTATAATAGTTTACGCCTTTATAATGGTTTGCCGCATTTTCAATACTCCCAGTAATGAGGCTTTTTGAATGACGTCATAATCATCATCAGCATCGCTTTGAGGGTCAGGAAAAGGGTGATCCTCATAGAAATCACTATTAAAATTGCCGATTTAACTGCATAAATACGGAAATTTAGTGGGGGGGGGGGGGGGGGGGGTTCCTGCCACATCAATAATTTTAAAAATTAAATTGAATTCTCGATTTTTGAAATATGGAATTCACTTGGAGATACGAAGCCCAGAAAATTAAAAATATGAATAATTTGCCGGATCTACTTTTGAGTTTGATATCCATGTAATAACATTGATTTCAACTTTTTATTTATATCTTCTCAAGCATGAAAATTAAGTTCTCCGTATTGTCTTTTGATATTTATCGCTTTGAGGGTCAGGAAAAGGGTGATCCTCATAGAAATCACTATTAAAATTGCCGATTTAACTGCATAAATACGGAAATTTAGTGGGGGGGGGGGGGGTTCCTGCCACATCAATAATTTTAAAAATTAAATTGAATTCTCGATTTTTGAAATATGGAATTCACTTGGAGATACGAAGCCCAGAAAATTAAAAATATGAATAATTTGCCGGATCTACTTTTGAGTTTGATATCCATGTAATAACATTGATTTCAACTTTTTATTTATATCTTCTCAAGCATCAAAATTAAGTTCTCCGTATTGTCTTTTGATATTTATTTGCATAAATTCATATAGTTTAGGATGTTTTTAAAATTAGTTATGGGCCCCGTAAAGTGCATCGAAAAAATTCCACAGCTTTAATTAAGCATTTTTGGAAGCTCAAACAGGCAGAAATAGGTAACTTGAAGTTCAGGGGGGAGGGAATCGAAATACCTAACACCCATAAAAAAAAGGGGGGGGGGAACTATTCATTTCTACGTTTCTTTAAATTTAGATTTATTTCTTTGATGAGTCGCGCAGGACGTCGCCATATTGGTTAACTTAGACACGGTTTGCATGTCCCTCAAAGAAAGAGGGAGATATCACGTGTTTCTAACAGCCTCATTGAAGAAAACCCGGGCAGCGCCGGGTATTATAGCTAGTATATATATATAATTGATTTTCTGTGTGTATGTCTGTCTGTGTGTGTGTATGTTCTTATGTTCTCTATACAAATCTACAATTATAGATCGATCGTCACCAAATTTTGCATATATACCAAATGGGACCAGACTTGAACGATAGGCTACTTTAAAATTTCGTCAGAGCAGGGCAAATGCTCCAAATGGGCAAAAAACTGTCGGACAACAATGATTTTTGGGCCTCAACAATCACTTTCCAAACGTTTATTTTGGTTACCGTGGTTCCCTAGCAATGCGTTTAAGACGTAGTATATGCCTTTACAATGGTTTGTCCCTTCTCTAATCCTGTTAGCATATGTATATGTATAACAGTTCATGCCTTTATAATGGTTGGCCACATTTTCAATACTCCCAGTAATGAGGCTTTTTGAATAGACGTCATAATCATCATCAGCATCGCTTTGAGGGTCAGGAAAAGGGTGATCGACATAGAAATCAGTGCTAAAATTGCCGATTTTAATGAAGAAATGCGGAAATTTGGTGGGTTTTCTGTCACATCAATAATTTAAAAAATTTTATTGAATTCTAGATTTTTGAAATATTGAGTTCGCTTAGAGATATACAAGGAGGAGGTTAAATATGAAGTAATTATCCGGATCTATATATATATATACTTTTGAGTTGAATATCCATACAATAACATTGATTTCAACTTTTTATTTATATCCTCTCAAGCATGAAAATTAATGTCTCCGTATTGTCTTTTGATATCCAACTGCATAAATTGATATAGTTTAGGTTGTTTTAAAATCAATTATGGGTCCGTAAAGTACATCGAAGAAATTCCACAGCTTTAATTAAGCATTTTTGGAAGCAGAAATAGGTAACTTGAAGTTCGGGGGGGGGGATCGAAATTCCTAGCGCCCCTTAAAAAAGGAAAAAAATATATATTCGTTTCTATGTTTCTTTAAATCCAGATTTGTTTATTTCATGAAGTCGCGCAAGAAGTCGTCATATTGGTTAACTTAGACACGGTTTGCATGTCCTTCAAAGAAAGAGGGAGATATCACGTGATCCAAAATGCCTCATTGAAGAAAACCCTGGCAGCGCCGGGTATTATAGCTAGTGTAAAAATAAAAATAATTTTTTCTTACTAGATGCAGAAATTTTTTGATTAAGAAATAATTAATAAGCCATGCATATATACATTTTTGGGGGGAGGGGGGCAACGTGGCCGGGTATCAGCTAGTTTGTAATAAACAAGAAACGCTATAGATTTGGGTTTCAATTATTTATAATACAAATACAAATACAAATACAACGCCACAACAGACAAAATGCCCAACGAGGTGGCTGATAAAAAGATGCCCATAGAAATATGGATGTCATATATTTCAAGATATGAACACAAATCTTCTAACCCTTTAAGCGGTTTTTAAAATTTTCCTGATCCGCATTATAACTGCCGCATTTGAAATTGCGAAACCTTCCCAAATTGCCTAATGTCTGTTATGCGAGCATAATGTCACTCTCCGCTATCCATACAAAGATTTTTAACAGCTTGCTGATGCGAAGATATATGTACACTGGTGTAAGAAATTAAGAGAATTTGCAGACTTGGTCGATTATCTCTACAACTACTGTACCGATTTTAATGAAATTTGATGATGGACGTGAAGATGGTGAATGCTTGGATTTTTCAGGTTTCGTGTTGAAGGTCTACCTGCTCTCTACGGAGAGACTTTTTTACTTGTGTTCAACAACAACTCCAAAATCAGCCGGGACCAAGAAAAAGGTTTTTATACTGGGACGTCTGGTCACCCTAGTCTGAATCGATGATAAAAAAATGACGAATACGCGAGCCACCATAACTTACTCTTTAAAGTAGGCACTGAACATTTCAACGAAAATACTAAGCTCAAAGATGGATGAAATTGAGTTAAGAGAACGGGTGAATTGAAAGAGAGAGAATTCAACTGATTTTTGTGGGAATCGAACCCACTTCCTCTCACTTGCCGGATACATCGCCGGGATGAATATGTGGGTTCGATTCCCCGCAAGGGCAGTTGAATTTTCTCTCTTCCCTAAATGTATCTTGGCATCACACAGCTGTTAAAAACCTTCGTAATGTCTATCAGTCATGAATTTCGATTCGAGCATAATTTTCGCAAATATTTTTAGATGAACTATGGGAGTAAAAAAAAAGGGGGGGGGGGGTGAAACATAATCTAATCGCGGATAGGTTTGGTGTTGAATCTATGGGTCAGGCGGGGGGGGGGGGATGTCAAGAGAGTTGCAAACGTCTTATATTGCTGCACAGTGTAAAAAATTGGTGCAGTGAATAAAAAAAATAGGAAATCACAGCATATTACGTGAACCAAATGTGAGGCAAATAGCATCGTGTTAGCTTGGTGCCTTAGTAAATTATGAAGCACTCGCGGAGGGCGTTTGGAGGAATATGAAAGGCTAAAAAATTATCGGTTCTCATGGGTGTCCTAAACAATCGACTGCAATGTACCAAGAGTTTCGCGCGAAGGGAAAGGAGTACCGCCCCTCTTTCAGAGGTCTCGCGTGTCCGAGGACCATCCTCCCTGCGAGACCGGGTGTCCCTTTCTTACCAATGTAGTAACATAACGAGATTTTTTGCCGCAGGCAAAGTTTGCCTGTTGAAAATGGATTGCATGGCGGGACATGCATCGGGCCTCTTCATAAAACAAGAAAAGCCAAGGGTATTCAACGTCCCGCCTTTTTTCACGCTTCGCTTCAGACAATGGGCGTCCTCCACACACTCAATAACCACTACTCTTTTTTTCCATATTTTTGAGCTGCCGACAAGGAGGCGGAACAAAATCTTGTGAAAATTCGCAATCACCCCCCCCCCCCCCTCCATTCTGTGTAGAACCTCCCTTTCCTCACATACGCATGATTCTAGACAGTTTCAATAAATCATCGCAATCATTTTCTAAGACTTGCAAATTCGGGCTGTCGGAATTTAATAAAGCATTCAAGTTCCGCGGAAAAAAATCGAATTCCCGTAACGTCATCAGCATAATATAATCATTGTAGAAAAATAACTGAGCCTGAATAATTTATGCCGAAGTAATTGATTGATGCTAGAATAATAATAAAGGGGAGAAATGAAAGACGAATCGTAAAGTCAACTTTAGAATTGTTAACCCATTAACGCCGGTTGGTAAGAAAATTTGCCATTCTAAATTTTAGGTTTTTTCTTTGCCAATAAATGGTGGAAGTGGTTCCACTCATTAGTTTTTGTTTAAAAAAAAATCAAAGTCGTCGTTAATGGGTTAAAAACGGGTCGGAAACATCGTGTCCAGAGATTCAAACGCCATTTTGCTTTTTATTAAATGTATGTAATAAATTCGGGTCCGAAAGGAATAAAAAGGAAGAGTGAAACGTTCGATCAAGATTTAAATCTTGAACGATTCGTCTATTTAAGAAGAGTTTTGTCTGACAGCGTAGTTGTGTAACTTTTTTCATAATGTTTCACGTCATATCCGATGGCTATCTTTCTCACGGGAGCTCCGCTTGGCAAATTATTCTCCTTTCCTATGGATGTATATTTTGAAAGCTTAGATCCATAGTCTTTATTTTTCTTTCAGCTGAAAGGTTAAAAAGAAATTCAGCTCGCAGGAAAGAAGAAAAATGCATTTTAATATTATTTGTAGTTGCTTCGCGTGTGTGTATGTGTGTGTGCGCGTCAGCTGCTCTATTTTCACCATTTCTGCCTCATTTCTTTCCGCTAAGTCAATCACTCTTTTCCTCGAGGTGCGTCGGTTTTAATACAGCCGACCGGATAAACCGTAGAGTGTTATTCAATGTCTCGTATTAGACACTGCCGAGTATAAGAAGATGTGTCAACACGCGAAGCTACTAGGTGGGCCAAAGGCGAATAGCAAACACTCGACTGGAGAGACGCTCTTGGTATGCCACTTCTCCAGAAGAAAAAAATAATAATAATTGCACAGAGGACTGGGATGGGGATTATGATTACGCTATAGCCGTGCAGTCGGCGATAACACCTTCTACTCTGTTGCGGGAAACAAAATCTGCTCATGCCAAAGTTGCGGATCCAGGGCGAATTAGTGGGGCGTACGGTGAATATACGTCCCGTATTTTACGAAACAGGACAATTATTTTCCACTGTCTTTCTGGCTCTTGTGGGAGAAGCCGATTGCTCCCCTTGTTCTCATTCTGAATCTGCGCCTGTCACGCCAGCAGGAAATCAATCGAATAGATAGAAATTATGTATAATATTGCAAGTTTTACTCTTAAGATCTTATAACGCATCGACTCTAATTACATCCATCTCCTAATTACTGGAAGAAACTCATAAGTGTAAAATTATTGAAAATATTCGGGGGGAGGGGGGGGAGAGATACCCCGAACATATTTCTTTGATTCAGTCATGTGCAAACTTTTCCGCAAATTACAACAGTGAATCGGTTTTCATTAAAGGATCTGTCGGACCCATAGCTATGGGAATCAAATTTAATTTTAATTGTTTGAGCATGGCTCAGTAGAATATAATAAATACATAATATAATGTGCAACAATACGTTCATATTGAAAGAGTGAATCATCATGAGTGGTAATTGAGTATATT
This sequence comes from Pholcus phalangioides, assembly GCF_987345545.1. Lineage (NCBI taxonomy): Eukaryota > Metazoa > Arthropoda > Arachnida > Araneae > Pholcidae > Pholcus > Pholcus phalangioides. The sequence continues at coordinate 10,416,409 of NW_028301615.1, read as the reverse complement.
TGGGGGGGGGGTGATTCTCAACCAGTGCATCAAGGCAACTTTAGACTGCTACTACTAAACCACACATGAACATCGTCCATATTCCTCTTCGGAACTTCTTACGAATTGGTACATGTTGGAATGTGAGTGTACGTGTTGTGAATTACAACATTCACATTTACGTCAATTTAGGCTCGGTGCGCATGGGTTTATCAAGACAAGACAACTTTAGGCACGTAAATTCACTGTTCGCTTTGATTTTTCTATGTTCTACGGTGCAAGGTAATCCGATTAACAATTGAGTAAAATTGTAATTGTAATTGAAATTCTAATTGGGCGTATCTAAATGAAAAGGACGTGTGAACTATTCATATTAGTGATTTTTAGGCACCGCCCATACTGGGACGAAGAGCGGTACAAGAATAGCGACGAGGAAGAAAAAATTTACATGGGGGTGGAGGAAGAGATGCACGTACATAGTAAAGGAGGAGGATAGAGAAAATGGCCGGAGTTCTGCAATGGGTGTGATGATAATGATGATTTTCACTCCGCACACACACAGAAGCTCTTTTTTTTCCTTTTTCTAAAGACGAAGAGAAAAAAGGGGAGAAAACGGACCGATTAGCGCATGTAACGAAAATCAGCAGATCGAGGTGAAAAAAAAAACTTGTTTGTGAAAGTCGCGCACCCTCGTTGAGTGGCCTCTTTCTCTCTTTTGTCCAGTTCCTCGAGTATGTGCGGTGTAGAACAAAACACACACACAACTGTGTTCGTCCTTAATCTCTATTATACACCCCCCCCCCCCCCATACCTCTTGGTCGCCCCACAATGTGCGTTGCCTAAGGCCACTCATTTTAGCTTAGGCAGCACTCTTAGACGACAGCCGTGTCCAGTCCAGTTCTGGTGACAGATCCGCAAGTTGCATTTCGGGGGGGGGGGATTTGGGGGACATTTCCGCACAATCAAGCCCCTTCTTAAATTTACTCTTTTTTCCCTTTCGACTCCTACTTTTTTTATATTCTTCCTGAAGTGTATAGGAGTTGTAAAGGGACTGCATCCACATCACATCGTTAAAGTTGAACTAGGTTTTGTTTTTATCCCAAGAGAATATTTCACTCCCCTCCCCAAAAAAACTTTCTTTTTTTACCGGTAATTGTTACGGGAAAGGTGGTAAATTGGTAATTATGCATAATCACCGAATTTTTCATTTTTACCGTAATCTGTGTATTAAATATGTTACGTTGCTACATGTGTGTGTGCTAAATATTATGCTGTGTTTGATCTCTAGCCCACGCGATGCCTTAGTCCTTGCAGGAGAGAGAGAGAGAGATCACATGAAAAAAAAGTTTCCAAAAATAGCTTGTCGTCGTCCAACTAGACATCAGTCATGGTGAGTGCACATTTTAGCACATCAGATTGAATTCATAAAATAAATCAATAATTTACCGATTTGTAATCTGAATATTTATGCTAATAAGTAGCCATCATTGTATACAAAATATTTAAAAAAAAAATTTTTCCCTTCAAATGAACAGTTTTGTCACTCCGCTTATGATTTCCTCTGAGATAAATCGTTTGAAGGTGTACGTCCTAAAATTTATCACACTTATCGATTTAGCGTGTAACATGAATTTGAATCGTCGACATAAATATTATAATTGAAAATAGTGTCAAACGCAAAACCTCTCAAAATCACATTTCTATAATGCAGGGAGGGGATCAGAGCTCCAAGAGTAAGAAATAAGGGTTAAATGATAACCGGAAATTTGCCTGCAAAATATTTCGTTTATTAATTTGCTGCTGTAATGAAGAATCATAAAGAATACTTCGGCTGAAGAAAAGAGAAAAATTGTTAATAAAATATATTTAACAATAAAGTATCGCAATCGTTTTTTTAATGAATAATTTTTTATTTCCCGGTTATACATGTTCAAACACATACTAAAATCCTGTTGCAAAGCTTATTCTCATTTTACAATATAAACTAAAGATTCCGAAAATGTTTTAATATCTTTCGTGCTCTCATAATTAAGCAGAATGTTTGAAATGTGCACTCTGAATGCACCTCTACTCGACTCATGAGGAAGTCACTGCATTTAGATTTAATCATTCAATGTCTAATTTAATCATTGCACAGGTCGCACAAAATCACATCTCATGTCAGTTGTCGGCCACCCCTGCTGTACAATATGCGCGAGTATATAGGAGGTTTACGCGAGTATATACGTATCCATTTCGAGGTTTCGTAGTTCACTTTAATACGAATGCAGGTATCGTTGAAAAGAATTTCCGAGTTAATGATTCCGTTTATGTTATAATAACATTGATTTTTGGTTATTTGCAGATTATATTTCCGAGTGATGAAGAAGCAAATTCGGGACCAGGAAGAAAATTGAGCTCCGAAGAAGAAAATAGAATAAGCAATTCGGAGCGAGAATGAGATACGAATAAAGAAAAGAAAGAGATGTGTGCGGATTCCTCAAACCAAACACAGAATAATGTTGGGAGAACCTAATGGTCAGCAAACACTACCTACGCACTGTACTAGTAGCTTCACCTTCTAGCAGTGACTTCTCTCGAGATCAATGTTAGAGTAAGTCTAGCGAAGGCAAAAACAAAACAAATACGGAAAATGGAAAAGGGGAAAAAAACCATAAAGAAAGAAAGAAAGAACAAACATTTGCTTCTGGCCCGAGTCTTTGGAGGTCTCATATTTCTACTCCTGCTTCAAGTTATATTAAAATTAATTCTTCTTCGTGGCTTGGCTTTTTCTCCGAGCGGTAAGTGTACTTGTGCAAAAACAGTGCACGCCGCTTAATGCGATCACATCGGGATTCTGATAACAATAACCTATTGATATCCGAAAAAAATCCCGGTTGTTTTAGTACAATGAGCATAGGTTAGGTTGAGTGGGACGCATGGAAACGGGGTGACACCGTTTTTGTTTCAAACATAACAGATTTCAAAATGATAAATTATGCATTTTTCTTTCAATTGTTTTTTAAGACTTTTTCCTTTGCCTTTAAGCTAAAATCATTTTTTTTATTCAGAAAATGTGAGGAGTTAGAATGGAACTGTGCAATGTGCATTATACGAGTTGCATTACTTTTCGTAATGTACGGTACATTTCCATGGATTTTCTTGTGAAAAATTTCCGGCCGAGGAACTACGAATGTGTTCAGTTGAAGGAAACTGACCATGAACTGAAGAGTGGGACTTTTTATTTAACTTTATACACGCCTTCACTACAGGAAAAAAATTGCAAAAGAAGCGCTACACGCACATGGATAATATCGGCTATAACGGCCCGAGTGACATTATGAAGCTGCGTACGGAAATTTTTGTCAATAAGAAAGCCTTGTGACCTCCTACATTGTCTTGCACGCTGATAACGATAACTTATAGGGAAAATTGAGTCTGGTTCAACCTTAGCTTGAAACTGAGCAAAAAGAAAAGAATTTCGACAAAAAAAAAATTGATAACGTATACCGAAGTACTGATAATTATAAACAATTTTTTTCCCCCCCATCTTATGATATCCGTCCCACACTTAGAGAAAGTGATAACAATACCCGAATACATTATTCATGATTCTAATAAGCGGTGTCTACTGTTCATACATCCCGAAGATTTTAGAGTACCCTTATGCAGTCAAACTCAGTTATAATAGTATTTTTGGGACTTGAAAATTGTACCCTTTTAACCAAAGTTGAGACGTTTAAAATACTGATATCTTAGATTTTATCTGTATCTTTTGGAGAAACGCCATAAATGTGAAAGTACAAATGCTGGAAAATGTATCGTTAATATTCGAGGTCGCTGGATTTTGTTAGAATCGGGGCTCTTCGACATTGTTATCAATGGAAATAGATCTGAACCTCCACTTATTGGCTTTACATCCGAGGCCGTTTGTAATCGGATTTGACTAGAGTTTCTTCCGTCGCACCAGGAGCTAATAGACTTACACCGGGAGGTATAATTTACTATTACAATAAGATTTTATTCGGGAGGAGCCTTTATATTTATTTGCCATTATTATTCTTGCATGAATGTTAATGCGGTCACAGCTAAATTAAAAAAAAGTTTCATGGTCTGCCAGCGGGAACGTTTCTTTTTTTTCTCTCTCTTTTTTCACACTTCCGAAAGCCTTCAATGGAATTTTCGAGGTTAACTCAAATTGAGGTCGTGAGAGAGAATTGCGGATGAACCTTACCTAACTTGTTCTCGTATTCATTTAATATTCAACGTTGAATGGAATTATACAATCAACCTTTACAAAAATGTATATTCCGTGCCGTCCATTGTCGATGAATTTATTGGGGGGGGGGGGAAAGAAACAGGCTTTGCCGAAAAACGTGAGCCATTGACGTCATTAACGAGATGCGAAAATCAAGTGGTCAATGAAATTGCCATGAATCGAATTTTTTACAAGAACAAATATCGATGAAATTACGTGAGAGAGAGAGAGAGAGAGAGAGAGAGAGAGAGAAATATGAGCTCTCTCTTTTCTTCTTTTCCGACATACTGAAATAACAGAATTTAGAAAGAAATAAGAAATATCTACATCTACGGTAACTCTGCAACTGACAGCTTTCATCAATCGTTTGAACATTGTTCCGCAGCGTAACGCACGTATAGAGAGGGCGAGACATGTACACTTGTTATATGTATAGATGCGTATACTATTTATCACATTTTTCTTTCGATATATCTTTCGTTTGCATCGCGCATGAGAGACTCAAAAACAAACACGTAATGAACAACGAAATAAAATATATATTTGCACGAAATTTATTATTTATATGCTGTATACACAAGAATTTTTGTGGGACAATCGGAACAAAAATGCCAATCTATTAATACGCGTGTTTGTGCAAAGTGTAGAGGGAGGGTAGATGTAGAGGAGTGAAGGAATTTAAAAGGTCTCTCTGGAAGGGATTTTATATCGGCTATCCACCCACCCCTAATCCGTTACAGTGAAACCTCGCTACAACAACGATGTAACGATGTAAATGCCACTACAATTATTTTTTTTTTCAAATCTTGTTAGGAATCACCTATAGACCAATATGTAAAAACTCCTATCGATACAATGGTACCCTTTACTATGATAAATCCCGATTTAACGATATTTTTTAGGAGATTTTGAGTTAACTGCTCTTGAACGATATTATTTTTCATATTTCACTCGCAATCACCTTCAATGAAGGTGGTGAAGCATTTTTTTTTTGAAAACGTTAAATCGGAAAAATAAAAATTGTGCATATTGTCAACGAAAACCAGATATTTTCAGAACATTTTTGCCGAGGTGAATTCGGAAAGAAAAGCCATCTGGTCTCCACCGGGATTTGAACCAAGGCCCTCTTACATTCCAAGCAAGCATGCTAACATCTATACCACTGGAATATCCCTGATATATTGGACAGAGAAAAAGCCGTCTCTATCTCTATATGTCTCACCTTCAATATATTTTAATATCCTCACCAGTTTTTGTACGTTTGTAGGTATCTAATAACATAAGTGTGTTTTGCACTACCTACCCTCCGAGTGTTAATAAAATTACCGCGAAGCTGCTTTTTGTGTCACAGAAAGGTTATACGTTAAAGCACTTTACATACAGTGTCAAGAAAACAATTACATTTTATTAATTAACTTAGCTATTAGAATTTATTGCTGCGAATAAGTAAATAAGGATGTATTTTATAGTGGTACTGACAAATAAGAGGAGATACCAACAACATAAATTTGGCAATGACTGATGATAATGCTACCTCTCGATATAACGATAACCCTTCTACAACGATATTTTTCCTGGTCCACAGAGTATCGTTGTAGCGAGGATTCACTGTAGTACGGTTCCCTCACACATCGCAAAGACGCGTACTGGGATTTTGTTCCGCTTCACTCTTTGTTCTTGAATCGATTATATTCGAAATGGCGTCTTTCAATGAACGAACATGATATGCAATCTGCGCATGTATTTCAACATTTATAAAAAAGGCCTCCCATCATCGTTTTTGGTTGTGATTGGAGCGACTTCACTTGCGTTTGAACAATTTTTCTGTCTGTAATTGTGTAGGCATCATATCGTGTTGCGTATATTGATACTTTCTACCGGAACACCTTACGCGGGCCGGAAGGAACCTCTTTGAGGTCCACATTCGGCCCGTGGGTCGGAGGTTGTGCACCCGGTTGTGGTGGAACCTCCGGTTATGAAGGAAAATAATTGTTTGTTTATTGTTATATAGTTGTGCGTGTTTGAAATGGAAATTATTGTTTATGTATATTATGTGAAAAGATTACGTATAAGAGAATCCCAGTCTGGGAGAAAGATTACTTGTGACGGGTTTGGTACAGGCATAGCGTTAAGTAAGTTATTGTAAATTTAACCTATCCGTTTTCCTTCCATGTGCGCGGATATTCCCTCTGGATAAAAAAAAAACGCACACACATATACAGTATATATGGTATATATGTTTTTTGTTTATTTTTTGCAATTTTTGTTGTGATCACTGGCATGAAGAGTCTGGGAAGAGAAGAGAGAGAGAGATCCTATAATGGATCTGATATTCATATCTTTGGGTTTGATCGCTCACGCACGCTGCTGCGTCTGTAGTGCGCACAAGAGGCCAATAAAATGTGACCCCCGGTTCGTTTCGCATCCGATAAGATATGAAAAGAGTCAGGTTAAAATCGTGAAGAGAACTTCCCCGAGCTCACGGACGGAGTTTCAAAAGTAACAGCAAGAACAAGAAGGAAGGGCTCTTTTCCTAGCTTCAACCAACGCGATGATGCTATCTATCTAACTATCTATCGGTCCAGAGGAGAATCTCCTTCCTCAGAGATATATCTGCTTCTTCTCAAGCACTCTCTTCGATTTTGATTTTTATATCGTTTTCGGCTTCTCTCTCTACTTCCTCTACTTAAGATCACTTGCGGGCAAGACGCCTATATATAATTTTCTTTTTTTTGTTTTCAATAAACTGCATATACCGTATTCCTACATAACCTTTTCATCAATTTGACGCTACAAGAAACAAAAGAATTCTCCCGCTTACTTTACAACAGAAAAAGCTCTGAGATATACCACAAATGCGAATTTTTCTTCCCTTAAGAAGTTACGGATATAACAAGAAACGGCTAAATGTTTCGCTCGGATAACGGGAATCTCGTTATCTCAATTGACCGGGCTGCTCTGAACAATAATAAAATTCACCGAATGAATCGAGTTACCCACGGGAGGACGGAGTAAGAACGGTGAGAAAACTATAATCGTTACGGTTTCCGATTGATTTACTCGAAATCAATCGACTCTGACGGCGTTGAAAGTGAATTGGACGTACAGAGTGGGTCCAAAATCAATGACACATTCCAAAAATTAAAGGCAACCAATTTTGGAGTATGAGAGTGTGGTTTGCAATAAAATACTCGTCATGGTCAAGAATATTTTAGAGAGAGAGCTTTACTCATGTTATCAACAGCAGCAAAAGTTTTGACAATTACAGCTTATATCAAAGTCACAAACCTTTTTTTTAATTTGCCACAATCATATTTCGATGCGTGCATTCTTTATATTGCGGTAGTTCCGATTACTTATAGGAGTGCAGTCTTCAGATGCTAACCCTAACAGCGACAATGATGAAATATTATCTACCTCCTAACTCGATGCCTTGTATTTCGACAGCTTCGAGATACCTCGCTTCCTAAAAAACATCTTATTTTGGCAATGCCGAGTTGCAAGTTTTCTTTTCCTGCAAACATGTTTATCCACCCCCGGCCCGCAACCTGTCAGATTAACTGCCAGTGGGCGGAGTCACCTTTTATGCAAAGTTTGATGACAGAAGGAGAGAGAGACGGGCTTTTTTTTTCTTTCCCTTCGGGGTGGTATAGGAATATCCGTACAGTATAAATAATAGAAAAGGCCAGAGTATTTCTCTTTCTCAGTCTTAATACTATTTAATACTACACTCATGTCCATAAATTAAGGATAATTCAGAATCGCACGGAAATCGAAATCTAAAGTAAAAATTTCACCTGTAGAATTATTACACACATCTGCAAGAATGATATGCAAATTTCAGGAAGCCACCAGATGATGCCGATAGTACGTCACAATGACGAGAGTGTAAGAGGGGGGTATATAAGGAATGGTGGCAAAGAAGTGAAATTGTTCACAAGAGTTCTGTAAGGCGCTCAGTGCCATAAGCGAATAGTTATGACACACAGGACGCATGTGGATGATTTTTTTACGTGGTAGAATTATGGGCAGCCTTGAATGTGGGCGTACTCAGATGGAAGTATCCGAGGAAGTTGGAATTGCGCAAAGTGTCATCTCTAGGCTTTGGCAACGATTCCAAGATAACGGAAATGTCAGTAGACGTTACAGTACAGGTCGCCCCCGAGTTACAACGCCGAATGAAGACCGGTATTTGGCAGTAACTACCAAAAGAAGCAGACGAAGCACAGCATCCGACCTGTCTCGTCAGCTATCTGCAGCTACGGGTACCACAGTTTCAAGGCAAACCGTGTACAGACGTTTGGGAGATATTGGTCTATATGCTCGCAGGTATGTCAGATGCGTTCCACTCACGGCAACTCACTGTCGGCAGCGATTAGCCTGGAGTGTAGAACATGCAATGTGGACATCGTCCCAGTGGGCTTGTGTGATGTTTTCCGACGAGTCCAGGTTTAGCTTGCAGTCTGATTCACGTCGGACTTACATATGTAGAACGCCAGGTCCCGTTACCACCAAGACAACATCATTAATGACCCATACTGCCATAAACGTTGTTCACTTTCAGCCATGACCATCTCTTTTTCGCAGCACACGAGCCGATAGCTCACGCGTATCAGTTGTCGAAAAAGTTCCATTTTGATCAGAGACTCGTTCACTTTGGGAATCGCTTCATTTGAACGAAGTATTTTATTCATTAAACTCCCCCCAAAAAAAATCTCGGACACAAAAATAGAATTGTCTTAGTCTGTATCTCGCGAATAAAATAAATCTAAGCAATTATCGAAGTGGGTGAATAAATTTTCTTTGCACTTTGTAACCGTGATCATTTAATTTGCATTCAGAATAATCAATTTGAATGCTTGAAGGAATCGAAATGCATCAGACAGAATTTTGTGATCATTCGGTGATCATTTGGAACTTTGATTATATGAAGATAATGATGTTACAGATAATTTTTTTTCCTCCGTGGAATGGAATTTTTCCGTGGGGTGGAATTATACTGCGTTCCAGAACAGATCTGCATGTTCAAACCGGAACCATGAAAGCCAAAATTTATCGGGACATCATTCTGGAACAACATGTACGTTTGTTTAGGGGTGCCATGGGCGCAGAATTTGTGTTTATGGATGACAACGCCCGTCCTCACCGAGCAAACATCGTAAACGAATGCCTTGAATCTGAGGATACAACCCGTATGGAATGGCCAGCATTCCCACCTGACTTGAATCCGACAGAGCATGTGTCAACCCCCTCCTACATGTGTACCGGAACTTCGGAGAGCATTGCTTGCTGAGTGGAGTGATCTTCCCCAACAAGATCAGATCGATAATTTGATACTCAGCATGCCTGGGCGTTGTACAGACTGTATTTCATCGCATGGGAGACATACAATGTATCAACCATCATACCAACCATGTAATAGTAAGTTTTTGTAAAGGAGATATTTTTTGAAATTGCTCCAGGGAGCAAAAATCGTAGTTTTTATGAATGGTATCATACATACACCATCGTTTTTGTTCTTTATCTTTTGTTTAATAAATGGGATTTATGATTAAGTAACGTTTGTTTTGTTTCTGAACCTTTATTTGCCGGAGCTGGCATTATCCTTAATTTATGGACATGAGTGCATTTAGCATTATAATTGTGTTCGTATAAAATTATGTTTACGGTCGACTGTACATGCCTCGGACTGTACTTAATGACTAATACTGTATTATAGACAGAATCCCGTGACATATTCTAAATTGAAATAAAATTGGAATATTGAAATGTAAAAGAATTTATTTTGAGAAATAATGAAAATCGAAAATAAGAAAAATAATTGACGGAAATAACTTCTCAGCACCCATAAAAATTCAGAATTTATGAAAGAAATAATTCCAGAATTAGTTTTATCTCGATGAAAATGCAGAATCCCAAAAATCATCATCTAAATCAAAATGAATTCCGGAATTATTTCTTTCTGGATAAAAATGCAAATTTTTTGAGAATCGATGAAAATACAGAATTTATGAAAGAAGTTACAGTAAATTCGGGTGCCCAAAACGCGGGGCCCGATGCGAGCGCACCAGTCGCATGTTCCTAATGGGCGGCTCGGCGAACATGTTACAACTAAAATGATTACTTTGATCATCGAATCAGATGCATGAATTATGATCAAAGTTTATACTGGCTACTTTTTAACCAGGTATCGGTCAACTTCGATTCGGTTGCGCAGTACAGTTTTCCTTATTTATTGATATTGTCCCGATCACCTATGGCTTTTGGATTCGATTCCTTCAACCGAGATCCTCAAATAAACTTATATTAAAAGATGTAAAAAGAAATTTAATCCGATTACCGCAAACTTTTCATGAACGACGTGTGTTATCTCTGCTCGCTAGAAAGCTCCTCTGGCAAAAGACCGCAGATTTTAGCTGCACTTCCTCGCGCTTATCTGCCAATGAAATTATGTTGGCCCCATGCGTCACATTTTATGGTAAAACATAAGCGAGAGTCCACTGGCACGAATTCCGGAAATGGTAGGATTCATCTTTCTCTGTTAGAGCCGTTGTTTCCAAATACAGCGGTACTATCTAAATTACCATTTAACTTGAGATGGGAAGCATTTGCTGTTAAATGCAGCTTCTTGGTATCCCCAACGATATTTAATCGTACTGCCTCCGTCGGATTGCTTTTAGGCCGCTTTCGAACTACACTGCTCAAAACCATTAGGGGAGCACATGGTTTTAACAAAATTAAGCAAAGATTTATACCGATAAGTAACATAAAATGAATCATCCATAATTTAAAGCCTAGCAGGAAACGGAAGAAGAAAACTTCATATGCAAATCAAAGTTCATGACGTCAAAAACCAGAAAAAGGAGATAAGGGCAGAAATCGGGATGTTGCAGAAACGTCTGTTTTACTGCCGTAACTGTGAAATTCGATTGCGCAGTATTTTTTTTTGAGACAAGGTGACTTGAGGATGTCTCAACAACGTGATTTACCGGAATCCATGGCATGGCGTGTTATAGGCAGACTGGAATCCGGGCAAACACAACGTAGTGTCGCGGACGCTGTTGGAGTCGCCAGAAGTGTTGTTGCAAGGCTGTGGAATCGATTCCAAGAAACAGGAAATGTTTGACGTCGACCAGGGCAAGGTCGGCCACGCGCCACTACAGCAACTGATGACCGGTATGTACGGTTAACAGCCCGTCGAAGCAGAACCGAGAATGCTACGCAGCTGCAGAGACGGTTGCTCTTGGCAACAGGACGAAGGGTGTTCAGCCAAACAGTACGTAATCGGCTTCATGAGGGAGGGCTCTATGCACGTAGGCCAATGGTCTGCATTCCTTTGACCCCACGCCACCGTGCGGCCCGAAGAAGATGGGCTGCTGAACATCGAGATTGGGAGCAACATGATTGGAGCCAAGTGCTCTTTACAGACGAGTCCCGATTCAGTCTGGAGTGTGACACCCGACGTGTTCTGGTATGGAGGGACAGGGACACTCGAAATAACCCCGCATTCGTTCGTGAAAGGTCACAATACAGACGAGCTGGTTGGATGGTATGGGGTGGAATCAGCATAGGCGGACGTACGGACCTGCATATCATTCGGAATGGCACTATGACGGCCCGAAGGTATGCAGACGAGATACTGCGACCTCATGTCATCCCTTACGCTGGAGCCATTGGAGATTCCTTTGTTTTGCAGGATGATAATGCCCGACCGCATAGAGCTCGTCTGGTGGAGAACATGCTTGAAGCTGAAACAATACAGCGTATGGAATGGCCAGGGTGCTCTCCTGACCTGGAGGACGCATTGCTGCGCGACCAAGGCCGCCTGTTACTGTCCGAGACTTGTAGATTACACTTCTTGAGGAGTGGAACAGTATTCCCCAAAGTCTGATCGATAACCTCATCGCATCCATGGCAAACAGGTGTGCAGCAGTCTTAGCTGTTCGAGGAGATCACACACCCTATTAAAACTCACGCATCATGTCTAAACAGTACTTTTTTTTATCGTTTACATGTAACCAAATTGTTGCCCTAAATCATCTTTTCATGTTTTTTCCATATTTTCAAAGAATTAAAGCTTAATTCCAAATTTTTTTACGTCTTTTTTCTGTATTGCGCATTGATACGCGTGTACTATCCATTGTATGCCAATACGTGGCTGTCTCGCACGGTTTTCTTCACTTTTTTGCTTGCTCCCCTAATCGTTTTGAGCAGTGTATTTAACTCTCAAGAAATTAGAAGTTGCATCATCATCTCTCCTCTCGTCCAACGTCTTTTACTTCCATCCCAGATACATTCTCATTAATGACCCATACTGCCATAAACGTTGTTCACTTTCAGCCATGACCATCTCTTTTTCGCAGCACACGAGCCGATAGCTCACGCGTATCAGTTGTCGAAAAAGTTCCATTTTGATCAGAGACTCGTTCACTTTGGGAATCGCTTCATTTGAACGAAGTATTTTATTCATTAAACTCCCCCCCAAAAAAATCTCGGACACAAAAATAGAATTGTCTTAGTCTGTATCTCGCGAATAAAATAAATCTAAGCAATTATCGAAGTGGGTGAATAAATTTTCTTTGCACTTTGTAACCGTGATCATTTAATTTGCATTCAGAATAATCAATTTGAATGCTTGAAGGAATCGAAATGCATCAGACAGAATTTTGTGATCATTCGGTGATCATTTGGAACTTTGATTATATGAAGATAATGATGTTACAGATAATTTTTTTTCCTCCGTGGAATGGAATTTTTCCGTGGGGTGGAATTATACTGCGTTCCAGAACAGATCTGCATGTTCAAACCGGAACCATGAAAGCCAAAATTTATCGGGACATCATTCTGGAACAACATGTACGTTTGTTTAGGGGTGCCATGGGCGCAGAATTTGTGTTTATGGATGACAACGCCCGTCCTCACCGAGCAAACATCGTAAACGAATGCCTTGAATCTGAGGATATAACCCGTATGGAATGGCCAGCATTCCCACCTGACTTGAATCCGACAGAGCATGTGTCAACCCCCTCCTACATGTGTACCGGAACTTCGGAGAGCATTGCTTGCTGAGTGGAGTGATCTTCCCCAACAAGATCAGATCGATAATTTGATACTCAGCATGCCTGGGCGTTGTACAGACTGTATTTCATCGCATGGGAGACATACAATGCATTAACCATCATAACAACCATGTAATAGTAAGTTTTTGTAAAGGAGATATTTTTTAAAATTGCTCCAGGGAGCAAAAATCGTAGTTTTTATGAATGGTATCATACATACAACATCGCTTTTGTTCTTTATCTTTTGTTTAATAAATGGGATTTATGATTAAGTAACGTTTGTTTTGTTTCTGAACCTTTATTTGCCGGAGCTGGCATTATCCTCAATTTATGGACACGAGTGTATTTATGAGTTGGGAGATTTTTGCTTGCATAAAACTGGAAGGAAGTATTCTTCCCGCAAATACGTGGCATTTTGCAGCATTGATTTCCACTGTGGCAGTTATGATGCGGATCAGGGATAATTTAAAAACTGCTTGGTTGACGATGCAGCGTCATCCACGTATGAAATTTTGAACTATTTCTATCCTTCCAACATTATTTGAGAAATAAAAAACAAAATTCTTTGCTTTAAGTTTATTTTTAAGATATGATGAGAGAGAGAGAACTTAGAAAAAAAAAAAAAAAAAACTATAATTCGATCCGAAATCTATTTCTTTTATTCAGACGCATTAAAGTCCTTCGCGATACTTCAAAGATAACAACTCGGTAATATAGAGAGAGAGAGAGAGATACAAGCTTTCGAGTTTATCTAAAACTGTCATCAATATTTTTGTCCAAAACAAACCGTTAGTTATTTGCCATCGAGATGAAGAAAATAAATAAAACGCTTTCACTCTCTCACAAAACAATCAACAGCCATTTTCGCGTTATTTTCACTTTTGGCAATAAAAATGACTTTTACCGTTTCTGCAGCGTCATGTTCAGCATTTAGATTGAGAAACGGCATTCGTGGGATATTTTTTGCATGTCATCTGTTCGCTCTTAGCTTATCACAAACAACTTGTGTATGTGTGTTTAAGCAAAGAATTTGGTGAGGTAGGGTGTCTTACTGAAAAAATAATCGATACTTTAAAACTCGTCAAATACTCTACATTTCGATTTTAGTAACTACAACACTAAATCACACACACACACACAACTCGTGAACATTTCTGTAGGAACTTCAAATAGAGTATTAATACATACAGAGGGAATACTTGCGAATGCATGTACAGTCGGCTCCGCTTAATCGGTCAAAGGGTACCTCGCTTAAAATCCTCCGGCACCAGAAAATTTCTCCCGTAGAGAGAGAGACAATGTTAAAGTTTGTTTGTTTGTGTCTGTTTTAAATAATTATTTGTAGCGTTTGTGAAAAACAAACAGCAAATGTAACGTTTTTGAATTGACTTGGTCAGTCTTCATTGTACAAAATACTTTTGTCCCCTTTCTGCAGGCCCCCTTATAACACTTGGGTTAATCATTAATTTTTCTCCTAGCAGCGTTTGAAATCATTGGTGGTTCGCTAGTCCGAGACCCGTGATTAAACAACCAGACCGCAGAGAAAAAAATTGTGGTGGACCGCGGGACCAGGAGCAAAAACGTCGCCAGTCAGTTTGACCTGCGAATGTTTTATTTTTATTTATTTATTTTTTTGCTGAATATGATAAAAGAAAACACGTGCATTTATGGGAAGATTTTTGTTTTAATACATATTTTGTGTTATGTTTATATTTTGTTTTGTTTTAATTACTTCGTAATCAATGTTGCTGTTTGAATCTTAACAAAAAATATTTAGTATATTATATTTTCTTACCAGCAAATATATTTTGCAGAATGTTTTCTGAGAATGTAAATTTAAGAAAAGGAATGCCTCTTCAAACTTTTACACTTGTTTATCGATAAAGCCACAGAATAAATACAGTGGTCGTTTAATTGAAACTTCAAACTTAATGTTTAGCTTCAGTTCTAATTGTTTTTATTGCTTTTTTGTACCCCTTGTGGTGGTATATCACTCTTCTAAATAACAATACATTTAGGAAAATGTGTTATTATTATTAAGAAGAGGTTTTTCGTTTAGCGGACCACACATGATGTATGCGGACCAGTAGGTTCTCCGTGGGACAAGTGACTGATTTTTCAATTATAACGCTGACCTGTATTCACCTTTTTCTGTAATTTTTTATTTAATTTTTTACTTTTTCTGGGGTTTTTTTTCCTCTTTTGATGTTGCCTTGAAACTGCGTTCTTATTTGTAATGTACTTATCTGCTCAAAGTCTGGGGCCTAAATGAATAAATTATTAATTTTAATTTCATTATTGATGTCTGATCTATTCGGGAAGCTTTATTAATATTGATCCTCATCATTGTTCAATATAAAACTGCACCAACCTTGTAAAATGGCAATGGCATTGTTCTCCGCAGAATCGGATATTGTGTGCTGGGATCGTTGATTAGCGTGATTAAGCGGGGCCGACTGTATTCCGAAACATGAACATGGATGTTTATGGTATTAGTCTTATTTGCCCCAAGTGTTGCCATCTAAATTCAAAACTAGAAGGGACAGTGGCAGATGCGCGAATCTTCGCAATTTCTATTGCTGCTTTCTGTCTTCCATGTTTTGAAGTGACGATGGTAAATACTTGGATTTTCATGTTATATAAGCATCATGTTGAAGCTTGCTCCAAGGGGGCTTCTTGCTGCAGGATGGGGGGGGGGGGCATGCATCGACAAACAAGTCTTCTTTTTTCATGTTGTTCAGTTTCAGTCAATTTCGGAGATGTGCATTCGATGAAAGAACACGTAGAATGATTAATACTTCAGCAATACCTGATAACTTGATGTTCATAATCTACCTATTCATGGGAATTTTACTTTTGTACGATTTTTTACATCGGGTACCCTTACAATTCAACACTTGGTGTATTACGGTTCTACGAGAAATATTAAAGGTACACGTACCAATTCCTAGAGTAAAAATAATTTGCATGAATAATACGCGCGACTCATACTTTTGGCTTTCGGGAAAAAATCTTACGTTTCGACAATAACGTTGAAGAGACAAGACGTTCGCAAATCGAGTAGGAAGTTGTCTTCATTAAGATGTGCCTGAACAACCAACAGCTAATAATTTTACATCTGCGTGACTGCGGAGCCGGGGGGGGGGGGGCGGTTTAAAATGAAGTTAAAGCCGGGAACTGTTGGTAATCATTAAGGGAAATAATTTTGCGGAAGACACATGTAAAAAAAAGTAAAAAGCGTGAAATTCACTCGTGCATACCGATGACGTGTTGCAGCGTTAATTCGAAGAGCGTTGGCAAAAGCTCGACTCGCGTTATGGTAAGCAACAGCGGCATCATCAGTAATTTACTTCAGCGGCCAAACAAAAACAAATTCGCAAATTAGTGTTCCTCTCATTTTCCCATCTCATCTAATATTCATAAAATCTAAAAGGTCTTGACTGACTTCTTGGGAGAGAACTTCTCGTTTTAAATCAAGTCCCGCTCCTCTTCTCTCTCACATCATTCTCCTTCGTAACCTCTTTAGAATGTCTTCTTGAAGGATGGCGTCGAGACATACAGAACGAGTCAATTTCTTCTCTCGAAACTCCCATCGTGTCGTTTGCATTCAAAGAAGCATCGCGTCAGAATTCAGTGAACAAGTGGAATTCAATTAACAGTGTGGTGGCGACCGTTAAGGAATTCCGATGCAGTTTGCCATTTGTTACGGTAACTACTTCAACGAGCTCGTACAGAGTTCACGATTTTCATATTCCGACTCATGATATTATTGGTCAACGCATATCTTGGAATGGAGCTGACAGTCTTCATCTCGAACGAGATATCAAATAAAGGAGATAAGTTTTCAAACACGGAAACTTTTCTTTTTTCCATTCAAGTGGAGACTGCAGACGAATACTTTATCTTTATCTGAAACCGACTATAGCTCAAGCCTACCACAATGAAGTGATTTTCTGCCCTTTACCCAATTGGGTGAGCTATAGCGTAAAATACAGACGAATACTACAAGAAGGGGGGGGGGTGTCTATGAGGAAATCGCACCTCTCCCCCGTTAATTAAAAAAAAATCATTAACATAGGCGGAAGGGCGGAGATGGACCCCTTCCGAGTTCACTATACACGCCTACGGTGATCTATTCCCCCCCCCCCGAATAGCCTATATCCGCTCATGGGGGAGACGCGTATCAACTTAACCGTTGACGTACAGGCTTTTGGCAACAAATTTCGATGATCTGTATTTGAAGTATCACCGGTAACTCCTTGTTTAAAAAAATGGTTTCCTTATTTGCATATTAGAAATAGAAGAGGAGCGAGAGTGCAGCAGATTTCTCTTTCGCCCTCACCCTCTCTATCTTGCCTTCGCCGTGTATTATTTTTATTTCTATTCTTTTTTTGTAGTAAAACTATATACATTATATGCGGGAGGAGTATAGAAAGAATGGGAGGGAAAAAACAATTTCCTTTCATAGGGTTACAATGAAACTTCGCGATGGTGAGAAAAGAGTTGGAAAAAAACCGATAGAACTGAAATGAATTTGTTCCATTTGCGTTAGGACGAGATACTTCGTTCCTGATCGATGAGCAGGGTGCACACACTGGACAGATAGACAAATCAATACGGAATTCATGTTTTCAACGAATCCGTGTCGAGTTCGTTACGCGTCGCGGATCATGTCGCTTTCAGTCCAGTGTGCACCCTGCCTTACTTACCGTGCCGATCTACCACCACAGAAGCAATCAATTTACTACTGATGCGCCTCCAACAACGTGGAAGAGTCGGAATTGCGTATGTTTATGCATGTGCGTTTAACACATGTAATGTGTTCAGTAGGTGTCTACGAGGAGGTGTCTTTTATCCTCCATGTATCTTCTGAATAAGAAAGAAACTGTCACGTTGAGTGAACATTTTTATGAGTGTAATTATGATGTTGTGGATCTGCAATTCACGCCGAGTTAACCAAATGACAATGTAAAGCAACTAAAACCCCAGGAAATAAATAATTTGTATTAACGTATTTGGGAAAATACGATGAACGCTATAATAACGGATACGTCTACTCGTGGAGATGGATTTATTGCCGGTCATAATAAAAAAAGTGGGAAGTCATCGATTCAGCAAAGAATCACCTCTAAAATTTGCAAATTAATAAGATAAAAGAAAGTCACGTATTTATCAATATTCGATTCATCTATCAGTTTTGCCCGACCGCTGCTCACGTCAGAAGAATATCGAAAAACAATCACAAGCTCCCAAAAAATGTCGAAGAGACGCCGAAATATCCGTTTAATGCTCTTCGATACGGAAGATATAATAAATGGAAAAGATGAGGAGAGAGAGAGATGTTCCTATATAGTACACCTTTTTTTGGTTGCGGATCTAATTGCCCGAAATTCATCTTTCGAGGAAGGACGAGAATGGCCAACCATTCAATACATTTATTCATTGGCTCGACTGGTTTTTGATTTTGGTCATTTTCATCTCCACACTTGCGCTTATAAACCACGAAACATGGGATTGAATTCTTCTGGCATCTGACGGATCGCATTCATACGGATATGCAAAACGACGCCACTGGCCATATGATGTTTGTGACAAGCGCTATCCATTCCGCACAAGCTCAGTTGCTGTTCAGGTTTTGCGCCGTTTCCACTTATGAGTGAGGGAAGTTGTGTGTGTTTCAGTGACATAAAAAAACTTTGTTTCTATGACTTCATAATGATTCACAAAAACGTTCGTGTTTCAATTACCTGCCCAGAAATGAGTTTTGTGTGACTTGCGTATCCACCCAAGTTACAGCGGTGGAAGATATTATAGGGCCAGTTGTGCAAAATAGCGATTAAAAAAAAGTAATCGTCAGAATTTGTCCAATTTCTTTTCGTAGATGATGACTATGAGGGGAAAAATATCTTGAAAGCTTAATTCAAAAAATTAATAATACCTCTTCAGTAAATATATATGTTTTTCCGATTTACAGTGTAATGAAATTAGAAAAAAAAAAATCTATAAGACCACTCCTCTTTTTTCGCGTCCCTCACTTCATTTGCATATCGTTATGGCTAGGCATTATTTCTGGGATCTTCTCGAAACATTCGACGTCGCGCATTGCTTTTCGTCAACCTCTGTTCGTAAAGACGGCGCCAAGGAGTTTTTCGAGGTGAAGAAATTTTACTAAGAGAGAATGAGAGTTTCCCCTCCCTCCTCCTCCCTTTTTAAATAACGTGATCTTCATGTATTCCAAAGAGATTTGCGTGATCTATCAAGGGAATTTGTTAGTAGGCATCTATTCCCGAACCGGGCTTCGAACCTAGACCTGCACAGTCAGACGCTAACCACTCGACTTGTCAGGCTGACTGTCTTGAGTTTCACGAACGAAGTTGCCGCCGTTATGCTGACTTTGTCTTTTATGGTGCAATCCTGAAATATAGTAAAATTCCTCTTAACGGACACTCTTCTTTTACGGTTAAATAATAATTTCCCGTTGTATAATAAAGGTATGCATTTCGAACCCCTGATTAACCCCTCTTTTACAGACGAGTTTTTTTTTTTTTTTTTTGTCCCGGCGGTGACCACGAAAAAGTTTTACGTAAACGTAACAATATGAAAAGTTTTTACAACTTGAAGTAGCACGATAGATCGCCAATTATACTCGGTATATATCGCGATAAATTTCGTTGAGCCTTGAGAAATATTCCTCTCTATGATAGTTTTCTGTTTTAGCCGCCATTTGCGCACTCTAACGAATAAAATGCATTTGCAAGCGTTATTTCGAGATTGTCTCTAAGAGCCTTTTTCTGTCACATGCAAATTGAAGACGCCACAGGGCGTACTTTCTTATCGACGTCGGCGCAAACTCTATCAGTTCCCGAAGTGGATCCTGCAAATTGCTCGAAATTTGACAGGCCAACGTCGACAACGTAAAATTAGATATAGATGAGTGGTCTCTCATAATTAGGAGCATAAAAAGGTACAATATAATGAGGATCTTCCTTCTTCATCAGGACATCCAATGAGATCCCTGACGCGATAATCCTGTAACATTCGCTTTGTCCGTCGGGAAACATATACATCAGCCTCGTCACATCGTGTAAATTCCACTGACAGATGAATTATGGCGACAGTTAATTTAGCCTACATATTGTTATTTCCTCATTCATCAGTTACCAATGTTTTTACTTATTTACTACGATACGCATCTGCTATGATACAAGCATATAAACGGCGATACTCTAACCCAGTGTTTCCCAAAGTGGGCAATATCGCTCCCTGTTGGGCAATGGAGTGGTCTGGGGGGGGGGGCGATAAAACCTACCGGTTTAACATAGGATCTTATGGGTTCACTTGAGTAGGGGGGAGGCGACGAGGAAAATAAATTTCTGAAGAAGGGGGCGATGCTCTAACCGATCACGAGTAAAGTTTATCAGTTCAGAAAAAGAATGTTTTTGGAAAATATTTTAAAAAGAAAAAAATTCTTTCGATCGCCTATCGCTGCTTTCAAACTCACGAATTATATCTAGAAGTCGCAGGGAGCGTCGAAGATGGATATTTAGGGTATAGAGCATAGCGCCGGTTTTTTTAGAGGAACTAAATCGCATAGAGAGTAGTATATCGATCACATATTCAAAAAAATATATATATATTTTTTTTTTTTTATTTTCCTTCTTACTCGCAAGTACTCTACTCGATTAGAGCGTCTTTGTAAAATGTGGAGCACGTCGCTTCCAAAACTGCAAAATAAGTCTAACTGAATGGAAATTCACGACCAATGTGGAAAATTCTTCATGATCATTCGTGGCAGTAAACATAATTGAGCTGAAAGAAAAGTTTAATTGGGACGTCCCTCCTCTTACGGAAGCTGAAAGAGATGCTCGGGATATTTTATTACCAAATGTGGTCCTGGGGGGTTGCCTGATGTACCCTGTATCCCCTTAAACCTAATTTTGTAAAAATGAGCTAAGCGGCACATTTACAAATCGTTTAAGTGGATTAAGTGGATTAAGCAATTCTAGAGTACTAAAGCGGCCTGTGGCACATTTCCAGATCACTCAAGTAGGCCCGTGGCACATTCAGGTCACTCAAGTGATCCGTGACGCAGTTCCAACCGATTCGTGGCACATTTAAAGATCCCTTGAGTGACATGTGGCACAATTTTAGAGCACTTAAGCGGCACCCAGTGCGGTTCTACATCACTCAAGTTACCCGTGGCCCATTCCTACAGTGAACCGTGGCATAATTATGGATAACTTGAGTGACGCGCGGCACAGTTCCAGAGCAACCACTTAAGCGGCCTGCGACACATTTCTAGAGTACTTGAGAGGCTCAGACACATTTCCAGATCATTTGAAGGATCCGCAGAACATTTAGAGATCACTTAAGTAACTTTGTAGAGGGCTTATCAATAGGGGGAATGTTAGTTCAGGCGCCCATAAAGTATCGAAAGGTTTTTCTAGTTTTTGGCGCACTCTGAGTAAGATGTCAATAAGAATATTTCATATTTTCATAAATGGTGGTTGATGACGTAAGCTTTATCCAAATCCCCCGCCTCCCCATTTGTCATCAAAAGTCAGCAAATCGGAAACCCCCACCCATCGATACTAACGTAATACTTGAATGACCCCGAAGCATATGAAGCCAAGATCATGCACCAACCGCCTTTTAAGTCATGCTGATATACATGTTACTGCCAAAGCTCGAAGTGCGGCTGATTCACGAATCAGAAGAGAGTTTTGGCCAAAGTCCGATTTGCAGAAGTGATTCCAGCTTTGCCGGCCAATTCGTGAAGTGGCTGGAGACTCCGGCCAATGTTCGATGTGCTGATGTAAGACAGGTAGGCGCCTCTAATTAATTTTTTCATCGCCAATGTGTGATACGTTGTACATGGCTATACAGGGTGATTCAGAAAATATGGGGAAAAATTTAAGAGATGATAATACACACTAATGCAAACAATTGTTATTAATGAATGCATGGTCCAACATGAAACGTAAACGCGCTAGCGTATTTCAAAACGGCCACTCCGCAAACGTTAAAACGACATTCCTGTTGAAATTTATCGGGAGAAAAAGAACACCCTGTATGCAAATGTAACCTGGGGAAGAAGAAGAAACCAGTGAATAAAAGGCGCGGACGCCAGCCCTGTGAAGTTAGCCAGCCCCGTTTCGCACAGCTGCCGATGCAAGCGCGCAAATGTTTCTGGATTGGGCAACCGTATTTGGGGAAAACGCTGACCACCGTACATTCGTGATGCCTCTGTGGTACTTCCGTTTGACGCTCCGTAAATGAAATGCATGTCTGCTTTTTCAGTATTACTAAAGTGCGTCATTATCCCGTACGTTACAACCGTTAGAGCGATTGCACACTGGAATGACTTCACAGGGCTGGCGTCCGCGCCTTTTATTCACTCTGACGCAGATTTGCATACGGTTTCTTCTTCTTCCCAGAATACATTTTCATGCAGGGTGTTCTTTTTCTCCCGATAAATTTCAATAGGAATGCCCCGTTTTAACGTTTGCGGGGTGGCCGTTTCGGTACGAGCTAGCGCGTTTGCGTTTCATGTTAGACCATGCATTCTGTGATGACACTTGTTTGTATTAGTGTGTACTCTCACCACTTGAAGTTTTTCCCATCTTTTCTGAATCACCCTGTTTAATATAGTAGTTGTATTGGATTAGTTCCATGTAACGAGAGAAAAACAAGGTAAATTTGAGAGAAAAAAGCAACAGAATAATAATATAGATATGAAGTTTTTCTGTCAAATTTTGAAGAAAAAAATTATTACCGCATCGTGACTGCAGGTCGATGGGTTGCCATAGCTAACGTGGTCATAATTATCACAAAGAAGAATACGCCAACTTGGCGATGACCCCGAATCATGTCTTTTGTTATCGTATTTTGGCGAGGTAACCCCGGCGACTTCGCGAACTGGCGGGCGAAAGCCGGAAATTGGGGCATTGGCCAAGTCAATTTACAACGAAATTGACCAATTCGCGAACAGGCTAATTTCGAGCTTTGGCAGTAATACATATATATGTAATTTATTCATTTTTATATATGAATTATACTCTTTATAATTTGCACTGTGAAAAAGAAAAACTGCATTCGGTCTCAGCAAAATGCACTGGACACTTTTTCTTCAGCCCTGCTTTTCTTTTCGTTCGATCACACGTAATGTTTATTTAGCATGACCGTTTCCAGAGAAAAATACTCGCTTCTCTAATCTTCCTTTTTTCGTGTACCTGTTACGCCTCAATATAACGCTATACGTATCATGTGTACGTAGCTGCATCTTCCTTCTCGGGAAAAAGGGATAATCAGTTGGTTACACATATATAAAATTCGTCGCCTGATGCATCGATACAAAAAAAAGTTGAAAAATGTCATCTCACAGCTGAAATAACGCCGAGAATATAAAAGAGCATCCGTTTCTCGTCGCGTTGTCAGAAACTTTTGCGTGATGTGAATAGAGATTTCACTTTTTCCAACTTATAGATTTCCATTTGTTTTTGTCACCGGGGAATTTGGGAGTCGAGCAGCGGATTCTTATTCTTATCCCGATTCTTCTTTTTATAACGTCCGCAAAAAAAATTCGGCAGACGAAGAGAAAAAAAAAAGCTCAAAGTAGAATAACAGTTTTTCTATCTGCTCTTTACCTTATACGGTACACATACATACGTGCATAAATACTGTACATGTGTTCCGCACATATTATAAACGAATTTTTTTTTAAAGTTTCTTCTTTTTTTTTTAACCCGAGAGATCCCGCGACTTTTTTTTTTCATTTTGGTATCGGACGAAGTATTTCCTCTGGTAGCTTCGAAACATCAAATATCTAGAAGGAAACAGAGACTGGTTTCAAGAAAAATAGAGAAATAAGGTTGGCCCGAGTCTGGAATATCGTTGAGAAATTCGAGAATAAATTATCACGAAAACATGAATATATATCACAAGAATAAAACTACTCTACTTTTTTCGGGTCGATATCGCCTGGGTGCTAAGGAAAAATTTTGAGAAAAAAAAATACAACCAATCCTTTTATATTCTATTTTACAATTCTAAGAATAAAAATGTATTCAATTGCTTTCCATAGACTGTCGCTATGAGAGAATTCACCGTCGCACATAGGGGTATTGTTCCGATCTAGCTGGCCAAAAGTCCGTTTTTCAAAACGTAGCTAACAGTGGAGGCCACAGAGTAATAATACTATAGAGTGCGCGCGAGGGGTTACAATGTGAAGCAAAGATCCGGAGTCACGTGACTCCAGTCGAAAGGCTGGTCAGGGAATCTCGCTGGCAATGCTTTCCTTATGGCTATTCGTATGACGATCTACACGCGCTGTCTTATTTTTGATTAGAATGGCCAACACTTGCGCAGCTTTCGGATGTTCTGAGCGGTTTAGGAAAGGGGGACCAGTATCCTTTCACAAGGGAATACTTTTTTGCTTATTCCCCTTCTTATAAATTAAAAATTGGAATATTAAATTGACGATGCAATGGATTTCTGACGTAATCTCAGTTTTTAACGACTCCATTTTGGATTTAATTCAATTAAAGTTCCAAGTTTTGGTAAAATTCAAATGTCATGAATCATTATTAAATGTTTTAATAGAATTTTTGGCAGTAAATGATTGAAATTGTGAGTTTTATGAAGTTTTAACTGAAATATACGTCTCCGCAAGATTTGGCGAGATTTGGCGAGCTAGTGAGTTCATTCGACTTTTGCTCAACTTGGAAGAAAATATGCTTTTCAGGAGGAGAAATTTATGAAAAATATTCTATTTAAATAGAATGTGAGGAAAACTCCCCCCCCCCCCCCCACTCTAGACAATTGCAGTTTTGCATAAAAGTGCATAACAACCTCTAAAAATAATAGTATTTTTACCCCTCTTCACACCTGAGATAAAACTATTACAGAAAAGAAATTTTTTTATTCATTAATTTATGTTTGTTGTATGTGAAATTGCCGCTTCAAACAAGAAAATTAATTATTCAATTGATTTTTTGAGTCAATATCTGTACTAAGACCTGAAGTCATATATTGTGTACCTCAGATGTTATCTTGAAAAAGAATCATTCTAAAAACGATTTAATACCTTAAATTAAGATTAACATATCATACTTTTGGAGCGAAGAGATTACATATGTCATATATATATATATATATATATATATATATATATATATATATATATATGTGACGTGTGTAAATATTATATTATATATATGAAATATTATATCCTAAAATATTATATATATATATATATATATATACACACTTTAAATTATTACATATATACTCTACATGGAATTTTAATTCTTATAATTTAGAGAAATTGATGATGAGATTCTGTAATTTTCTTGAGTAAAATCTATTTTAATCCTGAAATATTATGTAAGTGTTTACAGTTTTGTGTGATGAGGTTATAAAAGGTTTTTCAGGAATGTTAGAAATGAAACTTTTTCTTATTGTTTGAATATTATTTCATGACTGAATATGGTATGAGTGTGAATGTGTTACATTACATAACATAATATGATGCATTATAATTAATTATACATTAATTATGAGTATATAGAGTAATTGTAATGTTCTGGAAAGATATATTTTTGTTTTAATAATCCCTCGTATAAATAAATTTTCGAAATTAAAAGCGACAAAGTGAATGAAGAGAATATTTAAAAATAAAAATGAATTAGGCTTTACAACATATACGTTGTTCCGTTTTCCAATATTTGTTTATTTTATAGAATTTATTTTTTCAAATCTGATACTCCCTAAATATTTCACATAAAAATGAGTGAAATTCATTGAAAAAATGAAGGAAAGTTTTCATCAACTTGATCGAATTGAGTCAAATTTCGTTACAGCAACATCCTAGCTTCTGCGAAAACGCGCCAAATGTAATAGCGCAGAACCTGTTCTTTCCCCGACAATACTGCTCATCTTTTCTTCACGTTCGACAAGTTTTATGAATAGCGTGCGCGGTCTATTTATATCTTAAGTCTATGGTGGAGGCAAATAGTGGGAGAATCAACTTACGGCCACACATTGCTCTTCTGTGTGTCATAATTACAATCAGACAAGTTCAAATTCTCTGTTAGCAGTAAATTGATTACCTCTAGTATCAACTCCTATTTTGTGTTGAACTATTGCTGATACTGAATAGTTATGGGTTGTGAAAGGCCACGCATGTACGCTTGTATTTAACATGGATTTGTTTATATTTGTGAATAAAAAATATAAGATAGTTAACTCAATACATTCGATAAGAAATTTGTTACACTTTCTGATGAGTCTGATGATTTTTTTTACTGTAATTTTGTGCTCAATTACCAATCGAGCACAAATAAACACACAGTAAATAACTAATAATTTAGCAGTAAATAACTTTGAAAAAATTAGCATCAGGAAACCGCAGATTTTAAAGGTATTTCTTTCGAACGCAAGTCCATGCATTCCAATAAATGATGAGATATTTATATATAAATATATAAAAGCATATATAAATAAATGAATAAATAAATATTTATGTATGTAGGTATAGTAGGAACAAAATTGTGGTGTGAAAACTCTAAAGGATATGAAGATGGAGCATGAAGAAATAGCTGAAACAGCTTTTTAAATGACAAAAGCACTAATGCTGCTCACTTGTTCATTCAAAAAATAATATACACAAAAAAGTAATTATTGAAGAAGAAAAGATTACAAGAGGGAATTTACATATATATATATATATATATGGAGGGGGGGGGGGAGGACCCCATGCATGGTTCGAAAAAAAATAGGAAAATAGGCATTTCTGAAGGGTGGCTAAGCCTGATTGCACTAAAAATGCCAACCCTTGTTCCCCGATGTGCCTGCCTTCTCAAAATTCTTAAGAAACGCCATTTTTTTCGAACCATGTTGCAATGTTTTTCCTACACCCTGTATGCACAAAAAATATATTTTCCAAAGAAAAGCTACATTAAACTTGAAAGTGTAATAATACGATAAACTAATGCAATCTTTCCACCACTTTTTCGATAAAAAAATATTTTTTGCCAGCTACATTCGACAAATACCCTTATGAGCGTCGTTTCACGCCTGAAAAGATGAGTAGTTAGTTATGGAACTATCTAAAGGTGTTTGTGGTAAGTCTCATGCATGTTATGAGCTCCGGTGCTGGCTTCGAAGAGCGATTTAACTCTACATTTAAAATGTATCCCCACAGAGATGCAACACGATACTCACGTAACACGAAAACTCAAGCATTTATCATCTTTACTTCAAAATATGAACGGTAGCATCAGCAAGAGCATGAAACAAGCACAACTCAGACAACATAAATGCGTTAGAGAGGCCACACACATTCCGGCATGTGCCGATTCGTTAGAAATTCCTCAGAGGAATGTGTACGAGGTGCATGTACGATTAAGCAGTGGTAGTAGTATAGTAGTTATAATGCTAAACACCCTATTAGGTGGTGAATAATTATTTCTTTCCCCAATTTCTTTCTCATCGTTTCATTAAGACGTTTCCAAAGTTTCATAGCTTTCTGATGGGTGGTTGAGGCTATAGAAAGCTCGGAACACACCAACTCACCAACTTTAATTATAGACGCTCTATAAAGTGGTACACCGAATAGCCATGGTACACTGAATATGCTCAATGAACATTACCGACCAAGAGCGATTACTGTACATTTTCATCGGTTCGTGCAACTACCGATATTGAACGAAACTGTGAGGAAAGCTTCAAACATCATCCTTTCAGTTTCGTTATTCAAAAGGTCGGTCCCTAAATGATAGTTGGAAGTGGGAGCGCTGGCATGTTCCCGAGTTAAACGCGAAAAGTCGACGAGAATTTGATTAACGATCTGCACCGGAGTAGCGTAAAGCCAAGAGATACATAGTGAGATTCCTATCGAGCCAGAATGTGTGTGTAATAGTGAGTGGCCCGCTTGGTAATGCTTGTATAGAAGTATTCAAAGAGCCGGAATGTGTAGGTGCTCATTTATCTCTCTGAGAACTCGCCCCAAGTTTCCGAAGAGTTTGAACTTCATATTGCGACTCTCAATAACGAACATCTAGAAAAGATATGCGTTTGCGAATGCATTCATTCAACACCCTTTGCTGAATGTCTACCGTGAACCCCTTCCATTGGGGGACGTCTGATTGTTTAAGGAATGTTTATATTGGATCGGACATTCTCTTACCGCGTCAAACTTCGAAATTACATAGAAATCAAACTTCACAAATCGAATCGCAACAGTTTTTTATTATTTATTTTATATATTATTTTATTATTTATTTTATATATTATTTTATTATTTATTTTATATATTATTTTATTATTTATTTTATATATTATTTTATTATTTATTTTATATATTATTTTATTATTTATTTTATATATTATTTTATTATTTATTTTATATATTATTTTATTATATTATTATTAATTATGCATTAGCGATATGACAGATTGCTTCGCTGCCCCCTCTATTGCCTCCCCTTCATCAAAACGACAGCGAAGACGCGAAAAACACATAAGAAAGAAACGTGTTCTAGGTAAATGCTAAAATCTTCATCATTTCATGCTCAAAATGTTCAAAGAATCAAATTTAGAATTGATCACACTAACTTGTTAGACATTCTTTATTGTGAAATGTTTTGAATGGTGCAATTGCACAGTTTATCAATAGTGTTTGCCAGCTCTAGTATTTTTAGATAATGGATGGCTGGTCATTCGATCATCAATTGTGTTACACCACAATCGTTTCATGCCATGGTGGGTCAGTGAGACCGAAACCTACAGTGAATAGTCGATTCCAAAAGAGACCTTCCATGGCTCCCACAACCTGCAGCAGGACCCCTAGGATGGGATCCTTAGCAACCCCCCGCTCCTATAGAGAATTCATAGCGTTAATAAAGAAAAAAAATGACGCTTGGGTGAACTAGAGCCCTATCAGCCCCAACCACATGGGCCATGGAACTCCCCCCTCCCCTCCCCTCTTCTCCCCATGTCTATGACTGGGTAGTTGGTGCGATAACTGTTCGCGATGCAGGTATGTTTGAGGTAGCTGTAAGGTTTACATTGTTATCTTGTCGCCATCTTCCTCTCGTAAGAGAAAGTACTATCTCAAGAAAGATTCTGGCAATGGCAGGGCCGGCTTCGAGCTAAGTGTCTTTTACTGACATATTCGGCCAAGTTCCTTACGGACGGCTGGAACCAGAGCTGGGCAAATCTCCAAAAGAATTGCATGCCCGACGTAAAAAAACTACATGCCCGAATCAATATTTTACATGCTAGCGTCTGGCGTGTGGTTGAAAAAAAAAGTACATGCCCCGGGCATGTCGGGCCTTGTCCAGCCTTGGCTCAAATGCTTCTGAGATGAATTCTTTTAAAATTGAACAGGTAAGCTTTTCGTTAAAAAAAAGTCGTAAAAAGACGAGTGGGAAAAAATCTTTTTTCATCCCTTTCAATGGAATAGCTTAATGAATTATTTCGTTGACTAGATGACGTGTCGCAAACTCGAAAGTGACAAAAGGTCCATTGAACATTTGAAGGACAAGACACACCCCACTTCACACTTCTCAGAAAGATATCAAAGTGTTTCCGAAGGATAGATGTATCCGGTAAGTATCCGTATAACATAGAACCGCTTCCGACAAAGGCAACTAAAGTAAATTGATTAGCGGGGTTTCAACACGATCATGCGTATAACAATATCATATACTTCGAAACATAATTATAGATTCAGGGCAACAGGGCCCAATAACAATTATTAATCTAGAAATCTCGCATATAACACTCGTCGATCACCTCTTAGCGCTGGGAGCGTCCTTGAGGTTCAGTGAGTGTCCTGTGCTAAATTGCAACCTAGGACGATTGTTAACTAGCTCGTGCTAGTTAAAATAGAAATATAGAATAGAGGGAATATTTAAAATTATTATTTTCAGATATATTTAAAATTTGATAGTTTGGAGTATTTTAATTTGATTTTGGATTTAACTATTTAGAACTGTAGGTCAGGCGCCGATAGCAGGCGACAGTAACCGATATACTATAGTACAGCAAACAAATAATTGAACAATAGGAACGTAAATAAGAATGGTTGTTTATGGATGGTAGACATGTTTCTTGAGGGTTTAAAGTAAGTGGCGTCATGTCGATGGAAGAAGCTTTGTCCAAGCGGTGGGAACATAGTCCCAATTAAAAAAAGAAATACAATCACAGGCCGATGTAAGTAGATGGGGCAATCGCCATTCATTAGGGAATCTTTTAGTTACCGTCACAACGCATCTGGTCGGTTGTACTTCAGGGGTGCCCTAGGCAAAAGGGATCGTCCGAGGAGTGTTTTCTTGGAGAGAAAGCGGGGAATCGAAGAAAATAAAGGGGACCAACGCGAATGAATAGACAAATTTCAAGATTGAGAATAGTTGACGGCCATTTAAGTAGAAGTAGAATCCCTTTATTTAGGGGGTGCAATTAAAGTATAACAGAGGATCTAAAATGCCGAGTGTTAGTCATGGGAAGCTTCAATGTAGGTTAGGCCATGGCCGTTGGGGTTCTCGGGGTCCTGAAGGGAGAGTCGCTTGGACAAAGAAATTAGGGATGGATCGGCAGTGGCCAATCTTATGAATAAACCTTCAAGAAACGAATAGAAACTTAGAGATGATGGGTAAAATATCAAATCAAATTAAATGGGTGGAGTTTTCCAAGGGACGGGGGACGTCCGAAATGAAATCTTAAAGGGATGAGAAAATCTGGATACGGGGGAATTGAGAATTGGAGAGTTAGAAATGCAGTAACGAAACTAGACTGAAAAAGAGATGACTTGTGAAGACGAGAGTTGTAATCAGAGGAATCGTTTCTTGGCTGCGATGAGTGTCTAAGGGGCTAAAGCTAAAGACTGGAGAAGGGTCTCACCTGGTGAGTGATGCATGGATTATATTCTCTCTCCCATATGTGACATATAGT
The DNA here is from genome assembly GCF_987345545.1 of Pholcus phalangioides. NCBI lineage: Eukaryota > Metazoa > Arthropoda > Arachnida > Araneae > Pholcidae > Pholcus > Pholcus phalangioides. The sequence goes on along the minus strand of NW_028301615.1, from coordinate 10,385,179 downwards.
GTAGGTACTAGTAATTAATTGTTTTGGGGGCGAACTGAGATGTAATGGAAAATCACGGGTCATATAATGTTCAGGGCCAAGAACCTAATTGTTTTGGGGGCCAACCGAAGATTTTGTTAAGTATCCTTGAATGGAATATGTATTAATAATTTTTAATAAGGATGATGATATGGCATGAAAAATACAAGTTGCATTAATTCAATTAACTAGAGTGTAAATAAACTAATTAACTTCCAGCATCTCGTGTATGACTACTTTGTGTAAACTTTGCCTGGGTTATTATACTTTAAATATACACAACGCAATTTGAAATCATTGAACGGCATTCGCTTACGTACTTACGAGAACGGCCTCAAACCCGAACGGGCTAACATTTGGTGCCTTTTAGACCAGGATTCGATACTAAATTACGAATCTTTAGATATTAACTTCAAAATTGGGAATTTTTTTTTGGTGTAAAAATAGTCTGTATCAAAATGGATCATCAAGTAAACATGGTAGGAGAAGACCATCCCGTAAGGTTAAATACAATAGCAGGGTATTTAGGGTTGCTAAATTCATTTTCGGGTTCTGAGCCAACGTATCCGGCAGAGTTTTTCTTATCTCAATTAGAAGAAATTTCAAAATTAGCAGATTGGAATGATGCGGAGAAATTGATTGTTCTAAAATCGAAATTGAAGGGTAAAGCTGCAGAATTCTTGGCCAACAGTCCGGAGTTGAGGAGCCAAGCTAATTATAAAGAATTTAAAGAAGAATTCGTAAATTATTTCAGAAATGAGTATCCATTGACGTATCACCTCCAACAGTTTACAAACTGTAAACAAAAGTTGAATGAGTCCGTAAAAGAATTTGCGAGTAGATTAAAAAATGTAGCTTTCGGATTCCTCCAAGGTGCAAATTTTGATAGCCCCGATGTTGAAAATTTGGCTGAAAGGACGCGTTTGTCCCAATTTTTGGCAGGGTTAAAGCCCAACATTCAAAAACATGTCCTAAATCAGAACCCGCAAGACTTGGCTACTGCTATTAAAATAGCCTCTTTGATTGAGAGTAATGAAAATGTAACAAAGTTTTCATCAGTTAGTGCAGCATTGGTCGCAGATGAAAGAAATGAATCTAGAAACCCAGAAATTAAAATATTAGAGACTTTGGTTACTCAACTAATGACAGAAGCCAGGCAGCAAAGGGCTTCATTCGAAGAACTAGCTCGGGAGGTACAAGGTTTGAAACTTAGCTCCGCTAATCCGGCAGGTAATAATAATAACAACAATACGCAAGTAAAGTTCACGGGGTATAATGCCTATCCGCAGCAACAATTACAGGGTGCTTCTCAGTCCCAACAAAGCACGTTCCCACAGTGGAGAACACCGTCTCAAAACCACAAGAATTCTTTTGTTTGCTAGGGGTGTGGGGGAAAGGGCCATATTCGGCGGTGTTGCCCACAGAGAAGATCGGTGAATGGATTCAGGAAAGAGGGAAAGGAAAGGCAAACTCAAGAGGTGACAACAGCTCCAGGGGTCCCACCCCAACAGACAGGAAATTGACAATCAACTGGTGGGGGAAATCTTGTAAATAAGAAAAAGAACATATGTATATTGCAACAGAGGGAAGCCAATGGATTTCTCCTACCGATTGTAAAGATTAAGATAGCTAATTTACAGTTTCGTGCACTTATAGACTCAGGTGCGTGCATTAGTGTGATTGATTCAGTTTCAATGCAAGACATCATGAAACAAATTTCTTGTACTAGAGCCGATGATGACAACATCCAAATTCGAGGGGTGACCGGGAAAATTTTGAGCCACTCCGCTGTGTACTTCGTGCCAATACATTTGGGTTTTAGAGAGGAGTTGCAAAAGGTATATGTTGCGGAACAGCAGCTTAGTCCTGAGTATGATATTATATTGGGCTATGATTTTATTAAGGCTGGTAATTTTGCATTGGATGCTGAGAGTGGTTGTCTAAGGAATAAGGATATGTCAGTGCCATTAGTCAGGCGGGAAGACAACCGTGGGAATGATCAGCAGTGTATGGTGAATTTGGTGTTACCAGGTAAATTGAGAATTCCTCCTAGAACGCAAAAGTTATTGACAGTAGAAGTACCATGTATTGAACGTGGAAGTGAGGTTCTAATTACTCCTAAAGAAGGGAATCGAAATAGTGTTGTATGGTTGGCTCATTCAGTGGGGAAGATCGACGAACAAGGGAAGGTTAAAGTTTTAATAGCTAATATGTCTGAGTCTAATAGATATTTAGCAAAGGGTACGAAATTGGGTACAGTCACAGTTTCAGATGACTCAGAATTGAGAGAGGAACCGATACCCCTTGAAAAGAAAAATTTGGAGCCGTTGCAAGCAGATGATTTTGATCTTCAAGGTATGCCTGCGCATTTGAAAAGGAGATTATTATCTCTTTTGATGCGATATGCTCATGTTTTTGCTCGAGACATATCTGAAATTGGTCGGACGAACGTAGCAAAACATAAAATACCTTGGAATGGGAAGGAAATACAAAGGTCGCCTAGATATCGCACCCCGTACCATTTAAGAACTGAGTTAAAGAAGCAGGTGGCAGACATGGTAGAGAGTGGAATCATATCTCCTAGTATGAGCAGTAATCCGGCACCTACATTGATGGTCCGTAAGAAAAATGGAGGGTATAGGATGTGTGTTGATCTGAGAAAGACTAATGACACCATTCAATCTGATTCGTATGCACTGCCCTTGATCCAAGATATTCTAGCACAATTGGATGGTGCGAAATATTTTAGTAGTTTAGATTTATGTAGTGCCTACTATCAGTTAGAAGTGGCAGAAGAGGACCGCTCTAAATTATCCTTTGTGAATGAAGAAGGGTGTTTCTCTTATAATGTAGTACCGATGGGGTTGAAGACTGCTCCGGCAGCGTTCCAACGGTTGGCAGATACCTTATTATCGGAATTACATGATGACAAAATACATTGTTTTATTGATGACATACTCATTGCTAGCCCTGACATAGACACGCACTTGCGTAAATTGGAAAAGGTTTTCATTTTGTTAGAAAAGTACGATTTGAAATTGGCACCCAAGAAATGTGACTTTTTGAGGAAAGAAATAAAATACCTAGGACACATAATTGGGGAAAAGGGAGTGCGTCCGCATCCGGACAATGTTAGAGCTATACAAACTTTCCCCCAGCCGAAATCCTTAAAGGATTGCCGCCGATTCTTGGGGATGTGTAATTTCTTCAAGCGATTTATACATTTCTATTCAGACTACGCAAAACCCCTAACAGACCTGACTAGAAAAGATGTTATATTCAATTGGGGTCCAGAGCAAGAACAAGCATTTCAATATCTTAAAAATGCTCTAATTAACCCCCCTGTGTTGGTTTATCCAAGGTTTGATAGGGATTTTATTATGTCCGCAGATGCGAGTAAGGTCGGACTGGGCTGTTGTTTGTATCAGAAAAACGACGATGGGAATCAACCTATAGGATACATGTCCCGTAAATTTAAGCCAACAGAGCAACGGTACCCAGCCATTGAGCAAGAGCTACTGGCTATCATGGAGGGTATAAGTTATTTTCGACCATATCTTGTAGGACGGCGATTTACTGTTGAGAGCGATCATAAGCCTCTAAAATATCTAATTTCATTAAAAACTCAGAATCCGAGATTAACTCGGTGGCTTCTAAATCTATCTGAATACGATTTCGAAGTGGTTCATAAACCAGGGAAGGATAATGTGGTCGCGGATTGTCTTAGCCGACAGATAAGCTCAATAGATATAGAGACCAATGATCTCGAAGAATCCATGAGAGAATTTCAAAGGAAAGATCCTCAGTTAAAGCCGATAATTGATCTATTAACTCTGGATCAACCAGAACCAACTAGGAAGGTAGCAGATGCGTATTTTATGAAAAATGAGTTATTATGCCACTACGCTTCCAAGGATATCCACCCCTCTAGAGATGATTACATTGAACAAGTGGTAGTACCATCAGTATTGAGAGGGAAAATTTTGGAATTAGTCCACGACACCCTCAGTAGTCATATGGGCTTTGATAAAACGTTCGAGAGGTTGCGCACCAAATATTTCTGGCCTGGATATTATCGGGATTGCCAAATACATGTCCAATCATGCAAGGTGTGTCTCGAACGCAGAAGTCATAACCCGAAGAGTAAGGCCCCATTGCAACGGAATTTTATTCCCGTTAGACCGTTTCAGTTAGTTAGTGTGGACATTATGGGACCCTTAAATATCACTGTAAATGGAAATAGGTATATATTCGTATTAATGGACAACTTTTCAAAATTTATAGAGGCAGTAGCATTACCAGACGTAAAATCCGAAACACTAGCAAACACATTCTTCAGAGAAATTATAGCGAGATATGGACTTCCCGAATTTTGTTTATCGGATAGAGGGTCAAACTTGCATAAATCAGTATTTAGGGCTATGTTGGACAAATTAAAGATAAAAGCCCTGGCGACATCAGCACTTCATCCTCAAACCAACAGCATGAACGAGCGTAGCCATGCGACTATTACCCACACCTTATCGTGTATGGTCACTGACTCAGATGAGTGGGATGAAATGCTACCGCATGTCTTGATGTCGTACCGAAGTGCCATTCATGCGGTCTTGAAAGAAACTCCTCATTTCATTTTATTCGGTAGAGACATGTCAACAGCGGGTGATCTCTTAAAAGAACCCCTTGTATTTAATTACTATACCCATGAGAATTACGTTGAATCGTTGTTACCCAAGTTGGAGAAAGCCCATGAGTATGTGAAACATAGTATGGTAGAGGCAGCGGAGAAACAAGAGAAATATAGGGAGAAAACAGCTACGGATAAGAACATATTGCTAGGCGATTTGGTATACCTATATAACCCCGGAAGGCAAAAGAGAGGTCAGAGTGCGAAGTTGAATAGGCCTTCCACAGGTCCTTACAGGGTAATTGAAAGAAAATCTCCGGTTTTGTTTCGCATACGGAATGTAGCGAATCCAAAGGATTCACAGTTAGTTCATTCAGATAGGTTAGCAAAAGTTTCTCTTGAAAGACCGTACGAGCCTTTCCCACCACAAAGGGGAGGAGGTGAAAATTCGAGGGAAAAAGAAACCCCGGAGGGTGTACAAATAGACGTTGAAAGTGAGGGAGAAGAAGTCGTAGCCGACAGTTTCGGAGCAGAGGAGGAGGAAGAAGAAGAAAGTTTTGTGTTGTCACCCTACCTTCTATGTCCCTTTGTCCAGCAGAATAATAGCAATAGCCAAGAGACAAGTACAGAAGATACCGATGTCGTAAATACATCGTTGCCCCAGGATAATGCTCAGTCAGAACCTATGACATTGTTACTGATAAGGATGAATCCGAAAGTGAAAATAGGGAAGGTCAAAATTTACCCCAATCTCGATATAATTTAAGAACCCGAAATGAACGAGGGCAAGTACAGAAATTAAATACTGTAGATGGGACCGCCGAAAATTCAAGTGTTCCGGTGCGGCAAAATTTACCAGAGAGTAGTCATGCAGAGACCACTGACGATAGAACAGAGCAGAATTTAGCTGACAGAATATTCATGGATGATTAAACCAGTAAACATACCTGAATCTGAGAAAACGTTATTTGATCGATTAGCAGATAGGTTAGCTGAGAAATTAGTTAATGTGATTAGCTAAGTATAAATTTAAACACTCAAGGCGAGAGTTCGAAGAAAGATGTAAATATGGAAAATATGAGATATATATCACTTGTATATAGATTTAAAAAAAAAAAAAAAAAAGAGCAATTGTATAAACTAATGTGTAATTGTGTACCTAGTATAAGTGACATATTAACAATTGGGAGAGAGATATATCATGTTAATTACTTTGTCTATAAGTTACATGCAGTACTGTAAACAGTGTAACAGTGTCGACCAGAGCACTGATGCTATTTCACGAGGAACGGAAGAGACCTAAGCATCTCCACCTATATTCACCTGGTGCCACATTTGGGTGTGCATCACACGTGACAATGAACAGTAGCCGAAAATAAGAGAGTAGTTCGATGAATAAACTCTCATTATCATTGCAACTTCATCAGCAGATGGGCAGCTACTCGTCATGATGGGAAGCGCAAAGATTCCAGATCATCCAAGCCTTCCATTGGTCAGCAGTGTTGATGCCTAACGTCTAAAGGATCACGATGCACGGGTTTAGAAGGTATGCAGTGTATAACCTGTGAACACGGTGCCTAGTGTCACTGCTAGGTAAAAAGCCTAATAGCAGGGACATGCATCAGATGGGAGAATTCCATCACGAATTCGCATGGAGTCCTACGTTTTACGCGGCCAATATGAACTGTATTCGATGAATGCGACCAGACTAGCAGCTGGGAGATTATTGTGAGCGCCCAGCCTAAAATGTCTTTCGAACTTTTATAATCGAATCCAGTGAGCAGTGAATCTTCATATACCTTAGAAATCTGCGATTATCGTGGATTGTAGTGGATGAAGCCAACAGGTGTGTTCAAAGTTCACCTCGGAGAAAACACAAACTGTAACGCGTAGTTCCAATAACAGTGGTGCACTGGGAAAAGCAGCATCTCAATTTTCAATTGAGTTTTCAGCAGGAACCATGCCTGCTGACAGTGGTTCTCTAATTGGAGTGTTGTCCAATTGGTACATTTCATCATGAAAGAAAATAACGAACTATTTCGCGTGTGACTGTGACGCTAAAAGACACTGAACATCGAAATAGTGACATTCCAGTGCTTCGTTCAGGACGATTTTCAGATTTGGAATCATATGAAGAAGATAAATACATCTTCGAGTAAAAAAAAAAAAATTCAGCAAGAATTTCCGAATAACACATCAGGTGTTGTTCAAGTGTCTATATACAATATACTGTATAAGCTACATCTTTCCGATAGCAAACAGTGAATAATATACTAAGAAGTAGCATAGGTTGAAATATGTGTGTTTATATGTCTTACTGTGTTATATATTATGTTTCATTTATTTCGTATAGATTTTGGTGCATTTATTTTGTTTTATTAGTTAAGGTACTGCTTAGTGCATTTCAATTGAAGTATCACGATATTTGTTTACATTTTGGTGAGAGTGTACAACATGCGTATTCACGTATGCAATAGAAAGAAGTTGAGTTGACATGAAGAGAATATTAGATTGTTTGAATGTTCATTTCTAGCAACATGAATGGTAGTTCGCTAATATGCTGACACATTGTAAGGGAAAGAGAGTATCATCATCATCGCTCACCATGGAAAGGGGGGGAAAAAATGGATTTTTTTTTAGAAAAAGGGGAGGAATGTTAACTAGCTCGTGCTAGTTAAAATAGAAATATAGAATAGAGGGAATATTTAAAATTATTATTTTCAGATATATTTAAAATTTGATAGTTTGGAGTATTTTAATTTGATTTTGGATTTAACTATTTAGAACTGTAGGTCAGGCGCCGATAGCAGGCGACAGTAACCGATATACTATAGTACAGCAAACAAATAATTGAACAATAGGAACGTAAATAAGAATGGTTGTTTATGGATGGTAGACATGTTTCTTGAGGGTTTAAAGTAAGTGGCGTCATGTCGATGGAAGAAGCTTTGTCCAAGCGGTGGGAACATAGTCCCAATTAAAAAAAGAAATACAATCACAGGCCGATGTAAGTAGATGGGGCAATCGCCATTCATTAGGGAATCTTTTAGTTACCGTCACAACGCATCTGGTCGGTTGTACTTCAGGGGTGCCCTAGGCAAAAGGGATCGTCCGAGGAGTGTTTTCTTGGAGAGAAAGCGGGGAATCGAAGAAAATAAAGGGGACCAACGCGAATGAATAGACAAATTTCAAGATTGAGAATAGTTGACGGCCATTTAAGTAGAAGTAGAATCCCTTTATTTAGGGGGTGCAATTAAAGTATAACAGAGGATCTAAAATGCCGAGTGTTAGTCATGGGAAGCTTCAATGTAGGTTAGGCCATGGCCGTTGGGGTTCTCGGGGTCCTGAAGGGAGAGTCGCTTGGACAAAGAAATTAGGGATGGATCGGCAGTGGCCAATCTTATGAATAAACCTTCAAGAAACGAATAGAAACTTAGAGATGATGGGTAAAATATCAAATCAAATTAAATGGGTGGAGTTTTCCAAGGGACGGGGGACGTCCGAAATGAAATCTTAAAGGGATGAGAAAATCTGGATACGGGGGAATTGAGAATTGGAGAGTTAGAAATGCAGTAACGAAACTAGACTGAAAAAGAGATGACTTGTGAAGACGAGAGTTGTAATCAGAGGAATCGTTTCTTGGCTGCGATGAGTGTCTAAGGGGCTAAAGCTAAAGACTGGAGAAGGGTCTCACCTGGTGAGTGATGCATGGATTATATTCTCTCTCCCATATGTGACATATAGTGTAGGTACTAGTAATTAATTGTTTTGGGGGCGAACTGAGATGTAATGGAAAATCACGGGTCATATAATGTTCAGGGCCAAGAACCTAATTGTTTTGGGGGCCAACCGAAGATTTTGTTAAGTATCCTTGAATGGAATATGTATTAATAATTTTTAATAAGGATGATGATATGGCATGAAAAATACAAGTTGCATTAATTCAATTAACTAGAGTGTAAATAAACTAATTAACTTCCAGCATCTCGTGTATGACTACTTTGTGTAAACTTTGCCTGGGTTATTATACTTTAAATATACACAACGCAATTTGAAATCATTGAACGGCATTCGCTTACGTACTTACGAGAACGGCCTCAAACCCGAACGGGCTAACACGATGACATTCCACTCGTAGATTACATAGCCAGTTCAGGTTCTTGCACCGCAGCTTACGTTGTTGCAGAGACTGGGCGTCCAGTCACCATGGTGTTCGTTTTCGTTTAGATGCAATGTCTTCATTCTTCTATTCATGTCCCAAAAAGACGCACCTACAATGAGTAGATCTGAGTAGGGGGAAATTAGCGGTTCTGGTGCACAATAGGCCTCCCCACGAGAACAATGGGTGCTCCCCTTTGCTGCCCACCTGCTCCCCTTTGCTCCCACGCGATAAGGGATGCTGCTGCCCCGCGATAAGAGAATGAGGGACACTAGATGGCGCTTTACTGTTTTTTTTTTCCTAAATTAAATTTTTTATTGGGGGTCATTATTAAATTAAAATTGTTTATGTCTAAGAAGGATCTTTCCTTCATTCCCACGAAGAGGACGGAAAACTTTTTTTTTTTTTTCATTAGGGGTCGTTCTTAAATTAAATTTTTTATGTCACATCTTAAATTGCATCCCAAAATATCGGGTTGTTCTTAAATAAAATTTTTTTATGGCACACAACACTCCATCTTTCTTAAATTAAACTTTTTTTTTATGTCAGTTTTCCAGTCTCAACAATAACGTCACCCTCTGTATACCGGGGCTATGGGGCACTCAAAGTCACGTGATCAACTGTGTCCTACTTTTTTCATCCTAGAAAGCTAATGACGAAAATTAAAGTTTCCAACATCATTAAAATATCGCATGATGTCACATTAGGGATCGTTCTTAAATTATCGTTTTCTCCAACTTACTTTTTTTTTTTTCAAACAGGTTTGATGAGGGTTTAAATTATTTTTTTAAAATAAAAAAAAAATTATCTAGTTTAGCAAATACGATACCAAGGAACCTTTCCCAAATTAAATTTTTTAAATCACATCAGGGATCTTTCTTAAATTGCATCCTAAAATATTGTTGTTTTTTTTCAAAGAAGTTTGATGAGGGTTTGAATTACTTTAAAATAAAAAATTATCGTTTTTTTACGATGCAAGTCCTTCTTACTTTTTATGTCAGTTTTCCCAAGTCTGACTAAGAAAAGTCCCGATAAGTTTCCACGCTTTTTTAACCGTTCTTAATTTTTTTAATGTAAAAAGTTTTCTTCCCACACAAATTAAATCCCTAAAAAAGTTCTCACCAAGATGAGCTTAGCTGTAAAAAAAAATAATAAAACAAGGGAGCAATAAAATACAGAGTCATTTTATACGAATCAAGTTTTCATTTATTTCAAATAATTTTCTTCTATCTTTGATTTCAAAACATCAAAATCAATCGCATCAAAACATTTTTCTACGACATTGTAATTTTCCACAAGAATTTTTGCGACTTCGCGAAAGTCAATCAAAGTTATAGCGTGATCGGAATATTTGTAATACATGTCATCTACCTGCAGACATTCATGGCCCAGCTGATTGGCATAGCCCATAGAGCATCCATGACAATCAATAACATTTCCAATGGTAACTGAAAGTTTTTCACTCACCAGTTTAGCGAGAACATCTGTAATATCCAAAGAGTTTGTCCCTTTAGTCTGGATTTCACGCACACACAATTTGAGATAGTCCAAGCAGAGTGTTTTCTGGATGAACTTGGTGATAACACTATGAAGCTGTTGTTTTTCATCACACCAGAAAAGTTTATCTGCTACGCAAAACGACATCTTGACGATGTTTCCAAAACACTGAAACTTTTCACCGTTGCGATGAATAGGTTGAATGATCACAGCATCACCGCTGTAATCCGCTATCAAATTCTCGGACACTAAGAATGTTCTGCCGACGCGTTGAGACATACTACGACGGGAGAATTCAGTTAGCAAGCATTGCCACACGTATGGAGAAAGAGTCACGCCGTTCTTGCCTGGCTTCACGAGTCCCTCTTCTTCGTAGTATTCGCGTATGTGAACTTTCACTTCCCCGTTGAAGATCACTACACTAACATAAAAGTTCTCTTCGATGTGGAATATGTTGGTTGGTAGTTGGCTTTTATCGAAGCCACTGCTGCGAGATCTCTTAGCTGGTGGTGATTCTGCCACGGCTTTCCTCTTTGTCTGGACTATTTTCCGGAACGTGAGACTAACGCGAACGTCTTTGACTTTCGAGTCCTTTGGAATCGCGTGACGCCACAGCTGGTTAGTTGGAGGTAGCATTGTCAAGAGGCTGTTGTGCTCGAGGATTCGGTCCACGGACTTGTGCTCCCGACGAGAGAAGATGATTTTTCTTTCAGCGCCCAGGGAGAGGCAAGCGATGGGATGATCTTTCACGAGCTGCGTCTCATCATCGGAGTGAGGGGAGATGCTCTTCTGTCCATCAGAGTATCGGTTGATGACAACGAAGTTGTAGTCGTAACCTGTGATGCTCTCGACCACAGCTTTCAAATCCAATAGGAGAGGCGTCCACGGTTGGGCTTGGAGCTTCATTCCAGAAAATTTGTAGAATAAATCGGGGTCGCCGTAGGCTGCGTGTTGGCGGGGCATTGGATAAGTCCTATCACCGAACTTGAAGATGCATTCCTCGGCCGGACGGTATACGATTTCCCTTTCAAGTTGTCGTAGCACAGCATTGGGTTGTTCCAGAACGTTTTGTGCGTATTCAAAGCAAAGACTTGTCATTTTTTTTTTTCTAAACGAGAAGAGTGACAACACATTCAATCCGCAAATCTCACGATAAGAAAAAATAGATGAAAATTATTCCCCAAACCAATGAAATATATATATTTTTTTTTTCGATTACGCATGAACAAATAATTAAAAAAAAATTGTAACTATTATTAAAAAAAAAAAAAAAAAAAAAAAAAAAAAAAAAAAAAAAAAAAAATTAGAAATTAATTTTAACTCTCTAACCATTCAGCGTACGCCATGACCTTCCCTCTAGCACAATGACCCTTTTGCAGAGGGTGAAAGCTGCAAGAAACGCTGTTTGTCGCTAGCGATTTAGGAAAGTTCAAGACTTCTACCGTTTTCAAATTAAATCGCTGCTCTAGAAATTTTTTTTTCTGCATGCAATTAACATAAATTTGACTAAACTTATTATTTACGCTTACGAGATGAATTTTCATCAATTTATAGTCGAAAAGACCTTCTTCCCATCCAATATTATGGATATTTTTACTAACCCAAACCATTTGCTTAAAATCTTCATCTGCAAGCTCATCGCTAGAAAAAGGTGGCAGATAGAGTGAATGATAAACTCTCCCTGTGCCTAAATTGAAGCAAGCCATTTCCTTAACTACATATAGTCCATTTCTAAGCATTACCCCTTCCAGATCAAGTACACAAGAAGCCATAGTTATAAAAAAAAAAAAATTCTTACCGAGTGAGATTTGCGGAGAGAGAGCGTATCCAAGTGAACCGGAGAACTGAGTGAAGCAATTGCGTCTACCACACAGTTTATATATAATTGAACTAGTATGTGAATATACTATGTTGGAGTCAAATATAATCAGTACTATTGCATTGGCAAGCGCAAAAAATAAACAGTACCCCATTTGGTGATTTGATAGCACCAAAAAATAATCAGCAGTATAACATTCGACTGTATAAAAAATAATCAGTACTACATTTGGTTAGTCAAAAATAATCAGTATTGGCGAGCACAAGTTGAGTCAAAAATAATCAGTAGAGTGAGATTGTCACGAGTACCCAGATGCATGTGAGTCACCGCGATGACCGTCGGCTGTACATGAATCATCGATAACGCTCTGGTCATCACCTTTCGCGATAAAAAGTGTCGTCTTCACACGATCTCTCATTTCGTTTTTGATCTCAATAGAGTCAACTTCATTTCAGCTTTCTTTCTTCTTTCGCATTGGAAGTATGAGTTCTTTCGTGAATTTCGGGATTAATGAAGAAGATCTAGTTAGGTTGTTTGCTGATGAACAAAATTTCATTGATGAATGTCTCAACGATAATTTAATTAGTGGAAGTGAATTTAAATTTTTGGTAGAAGACGAGGAGAATTTCGTCAAACAATGTATGAGCATGAATAAGCGTATAATGGACGAAGCTGGACCGAGTGGTTATGCTCCACCAGAGAAGAAGAAAAAGGTCAGTGTTTTCTTTTAATTTTTTTTTTATTGGTAGAACTTTTTTGATCCATTATTTTATTTCATGTCGCGAGTTAAATTTTATTGCGTTTAAATTTCATTTCATGTCACGAGCTAAATTTCACTCTAATTCAAATTATTCGTGTCGCGAGTAAAATTTCGACACAAGAATTCAAATACATAGAAAAAAAAATATATTTTATTCAGTTGTATATGAGCACATCCGCAGACTCGTGAATCAATTTATACATTTGCGCACTGGTGAGATTAACGGCTTTCGTAGTGGGCGCATTTCCGCTAAAATAGCGTATATCGTAGGTTTTATTACAATACGTGAGAAAAATATTTCCTCCCAGCGGAAGAGAGGAATTACATCTTTCAAAGTCCATTTGATTTTTATATGTTGTTGCTATAAGAGTAAATAATATAACAATCAGTATCGTGAATATGGCGAACATTCTCTTGTGTCTTATCAGTTCTCCATTACTCTCCAATTCGTAGGACCAGCAGCTCGGTAAATCGAATGACGGTACATCCGTTTTCCATGCGATACCCTGCTTTCTATTGTTTTGATCGTAGATCACGGCTTCCACTGTTGTTGGCATTTCAAAGCTCTAACCAAATATGTTTCAAAAATGGGTTTTTTATATAATCTCTCGGAGCTCCGGTTTCTTCTAGCGCTTTCAGGAAAATTTCTTGACCCACCACGGGTGATTTTCTCCGACCGACCACACTTGATATCAAATCGCGAATGTCGCTTCCTTTGATGAGTCTGCTCTTATAAACGATCGAGCCGTTAGAATTAATTTTTAATATGTTCGGATGCTTATTTATATGCGTGATAATTTTTTCTGAGTGCCCTCTTTGCGATTTCGGGACAGAAATCAGAGCTATTGGTAATTCGTCAACTTTCTTTTTCTTCTCTTTTTCTACTTCTTGAATTTTCGGTTCTGGTAACCGCGGTGGATTGTTCTCGGCGACGTTGATTCTCTTGTTCAGCAGATTCTGATAGAGTTTAATTTTTATAGCTTCGGGCTCCTTGCTTCGCAGTATTTTCAACATCTCGTTGTCCAACTCAGAAAGCTGCTCTTTTGTGGTCACATGACGCGATAACAATTGTTCTGGAACCAGAGCGAATTTCTGTGCGTGCTCCATTATCTCGTGAACAAAGTGGCGAGGGTTTGTATGGCGGCTGGGATTAACTGGAACAAAAAACCTCCTTTCTGAATCAGCACGCGCTTTTTCTCGTATAGCGGCGTCTTTTTGCAGGCGAGTTTGCGAAGTGTATTTCTGTGCCTTTTCAGTTTATTTTTCTGTTTTGAGGATAACGGTATGACACCCTTCAAAATATTGAGTGAGCACTCGCAGACTGTCTTTAATGCTGATTTCGGTAATTTCTTCAACAAATCCTTACGTTTATTCCTCGGACAGGCAGAGAGTAGACGAAGCACTTGTTGCTTCTCCAATGCCATACTTATAAATAACGGTATTTTTATTCCAACCATATGCTATATGCTATAGCCTTCTTCAGCGCGCAGTGCTTTATCATGCTTTCGTGGCGACAACAGTTCGCGCTCACTTCTGGCAAGTCCACAATATTGGGGCAGAGAATGGCATCTAGATTATAAACCTTTAACCCGTACTGTTGCAGTAGCATCCGACACTTGTCGTGGCCTTTCGTATACAATACGACTTTTGATAATCGCTGCAAATGTTGCTCCAGCATTTCAAAGGGTACATCACCCGCCGACCACGATATTTCGTGTATGTTGTTGGTGACGTAGAGACATTGGTGTCTATCTCTAGGAGATAATTCCGAAAATTTTTTGGGCGGTTTGTATACAGAGTGAAAATTCTCTCTCGAATGCATGAAACACCACGCCAACTCCTTGATTATGAATGTTCTATCCGACAGCTGGAAACCCTCGACCTCTATCACTGCCGTCATTTTCAAAAATGGAAAGTTTCATTTCCTGGGTTTATAGATATATTGCGTCTGCCCAGGTAACACGTTAGTGCGCAAGCGCATTTCTTCCTCCGTCTCGGGCCGTAAATCTACCATTAAATACGAATACGGTTTTTTCGTGCTATCTTCGAACACCTCGTTGAAAAATTTGATTTTGCTGGGAAACAGCTGACGTCCCAGGTGGGTCACTTGACTGACATCTCTTCTATTTTTGAATAGAAACATATACTGTGCGTTCAGAGAAACGTTTCTCATTTCCCGCCCATGATGAAACACGTTCTGCACAATGAAAATCACTGTCAATTTTCTGTGGTGGCTGTACTTTGTGAAAAGGTTTGCTAATTTTTTTTCGCCGGATAGCTCGTTCATGAGATCATCTAAAATCACCAAGCTGTCTTCTTCCACGCTTTCGAAATTGCTCCCCTCTCGAAACTCAACGTAGTCTTCCATATCTTCGAACAGGGTCTGATATTCGCCGTAAAACCATATAACTCGCTTCGGGTGAGGCTCTCGAAACATTTCGTTTCTGTGTTTTAATAGTTCTCTGAGAAAATATGTTTTTCCCGAACCGGTAGGTCCGGCAATGAGCACGGTGCTCGGATGTGTCAGCTTGAAAGGTTCCATAGTAAATGACAAAAAATTACGAATGCATTTTTTATTTAACAGAAAAATTTTTCTTTACAAAGCTTGCTACGCGCATATCGTTTTGCATATTAAAACGCGATACAATATTATTCATACTTTTGCCGATACATCGAGAATAGATAAAAAAAATCACATAGTGACCGCACACGGTTGTCTTATCTGATTGTAACATGACGTCATTATAGTCGACGCGCGAGTAGCGTCGTAGAAATCTGTTTATGTGTCCCTTCTTGAAATAGGTGGGCGGGTTCCCGTAAGAGTCGAAGAAATCAGCTCTCGCTTCGTTTTCGATGTAAATAGCCAACCAGTGCGTTCCGGGTTCATTCTCTCTGTCCGTGTTCACAACCAGTGCAGCGGGATAAGCGATCACATTTTCGGGTAAATTGTCACTCGCAAAAACACCTAGGAAAGCCTTTCGAGTGTGGGGGTGTGTCGAGAGGGCGTGCTCTATCTGTTTAGTGTTCATCCCGCAAAGTCACACAAGACGCTTCTGGACTTTGTTATTTCCACCAACGATTCGAATTCGGCAAATATGATAACCGACACGGTCTTGGTCAAGGCTGAGGAGAACTTGAGTTCCACTCGCAGATTACCCTGCTTTTGTAGGTGCACGTGTCCGCAGTCACTCATGTCGGGTATCAGGTTGAAGGCGAAGAGGCTGTAACCGCCGGCTTCATATTCTTCTCTGCTCACGTCACATCCTTTATCTTCTCCGGGCCTTCCGGTGCCCACGAAGAGTGTGTTGTAGGCTCTGATGACGTGTCTGTTCCTAAAGTCTGGTTGTAGCGACGTGTGGGGGACGGGTCTTCCATCGATAGAAACAGAAACAAAGTTGACGTTGTTGTGCTTGAAGTCGAAGGGGTTCAAACCGAACGTTCCGTTGAATGCTTCCGTGTCCACCATGCCCATAACCAATCGCTTAGGCATGACACCCAGAAATACGTTATCTTGCACGAAACTCATGCTTCCCATGGATATCGAATAGACCTTGCATATCACGCGGTTAATGCAATATTTGGCTGTTGTTTTCTCGAGCGCCATGGCATGCGCTACAGCCACAGCAGGATTCATTCTTACTTTACGCACAAAAATACTCGCTTGCTCGATAACCACGTCGCAACCCTGAGCAGCAGTGATCAGAAAGAACTCGGGTTTCGATCGAACCAGTCTCATCTTCAAGTCCACGAGAGAGAGCATCAGCTTCGGTTGATAGAATATGTCGACGTGAGGCACGCCCATCATTTCAAAAGAATTTTCCGCGAGTTTTGCTCTCTTCTTGGCCCCTTCGTTCTTGGTGAGGTCAGACATGTGACCTGCAGTGTCCTTGTAGAACCCCTCGGCTGTCAGGGGTCCTCTCTTTGCATCCGATCCGTAGTTAAGCAGTGTTTCCAGGTAAGCTCGATACGGATAAGTGTGTGATGAGTTCGTGAGCGTTCTCCCGTTCAGCGAGACGTCAATCTGGGAGAAGAGGGAGTGTAGGAAATTATTCGCCGTCGATACGGCTTCGTCGGATTCTGGTTTTGTCACCTTTACTCTGACATACAGCTGAGTGGCAGAAAGGTCTATGTATTCTTCGGCACTACCGGCCACGTGAAATTCGAGGGGGGCCCCCGAATCACGCACTTGAGATATGGGATGGTACTGGACCCACTCGGCTGATTCTATAGAGGTTTCCGTGGGTGGCACCGTGAACAGATCGGCTTCGCTTTTCAAACATTCATGAGAATTTTCGTGGATTAAAGCCATCGCTGAATATATCGGATGTCGACAGCTTTCTAGCTCTCTTCTTACTGACAGTTTTCTTGACGAGTCTCTTCCTTTTATTCTTTCCTCCGAGCATGGATTTGACTTTACTGGCCGCCCTATCCGTGAGAGACCTTCCGGCTTCCTTGGCACGGTCGCGAGCAGCTACCTTTGCGTCTTTTCCTTGAACGATGTCGTTGGCGAAATCTACGCCCGAGCGTAACAGTTGAGATCCCACGGCCTTGGCACCTCGCTTCAACAGCGGTACGGCCGATCTGAAGAGAGAGCTGAATATGGATCCGAGGCCATAACCTCTTTGCAGAGCGCTACCCTGATAATATCCGAGTCCGTTTCCAGCCTGTGTCAGATAGTAATCGTTGATGCTGTGGGCACAGCTCCGGTACGGCTTATAATGCATGTCGCAGTCTAAAGTGTAGTTTCACTATCACCTTTCCACGTTGAAATGTGAAAAACTTCCCCATGTGCGTCCTTAAATACATGTGAACGATGTCGAAACTCTTTCTGGCTAGCGGCATGTAATGGGCGCGTTCGAAAGACACGCTGACTATATCCCCATCTTGGCCGCTAGTTTTTACGATTCTCAATAGCGGGGCGTAGGTGTTACCCACGACCTGAGGTTCAACCAGGTTGCAGTACACGTACAAGAGATGAAAGTCCAATTTAGGATCCGCTGTGAAAGGGCCATCGACGATGGTCGGGCCCTCTATCAAGCCGGGCTCGAAACCCAAGTTTTCAGCTATGCCGTGTCTGAGTCTGAGCTTGGCGTCTTTCTTGAGGTTCACCTTCACTTTTTTCGTGACTTTGTTGTACGTCACACCGATCTTGTCTTGAAAATTTTGAGTGGATATGGCTTTGATCAGTTCAGGGGTCGTCTCGTAGAAACCCGGGGCTATGCGACCGGTCTTCATTACCTTGTTACCGACATCGAATTCGAAAGTGTTTGTCTCTTTATTGATGTTGTGGAACGAATGGGGATAAATTATCTCTGACAGTGCGACTTCCATCTCGGATTCGAACTCCAGGGTGTTTGGGAGTTTAACCACGAAATTCGAGAGCGTGTTGTCTGGAAAAAAGTCCATGGAGGCATCGCTGGGTAAAGTGAGATAGAAAGAAGCCATCTCGAAAGTGACAGATGCGTGCGCTGTTTCCGGGTTTTTATAGCACTACCCACGAGTTGAATTTTTTCGGATAACCTCGAAATTTCACGAGGTACTGGACTATTCCTTTTCTTCTCCTCTTCTTCAAAACTTTTTCTATCGGGAATTTCTCTCCCATCTTAACACCGACCATCTCTTCGGCGTAGAAGGTGCCCTTGATTTCTTCCCCCATCAGATCTTTGAGTCGGTAAACGGGAATTTCCCTTCTAATGCACTCGCTCACCACGAATATCTCCTCGGTGAAATTGGACTCGTAACCCCTCTCGAAAGTGTGCTTCGATCTGCTAATGCGCACATGATCACCCACTTTAAACTTACATTCTTGTTTCTTGGATGTATTCCCATAGAGATTGTTCCACACCTCCGACTCGTTTCCAGGGTTCACGTCAACGGGTCTCATTTTTATAGATCTGTGATACCTGTGATTGTAGCTCCACACGAGATCTTCGATCATTTCGATGTAGCGATAAGTGTTCTTGGCAGTGAAGTACTTGTACATCCAGTTTCTGAGCGACCTGTTCCACCTCTCCACCACGCTGGCTTTGATCTGTTCGTTCTCCGTAGTGAAAAACTTAACGCCTTGACGCTTTAGATAACGCTGTACTGGCGCGGCTATAAATTCTCGCCCCTTATCGCTCTGTAGCGCTACTGGTTGACGTTGCTGAAAGATGCTTTCTAAAGCTTTGACCACGTTGTCACCGGTCTTTCTTTTGAGGGGTATGACGAAACCATATTTGGAGAAGACGTCGATGCACGTTAAAAGATAGTTGTAACCATCGTTGTGAATTGCTAGATTACGCATGTCCACCAAGTCGATTTGAAATTGACTGTTCAGACCGGCCACTATTGTTTTGTTGCGGGGAAACACTTTTTTAATGGATCTGTGTAACGTGTACGCTCTCTCGCCAGCCAACCAATCTCTGATTTCTTTTTTCTTTGATGACTTGAGCACGCGCTTGAGGGCGGATACGCCACCGAAACTAGCGGGAAGACGTGGGTTTCTGTATCTCTCATCCATTGCTTGTGTTAGACTTACGTGTCCTACATTCCCTTTTTATTTGTTTTTCAGGAGCGACACCTATGCGAGACGTGCGGCAAGGAGTTTTCCCTACGTCGGAATCTAAACCGTCATAGGTTGACGCATGGTGAACGCCAGCACAAGTGCATGGAGTGCGGTGCAGCTTTTCACCGCAATAGTCACCTCATGCGCCACCAACGCAACATGGGCCACGCCCCCCAAAGAGCATCACCTCATCTTGGAGGAGCACCGAACCATCTCCGAGCACCACCGCAGCTAGGAGGGGCACCTCATCTTGGAGGAGCATCCCAGCAAGGCGGGGAAGCGCCCCAGCCTGGGGCACCGAGCCATCACCGAGTACCACCGCAGCTGGGAGGAGGGCAAGTCAGACGCGCTTTAGATATGTTGTCGACGCACGAATTGACCCCCGAGCCTGGCACCGAAATGGACATGACGACCTTCCTCGACAGCGTGAGAGAGGAGTTGACGCGGCTGTTGAGGGAGGACATGACCACCCACAGGTCCCTTAAATGGAACATCGTCGCGACTGCTGTTTTTTCCAGGAAAGGAAGTGACGGCGAGGACGAGTTCTGCAACGGGTATCTTCGAAGTAAAATGCTCACCACTTTAACCGCCGACCAGATAGAAGAGCACCTACAAATAGCCTTCGTAAAGGTAAAGCAGGCGACAGAGGATTTTGAAGGCAGCGGAAGTGGTTGGGTACTCGAGCGCGTGCTCTTGCTTGAGCTAAACACGGCGCGGTACCAACCACTAGCGGCCGCCACCTACATTCCGCTGCCGAAGGGGGTAGCCACCAGGAAAGCCGTGATAAATATAAAAAACGATGACGAGAAATGCTTTCTCTGGTGTGTGTTGGCTGCCCTACACCCGGTGAAGCAAAACCCCGAAAGGGTGTTCAACTATATCCAGTATGAGAGCGAGCTGGATACCAGTGGACTTTCATACCCGGTGACTTTAAAACAAATCCCACGTTTTGAAAAATCGAATGCATTACGCATCAACGTTTTTGGGTTGGAGGGGGGAGAAGTCTTTCCTCTCAGGATTAGTGAGGCAACATCACAATCCGTGATAAATCTCCTATTAATCAGCAGCGAGACAACGTCACACTACTGTCTCATCAACAACATGTCTCGTTTGCTGTCATATACCACCAAGTATGAAGGAGCGTCACACTTTTGTGAATATTGCTTGCAACGCTTCTCCTCCCCCGAGCATTTGTATGCGCATGAACCGCTGTGTCAGTCGCATGGACCTCAGCGCGTGACGTATCCCGGTGAAGGCGAGAACGTGATGCAATTCAAGAACCACCATTACCAGCTTCGTGTCCCGTACGTCATTTACGCGGACTTCGAGGCGATCTTGGAGAAGGTGGAGGGATGCGCTCGTGATCCATCGATCTCCAGCACCACCCAGAAGAGCCTTCACCGCCCCTGTGGTTTCGCGTACACAGTCGTGGGACCCGATGGTGTGTATGTGAAGGAGCCCACAATATACAGGGGTGAAGACTGCGTGGATGTCTTTTTCCGGTGTCTGGTGGAAGAAGAGCGAGTCATCATGGGCAAGCTCGACAACCCGGTGCCTTTACAGATGACAGAAGATGATGATTATATTTTTATGAATGCAACCACTTGCATGGTGTGTGAGCAACCTCTCGGCAACGACAGGGTCCGTGACCATTGCCACATCACCGGTGATTTTAGAGCTGCACTTCATCAGAAGTGCAACCTCCAGCTCAGGTTGAGACGCCACATCCCGGTGATATTCCACAACCTTCAGAATTACGACTCGCATTTCCTGATGCAAGGACTTAACCTCTACTCGGATCGCAGGATCCAGGTGATTGGGCGGAATATGGAAAAATTCATTTCCTTTTCTCTCGGTCGCCTGCGATTCCTCGATTCAAACCAGTTCCTATCAGCATCTTTGGAATGTCTTGTGCAAGCGATGAACCCTGGTGATTTTAAAAACATGCTAAAATGCTTCGGTAACAAGAGTCATCTTCTTGAACGCAAGGGATGCTATCCCTACGAGTATGTTGACTCGTTCCAGAAATTCGAAGATCCGGTGCTACCCCCAAGAGAGGCCTTTTACACCTCTCTGGGGGATCAACATATTTCCAGTGAGGAGTACGCATACGCGCATACCGTTTGGAGGGAATTCCAGTTGAAAAATCTCGGTGAATATCACGATCTCTATGTAAAGACTGACGTGCTGCTTCTCGGGGATGTGTTCGAGAGCTTTCGAAAACTCTGTCAAGAAAATTACAAGATCGATCCGGTGCATACGTTCACATCCCCGGGGTTGGCTTGGAATGCCTGCTTGAGAATGACCGGTGTGCAGTTGGAATTGATCAACGATCCCGATATGCACCTCTTCTTGGAGAAAGGCATCAGGGGCGGCGTCTCTGTCATCTCCAAGCGGTATGCGCGAGCGAATAACCCTTTAGTTCCCGGTTACAAACCCAGTGATCCTACATCATATATTATGTATTTTGACGTGAATAATTTATATGGAAAGTGTATGATGGAGCCCCTCCCGGTGAGAGACTTCAGATGGTTGTCCCCCAGTGAACTTGAGAGCATCGACTTTTTGAGTGTGGACGACAACGGCGCCAAGGGGTACATATTGGAAGTGGACTTGGAATACCCGGTGGAGCTACACGACGAGCATAACTGCTTCCCCTTGGCGGCTGAAAATATAGAAATTAAAAATGATATGCTGTCTCCATACATAAAAAAACCCGGTGATAAACCATCTAAAAAGCTCTCACCGAATCTGATGAACAAAACTTCCTATGTGATCCATTACCGGTGCCTGAAGTTATATACGTCGCTGGGAATGAAGCTGACGGGTGTTCGGCGTGCAATCGAGTTCACACAGGAGCCCTGGATACGCCCGTACATAGCGTTCAATACGGAAAAGAGGAAGCAAGCCCGGTGCGACTTCGAGAAGGACTTCTATAAGCTGCTCAACAACGCTGTGTACGGGAAATCACTAGAAAATCTGAGGAAGCACGTCGACATCCGTCTCGTGAACAACCAGAAGAGCTTGAAGAAACTGATATCATCCCCGGCATTCGAATGCTTCAGGATAATCACCGGTGAGTTAACCGTCATCAAGATGTTGAAAACGAAAATCCATCTGGACAGGCCAATATATACCGGTGTCACAATTTTGGACCTGTCCAAACACTTGATGGCGGACTTTCATTATAATTTCATGAAGAAAAAATACGGACCCAGTGTGGAAGTTTTGTTCACAGATACAGATTCATTCCTATATGAGATTAAAACCAGTGATATTTATAGTGATATGCGGGAGGAGCTCCACAGATTCGACACGTCAAATTACCCCGGTGATCATCCTCTGTTTAGCCTGCAGAATAAAAAAGTGGTGGGCGTTATGAAGGATGAGAACGGCGGTGAACCCGTTGTGGAATTCGTCGGTTTGCGTTCGAAAATGTATAGCATGGTCACAGCAGTCGCGGAGAAAAAGACCGCTAAAGGGGTCGTTCGTGCGGTTGTTAAAAAACAACTAAAACATCAAGATTATCTGGCTTGCCTCCGTAACCACTCCTCTATCAAAAATACTATGATAAAAATATCCTCCGTGAATCACAAACTGCAAACGGTCGCCCTGCGAAAAACATCGCTGTGCCCCCGTGACGATAAAAGATATATTCTCGGTGATGGTGTAAAAACATATGCGTATGGTCATTACGCAATCGCAACCGGATAGAGACGGTGCTGTAAATATTTTTTCATGTAAATATTTTTCATTCAATTATTTTTTCTTTTCATGTAAATATTTTTCATTCAATTATTTTTTTCTTTTCATGTAAATATTTTTCATTCAATTATTTTTTTTCTTACGTGTATATATATCTGAATAAATGAAAACTTGATTCGTATAAAATGACTCTGTATTTTATTGCTCCCTTGTTTTATTATTTTTTTTTACAGCTAAGCTCATCTTGGTGAGAACTTTTTTAGGGATTTAATTTGTGTGGGAAGAAAACTTTTTACATTAAAAAAATTAAGAACGGTTAAAAAAGCATGGAAACTTATCGGGACTTTTCTTAGTCAGACTTGGGAAAACTGACATAAAAAGTAAGAAGGACTTGCATCGTAAAAAAACGATAATTTTTTATTTTAAAGTAATTCAAACCCTCATCAAACTTCTTTGAAAAAAAACAACAATATTTTAGGATGCAATTTAAGAAAGATCCCTGATGTGATTTAAAAAATTTAATTTGGGAAAGGTTCCTTGGTATCGTATTTGCTAAACTAGATAATTTTTTTTTATTTTAAAAACATAATTTAAGCCCTCATCAAACCTGTTTGAAAAAAAAGTAAGTTAGAGAAAACGATAATTTAAGAACGATCCCTAATGTGACGTCATGCGATAATTTAATGATGTTGGAAACTTTAATTTTCGTCATTAGCTTTAATTTTCTAGGATGATTGGGAAAAAAGTAGAACCCAGTTGATCACGTGACTTTGAGTGCCCCATAGCCCCGGTATACACAGGGTGACGTCATTGTTGAGATTGAAAAAACTGATATAAAAAACTTTAATTTAAGAAAGGTTAGACATAAAAAAAGTAAGAACGGTTTTTCAGCCCGACGGGAAAGTTAAAAAACCATAATTCCCTCTTAGCGTTTGAAAACTTCTAGGAAAACTTTTTAGTCAGACTTGGGAAAACTGACATAAAAAATTTTAATTTAAGAACAACCCCCAATAAAAAATTTAATTTAGGAAAAAAAAAACAGTAAAGCGCCATCTAGTGTCCCTCATTCTCTTATCGCGGGGCAGCAGCATCCCTTATCGCGTGGGAGCAAAGGGGAGCAGGTGGGCAGCAAAGGGGAGCACCCATTGTTCTCGTGGGGAGGCCTATTGTGCACCAGAACCGCTAATTTCCCCCTACTGATCTGCTACTTTAACAATGGAAAATCTGGAATCGCAGGTGTGGCGGTGGCCATTGTAAATCAAAATTAAAATCAAGAGCTGATCGTGTTTCTTGCAGAAATAGTACTTACTAGATAATTTTGTTGGCAATGATGAAATTGTCTCAAATTCGAGGACGGTCAAGCCCAAATACATGTGATGCAAATAATATTAGTAACTGATAGATCATTGCATTCTTGTGTGGCTACAATTGTAAATGTTCAATAGGTTCCAGCCACGAAAACGCCGCTAATTACGTCTGCGCGACCTCAAGTTATAAGTAGGAGCAGTAGTGAATCTTTACGTGTGACTGGATGGTGTGTGGTCGTCATCGGTAAGTTTAATTCGTCGGTGGCCATCTTCATGCAGCAAATGTAAGTTCTCCAGTTTCATCTCACGCTGATAACTGAGCGGACTTTGCAGAACCCTTTTCTTAAAAACATATAGTTTATCTATACAAGGATGACGTCTCTCTCCGCTACCATACGAAGGTTTTTTAACAACTAGCCAGTTGTTAAAAAAAACCTTCGTATGGTAGCGGAGAGTGACATCATCCTTGTATAAGTCGCCATCTGGTGGCAGCGTCAGCAGTTGTGAGCTTGGCCTGAGTACGGTCCCTTTCAGTGTACACGAGCTCCAAGGAAAGATTGAGAGATTCGGTGCCTCTGTAGTCTAGTGCAGTGTTTCTTGACCTTTTTTTGCCCGTGGCCCCCCTTTAAACCATATTTTTTTCTCGTGGCTCCCCTGTCCTGCCCAGAGTTTTCAACTCTCATCTAGAAGCAAGACACTTTATATGTATTGAAATGATTTTTTTCATTGAATTTGTACTGAACGAAAATTTTGCAAAGAAAATTCGCCTCCAGACAACTAGCCTGGAATTTATTGATCTCCCCGCTAGTCCTAGTCCGCTAGTAGGGCGACATTGGGATGGTAGAGCCATTGAACTTGACGTTGCTCATATGAACTAGCCACAATGCATTCAGCACAACGTCCTTGCCGATGTGTAACAGTCCTATATTTTTTGCCTAACCGTCCACATAAATGTGCTCAGCGCAGGATTGCCCGTGGCAACATATAGTACTTCGTTTGCCGTGGTTACGTAAGCTGAATTATGCGCAGAGCACGTTTCATTCGCTGGGTCGGTTCATTGTACCACGTGGCACAGCCATAAGAGAACTGACAAAAGGTCCAGACATCGTAGATATCAGGTACAGTTAGACTCCATTATAACGACCTCGGCTATAACGTCAATAATTGGCAGTCCGGGATGATTTCCATAGAGAGTAATGTTCTTGAACCTTGCTTATAACGTCAATGAAAAACTGCCACCTTTGGATATAACAACAAAGTTTTCGTCACTTTCGTTTCGTTTCAATAAAGTTTTCCCAAGAAATTCTTGAGATTAGAGCTGATCGTATCTTGGGAATGTTTGTCTCTTGTCACTTTTATAGCTAAAAAAAAATTCCGACTTGTTTGTTGACATGACCATTATACAAAGCATTTGCATATTTCGCCCTTCCCGGCATTTTATTTATAAAAATTTCCCGTGTTCTCAATGAAGTTTGCTTTAATTCCTACTCTTTGCTAGATTCGGGATGAAGAAAATTTACACAATTCATGAATTGTGTTATAATGAATATGACTAAATATTCATCTCACATGTTTTCCAAAAGTTATGTCCCCCCCTCCCCCTCCGCTGTGAAATACATTTCAGCAGACTTGCTTGCTGTAGCACTGCATTTTTGGCCAAGGGTTATTTACTTTATAAGCAATATTAGGCAATTTCACCAACACATTTAGTGAAACGTTTGGCGAGAATCGGCTTTGTCCCGTATTAATTTTCACAGTTTTCCGTATTTTTTTTATCTAATATATGGTCACCCTAATCATAAATAAATTTAAACTTCATGGACAGTATTTTATTGTCTCTGATTATATATATATATATTTCGTCAAAAAATCTTAAAATTCAACCTCAGTTGTAACAACCCCTCGGTTACAAAGGACAAGATTTTCGGAAATCTTCTATGTCGTTATAACCGAGTTTGACAGTATATTAAAAGCAGGTCGCATTCTGTGAATCAAAACTCAAGTCGGAATCAAACACAAAACCGGAAAGATGGATTCTAATGAAGGGCCCTTTGTTGAACGTATACCAATGTAAGCATCATTTTTGATTCACATTTACAATTGGAATTTAAAAAGTTCAGAAATTATTCGTCCAGTATTGATGGGCGCGGTAGCCCGGTCGATAAGATGCTCGCCTACAGTACCAAAGGATGTTTAGAGGTGTCGCGAGTTCGATACCCAGTTTGTCCTTGTCAGAAAACTTTCCTGACACAGGGGTACAACAAAAAACGGCGACTTGACCGCAGCAAAAATTGCTACCGCAGGGAGTCCCCCATCGAGGGGTTATCGCACCAATCTCTCGATGAGTATGAAAAACAAGCCTGCCGTTCGGAATAGCAATAAATTGTAGGTCCCGGTCTAATTAGCCCTCGTGTGCAGAAAATGACCGTGGTGCGACAAAAATGATCAATGATCCAGTATTGATGTTGTGAGCCGGAAGCTCTCTCAGACCGTATGTCTGTAGCGCAGACAGTCTTTTTGTTGCCCCTGCATTAAATACAGAAACGTATATAATTTATAGAGTAGCTTAATCTTAAGAGAAGAAACTTAAGAGCTCTATCGCCCGTGGGCGTTTTTAAACGTGCCTTATATTTATTTATTTTTCAAAATTCATTACACTTACGTACATTGAGTTTTACCCGCAAATATTTAACTATGTATTTTCGCCATCATTAACCATCTTCTCACTACCTGTCAATTATGTTTTACATACACACTCTAAGTACTGTATGTAAGGCAATAGAATAAAAACGTAATATGTTTGTTCTTCGTTATGGGGTTGTTTTTTTCCTCTTGGCTTATTTGTTCTGGTTGTCTCCATCATTATTATCATTATTCGCTTAGTTATTGAGAAATGCAGCTGCGATCAGCATGAGTCGTCACCTCGGGCGTCGACAAATTCGTATAGATTTTTTTCCGAGACATCTTTTCGTTTCTGGGTGACAATAATTACAGGTCGGGGAATCGTTGGAGCGACCTTCGGGAAATGACGAATCGTCCAGAACGACAACGTCTTCATCATAATCATCACCTGTTTGATTTCGATCGACGCATTTTCTTCTTTTTCCCCGATAAATTATTTTTTCCTCGGGGTCTGCGAAATTACTGAGTATGTGCAGTATTTATAGCATTGGGGGGCAGTTGGGGATTATTAATTGAGTAGAATTTGCCACAATTGGACACTTTTCAAACTAATTTGCTAGTTGAGGCCGTTTCCATCAAGGGCGATTTTACATTAGGGCGTCTCTTCCATGACATTAATTTAATAAACCCTTCATCTACAGCACTTTAAAATACCAGGTAAATAATTTGTTAGGTACTAACTAATTTTTTTTTTTTTTTAAAAGTATTTTCTTTTTTCTTTTTGAGTTTTTAATTACCACTAAACTGAGTTACATGATCGTTATTTATCATCATTATGGGAAATAAAATTAGAATATAATGCCAATATAATGCCAATATGGACGTAATTTACTGACAACACTAATACGACGTATTAATTCCATCAATTTCAATACAATATTATGAAAATACAATGTATACCAAAGGGATGTGCCTTTTTCTTTGGGACCGTTCAAGTATTACATAAGCCAATTTTTAGCCATTTTTGACCCCCTCCCCTTGTCAGAAAAATTTCGTCATCAGCTCTGCCCCTCTGAATCCTAACGCATATTGGTGGGATCAGACACGTACACAGGTGGGGATACATAGGGCAGGGGTGCTCGTGTCCCCCACCCGACGATAAAAAGTTTATTTTTTTTTAGTGCCAAAAACATTTTTTTAATTGAAATTTCGGAAGAAAATACCTTTATATGTTATTATAATCAATTTCTGTTAATTTCAATGTTGTTTGAAGGCTATGAACTCAAAATTTATCTTTAATAAATTCATTGCGACCCACCCTCTAAGCCATATAATGATAAATTGTTCTTAGCCACCTCGTTGGGCGTTTTGCCTGTTGTGGCGTTGTATTTTTATTTGTATAAAGCACATAAAGGCCCTTGGCCCGCGGACCAAATAGTGCCCTGGGGGTTGTCTGACGCTGCCTGCCCTCCTCAAACCTAATTTTGTAAAAATGAACTAAGCGGCACATTTACAGATCGCTTGAGTGCCCCGTGGTACAATTCCAGAACATTTAAGCGGCCCGTGGCAAATTTTTAAATCACTTAAATGACTCGGGACAGTTCCAGAACACTTAAGCGATCCGTGACAGAACACTTAGAGATCCCTTGAGTGACATGTGACGTAGTTTTAGAGCACTTAAGTGGCCCCCAGTGCGGTTCTACATCAGCGCGGCACATTCTCAGATGTGGACTCAGAAGTGATCCGCGGCATATAATTACGGATCACTTGAGCGATGCGTGGAACAGTTCCAGAACACTTAAGCGGCCCGGACACATGTCCATATCACTTGGATCCGCTAAGTATTTAGAGATCACTAAAGTGGCTCTGTATGGCACTTGTCAATAGGGGGGAATGTTACTTCAAGTGCCCACAAACTATCGGAAGGTTTTTCCCGTTTTTGGGGCACCGAGTAAGATGCGATTAAGAATATTTCATACTTTCATAAAGGGTGGCTGATGACGTAAGCATTATCCAAACCCCCCTCCCCCGTCATCAAAAGTCAGCAAATCGGAAACCTCCTCCCCCATCGATGCTGACGTAATACGGCCTCTTTACAAAAAATAACTCAAGTCAATATTTTAACACGTCTCGCTCGAATCATGAAGTACAGACCTTTAAGCAAAGTTCAGTTCTTTCTGTTCGGCGCAATTACCTATGACCACGAATTCAATTTTGAAAGTTTAAGAACAAAATTTTGGCAGCATAAATAAAAGGGAGGGGTTTGGTATGGTTTAGGTTTGGTTGTTGTGTGTGTGTTGTGTGCGGAAAAGTTGCTACTACAATGACTACTTAACCATGCATGCACTTAGTAAACATTGCTTTGCGAAATTTCCAACTTTTGGAATACATGTATTGTGTCTGTGTATATGCCTGGTCGGACATAAACTAGTTATGTTGTCAGAGTTGTGCTTGTTTCGTCTTCTTGCTGGTGCTGCCATCTGACTTCCATATTTTAAAGTGAAGATGAAAAAATGTTTGAATGTTCGTGTTATTTAATTATCGTATTGAAAGTCTGCCTACTCTCTGCGAAGAGACTTTTTCAAATGGAAGACCGACTCGCATTCGCACCTCCAAGTTGGAAAAATTTTCATTTTAGAAATTTTAATCTGATGAAACAATTCTTCAACCAAATTCTGTCGAAAAAAAAGACCGTAATCTCAGACTTCTGAAATACGTTTCTTTCAGGATTTAGGCTGTTTTGTGTATTCGTAAACCAAGCTAAGGTCATTAACCGAATCATTTTTTATTGTTCGTAAACCTAGTGTAGTTATACGTTATAGTTGGGTTATACTTTAAAGGTAGTTGGCTTTATATTTTTCCACAATTCACACTAGTTATCGATTCCAAAAGAGTGAGAGATCATTTTGATGCCCACGAAACGTTACGCCACTGTACTTCATACGTGTAAATTTTAATGAAGAGCCATTCACAAATATCCTAAGACGGTGTATTTAGACAACAAGATCGGAAAACATCGCTATACGATGTTCGAACTCAATTACGAAGATAAGACGAAATTCCTAATTTCCCGGAACATTTCACACACCTATTTGCAACTAATGACAAGTGAGTAAGCAAAACGCAACTGAAGAAGGATACAGTATGTACTAAATATTTTCGGTTCCCAAATTTTTATATTCATATAATTCGAGGCAAACTACGTTCTCAGATTATTATTGTTGTCGGGAATGAAAGCGAAAGCTTTTTTTTTTTTTATCGCGTCTGATAAAACAATGTGGAAAAAAAAGAGACAGGAAATTAAGGTTGGACGAAATGTAAAAATAAGTAGAAATCATCGTTCGTGCATTTCTCGCGCACTTTGTTTGCCACTTGTGTTTGTACAATTTGAAAGCTGTGTATAGCGTAAAAAGAAATAAAAAAAGCATTCCCAAAACAATTTTTTTAGAACAGAGGAAAGAAATGGGAGCAGCTAAATCAACAAGAGTGAAATGTCAACGTCTATGTATGGAAGCAAACGCATTTCCACGAGAAGCGGACAAGTTTGGATTAATCAAAATATTTAAAAAAAAGAACGTTTTTATCCCATTCGAATTCCGTTAGTTCATTTTTGTCCGGTAGGTGGCAAGACATGGAATGCTGGTCCAGTGTTTCTTAACATTTTGTTGCCCATGGACCACTTTTTTATATTCTTATAGCCTAGCTCTTTTGCATCCAGAAGCGAGTATGTCTCCATTCGTACTTACTGAATTTATGGTTTCCAATAATTTTGGAAATAATATGTATCTCTGCAATCCGCAGGCTCTGCACCCATCTACTTTTTTTTCTGTTGTGAGGAGGGAGCTCGTGCACACACGCACGCGCACAACTGGATTCTTAAGAGTTCTGTATTTTTACTGGAAAAGTAACCACACTTTTTTCCATTCATTTCATTTAAATGCTTCAAATCTCGCTTTACCAGTCTCCGTGGCTTCCTATTTGCTTGATTTTCACGAAACCCGTGGCCTTCTTAGAACAACCCTGACCATCTCAGAAGATTTATAACCAGTTTAGGTTATTGAAAGGCATGATTCTGAAGAAAATCTCTTAATTTCAAGGTCGCCACATAACGGACATTACGAAGTTAAAACATACACAAAAAGCAAAATAAAACACGATCTCGTATGTGCATATCCATCACGTCATGTTGGTGACAAAGCAATGTTAATAAAGTATAAACATATGTTAGGGCAAATGTGTAGGATGAATCGGTGGTTATGCATTATCACAAATTGTCTCGTTTGTGGTTAGTTTTCTTACATTTATCACTTTTACCGGCGGTGTACAGGGTGATTATTTAATTCCCCTTACCGCATTTTACTGGCGAACCATTGATCCTAGAGGCATACTTCCTATTAGAAAACTATTCAAATATCGTGTAGCACGCAGATAGGTCATTCATGTTGCAAGGGGTTGCAAAGTTGTCGAAATAAAAAAAAAATCAACTTTCATACGGACACCCTGTCCTCAAAAGCCAAATTAGAAAGTTGTCGCTGTGTTTATCCCGGTTCGGGCATAATGTCTACTAACACTAACAAATTCCCCGGCCATCTCCTCTTGGGAAATCGTAAGGATAACGTAATTAAAAAAATTCGAAAAACACGGGAAATGAACGAAAGAACCGCATAAACTAACAGACAAGCTCTTTCCGTCATTTTCAGCAAATTTCCTCAATCCAAATAACTCGGCAAATATTGCATTTAAGAAAAACTTTCTTTGGGGGGTTCAGGAGAGACAGGGCAACAACTTTCTTCTTAGGATTTTTAGGTCAGGGTGATCAAATTGAAAAAAGTTAATTTTTTTATTTTAATAACTGTACAGCGCCCCTTGCAATATAAAGGGCGTGCCTGAGGTATGCAAGCTATTTGGACGATTTTTCTAGAAGGGAGTAAGCACAGTAAGTAAGCTGCTTCTAGAATCAACGGTTCCTATGCACCTTGTATAAAAAATACAAATAAAAATGTTTTTTTTGAGCTGCAACAAAATTTGCTGCTGAAGATTTTCTTATGGGCCGAGCACATAGTAGAACGAAGAGGTACGCGGTACGAGAATTGCGACCGCAAAGAAAAAAACCTTTGTGGAGAAAGCGTTACCCGCACATAGTCAAGTAGGAGGAAGATAGAATACGGAAAATGACCGGAGGGATTCTGAAATGTAAGGGGATGATGATGGTGATGATCCCTCCTTAGAAGAGGGAAAGAAAAAAATGGAGAAACGGACCAATCAGCAGATTGAGAAGAAAAAACAGGTTTGCTGAAGTCGCGCATCTCGTTGAGTGGCTTCTTTTTCTCCTTCGCCTCGCTTCCGGAATATGTGTGGTGAAAAACACAACAATACAATTGTTGTGCTTTATATCTCTATTATACATTTCCGTACCTCTTGGTTGCCGCACTATGTGCGTAGCCGTAGAGACCGAAAGCCGGTCATTTTCAGCGATGGTGTATACCGGACTGCGATTAAGGGAGGGCGTGGGAGGGATCTGGAGCCCTCCCACGCTGAATCACTCAGGACGTTGAAAATTACGGGGAAGGGACGTGGACCGAAATGCAGGGCTCCCACTCAAAAAATTAGAAAAATTAGGACAAATTAGGACTAAAAAGTAGGATGGGGAAGGATGCAATCCTTTGACAACATAATCATAGCACAATTAAAAAAATTCCCAGAAATGTTTTTTAATTAATTGTTTTTTTCATAGCACTAAGCACTATTTCAGTATCTTATAAGATTGAGTCAAGCCAAAGCAAAATGACAGAAATGACTTAGTTACAAAAACAACTTTTGGCCAAAAGAGTGCTCTAGCAACCACATACAGCAATTCTTTTCTGTCTTTCTTCTCACGATATAAATTACATTCTTTTTTTGGAGTCTTCCAAAGTCCAGTGTGTCACACACAACTCTCTTCCATAATGAACACAGCAAATTATGAAGACGTAAGTCTTTTAGAAATGACTCTTTTTCGAGACCTACTTCCAAAAACACGGTGCGAAATGTGTAAATTACAAGGTCTAATGTAAATAAGTCAAGGTGAACCAGATTGTTTTACTGCGTTGTCCATCCTTTTTTTTAAAGGGATTTGTTTACATTTTACTGTTCAATGCCAGTGCAATTGATTTTGACAAATGAAACACTTTCATCTCTAGCTCTTTGCTGAGCATTGTAAATAATGTTCATGCTTCTGCATGCCCTAAAAATACATAAGACAACTGAATGCTACAAACCTAGAATAGGCCTATGTATCCAACTGCTTTGTAATGCAAACTGTTGTTTCACCTACTCACCTACACACAAAATGTGCACAGTAATACTGAATGAAAACTCTCTCACGGCTGTGATTGCAATACCATCTGAACCAAACTTTTTTTGCACTCAAATGTCCAGTTTACTCATTCACATATTTTTCTTTTCTCTTTTTTTCAAGAAATTCTTGAAAATAGTTGCAAGCACGATATTGCTGTCGTGGTACAAGCGCATAAATTCAAGATGTAATTCCTATACAATAAGATAGCGAATCTATCATTTCAAAGAATCTCTGACATAAAGAATCGGAATTCAGTGCAAGAAATTACTTGTCATTAAAACAAGAAAGTTCATTGAAATACATCAAAATTTAGATATTTTTCCACGGCTTTTCTTAAAATTAAGCTTTTTTCTCGATACTCAATGTAAATCGATATTGCATTCGGACAATTAACTACATTCTAAATAGTTTTTATGTAAATGTATAAAGGAAATGGGTTTTAAAAGTGTAATAACAGATAATTAGCAATCATAAATAACAATAATGAAAGATTTCAACTCACGCCGGTGTTAACAAATCAAATCCAGTTGATGCTCCCGAGATCAGTTTTGCGGAAACAAATATTTGATTTCTCACGAGTTCGAATTCACAACAACTTCTCCTTTGCCAATCATTTGAAAAGAGGAGAATCTCTCTCTCTCTCTCTCTCCTCTATTGCAAATGAAGAATCAAAACCTCCGTCTGTCCGTCGCAAGGAGTGAAAGGAACCGCGGGAAACCTCGGAACGTCTGCGTGCTATGTGTGTGACAAGCCAGCGATACACGCTACTGACAATAAAAGTTGAAGGATCAGAGATGTAACGCTGGCGACATCTAGTGGCGAGAGGGAAAACCTAACTTAGGAATGGGATGCGTTCCGCGATCGAACGAGAAGACGCGCAGCGACTTGGTTCAGACTTCTCTGCCTGAACCATAGTCGGCTACGGGGACGTGTAGGAGGTGATGAGAGCAGTCGATTCCCCCCCCCCCCCTTTTGAAATTATATTGTTGGCATAGGCAGATATAGGAGGGGAGATTGAAATTTTCATCCCCTGCCGTTCGCTATCCACACTCTCTTCTCTATTTGGGGGGCGGTGATTGCCCCCCCCCCTTCCACCCCCATTCGAGGAGCCTTTGTTCGCTCAGCCGGAATCATCATCAAAAGCAGTGAATCCCAAACGAACAATTTTCCAGTCTCCACTTAAGGGTGCCACGAGACCAAGGCCATAGAGCCCCCCCCCCCCCTCCGCCGAAATGTTAGAAAATGACTGATACACATGGAATAACATGGTTTACTCCAGGGGCTTGACTCAATCTTATAAGATACTGAAATTAGAACAACGCACAAATTCCTGAATATGTATCCCATAATTTTTTCTGTTGTTGCATTTTCTCTAAACGCAATGTAAATGAGGATCTTCATCCTTAAGAATAAGGTAATATACAGTAAAACCCCTCTTAACGATCACCCTGTTTTACGGCTAAATATAAATATCCCCGTAAAAAGCCTATTTAAAAAACATACATCGAACCTTTGTTTAACGGTCACGGACACCATTTTCGTCATTCGTTCCATCCGACCACGGGCGAAGATACGGGGGAGGAGGCATGGGGGCATTGCCTCCCCAGTCCCAGCGTCAAAGGTAAAGCCAACTGATTTCACGTATATATGAATTTACATCATCATGACCCCCCCCCCCCCTCCCCAAACTTTCTCAAATCTATCTTCACCTATGCATAGGACTAAAGCCCTATGGACACCAATAGTTTGCAATTTCGGTTCAAATTATGCTCACTAGAAGATAGCAGGGCCGCAACTAGATGCTTGGTCAGCCGGGGCAAGGACGCATTTTGGCGCCCCCTCACAACGTTGAAAGAGAAGTTAAAGATTGAAATTTGCGCCCCCTCTAGTCCGGCACTCGGAGCACCAGATCCGCCTGCACCCCTCTAGTTGCGGCCCTGGGTGATAGCACAAGTTCTAATAAAGTAAAACCCTTCAGATGCGGCCACCAAAAGTATGTATTTGAAACATCTGATTAATGCGATCACTCCTCTTTAACGGACGAATGTTTTTGTCCCTCCGGTGTCTGCAAAAGAGACGTTTGACGGTATTCGATTAACTTTTTTGGCTACTTTTCAATCAAGTTTTGGCTTAACCCCTTTACGATCAAGGACGAAATATGTTCATCGACAAATGTCATCTGTGTTTTCTTCGCTCTCTTCTCACCATCGCGAAGTTTTATACGGGAATCAACATTATATACGACGATGCCATTATCTAGTCGCCGTGATTACGTGATGCACTCGAGGTCGTTGACCAGACTCTTGGAGGTCTAATACGTGGGATGCCATACATGTAAGAGCGAAAGGAGACACATAAGGTAAGAGTGAAAAGAGAAATTTCTGGATACTCTTTTATTTACTTATGTTCACTTATACGGTTTTTCGTTTTATATATTCTTCTCCCTTTTCTTTTATATTTTTCTGTCCCCATTTATTTCTCTAACCTGCGGTAAGCAAGGTAATCAGATTCATCGTCGATTCGTGTTATACAGATAATCAAATTTGTTGGCAAAAGCTTGTACGTGAAGTGGTTAGATAGTGTGAAATCATGTAAAATGCAGGAAGGAGCACAACCAGTAAAATGACATCAGAGTTGTCAAACACTGACAAATTTTAACCACTTCACGTACAAGGTTTTGCCAACAAATTTGGGTCATCTCTATTCGATGAATCGGTGATCGTAACCTTATCCTAACCTAACCACAGGTTAGAAAAGGAAGAAGAAGACAGAGAAAAATAGAAGAAAAGGAAGAAAATATAAAAGGAAAAACGGTTTAGTAAATGAGAGAGTGTACAATAGATTTCTCTTTTCAGCCTCATCTACGTGTTCTCTTTCGTCCTTATACGTATAAAGTAGAACGATACATTGTATGTCAGGAAATAAAATCACTAACAGGAGTAGTTGGTTATACAGTACAACTTTGGTTCATAGGGTTACAATAAAACTTCACAATGGGAAGAAAGGAAACAGAGAACTGGGTTCGCGATGGTGAGGATGGAACTGGATTGGATTTATTCTACTGGCGTATGGACAAAAGATCGTAAAGGATTTAATACGGCCGAGCTCTAATAATCGTCGCTCTTTATCACTAACAGCAGAGATTCCGAATAGAAAGAAACAGATGCCATCGATTACAGTGGGAAACGAAAAATGGGAGTTCGTGCTCTTGCAAATGTCTGGAGGACACAGATTTCCCGCAGATAGGACTTGCCATAGACGAAGTTGAGTACGATTGGTTTGTTTCATCAAAAAACCAACAGTTTACCTGTTTCCGACCCGATTATACAAGATTCGCCGCTGTGGTGGTCGAGTGGTTACAATGCCGGACTCGTGATGCGAGGATCCGGGTTCGAACCCCACAGTGGTGGTCGGCTGAAGTTGGTTTTCTGTGGTTCCCAACTTCAAGGCGCAAATGCGAGCCGATCTCCCCGTTAAAAAGTCTCGCCACAGAGAGCAACAGTCCTACAACGATAAATCATTCAACCATAACACTTCACTCATAGTTAGAAAAACTGGGGGCAGATGACAGCACTACACATAACAAGCATTACACCGAAACAAACTTTACGTCAGGTTGCACTACACGTACACTCACATTCCCGCATGTACCGATTCGTTGGGGGGTTCCGCGGGGGGGGTGCATGTGTGGTGTAGCAGTGGTAGGTAGGGACTCCAAAAAATGGCTCGGGGATCCATGATGTTCTTAAGTCAGCCACCTCGTTGGGCAATTTGCCTGTTGTGGCGTTGTATTTGTATTTGTATAAAAGCTCGAGAAGCTGCAGGAGAACAGGCTCAAATGGGTGGTCGGATCGTTTTCGTGTTCGTCACGAAATTGTATATAAGAAATTGTGCGGTGAATCGGCAGATGTCAGTGACGAAGTGTGTGCGAAAAATGGAGTAAGAAATTTTGCCAAAAGTTATCGAGGAGTTAATGCTATCTATATACCAAGGGTGGCCAACAGCTGGACAGCGGGCCGCATGCGACCCATGTTTGAGAAGAAATTTGAATACCTACCAAACACCAATTGATCAGCTTTCAAAAAGCGTAAATTTAGTATGTAAACTTTGCACAATATTAATTTTGTAATTTTAATTGTGTACCTGTGCGATTATTATGTACTTTCATCACTTTAAACGCGTCTTATATAGGCATATATTGTCAAAATTTCGTTCATTTGCAAACAGCGAGTCATTCCAGTTGTCGTTAATACTGTATTTTGAAGTTTCAACAGGACACCCCCCCCCCCCCCCCCCCACTACCTGATGCGGCCACCCCTCTTCTACGGATGAATTTTTTTATCCCGTGAGTGTCGCAAAAGAGGGGTTTTACTGTATTAACAATAAGAAATCCCACATGGCATAAATAAAAACGTTATTTATATGAAGTTCATTATAATTGGGAGTTATTTTCTCGAAGAACTGCGAACCCTTTTAACAAAATGTTATTAGAATAGGAAGCTTTGCTTATGAGATTTTATTTCCGTAAAACCGAGACCAACGTCGTGGATAACTACAACTACTACTTTTAACCGTGTATGCACCTCATACACATTCCTCTGCGGGATTTCTAACGAATCGGTACGTGCATCGAACGTGCTGTTTGTGCGTATGTGTATGAGTGAGCCTAATATATTTATGTTGTCAGAGTTATGCTGGTTTCGTGTTGTTGCTATTGATGCCCACTGAATTCCATGTTTCGAAGCCTGGACTAATAATAATACTTGACCTTAAACATCTTGGACCAGTCCCTATGTCGAGATTTTTGACGGTTTTCTGGACTGAAACTAATTTAACGGGTTTTACAGGGCCTCTATACCGATTTTCCAATAGGATTTTTAGCCAACCCTGCAAGATCAGGAATTGAAATCCACACGAAGTGCAGTCTAGTAAAATGTTCGAAACTAATTGGCTCGAAATACATTCTCGATCCTGGATGTTTCATCATAATAATTCATACGAGATGAAAACGGTATTTCGATTGATACTAGTAGCGACACAAGTGACTTATAAATTATCTTCAATCGTTGCCACTGTGCTCGGCTGATTAATTAGGCCAAACTACGAACCTGTGCGCTCACCCATTTTTCCCGAATTTTAAATAACACAGATGTAATAAGTAAATAAATGCGGATAAATAAACTTTCCTCGAAGAGAGAGACATGCCAAAGAGCATACATAGCCGGTCACGCTTGTCGGAATACGAAATATTGATGATTCGCTCGAAAACTCCGTGACCCCGCGAAGCGAAAATAAACTCCATTACGTCCGATACTAGCCCCGATAATGAGATGCAAATTCATGCTGATACGTCCGATGCGTTTGCACATTAAAAACTTGCAAACGAAGAATAAAAGATAATTTTCCGGTGGCTTAATCTGTGTGTAGTAAGGCTTTGTTTGCTTCGGCAAAGTTAAATAATCGCTCCAATGAAACACCATCTTTTTTCATTTCGGAATAATTCTCCATTGCACCGAAGCAAATGGAGCATTCCGAATTCAGCCTTTGTGCATTTTTTTCTACTTCCTTCTCATCTGTTTCCTATTTTTCTGGCTCGAAATAAAAGGAATGGGGGAGGGGAAACAAGAAAAACAACAACTACATCAATAGTGAGTGAGTCTCGATATAAAAATGAAGCTAATTTTCTGCGGGGAAAACGAACTTGAAAACAGCGAACGAAAATCAGATTTTTCACATTAATACGAAATGAAAAATTGTCTCGCGTTTCCGATAAAATCCGAAGAATAAATAAATAAACAAGGGGGAAAAAGGCATTGACTCTCTCTCTCTCTTATTTTATTACTATTATTTTATTCTATTTAATGCGTTCCATTTCCACGACGTTGCTCCTCGGAATTTTCAATTCTGTATCTCGGTATCCCGGAGAAATTGTTGAGAGGCCAGGAGAAATCTCTGGAAATATGCCAAAAGAAAGAGAAAAAAATTGTTTATTGCTGTAAACTTATAAATCTGAAATAAAAGATTACTTCCATCAGCGCAAAGCCCATATACATATATTCAATGATGAAATTCATATTAGACAGAAGTGGCCGAAGGAAGGACAAGTTGTATTTCTTTTCGATGACTCGTGTTCTCTGGGTCTTCCTCCATCCATCCTTTCCGGGGTTTTTTTTTTTTGATGGTCGTTCGATTGTTAATGCCATATCTTTTCATTGCGTAACCAAACGTCAAAACGTTTCCTTCCGGCGAATTGGGGAGTTTATTTTTTATTTTTTCGATGCAAATAAAGATTTATTATACCATGAGTATAAAAACGTTAACCCGGGGGACAAAATGAGTCGATCGACATTTTCAGTTGGGCCAGCGATGAAATTTAGAGCGTCCAAGCTGGTTTTAAACAGTGTCTTTCATTTCTCTGAGAATGATGTCACTCTCCACTACTCATATAAAGGTTTTAATA
Source organism: Pholcus phalangioides (assembly GCF_987345545.1). NCBI lineage: Eukaryota > Metazoa > Arthropoda > Arachnida > Araneae > Pholcidae > Pholcus > Pholcus phalangioides. Next base: position 10,345,324 of record NW_028301615.1, on the reverse strand, counting down.
GCTGGCAGATGCGAAGATGAATTCAGGAAAGCTCAACTGTCTCTTCGGGAATCGAACCTTGTGAGAGCGTGATAGACTACTGCGCTACGGAAGCAATGGCATCATGTTCAGATAAGTTGTCATCTGGTGGCATACACGTTAGCGTCTGTGAGCTATTTAGTCGAGTTAGGTCTGACTGTCCATGTACGGTCCCGTTCAGCGCAAATAAGCTCGGAGGAAAAAGATTGATTAGATGTAAGCTCCAAAAGGAAATCGTTCCTTCTGTAGCTTGGTGGTCAAGCGCGCTCACACGTCATACGAGAGGACCTGAGTTCGATTGTCCGCATTAGGCTGTAACATTTTCTTTTCTGAATTCATCTTCGCATCAGCCAGCTGCAAGGCGACTATATAACCTAGAGCAGTGGTTCTTAACCTTCGGAAGGCCGCGGCCCGGTAGGATTCTTTTTTCTGAGTGGGAAGCCCGGTCATAAACACGAGGAATAGAAAACGAACAGGAATATAAAATTATGAATCACTCACGGCCAGGTTTGACTCTTGCCAGGGAGCCCGGCGGTTGATAAACACTGACCTAGAGGACTCATCGAGGGTGGAAAAAGGTTTTCTGTTCAAAGTGGCGTCTAAGCGTTAAGAAAACGGCATTAAAAACAGATATTGGTTGCAGCGATAATACTGTATCGCACTAATATCACACTGCACATCAATGATGACGATTCGGCCTGGGTTTCTAGTGGCTATTGCTAAGGATTAAAACGTTCGTCCATTTATTTCTGTTCGGCGCTAAAAGGCTTTCATACGGCTAAACAACTGAGCTACTCACCTCGAGGACCTAATTCAGTTTTCATATCCCATTCGATTCAGCATTCATTCTCGAAAACAAATAATTAAATTCTTCTGAACTCGCAAAAGGCGTCATGGGTGAAATTCGATCCGTAAAGCCGAACATTTTGTAAATCCATGAAGAGCGAAATTGAACACGTTTAATACAAGAAATACAAAAGTCTAGTGATTATTTAGATCAACCATTACTCGTTAAATCCCTGTTTAGAATATATAAAAACTATATACAGTATACTAAATATGGATGATATCATAAAAATTATAAAATAATATGCAAGTACTAATTAAGTGGAAAATCGCAAATAACGTATCTTTCAAGTGAGAAAAATATTGCATAACCATCTTCTTTTAACCAATGGATTGAGTGACAGACCAAATGAGTCGAAAACCCCTGTAGCATAAAGTAATGTGTCGCCAGAAAGTAATTCTTGATGAAATAGTTCCCTGGCAATTGAACTGTTGTAAACTACGAAAACTTATTATTGGCTCAACATATATGTGTGTGTATTATGCAGGACGTCATAATTCGGTCTTTATCTCATCAACCATTTGTCATAGAGGAGTGATTTCAATTTGCAACACGGGTTCGAGTGTTCAAAAATTACTCTGCACCAATTTTGAAAGTGAAAATACAGTGTGCCACAAAATTTAAAAAAAAAACCTAAATTTTTATATGGAACACTCCCTGTTTCAAAAGAACCCAATTAAAAAAAATGTTTCCCGGTTTTCTAACTATAAGCTAACGGACAACGATTTTCTCACTCATTTGTGCTGTTCTTCTCCAACTTTTCTCCGATTTTCGAATCCAAATAGCTCAGAGAATCAATGCACTCAGAAACATCGAATTTTTTTGTTAGCCTTAGAAACGAGACGGAGCAAAAACTTTTCAATTAGTTTTTTTGGGACAGGGTGTCCATACAAAAATTGAGATTTTTATTTTTATTTTGTGACATTATTATCATTCTTAAAACTGGTACAGAGTAATTTTTGAACGCATTTCGGCATTTTCTAAATTGAAATTCCTCTACGTCATAGAATCTACGACGAGCGGTTGATGAGATAAAGACCAAATTAGAACCTACAGGACACCCTGTATACAGAGCAGTGCAGTGATTCTCAAACTTATGTCATCATCGGTATTAACTTATGCCATACCCAGAGTAGTTTAGCAGGCATTTTCAGACGGGGGGGGGGGGGGGCAATTGAAAGCAAAAATACACACACGCATCTTCAGCTCACCGTGACGCCCCTGACAAAGGTTGGTGACACCCCTAGGAGCCGCAACGGACACTCTAAGAAACACTGCGTTAGAGACTCCTGTTGAAATTTTAATGTGTGTGTGTGCGTGCGTGTGATTCTCAAGTGGACCAACAGCCTTTCAGCTTGCAGAAATATGTGCATTGATGTTTACATTTCTCGCCTGTTATAGAATTTGGAAACATCACCTTTGGGTCGCATCTGCAACCGGATGGGGGGGGGGGGAAAGGGGCAAAATGAACATATTTTTGAAAACCACTGATAATGTACATTATAAAATTTAAAAAAGATGAACGTTTTTAAAAAAGAACAAACCTGTTTTTTTTTAGATCATTCTTTTAGCATTTTAAATCTCACGAATAATATTTAAATACAGGGTCCAAAACAATTTTCTCTTATTAACACGAACGCCGTATAAAAATACGTGTAATGCAGACCAATATCAAACTTTAGTTTTGGAAATGCTCGTATCCGCAGTAATCTCGTATAAGTATTCTCGTATTAAACGAGTTCGACTCCCCTTTTGTGTGTTATAATGCTCTCGCGATGAGTAAACGGACCAAAGCACAAAAAGCCAAGTTTCCATCAGTGTGGTCCTATTGGTGAGAAAAATAATTCCAGCTTTCATTCAAACCGAGCGCAACTCCTGTCTATCGCCATGTACAATTTACCACCGCGTGAGTTGCGCCGGAAGTGTATGTATTCTAACAATCGTGGTGAGTGCGTATGTGAGTTTTTAGTGCTGTCATCTATATTTCAAATTGTGAGCGAAGTATAGTAGTTGAATATGTGTACCGTAGTAACGGGGCTCCCAAACTGTGCTCCTCCAAAGATTTTTTGGTGCGCTGCGGAAAATAAATCATTTTTCAAAATTTCAAAAACTCACATTTATTGCAGGTACAGCGCTGGGAGCCATCTTCTCTTTGAATCAACGAAAAATTACACAATTTTCTTTAATTTTTCCCGGAAGCGTCATGCTTTATCTCTCGTGAGAAAGGATATAAAATATTAGATTTTCACACATCATCAAATTAAACATTTTTACTTTAGTCAAATAAGTATTATATTGCACACAGAAAGATCTGCTTAATGAATACCTAATTTTACAAATAAAGTTTTTTTTCTACGAGGCGAATATTTCATCTGAAATTATAAACGAAAGAACAAAGGTGTCGGTCAACTGTAATAAGTTGATACGATATTTTTCTGAAATTCTATACGAAATCACATTTCATGGGGAGGGAGAGGGGGGGGGGATTATACCAAAAAGATCCCTAGAAGTAGTATATAGGAGACTTTGGATACACTCATTTAACATAGAATGTCCATAACTCACAATGGTTTTTTGAGCATCCTTTGTGGTCTCCCATAATAGTGGAAAGATATGCAAGATAATACACAACAATGATATTGTTGTAACACAGCAGACATGTTAAATTCTACTGCACCTAACCGGCAGACGGTGACACCCCGATGCAAACTTGTTAATAAAGTATAAGAATCAAATCATTGGTCTTTCCTTTCCTAATATATCGCTTGACCTTTTTCTTCCTAATAAACAACATAAAAGTCACCACTGGATTACAAATGCATTTTATGAACTAAAGACGATGAAATGCTTATTATTCTTCGCAAGGCTGCACATGTATTTCATAATTTTACTGCAGTTCCTCATTGATGAATGTTGTTAGCGATAAAGCATAAAAGTAGACAGTTATAATACAGCGTCAGTATGTGTCACGTTATTAATGGCCTCATCAAATTCTAAATTCTTCTATACCGAGTGTCTTTTGGTTAGAAGGTATTTTAATGAATCCACCGGGTATTCAAATAGACAGGTTTCACAATAAAACTTTCTCGATAGTATTGCTGATTTTACATCAGAAAAAATATCGTGCCTCTTCCATAATACATGGAAATAACATATTTTCATTGAAATACACTGCAAGAATCCCGACTCACATAAGAGCAAAAAAGAACCTTTCAGGAAAAAAAATATAATGCGGTAATTATCTGCAGGAATCTGACGAAATTTACGTGAAATTTAACTCGACGAAAATCTAATATTTTATATGACCCCCTCAACAGATAATTTTTCACTATAGCCAAAGGATGACGTTTCCGAGAAAAATTGGAGAAAATTCTGGAAAAATTTAATTTGACGAAAATAAAAAAATTTCAATTCCACGAAAATAAAAAAAATATTAATTCCACCACCCCTGCGTTAGATCATTTGTACTGCGTATTGCTTATAAAATTGTTTATTCCGTGTGTTTAGGTCGTATAAGTACTAGGTACGAAAAGCGAATAGTTTATATATCGCCCCTCAATAAATCCTTTTTCACGAGAGCCAGAGGTTAACGTTTACGGTAAAAAATAAGAAAAACCGTGCGAAATTTTAATTTGATGAAGGTCTAATATTTTAATTTGACGAAATTTGAATAGTTTCTATCATCTCTTGAACAAATCCGTACTCACGAGAGCCAAAGGGAAACATTTCCTGGAGAGAAAAACTATCATATGGCTCTTCTGCCAAAAATGCATCGAAATTTATAATTTTACAAAAATCTATTATTTTATTTGGTACATTTGGCTTCGTGCGGCTTATCTAATGAAAATTTTGTCAATTTTTGTTTTGTAGAAGAAGAATTTCAAACTTTGTCTGATTGTATCTCGGTATTTTATAGAAGGCCTATGCAAAGTATAGAATGCCTAAGCCGATTCTATAGAACGCTGGAATTCATACTTTGCCCCGATAACATATACACAATAAAATATACAAATACAAATACAACGCCACAACAGGCAAATTGCCCAACGAGGTGGCTTACTTAAAAACATCATGGATCCCCGAGCCATTTTTTTTTGGAGGCCCTACCTACTACTGCTACACCACACATGCACCCCGCCCACCCCCCGCGGAACCCCGTAGCAAATATCGGAGGTTTCGTTTTTGTCCTAAACTGCAATTATCCAACCAGTGGATGGAAATTTTTTTGGGTGTTTCTTCCCGGGTTGGACGAATGGGTTAAAATGGCCCTATGTAATCAATGTTTTCATTGATTACTGCAACATTAATTGCAATTTTTCAGACCACTTCCTAAAAGAATTCTGAAGCTCTTCAACTGAAATGCTGTTGAAAGTGTTAACCATTCCGTTAACTGTTATTGGTGCGTTTGGAAATCATACTTACCATAAAGGTCACTATAGATTTCTCTGAAATATCAAGTTCTGGGGATTGTGGGGCCAGACATCGCCATAGTTCAAAAAATAGATAAAGAAACGGAAACCTGACTTTCAGAAATTTATTTAGCACAGTTGGCTAATACACTTCTTCTGAGTAACATTCTCAGGTAAGAGAACTTTATCTTGGTGAGGGCGCTGCCCCAGAATTTCAAAATAAAATGACAACCGTTTTCTTCATGGTTTTATTTGATTAATCCATGTTTTTTTAGATCTGGTCGCTATGATATAAGATTGTGCATATCTGTAGTCCCAAGTCCCGATTTATTAAGTGAAATCGATCGTATGCATGAATCAAGATTTCGTCGTCTTTCACGATATTAGAAAAATATTTTTAATTGCCTCTGTTGAATTTCTTAGAGTAAACACCTAAATTATAAGATTTAGATAATTTTTAAGGGAAAAAATGTATAAATGAACAGATTTTTTAATAAACCCATAAAGACATACACTTTGTGACCCCAATGGACTTTAAGCAGGTCTAAAGGGAGTTATAAACACATGTGTTTCAGGCAACAGCTTATTATAATTATTAGACATGTTATATTGCATTTTTATTTATATATTTACGATTATGACAAATGTTAAAATGTTAAATTACTCATTTTTGAGAGTCATAATCACGGTTATATAATTAAATTACTTATTGTGAATCTCTCTCTCTCTCTCTCTCTCAATTAGCACATTACAAACCATACATATACAGTAATATATAGTAATAAAGTCTTTCAAAAAATTTCCATCAATTCAGTTTTTCATTTTAATAAATCAAAGAACATGCAATAATCATAATATGATTATTGCATATTCTCTGATTTTTTTGATTAAAATATCACAGTGTGAGTTCCATTTAAAGTCGTGTTGTATTGTTATTTATACCCAGATAGTTATACTCATGAACTTTTTATATTCTGTGGAAATAGCAATCACCATCATCTTGATTTAATTATGAATATCGATGAATTGCTTCCTCATCGAAGAATGTTACGAAATAAATTTCTTTCAGTATAAAAGAAGTAGCACAAAAAAAAATTATAGTCATTGACTTCTTGTTGATTGGGAAACGTAAAAATTTCAATGTCTTCACAATTTTCTTTAAACGAGGTGAAATTATCACTACTTTTTAATAAAATTTTTTATGTTATATAAAGAGTTTATATATAAAAAAAACGTAATAACTTTATTCAAACTAAAACACATTGAAGGAAAGTTACGAGATAAACAGGCGTCCCCGTGGATCGATTGTATATTTATGAATTGAATTATTAGGAGAGGGGAGGGACAGTATCCTGAGCTTTCAGATTCCGATGCCTATGCGCAACATATTGTACAGAAAATCAGGTTCTGCCGATTCATGTACACAATTTGTGATTAAAAAACCAAAAAAAGTTTTGTTTGAAAAGGTGACAAAACGAGAATTTTTATGGGAACAAGAAGATAATCAAAAGGTGGGAGGAAGGCGTTATATCTCGTAAAAGCGGGATGTATGGTCTGCACGTTGGATTTTTCAAGAGATCAAATCGGATATCAAAAATTTTCTTAATAGTGGCACCTTTCAGGAAAAGGTGGGCGAACCAGAGGCGCCGACATAGAGTAAAGAAATGAGGGGGCTGAAAGTTATTAGTCGGCCCGTATATACGGGTCTGTACGCAGGAGGGATAGTGTGCATTGAATTGTATCATCATTAAATATTTGGGGGTTTAGCTCCCTCACAACATTTATTAGGGGAGCTGCCGAAATAGTCTCAGGCCCTCGGTTCCGGTGCCTATTTGACCACCCCTGCGTTAGATCATTTGTATTGCGTATTGCTTATAAAATTGTTTATCCCGTGTGTTTAGGTCGTATAAGTACTAGGGGAACATTAGTGCTCCGCGTTGAACTTTTCACTAAAAAAAAGTGCTCCACGACCTAAAAAGTTCGGGAACAACTGCTGTAGTAGGTAGGTCTGTTGGTCACTGTGGTGGACTTTTTTAACGGGGAAATCGGCTTCGTAACTCGGAAACCACAGAAAGCCAACTCCAGTCGAACACCACTGTACAGGCCTCCAGAAATAATACCAGCTGCAGTTGGTATTCTGTGATACGATCATATAAAATTCTATAAATATAAAAGAGTAAACAGGGTTTGTACCTACCTAATTTAAAGTGTAAAAAAAAGATTTTCAAAAGAATGCTCCTAATATTATTGCCGATCATCTTTTAATGTTAAGTTTCGTTTTCTTTCGATGGTAAATTTATCGAAAAATTGCACTTCTCTCAGTATTTTTTTTTTCTCAAATATGAACAAGATGTCGTTACACAGTACATACATCTTTCAATTTCAAAGTATGAAAAACGCGGCCTAGAATTCGATAAATATTCTATAAGGGATAAAAAATTTGATTTGAACCGCATTACTGTAGTTTCTTTATATTACCATGTATCCGATAATAACTGAGTTGTAGAAACATCATACCGAGCAACGAAAACGAAGTAAACACGATTCTAGCTCTCGGGATGGAAAAAATATTCTCTAGTAGGAGTAGATATCGATAGAGCTTTTATGTTTCCCCTAAAGATTGAAATCATCGAGCCAAGAATCCAGAATAGAAGCGGGACAGTAATTACGCTTTGGGACCCCCAGTTGATCATTTTGAATGTAGGAAGGTTATCATCCGGGGTAAGGCGTTAATCTGCCCCGGGTCCCTGAACCAAAGATATTGTCCTAGATGATAGAGGGCTTCACAACTGCAACGATTGAACAAATCAAACAGCGTATGCTGAATGCACTCGACCAGCATGACCCACTCCATTGCGAAGACGTCCTTTGCAGGCAAAACTGGAGTAACGTTTCCTCTGGTCGCATGAATTCGAGCATTCGTGAGCGTAATTTTGCAAATCTTGCTATTTTACAAGGTAATATGCAGACGGCTCGTGATTGTGCCGCTCGCTTACAAGTCTTCACAAGTTCATCTCATCATTGTGAACACGTATGGTGTGAGGGGTAAAGTCCATTTGTGCTTTGAAGTAGAGTGGGCATGTGACTACCCCTTTGGTGTTAATTACATTGACTGGCTTCGTTACATGGCATTTCTAGAATCTAGAGCGGTGAGTGTTATCATTATCGAAAACCAACTTCGTATATCAAAGAAATAATAGACTTTCTGAATATTAGTGCCGAGATGATCTTCGGAATGAAAAGTTGTTTGCTTCCACCGAAAATCGAACCCAAGTTCTCTTGAGAGGACTCAATTTACCTCACCTTATAAACACGCATAATAGAGTGGTGCATGAGCGTACTTATACCCGGTATGCAAGAGACTCCCCAAGGAGGAAAATAACTTTTCTTTTCGAAGTTCACCTCGGCACTAATAGCCACAAAGTCTCATTCTTTGATGTGTTATAGACCGGACAAATAACACCTTCCTCAACCTAGTATAAATTTATCCAGTCATAATTTCGCCACTCGATTATCCCCCCCCCAAACAAAAAAGCCACTAACCCTCTCTCTACGCATTGCATCAATATTGCATCCTCTTGTATACGCATCGGCCAGACAGTGTTGAATAGACAAATAGGTAAAGAACTAATTAATTTTTGTATTCTTTTAGTCAGTCTCTAGCTAAATAAAGTGTCACGGTAGATGATCTACTCTATAATCAGCTAATTGGTGGTTTCATGCGCAGCCAATTAGCCATGTGAATGCACAAAAACTCGAATGCTATTGTTTTGTTTTTCTCATCATATTCTCAATTTTTTCTTCCCCTCACCAACTCGCTATATCATCCTCTCTTTATTTTTAAGTGTCTGGGTATAATTTATTGTTCGCAGGTCAACCGAAGTGCGGAGCGATCCTCTCTCTTCGAATTATCACTTCTTCTAATCAAATGTTGTACTTCTCCTTTCCTTCCTTTTGGCATCTTATATATGATAAAAAATAGGCACTCAAAATCCGTTGTAGCTTAAACAAGGAATAATATTTTCATTCATCGCTGAAAAGCCGCTGCTGCTTCTCGCAATAAAAGTGATAGGCCTTGTGCTTTTCTTTTTTATTTGGTCGGGAGTGAGGTGAAAGAAAGGAGAAGAATATAGTATAAGAAAAAAAGAGAGATGAAAAGAATAACAAACGAAATTACTACGTGATCTTTTTTGCTTCGCGCATTAATCTTATGAGAGAGAAAATATAAAAATTGTGATGGTGAGGAGGGCACGACAGTGAAAGCGTTAATTGGAAAGTTCTTGGAGAATATTGCGTCTTGGCATCACGTCATCGCATCCCTCGGGGAACGTCCAATAAATTACCGAACAAAAGCCTCAGACTACACGCCTGTTCTCGGAGAACGCGCACGTGCATTGTATGCGCAGCGCCTTCCGAACATTTCATGCATCCCTTGAGCACGACATGATCTCGAGTCATTTTTTCTAGTTCGGAGTGTGAAGCTCTCGTCTCTCCTTGGACTAATAAGGCACTACCTCTCTTTCCTTGCCATTAATAATATCTGCGTTTTGTTGAAAGCATACCTATTTTTTCAGCTGGCCACGCAATCCCTAAAGTAAATAAATGAGTCGAGACTATTCCATCGCCTGTTTGATTTCATATTTAAAATTTTCTACCAGCCCACCGACGACGAGCTGTTGTACAATTCGCGTTCCATCAAACCCACATGCACTGAATTTTGCCCCCACCCTCCTTTCTTCAGTTCAACTGAAATAAGTATTTTTGGACCCGAATCTAAAAAAAGGGAAATAGAGATATTCTTCCACGAGTTTCAATTGAATCTAGTAGTTCATCTTGTTGATTTAGCCTTTTAACAATTTGCACCCAATTAATTGCACGATGATTACACACAAATAAAAGTAATCATAATCTGAACTTGAGAAGAGAGGGAGTGAATTGTTTCATGTATGAATATGGTTCTCCTTCTCATGTTCTCTATCTCTTCTCAACGTTTTTAATCGGAACCATTTTTTGTACATAGCATATCAGTAAAGAAGTGTTGATTTTGAACTATGTAAAAAAATTTAGGCAGAGGTAGTAGGAACCGACGCAGCTCTTGATTTCTTGCCACGCATTACACAGTCGAGTTCACTTTTCTTCATTATTTTTCACAATTCCTCAAGTAGTGCAGTCATACTCGGTTATAACGACATCGAAGATTCCACGAACTTTTCTCGTTACAACCGAGGTTGACGTTTTCACAAGACCTATTTCGACGGAAACGGTTATAAAAGACTATAATATACTTTAGAGGTTTTTATTTATGACTTGGGACCAATTTGATAGAGAAAAATACAAGAAATTAGAATGATTAATACGGGGCATTGCCGATTCTTACCAAAAATGTTGCCAAATGTCGACGAAGTTACCAAATATTGTATATAAATAATTCTTGACGAGAAAAAAAATGCTACAAAAGTCTGCTAAAATGTATTTCACAGAAAAAAGGAACTTGGCAAATACGTGAGATGAATATTTCTTGGCATATCCATTGTAACATAATTTATTAATTATTCAAATCCCATTCACCCCTGATTCTAGTAAAGACTGGGAATCAAAGCAAAATTCGTTAGAAAAAACGGGACATGTTTTGTAAAAAATAGACGGGAAGGGTAATAATATACGGAAATATTTCATATAGTGGTCATGTTAATGTGCAAGTCAGAACGTCAAACATGCAATAAACCTCTTTTCAACGTATGATACAAATAGAACTACAGTCGAACATGGAAGTGATCAGCTCTAATCTTGGGAAAACGTCATTGAAACGGAAACGGAAGTGACGGAAAATCTGTCGTAGTATCCGAAGCTGTTGTTTTTATCTACATTGTAAACAACGTTCACTAACATTATTCTCCATGGGTTCGGACGACGGTTATTGACGTGTCGTTAGTCAAGGTGTCGTTACATCCGAGGGAAGGTTGTTATAACCGCGTTTGAGTGTATGTTATAACCGTGTATAAGTGTGTTGGTTTGCGAGTAGGTACTTTGGTCCTCGAGCTATAAAATGAAAGCGCGCACAGGAGCCACAAAAGACTTTTCAAGTAGAATATTACACTTCAATACTCTCACTGAAAATAAATTTTAGGAAGACAGATTGCGGCGGCTTCTTTTCCGAAGGAGATTCCAATCGCCAAAGAAATCCTTTCGCGTGTTTCCTTCCCGCTTCTTCTTGTTCTGGCTGCTAAAGCCTCATACTTTATCTTCCCGAAGAAGCATAAGCCGCTTGACTCCAGAATCTGGCAAAAGAAGATAGGATGTAGCGTAGAGAACCTCTTCCTAAGAACATGTACCGTGTAACACTAATAAAAGTAGTGATACCACTCTTAGGGATTCTTTTTTTTTTCTCATTCGCTGTCTTTCGCGGAGAGAACACATGTTGGAGGAAATCGGAAAGGAGATTGACATTAACGCCTGAAAGACGTTCCGAGAGGATTACAAATCGATGCCAAAGACGATAAGACGCAACAACACAAACAGCCGCTTTTTCCTCTAAAACCAGAAATAAAGAAAAGACAAAAAAGAAAAAAAAAGACAAGAATTGGAACAGAAAAAAGAAACACCCATGAGATTGAAACAAATGCTTTTAAAATTGCAAGTGGCTTCTTCTTATTCGGGAGGCTCTTTCGATTGAACAATCCGTGAAGTGCGTTGTGGCGTCCTCCTTCGCTTCCCTTTTCCCTTTTTTTTAAGGATGCAAGAGAAGACGTTTCGAATGCATTTAGGAAAAAAAAATAGAGATAATTCTTACCCCTTCATTGACGGAGTTGATTCCAAGTGCTTTTTGCTTGTTCTTAACTCCCGAAGAGGTTCATTACGCATTCGGTTTCGGACGCAGTTCTAGTTCTTCTTTTTCCCCTCCACACACTCGAAACATGCTGAGATACCCCATATCAAGATATAAATGTGAAAAGCAAATTCAAAAGATGAAGAAATCTCATTTCCGATACAACGTGTCGACGACTATCCTTATAAGCCGTCGATTCTACTAAGTGCCATTTTTTTAGATATGGTCCGATATTCTATTGTAAATAGTTGAAATTAAGAAATGGGTTCATTAAAAAAAAGTTCAATGGGGCATCGAAGATGAACTCAAGTTCAAGACCCAAACAGAACTTATTTTTCAAAATAGACGGACAGAAACCTACATCTTATAAAATATAGGAAGAGATGCTGTAGCAGACATATACGTATAAACAGAGACATTCAAAACTATTGAGACTACTAGTGATGGTAAAGAATTGCAACAGAACTCAAACAGAACAGCAGCCTTCTCCAAGCAAAAATGTTAGCAAAATTGGGGAAAAACTACTCCATGTGCAGGATGAACAGGGAGGACCAAGTAGTAAGTCCCTACATTTTCCAAAGGTGAGAGCCCAACATCAAGGATGCAAAGAGAATTGATATTGTTCTCTACCCGTCTTATCTGAATAAGATAATTATCATAATATGATTATCATAATTATAAATTTTCATACCGGACGCAATTTATTCTTGTCTAGTGTTATCAAAAGGATTAAATTACGTAAGCAATACAGCTCATCTGCGAACGCAATTGATAGCTTGTGAACCTTGGTCAGTACTTCCTATCCTATTTTTCCGCACAAAAAAACTGCGCAACCTTCAAGATAGAAATTGTGCGATTCAGCATCACAAGGCTAGACACTATTGAAATTCATTCCTCTCTAAAAGTACCTATAACCATAGAATAATCCCTTGATGAAAGCAAACGAAAATGCTGATGACAATGATGCATGTTTGGTCTGAGCCGTATTAACGAGGTGTTGGGGGCCACTTTGCACTTGTATAAAACATATGTTTGAATTCAACCGCCAGTAACAAAATGAGACGGAACAGCGAAGAAATATAATGAAACAACTCAAAAATGGATAAAAATCATCTCCAATGGATCAAGTGCGTCTCCACTCCCCCCCCCCCCCCCCACTATTTCAGTGGGAGTGCACTGGGAGTCCGTTGTCCCGCTAGTTTTTGTACGACTGCGTTTTGCGAAAACACAAAATCCGTAAATATCAGTAAAAACATTCGCTTCTCCATTTAAAAAGTAATGTGCTAGAGATGAGAAAGGGACGTAAAATGTGCAGGATACGCAAAATATGTTCTCGTGATACAGTACATCCCACGTTCTCCAATTATTCATGACTTTAAGTTCTTTTGTTTTTGATTAAATTTTTTTTCAAATTATTATTATTTTGGCGCACGATTAACCAACCCTTTCATGGTACCTGCCGCACCTCAATGAAATCATCGCTGCACTTGATGGGGAGATGATGGATGGCGACATACGATACTACTCCCTCTTTAAGCAGCGCTTTTATTTTTACGCAAAAGAGAAGATGATGGTCGACGGAAAAAATACAACGTGCCTCCGTATATAATATTAAATGAAACCCAACATTCTTTTTTTTTTTTTTTGCCTTTCCCGAAATTCGGTCGGATTTAGTGCGTTACGTGCCGCAATTGTTTCTGTGCTGTGATTGTTTTTTCGCAACAGTGAAAAAAATGGGTATTTGACAATTTTTTCTGAAACATTTTCTATATTCGGCGTCTACAAATATATATATATATATATATTTGTAGCTTTACACCATCCCTTTGTCCAAAATATCCGGCACTAAATCATTTTCTCATAATACGAAAATTCCTGGCAATAACTTATTTTACGTTCCAGAGAGAGATTGTCATTTCTTTGAAAGAGGGCCAGATGGCTTCCATTACTAAGAGAAAAAAAAGAGGGTATAAGAATTTTTCCTGTGTTTTCTAGAGCACATACCCTCGCTGCGCGATTGGTTCTGCGTAACAGGGTTAAGGGACGATTCCCGAAGTCGTCCCAAAAATTATTATTATTTAGAATAGGCAATCAGAGTGTGCTAGATATGTCATTCGTTGTACTCAGCACTCACTGGATAAACACGTGCGCGCGCGTGAGTTTTCGAAGGTTTAGACAATCGGCTCTAGAGACGATGAATTCAGGAAAGCAAATTCGACTGTCACTGAATTGAACAACCTGCGTTCAACCTGCGTTCCTGAACGACTGCGGTATTTATACCACTACGCTACAGAAGTAATGATTTTTTCCCCTCAGAGCATATATACGCTGAATTGTACGGTCCAATTCAATACGGTTTTTTTAATGGTCAGATGTATTTTTGAACAAAAAACTTGTTTTGAATTTTCAAGATGAAAGACGATGAGTCCGCCTGACTCTCTAGGTGCCTTAATGCCAGGGTTTGGACAACTGGCTTATGTGAAGATGACCGTTTTCCGAAAAAATCATATGCAACTCCATCGAAATTCCGGATTCTCCAACTTAGAGAATATTGCAGTGTTAAAAAATAAATTACAAATAATTTATGAGGATATTTGTGAAAGTGAAAATTCGTCGTTCAATTTCGAGAAAGTCCCTCGTTTAATAATAATACATAAAATTTAGAAAAAGAAAGCTGGAGAAAAGACGTGGAGGAAAAGAATTGGTTAATCAAAACCTGTCAGAACGGAGGCTTTCTCACGTGCATCACGGCTTCACACTGACTCTGTTACTGCTGATAACTATCTGAAATCGGAGGTGAAAACAGGCGTTTGGGCTGCTCGGGGTCTCGACCTCTTCTTATCGAAACCACCAACATCGTGGCCTCCTCTTTGCTCACTCATCATCATTCCACCTGCGCTAACAAGAGACGGACGACCTCTTCACCACACACACACACAAAACGCCTAGCACGCAATTACATGTATTAGCACTCTTTTATTTAGCACCAACTTGATTGTCGTATAAAATACCCCCATTACGTAAATGCATCTCTGGTACCAAAACTTGATATCAACTGATTAGCATAGGTATTCGCGAAATTCTTATGGTCGTGCCGCCATTCAGAATGAGCTTAGAGAATTTCAAATATCTTGTGCTTCAAGGGCATCCCAAAGTGTCTTTAGACCACCCACCAACCATAGGTATCACTATAGTATGTCCAATATGGCATACATACCGTTTGAGAATCGCTTCATCTGAATGTGTACGTGAAATTAAATTGCAGGAATAATTATTTAAGTAGGATTGATTATTGCCACATCCAATATGGAAGATATCTAGATGCAAATCTGATGCAATAATATCGACGCATAAAACTGTCTCTAGCGTGTGTATGGGGCAGGACCGTAACTAGGAGTGCCGCCCGGGGCAAAAAATTATTTTTCCCCTCCCCACAACTTTAAAATTCGATAATTTTTTAACGGTGTTCTTTGTTCCCACCTAAAATTGCCACCCCCTTAATATTTAATATTGTCACCCGGGGCAGTTGCCCTTAACCCCATCTAGTTCCGGCCTGATATGGAGTAATGAAGACAGACAGAAGTTGACTGTGAGGTCGTAAACCTGTAATAATTTGATAGCATTAAATGTATGGCAAACATCAAGAATAAGGGTGAAAATATACAAAAATTCGAAAACACAAAACAAGATTTCATTTTTGAATTAACACTAGAACGACGGAAGCGGTCATTTCGACCGCCATGGGGATACTATTTAGCTAATATCATAGCTGCCAACTTTTCAAAATGAAAATTAGGGAGATTTCCGTACGAACCCGTAATTTATATTAAAACCACTCCCTAATAAATACAAAAGACAAAAGAGGTTTTTTCAAATAAAATAGGGATTTTCCACGCATAAAAATTAAAGCGTAGGTAATAAAATCACTACTTAAAAATTGGTCAAATAAAATAGGGATTTTACACACATGGAGGTAGGGTCGCAACTGGGGGGGGGGAGGGCAGCAGGCAGGTCTCATGCCCCAGGCACTGGATCAGAGGGGGCGGAAATTTTATTCTCAAACCTCTCCTTCAACATTTCAAGGGGGTGCCAAAATGCGCACTTGCCCCGGGTGACAAATCATATAGTTGCGGCCCTGCATGGAAGTTAAACCCTTGGGAATAAAATCCCTACGCAAAAACAAGTGAAATCGGAGTCCAAAACTTCAATGGTGATTTGAAAAAAAAATATTGTGTTCAATCAGAAAGTACTTGAACAAACATTTTGCGCGAATGACCCCAAAATCATCGGAAGATGACGGAAAAAAAAGCGTCAATTTTTGAAGAACACTGACTTCTTTTTTGCGACACTTGCTTGATGTTTTTTTCATTTCACATGGGTGATGATGTCAGTCTTTCCACCATGACCGATGATAATGTCCGTAACACAATTTGTACAAAAAGAAAAAGTCGGCCCTTTTCTGGAACGTTTGATGAAAGGAAATTCATCGGGGAATAAGTATCTTTAAAACTGATTAAATATTTTTTTGGCTTATTAGAATCCATGTTTTATCTTTTGTCATCGCACGTACGTAACTTCAACAAAAGAGGAAATTTTGATCACATGCGCGTCACTATAATCAATTATTATCCAGGACTACTGGCTGCTAAGCTATTTCCCTGCACGATATAAGGCAAACAACTTTTCTTATTACCATCAGAGGGTACGTAAAACTTCCTTATAAAAAAGGAATTTCCCACTATTTTCCCCATTTATGACGTGTGATGTCATTTCGAAAGGGGGGAAAAAACAGAGGCCAAAGACTTTTTGTTTCACAAAAAATTCCTTAGGGATTGTTTTCAGATGCGGAAATTCTCTTAAAATGAAGTAGGGAATTTTTCAGGGACAATTAAGAATTTTGTGTGATTTTCGTAAAATTCGGGAGATTTAAGAACTTTTCGGAAGGTCGAGAAATGAAACTAAAATTCGGGAGACTTTGCAGCTACGTAATATGGTTGCAAAACATGCTGAAATGGATAGTCTTCTCTTATACGAACATCAATATTGAGGGAACAGATGTTCATTCATAGCGTTTGATTTTGCCAGTATCCGTTTTGTATCATTTAAAATTACACTTGAGACGCTCGTCGTCGTACGTTATTCAGTTCCTTTAGCATCTTTATGGAAAGCGTTTATAGCTTTTAATAGAATTAAGCGCTAAATAGCGTTTCTTGCGCTTTTACTGCATTGCATTTTCCGGTACAATGTCATACGGCGAAGAGAATCTTTTTTTTTTACGATTTTATCCATGGGCACATGCCCGGAGGCTGAGACGATTCTTATCATTTTTGTTTCTTCGCACTATAAATTCACTATAGAGGCACCCTCCAGGAAGGGGCGCCAAAGATCCCAGCCTGGGGGGGGGGCACTGCTGGATGATGTGGGAAATCCGTTATTTCGCCACATTTCATGCGTTTGGCTGAACAAACAAAATAATGCTACAGTTGGTAAGGAAAGGAAAATCTAGGTCTTGAGTACCATGAACATACAAAATTGAAATCGTTGACAAAGGAAAAAAGACATTATAAAGTTCTATTGTCTTTTATCTGTTGATATTGGTACATGAACAAGGGTTCATCGCAAAATTAAGTCAAAGACGGAATAAATAGATACTGTTTTGAGAAATTTAGGTAAAGAAAAATAATATTCATGCTGATTTTTTCTTATTGTGGTCAAAATGACCGTTGCCGTCGTTCTAGTGTTGAATACCACATCATGGTGGAAAAATATTCAAAACATTCGGGTTAAAATACATTAAATGCATTTGCGTTAAAATACATTAAATGCATTTGCGTTAAAATACATTAAATGCATTTGCGTTAAAATACATTAATGTGCATGTATATTAAAATACATAAATACATTCATGTTGAAATACATCACGGGGTATGAAGATAGAGAATGATGAACTTTGAGCTCAAATAGTCAAGATTTTTGACGCATTAAAAATATAATAATATTTGCGTCAGTAATTAGAAGCGTATTTACAGGGGGCTTAGCCAGGGCTGTAAAGTGGGAGAGGCGATGAATTTGAGGAACGAGTGAGAAAGAAAATTGATGGAATGGGTCAAAGGGGGAGGGGGTGGCAAAATTTGTATAGAACACAAGTGACGCAATTCCGCCTCGGCCTGACTTAAGTCAGTGAATGACCAAACAAGATACCCAGAATGTTTACAATCATGTTAACATTGACTAAAAGTGTGACTAAAAGAGTGATGTAGAGAACAAAAGATCAGATCAGTGAGTGACCAAAAGAGTAATCTAGAGAGCAAGGGATCACGTCAGTGAGCGACCTAGAGTGCTTACAAGCATGTTAGTGATGAAAAGAGTGACCTTGAGAATAACGGACTAGGCAGGGGTGGCTCTTGGGTCGTGCGACACGTGTGGCACGGAGTGCCAAATCCGAATTGAAAGGGCAAAAAAAAAACTTTGTTGACTGAAAAAAAAACTGTTTGGGGCATCAAGAGTGGCGTACATCGCAAAACACCAGTGACCAAGAAGGTGTGCAAGCATGTAAGTGACTAAAATAGTGACTTTGAAACTGAAGCGAAATGGGGGGGGGGGTATCTATTTTTGGCGGAGAGACATTTTTAATAAAAATACTTACTGAAAAAAAACTAATTTAATTCAAGTGCAGTATATTGTCAATTCAGCTGATCCGAGTTATTCTGTGATCTCGTTCATCTATCGATAGTTAACGTCAACAGTTATCTATATCATATTCCGCTGCTCCGATGATATAAAATAACTTCTACGATCGTCGATACGGCTGCGATGAAAAGTTATTTACAGCTATGTTTGCTCTCGAGAGAAAAATTTGAAAGATCTAACGAATTTCTCTCGCAATCGAAAAGAGAATGAGTCCTTCGAAATTATTTCGAGAGCTACCGTCGGAATAGAAAGCATTTACATCACACACACACTCACACACATACACAGGGCTTACTGTTAATGGATCAACAACGACAAATTGAGAGAGTTGTTAGTAGGCATAAAGAGGAACAAAAATTGCAATAGAACATGGTGTCGCAAACCACGCTAAGAGGGTGAAAATCACGAAAAATGCATGCAGGCTTTGAGTCCAGAGGAGATGAAAAGTGGATGCCAGTTAAT
The DNA here is from genome assembly GCF_987345545.1 of Pholcus phalangioides. Classification (NCBI taxonomy): domain Eukaryota; kingdom Metazoa; phylum Arthropoda; class Arachnida; order Araneae; family Pholcidae; genus Pholcus; species Pholcus phalangioides. Next base: position 10,326,072 of record NW_028301615.1, on the reverse strand, counting down.
CGATGAATGCGTTCGTGGGTTCCCTCACCATATCTGACGTAAGCAGTGTCGCGAAACGCATGCGTCGGGGTAGGATCACGCGCTGCGGACGACGTAAAATAGCGCTATTGCGGTAGTAAGCACGTGTAGCTGTGTTAGTTGTCTGTTTCAATGAGTATCGTGATGGCTGACCACACGAACGGGGAAAACGCTGATATGCATCTGATTTACGATCGAGCAGATTGCAATGGGCGCTTAGCACTGTACCAACAGAAATATCCGATGAGGCGTTGTCCGCACCATACTACCTTCGCCGTCGTCGCTGCGGCAGACATCAAAAACATACCTAATATATTCGAGCGCGTCCGGGAATCGTTTTTACGTCGTTGTAGCCTGTGTAATGACATCAGCGGCCACCACTTCCAACAACTCTTGTGATAATTAATCAAATAAATCTTTTTTCGTAGTTATTATTGTACTTTTTGTCGTTCCAGCGTGACGGCGAAACCCGCATGCATTTTTCGCGATTTTCACCCTCTCAACGTGGCATCATGTTCCATCACAATTTTTGTTCCTCTTGATGTCCATTAACAGTCCTTTCAGTTTGTCGGTCCATTAACAGAACACCCTCTATATATATATATATATATATATACATTTATATGGCGCACGCTAACACAACATAGCGATTTCCAAAGGACAATGGCGAAATACATCACAAAATATCGGCTTAAGATCTTTATTAAGGAAAACGCCAATCTCTCTGGATAATAAGAGGAAATCGGAAAGAGTTCGGTAACAACAAATTCCGAAGGCTTATCTCTTTCCCATTTTGGCTCATTAAATTTAAAGGCGCTAAAGACACTTGCAGTTCGAAACACAATTCTTTTGATAAATAGTTTCTCATTACGATACCATCGGCTTATGGCTTGGGCATTATTTTCCACATGGCACTTCATTTAGATCTGCCCCTCAGATTTCGATCTCCCCCCCCCCCCCCCAATTGGTGAAAATCATCTCTTCTTATTCTTTGTTTTTGCCGCGGAGAAATGTCAATAGCCAATCACAGAGCAACTTATAACTGCGTATACACACCTCCTTCTCCTCTCACCCTATTCAATCAATTTACGCCAAGTAATTGAAAAGAGAGAGGAAGAGATTCCCTCTCCCATACGTGAATGTATGAAAAAGAAATATGTATGTATACAGTACGTAAGCATAAAAACCAACCAGATAACCATCATCTGCTGCTACAAGAAGAAAGAGAACGAGGGAAAATATAACCGAGAGAACAAGAAAAATCATACACGTTCACTTTAAAAGAATTGACGTTTCTTCGAAATTCTCGGCATGCACTTAATTTCCGTTTGTGTTTTTTTCTTATATATACATATATATCCTCTTCTTTTTCTTGACTTTATGATTAATATTTGAGAGACTTTTTCTTTCTCGTTTTGGAATCTCGTTATTGCGAAGCTAATCCACAAACGCGATTGCGCTATAGCGGCACCTTCACCGCTGGTTTTTTTTTTTTCAACGCAGCCATTGGTATTTATATGATTCGCTTTGGCCACAACGCAATCATTTCAAACTCGCGGTATTTATTACATAATAAAACTACTGAGTTATATTCGCCAAAATGGTTTGAATTTTTTTAAGATTGGTGACAGCAATTGCCATTACTACATAACCGGACATGTTCCTCGTTTCCAACGAATTGGTACATACGAAGGTTCTCAGCAGCTGACTGATGTGAGGAAGAATTTAGGAAAAAAAGAAAATCCAACTGCACTTGTGGGAAATCGAACCCACGTTCTCTCATTTATCGGGTGAGCGCACTAGACTACAAAAGGCAACGAATCTCAATCTTTCCTTAGACCCCGAGAGAACTGAACGGTGGAGGACGTGGGTTCGATTCCACGCGAGGGTAGTTGAATTTTCTTTCCTAAATTCATCAGCCAGATGTCAAAAACCTTCGCGAAGAGTTGCATCATCCATGAATTGGTGCAAGTGGAAAATTCTAAATACCCCAGTGCATACGTGCAGAATGTTCGATGATGTAATCTTTCTACCAAATTAGAAATGAGATTTGATGGTTGCGAGTCGTTTTTTTTTTTCATGTAATTTTCATGTTGAGGGTCTGGAGAAAGAAAATTTTAAGAGGAAAACCGGCTATGATTCGAAGTTAGAAAACCAGCTTCCTGACTTCTACTGTGTAATCGTAGGTAACGAAGACGTGTTTTCACGATGCGCACATGGCACCGTAAAAAAATTCTTGGCAGCGGGTACTGGCACGACCTACATAATTTAATATGTACAATGTAAAATCTAGGAGATCGTGGTACGCTACGCACATGTAACTAGCTTGACACGCGTCCACAATTAGGCATCGCATCACAACTCCACTCTCCAGGGGGACCATACAAAGGCAGAAAACTGCTTTTATGATGCTACACAAAGTTGTATACAAATCGAAGTAGAGGTTTTATCAGAGTCAAAAGTGTCGTAGTTTTTAATAAGACAAAGAGAAACATTTCTGAGGCCTGTCTTAAAAATGTCATTCCTGTAAGGAAATCATTGGAAATAAAATTGTGTAACGACTTATAGGTACAGTCAAACTCGGTTATTACGACGTTGGAGATTCCACGAAATTTTGTCGATATAACCGAAAGGTTGACATTTTCAATACCTTTAAAATGTAAAAAAAATATAATCAGATGCAATCAAGTGTTGTATATGCAGTTTCAATTTCATTACAATTGGGGTGACCATATGTAATAGAGAAAACTGCGGGAAATTGAGATAATAAACACGGAACATCGCCAGTTCTCGTCAGAAGTGTTGAATGACAGTGGTTAATAAGCAGTGAAGAATGATTTGTCAGAATGACAATTACTGATTATTAACCGCTGCTGGTGGTAAATAAAGTCCTTCAGCAATCTGCATTGAATTAAAATATATATATATTCCGGAGGTAAAACGGTTTGCACATGGCACATACATGTGAGATGAGTATTTATGTTTATGCATAGTCATATGCATTTTAATGTCATTTTTAAAATATTACCTTCGCCCTCGATGTCAATAAAAATCATATTAATTCAAAATACCTGAATTAAAATAAGCCTGAAAAAACCAGAAGAAACAAGATATTTTCGTCAAAAAAAAGTTACCGAGGTCAAAATATCCGGAAGATACGAGAACGTCCGATTTAAGGGTCATATCAGCGAGCAAGTCAGAGCTCCAAACATGCAATAAATGTTTTTGTTTCTTTTTTTCATCGTTAGGCATCAATTGAAACAAACAAACTTTTCCTGAATATGATCAGCTCTAATTCTGGGAATTTCTTGGCAAAGCGTCATGAACACGGAAGCAAAGCGACGGAAAATGTGACGTTAGATCGTTGCATTTTATCGACGTTATAAGCAAAGTTCATTAACATTTTTACCTACGGGGATCAGCCGGAACTGCTAGTTATTGACGTTAAAGCTGAGACGTCGTTGCACCCAACGTCGTTATAACCGAGTTTGACTGTTTTGACTGTTTATGGATGAAGTTACCCTCCACTGAAGTTGCGCAACGTGATGTTTTGAACACTTCAATCAAAGTATACCCCGATTCGTTAATGCGCGTATGAACTGGGTTCCTTTTCGACATCCATTTAAAATAATTTTGATAAAAATTATTTAACGACGATGATCTTGGATGTCGGCGGATGGCGATGCGTCTGTCCGGTTAGCGGTCAAAAGACGCGGACTCGAAACGAAATCGCGCTGCTTTGCGTTTTTCATCGCAGTCTGGTGGATCAGCAATCTGGGATAGTGGGCGAAGTAAGAAAAGCGTACAGAGAAAGAGAGCTAGTGTAGCTCCTTTTCACAATCTTCCGAAAGTTTCACTCAAACGAGAACCGAATTCCCCTCTTGATTCTTCGTCGTGGGAAGAGGAAAAGATGGAGCGAGCGGTCAAAGCAGCGACTGTTTTTTCCTTGATGTAGAAGTAATGCTCCAGCCCATACGAATCGCTTCCCTGCGTAAAATTATAGGGAAGGAAAAAGTAAAAAAAAACCGGAAAGGGTCGCCTTACTTATGTAATGTAACGACGCAAAGTGACCGCCGATAGTTCCTGCACACGGGAGAAACTTCTTCATCGTCGAAAATGCATTTCTTGAATTGTTACGAACTCAGCATTTGATGCGCTCAAATTGCTTCGAGGAAAGTTCTATCCCGAGCCGTATTACATGTTCTGCCGTAGCGAATACATTTGATAGCCCCTCTTAGTATAGAAATAGTTTCAGAAATAATAAATAATTACAAAATTATTAGAACTATTTCGTAATTTATAGAAATTTATAATTCAACGAAGAATCGTTCCGTAATTAGAGAAATAATTTTTGAAACAAAAGATTTATTTCAAATTACAAAAAATCATGAAACAATACTTTATGCGAAGCAAATACTTTCACAATTAGTGGTGGAAGAAATAACTTTCTAATTTAGAATTAAATAATTTCGAAATTGGTGATAGAAATTATTCATAAGAAAAATAATTGCAGAATTTTTGAAAGAAACATAATTTTAAGATATATTTAGGGAAATAAATTCAGTACTACGCAAATAAATAATAATATAATAATTCTAAGTAATTACAGAGTAATTAAAAATAATTTATCGCAACTTTTCAGTATCTTTAAAAGATGTGATTTCAAAAGTAAATTGGTAATAAAAAAAAATATAATTTTGACGTCTTTGGTCTTTTGAGCTCCGGTTTGACTTAGGGGTGGGGGCCCGTTCGGTCCATCTGTTAAAATGCCACTGCAGATCAATTTCATTACGCCCTTGTAAATCTGGATTCCATCTTGCAATTCTACATATAGTGATACTTCCTCTAACAAACACTTTCATTTACTAATTTTTCGACTAACGAGGATTCTTTCTCTCGAGGTTTTTCTGGCTTCGGCTAACGAACATTTTCGTAGATATGGATGCACATTCTACGGATGCACATATGACTGCTAGCACAGTCACGTCGTGAGCTGAATTTTCGCACCAATTGTCATCAGAATTAGTCGCTCGATCCCGATTTTAATTAATGTTCACCTCGGAATTTTTTTCTAGATATGTATACACTTCCTACTCTTTGAACCATTTCAAAAAGATTCTTAGCATCAAACTGAAGGCATCCTAGAACAGTGGTTCTCAACCGGGGGCCATGTGGCCCCCTTGTGGTACTGGGATATTTCAAGGGGGCCACGGAAGAAGAAAATGGAGAAAGGGGACATGACAGGTGGTTTGGAGAGCTGAGAAGAAATGAAGATTTTATATTAAAGACTAACACTTACAGTGAGAAAGAGAATCCAACGAAACCACCCATAAAACCAGGGTCTTCTTTAGGGCATGGACCCACCCAGGCCTCACCACCTACATTTTGCAACAAGTTCCCTAAGATGGGGTTTTTCTCAAGTCCCGGGCTAAATTTTTCAGACCCCCCCCCCTTTCCCTATATGAAATTTAATGTATGAAAAAAAAAATGATGAAAACCATATTAGGCCCCGGGCTGTAGCTCTGTCAGTCCCACTCTTGTGAGGGGTGTCATGCCCATAAGTGACCCCACCTTATGATATTTTGTATAGTACAATTAATTTTGAAAATAAGTAGAAAATACGTAGGCTGTTTATTTCCAGCTAAAATATTTCACTACCATAGAAAAAAATGTGGTTCAAAGGGGGCCACGGGCAAAGAAAGGTTAAGAAACACTGTCCTAGAAGATATTTTCTACCTACATATACAAGACACAGAAATGACCTGACCAAATCAACTGGGACCAAATCATCTTTAGCAGATCAAAGCTAGTATTGGTTGTGTTGGGTACATAGTGTATAATAAAGGAATCTTTCTCCGGTATATATCTCTCTTTCATTTTCTGTAAATTCTCATTTATCCAATTTTGAAGCTGTTCAGCCTTTTGGTCAGTTTTTTGTCTCTTTTTATAGCTTTCCTTGGTTTTTAGAAAGTTTGTCTTTAAGTATTGCGCAGTACCAGGAACGAATCATATGATTTTCCATAGACGCATATGGGGGGAATCACGGTTCGACTAACGAAAGTGATCCAGAACGAATCATCTTCGTTAGCCGATGCATCACGGTGAGTTTGTGTCCGCGGGCTTCGTGGAAAGTTTCAATTAAGCCTACGACGTCTGTAAAGTTGGCGACCCCCGGTATAAAAGCGCGTTGGATGCGAAACTTCGATGGCTACGAAAAAAAAAGAGATAGTCTTTTCTTTTTTTTTTTAATTTAATTCAAAAACTGTCGCACTCGTTCCTTTCATAATTTATTTTATTTGCAAAATTTTCTTTTCCCATTTGTTTCTGTATTGGTAAAAATTAACAGAAGATCTATTCGTGCGTTTACGTAATGTACCCTTGCACTCAGAAACAGAGCACTATAAGAAAAGCTCTCCAATCTATTTTAAAATAACAAGAAACAAAATTTTCCAGTTAAAAGAAAAATAAAGAATCATTTTCCAAGACGAGCTCGTTTTGCTGATAAAGGCTGTTAGAAGTTACGTACATGCCCACAAATGCACCCACACACATGTATGCATGGCGCGTATTCATGCGTCTGTATTATCGCTGCGGTTTCTCTCAATAATAACGATTACAGCTTCTTTATGACTCCGTGGACAGATAATTACGTGCCACAAACGGCTTCCCTTCGGATGCCGTAGATCATAAACGGCAAAGTATTCTCGCCGTTTTGCTTTTTAATTGCAGATAATTGGGTTACCGTTTCTCTTATCGGTCCGGGATGAACGGCTCCCTGGGGAATCGTCCGTGTTTTCACTTATTTTCACTTCTCTTTTCTTTCACTGTTCTTCTATTCGCTGCTGATTTGTTAACACGAGTGGGAGAAATGTTAATGATGACGTCAGGTTACAATGAATGGGTCCCGGTGCACATTTTCCTCTCTCTCTCTCTCATTTACTTTGAATATAGTGCTTTTACGTTGCTCGCTGAGATATTTTGTATCGAAGACGGGGAAATCAATTTAAGTATTTTCTCTCACTGGCCAAATCCTGTTTGAGAAAATATCAAGGTTGAAAAATACATACCAAAAAAGAAAAAAATCTAAAGAAAACGGATGAAAAACGTTGCCGATCCATTTTACAGGGTGATTCATAAGAAAGGCACCCATCGGGTTGCAGTTGTAGTCCTTGTGTGTGTCTTTAACTGTTCAACTTCACGAAGAATGCGGTTTCCAGATGCTTAAGCATCTGGTTTCCAGATGCTTAAGCATCTGGAAACAGCATACTTCGCGAATCACCCTGTTTTTCTGTCTGTTTGTGTACGTGCTCTCTATAAAAATATATAATTTCAAAGTGATCGTCACTAACTTTTGTACATTGGCTATATATCGAACAGGACCAAACTTGAACCATAGACTACTTTCAAGAATTCGTCAGAGCTCGGCAAACGCTCAAAATGTGTGAAAAGCTGTCGGGGGCAACAATGTTCGTGGTCCCAACAAGACTGTGAGAATGTTTATTTTCATCATTTATGTCGCACCACGGTCATTTTTTTTCACATGAGAGATAATTAGACCGGGACCTACAATTTATTGCCGATTCCGAACGGCAGGCTTGTTTTTATACCCATCGAGAGGTTGGTGCGCTAACCCCTCGACGGGGGACTCCCTGCGGTAGAAATTTTTTCTGCGGTCACATCGCCGTTTCTGTTGTACCCCTGTGTCAGGAAAGTTTTCTGACAAGGACGAACTCGCGACACCTCTAAACATGTTTTGGTACTTCAGGCGAGTATCTTATCGACCTGGGCTACCGAGACCATGTTTATTTTGGTTACGGGGTTTCCAAGTAATGTGTTTCAGACATGTTTAATCCTGCTCAATAGTTTGTCACTCAATGCGTTTGAAGAGAATTCGGGCTGCGGCGGATATTTTTGCTAGTTTACAATATTCATGAAACTTTTCATAATTAAAGCACTGCCACATCGTTTTTATTAGTGAAAAAGTTAATGATTGTTCTATTATGTATTGCTATGTCTTTTGCCGAATCTTCGGTAGATGCAACGCGTTTCCTGCCACACACATCTCTAGGGTGGCTCTTTATATGCCTCTTTCCGAAATCATCAAGACTTAGCTGAAGTTCTGAAGTGCTCAACGTTAAATCCTCACCGATAAAATCAGCGGAAAAATCCGGCTCGTTAATATTATAGCTGCTACATTTTGATTCGGAATCATCGGTGTGAAAGAAAATACTCGTCTAACGTAAAACACGTAACGTTAATAAAGGGGCATGCAAAAGCATATCAACATCCGAGTCTTCGCAAGAAATCCCAAATACATAAATTCGAGGTCCTCGAACGTGGTCTTGAGAAACAACATATTACAGTACAGTCAGTCTCTCACCGTTGTATTTTTCTAATTCTCGCTGGTGGGCGTTAGCGTTTAATTTACAGGCCCACAAATATGATAACTAGAATATATTGAAAAGACGAAGCGAAAAGGAAAAAGGTATTCTACTTCTTGCGTTGGAGCTTGGATAATTTATGAAAAATAATCCGCGCTTTACACTAAAAAGTAGGTGCGGTAAGTAAGCGAGCAAGCAAGTGCGTACATAGATATAATGTGAGGAAGAAACTCGTAAATTGGGTGATCCCAAGAGTAAGTCTCGGAAAATAATATTCCTTCTGCATTATTCATCGAATGGTAGCAAAAGAAGGCTCTCGTAACAGAGTTAACAAAGGAATAACGATGTTTTTCCTTCAACTCGTACGTACGTGATTCCATTTCCTTTCTTTTGCATATGAAAGTGTTTTTCGAAGCATGATTTTTGGGATTCGCCTGCCAGTATCTTCTCGAAATTACAGCCGAGATGGCATCGCGAGTTAAAAACAACATTACCGACCGAACGAATCGTTGCATCAAGTTATATGCACATGAGGGCATATACCTGAGCTAAAATAAATATTTAAATTTGAAAATCGTTCTTCTTATTGCCACAAGTTCCATAATTGTTTTGACGAAAATATTGAAAATGTTTATGAATGAAAACTGAACGCGGAAGAATATTTTCCCCTGAAATATATGTGAGCAATGAGGCACGAAAAATGAGAACCCTGTTTCTTTTATTGTTATCATTATTATTATTTCCACTGAGTGCACGCAGAATATAATATGATTGAAGTTGCGTTGTAGCTGTATATCAAACAAACGTGTCAATAACATGAGTGGAATATCATTAAACGTCGACATGCATATACGGCATGCTGAAATGAACAGGTCATTTTGAAACGCAATATCAGGAAAATAGTTAGTATTAAATAACGACTTTACGTACAGGCTTTTGACGTGCAGTTGAACAAGCATCCGCAGAGAGCAGGTCGACAACATACTTACATGACATGAATATTCAAGCGTTTACCATCTTCACCTCAGAATATGGAAGACAGATAGCAGCATGAAGAGAACTCTTATAACATATATACGTTAGGGCACATGTACAATGTTGTCAGAAAATATAATTTTTTCACAAGTAATTTTACTCCTAATCCACATTTTAAGGGGTATTTTTGTAAAAAGAACGGAATATTAATTTTTTTTCAATCAGTTTGGAGAGAGAAAGAATAACTATTAGAAAAATTACCTAAAAGTTGTGAACGAGAGTATTATCACTTCTCATCGAAATTCGGAGGAGTGAAATTAAATTTTGATGTGCGTGTGTCTCCCGATGCGTATTGGCGAATATTGTTTTTTTGAATACACAACACACACATCACATTCCTGCATTTACCGATTTATTTATCGTTACTGATTCCGCTGAGGAATGTGTACATGGCGTATGTACGGTGCAGTAGTAATAGTTGAACCAGCAGACATGAATCTCAAAAACTGGTATTATTGTTAAGATACAAGAAATATGAAGGAAAGAAAGAAAGACATACATGATGAAAGCCATACGTTCAAACGCCAATGAACTCGTCGTTGTATCTTGTATGCGTCCTTTGCTGTACATGTATTCCAATTGGTCTGCCACTCCCGCAACATGTCCTCTCTAAGCACCCGATGGACCAAACTCCTTGGCCAAAGATGGTCGTCTTGAGACCGAAGTTTTGTGGCCTTCTTGGCAAGTTTGTCGGCTATTTCATTGCGAAAGATGCCTGCGTGGGCATTAACCCTGGCCAATCGGATTCTCCTCTTGGCGCATAAAATTCGGTGAATCTCCCGTACATTATGATGCATAGAACGTGGGGTTTTGATTGATAACAGGCCCGAAGCGCTGTCTGAGAGGATCAGCACTGGTTTCGATAAGGCGTGTGCCCTTGAAACGGCATTCAGAATCGCATATGTTTCAGCTTGAAAAACACTGTTTTCCTTTGCGAGCCGGCTGCTTCATTGTTCCTCTCGATTGATCCATCTTCTTCTATAACTACATAAGCGCACCCTGTACCGTTAGAAGACTTCGAGCCATCTGTATAGATCTTTACTGTTCCAGGAGCCAGCTTAATGCATTCAGCACCAGACAGCACGACCTGATTTTCGTCAGTGTCCACGCTGGGATGCATGAGCCATAGCTTGTGTTGCTTTTCAAAAGCCTGCGCTTGCAGTGACCGAGTACTAATGACAACGTCTTCACCTTGTGGACAGCATGCATAACAGATGCCAAATGTGCATCAGTGTCTGAGGAGGCTACGCTTCATACTGAGGAACTCTTATCTGTTCTTATTTCCAGCAGAACGAGCACTTTTCGTAACTGTTTACAATTGCTGTAAGATATCTTTTTTATTTTATTCATTTATTTATTTTTGTGCCACGTGGCGATATCTGTTTCATTTTGCTTAATAAAGATGCTTCGGGATGTGTACTAAAAATGCGCCAAATTTCATTTCTTTGAAGGATGTCTACCGTTAGGTACGACGAAAAATAACACTGTTCCTTAGCATTTGTCAAGCAGTGTAATAGAGTGTAATAGGCATCAATTTTACTACCTGACACTATTTTCACTGGGAGCAGTAAAGAAATGTTAATTTTTGTATTTTCTTCAATAATCATTTTGGGAAGGAGGTGGGGTTAAACTGTCGCAGAACAATTCTGTCCTCTTTGCTGATCCGAGGAATGAACTGTGGAATTGTTATTCTTTTCGGACAATTCTGGTGAATAGTTTGTTTTATTTTTCGAACCGACAGCAGGTGTCCTGTGGAGAGGACACAAAAAGCTTGGGGGAAGAGGGGGGGGGGCAGAAAAATTTTCTTCCCAGGAAATTGTGAGTTACCCTTCAAAAAGCATTTAAATTGTCAAAAATTGGTTAAAATAGCATATAAAAGGTATTTTCTTTCGATATATTAATTTTTCACCGAAATATTGTTTATTTATTTTTGACCGGTTTGGGGAAGGCATGCCCGCCCCCCCCCCGCCCCTGCGTACGCCTCTGTTCTCGATATAACGGTAATCCCTCTACAACGATATATTTTCTTGATCCCCACAGTATCGTTATACCGAGATTTCACTGTATCTCAGCGACTCACAAACGTGTTTTTTTAGGCGTCTCCGGAAAGGCAGGGCAACAACTAATTTGGGTTTTTAATCCACGTATGAAAAGTTAATGTTTTTATTTTTTTATGTGTGATCTATATTGGAAATGCACCAAATAATTTGAAACTAAGTTCCACGTACATCACAAGTGTATTTTATTGTGCTGTGCTCATTTTTAGTATTCTCTCCGGTCAGATGGAACGCTACTTTTTCAAAGATGGTGTGTCGGGTAATATGGAATGCTATAATACGTACTATAAGTATTATCTGAGGATCTGAGTGTGTTGGGCTAGAATATCTCTTGAAGGTAGAAAGATTAGTATAAGATGGGGGGAGGGAAGGTCTAGAAATAATGGTCATCAACGGTTATTTGTTTGAAATCTGTTCATTCCGAGAATCACATCAACTCCACTACTACCACAAATGATCGCATTTTATATTTTAAAAAAAGGAAGAAAAGATTTTAGTGAAAAAAATCTGTGTCGTTGAAAAACCTTGAAGAGATTCGAATACCATCGACGCATCATCGGTTGTTGAATCTTGGAATAATAGATCAACTTGTGGATATGTTTTTGGTTTCGAGCCAGTAGAAACGCTACTAAAGCAGGTTTCTGCACTGCGATTTGAGAAACAGCGAGAGATCATATATACCTTTAAAAAAATACGCCGTATATATATAAGAGGGCTTTGCTTTTCGGTGGATTCGGCGATGGAGTAAATTCAGGCTGTGGGAGGAAAGGAAAAAAAAAAGAGAGAGAAATCTCGTATCTTTTCGCATCACGTCCGCGGCCAGTTTCCTCGTCGTCCACCGCCCGTTCGCCCGGTGCGCGATAAATTGTGTGAATGGCTCCCTTGGGCGCATCATTCCACACTGGCCACGTCGCCACAAATAAGAGGCCACGAGTGTTAAAAAGGATATATCCTCCGCATCCTCTTCACCCTCTGAAATAGCTTATTCCGACTTGTGCTGACTAAGCGAGCGAATACCGCTTTCATGCTGCTCACGATCATTGGACGCTATACATACATATACATTGATAAAAAAAAAGAAGGAGCAGTATATTATATGGAATGTAAAAAAATATATGTATATCACAAAGAACACCCTTTCTAGGGAGTGAGAACAACGGCCATTGCACAAAGTCGGCCAATTTTCTTATTTATGTTGATTTGATTCTACATTTTAGATCCACTTTGTAAACGTTTGTGTAGACGGTTCAGGCAGTGTTCATGATGGAGGTAGGGAAGTGTAACATACTCAAAGCTCTCCATTGCGTATTGCGTGTAAAGAAAACTGCAACGAATCAATACCAAAGGGGGAAAAACCAGCTTTTTTGTGAGAATGGGGGAAAAAACAGAAAAATTTCAGTTTCGGCTTCATCCTCTGACGCGGGTACCGAGGATTCAACGTCATAGACAATGATTATGCAAAGACCATCTTAATCACCATCTTCACGGTCATTTTGTTCACACGAAGGCTGTGACATAATACCACCAACTATTCTAGTAGCCACTATACAGAGCACAATGGACCGAACACGACCAGGCGCTGTCTCTTACGCAATATAAGCTCATTGCCCCGGAGCGCGTGGTCGTACCGCAGAAAAAAGTCTGAGTTACAAGAAGAAGAAATAATTGGGTCCCTATCATGGGATCTAAAGGACCTCTAGTATGTGCATTCATATGCAATTACAAACAAACAATCCTGTATAGTAGCCACTATACTATCGGATAACCTCATTCTATGATTATGGCTCGTCACTGACGATGAACATTTTTGGATGAACATTGTTACTTTAGGAACAGTGGTTCTAAACCTTTTTTCCATCCCGCACCCCCAGTGCAATGCGGCCTATCGTCCCGCACCCCTTGGATAATGCGTTTCCTTTCTATTATAAAATACTTTTTCTGCAATTTATTGCATTAATTGCCCATTATTACATTAGTTATCCTAAAATTAATTCCCGTAAGTTCTAAAGTCCCATGTTGGGATATGGTCTCCTCCGCAATCTAGCAGTCGAATGGTTAGCCGCTGTGGTGGTCGAGTGGTCATAGTGGCGGACTCGCATCGTTCGAACCCCACCGTCGCCGCAGTGGTGGTCGGCTGAAGTTGGTTTCCTGTGGTTCCCAACTTTGAGGCGCAAATGCGAGCCGATCTCCCCAATAAAAAGTCTCGCCACAGAGAGCAACAGGTTTACAAAGGTAAATTATTCAATCATTACACTTCACTCATAGTTAGAAAAACTGTTGGCAGATGGCAGCATTACACTTAAAAGCATTACACAGAAACAAACTTCACATCAGGTTTCACTAGACGTACACACACATTCCCGCATGTACCAATTCGTTAGAAGTTTTGCAGAGGGATATGGACGAGGTGCATGTGTGGTTTAGTAGTAGTAGTAGTCGAATGGTTAGCGTCCTGGTAATCCAGCTTATATTACTGGAGGGCGCATGACGTCAGCGGTCTCCACAACATCATTCGTCGAAAAATCACGTGACGTGTTTAATGTCATCGCAGTCCCCATTATTTTCGTATGGTTCGTTCGTTTATACGCAACTTTTAATTGCACGCATAAGAATATTGATTCACTTTGAAATTTCTCACGATTTGGAAGACAGATGGTAGGATCTTCTCTAATACGCAGAGCTACAAACATGAAGAGCTGGTAGGTTCTAAAACGGTGGTTCTTAACCGGGGGTGCGGGATGAGAAAAATATTACAATTGTTCCATTCTCAAAAATAAATATTAATCTTACCGATATTTTGGCACCTCATCTTGTGGTTTTCACTTCCAGAATTTTTTTTTTTTTTTTTCGATTAACGATCTTTCCATTCTGATTGTGCTAAACAAAAACAAGTAATGTTGTCAAAGACATTTCAGTGATTGTTGGATGATTTTGGGGCACTGATTCCGCATCGACATCGGTTTTGCCGGATTGGCTCTAGTTTTTGAGATAAAGTGAAAATCAAATTTCAATGGCAACACACAATCACGGCATACAAATCACATTGTTGCGAGTATGCATTATCTCAAAAACTAGAACCATTGAAAATCAGCTCCCCATAATTAGTCTAAAATCACTGAAATACCTTTGGCAATGATTTACTGAAAAATGAACGCCAAGGATTTACAATGTACATAATTTATAATGCACAATTAATTTCAATTGTAAAATGCCACAACATAAGTAGCATACACATTTTTCAATGTGTGTATGCTACTTATGTTGGGGCATTTTACAATTTACAATTTACAAAGTAGCATACGCATTTTTCAATGTGTGTATGTTACTTATGTACAGTAAAAAGTCTCTTTTACAGACAAAGGTGGGACAAAAAAAATTATTCCGTAAAAGAGGAATGACCGTTAATCATGGGTTTGAAATGCATACTTTTGTTATAAAATGGAAAATTATTATTTGACCACAAAAGAAGGGTCACCGTTGAGAGGGGTTTTACTGTATTTACTGTATTACCATTGAAATATAATTTTCATTTTACTTCAAAAACTAGAGCCAATCTGACAAAACCAATGCCATATTCGGAATCAGCGCTCTAAAATCATCCAAAAAATCACTAAAACATTTGTACTATCTTCGCGTAATTAGCATGCTGGTTTTAGATTTGATACTGTTGTCAGCATGATTGGAGAAAAACGTGAAAAAAATATAAGTAAGTGCCAGACAAACGTATATCGTTATTCCTGCTGAAATCAACACAGGGTAAGAACATTAGATAATAATACACAGGTAATAAGAATGCACTAATATATATATATATATATATATATATAATCAGAACTATTCCTTGAACCTTTTTTTTTTACCCCAAATTTCTAAAAGATGTTGAAAAAAAAAAGGGGGGTTTTACTTTCGTTTTTTGAATAAATTTTCCAAAAACGAAAAAGCCAAAACTGGATATTTACCGTAGCCAAAAAGGAAATTAAATAATAAGCGCAAGAACTTACGGGAATTAATTTTAGGATAACTAATGTAACAATGGGCAGTTAATGCAATAAATTGCAGAAAAAGTATTTTATAATAGAAAGGAAACGCATTATCCAAGGGGTGCGGGACGATAGGCCGTATTGCACTGGGAGTGCGGGATGGAAAAAAAGGGTTTAGAACCACTGTTCCTAAAGTAACAAACACCTTTCCTATAAGGCTCGCCTCTTTGAAGGTAAAATACTAGTAAATTGTCTCTGTGGGAATAGTTACACTTGTATTATAACGCTTACACATTGTATAAGTATATTTCATTCAGAAAAACAATCATTAAATTAAAAAGCTCGCACTTCCAGTTTTGAAAGATTTATGACAGTATCCGAACGTATAATGAATGCGCTTACATAAATACACACGCGGGTATCATTTCCGACGACCTCTTCGGAGATAAAATTGCAACAAATTTCTTCTATGCGATAGAGCAATTGCACGCAAAGTTTCGTTTTTATTGATCGTTGCTTGAATCTCGGTTCTTCTCGAACCCATACTGGTGAGCAAGTGTCCCGTTGATGGCAGATGGCAGCACTACACATAACAGGCATTGCAAAGAAACAAACTACATGTGAAGTGCAGAACATATACACGCACATTCCAACATGTACCAATTCATTAGAAGTTCCTCACGATGGTGGGCGGGATGCGTGTGTGGTTTAGTGGTAGTCACTACTATAGTTGAGTCTCTCGATTACGGACCAAATTCATGGGACCAAAAATTAGCCCGCTAACGGGAAGGTACGATGTGCAGTGGAACCTCGTTTATTCGACTTTCATATTTATACGACGTTTGACTTCAGTCGCAATTGGATCCTATATACTACATGTTACTGTGTGTAAAAGTGATACACCGGTGATTATGCATTATCACCAAAAGTTTCGCAAAGGCACTTCACTCGATGCAATGAAAGGTTGATTATATTTCACTGCATCGTCACTCTTACCGGTGAGATTATGCATAATTCCCAAATAAAGTTGGAAAGTCTGATAAATATGGAAAAATAATATATGTAACTAATTAATTATTTTCACCCTTGTATGATACGTGCAATACACATATTTTGCAATAAAAATTAAATTAAAGTAAGCGGGAAGAAAATGAAAACATATTCATAAAAAGATTATCAGTCTTGTAACGTTGACTTTCTTCACACGTATCAACAAACAAAGCCTACATTACCGTTTGAATTCACCATCCTGGACCATAGTTATGTTTAGTTAATCAAGTAATTAATTGATTGATCATCATATTTACCAATAACAGCTTGGGATCAAACATAATCTTAGAAGAATGTGATAAATTCTTCGTTTATGACCAAAAATTAACATATTGGAGTTCGGAAAAAAATTAGGAGTTTGCCTGATTTTACTATCCGCTATCGGGAGTGTCCGCTAACGTGGAGCCGCTAACGATACATTCAAGCCCTATCCCTCGGGACTGAGGATCAGAAAAGTTCCCGTTAACGGGGAGTGTCCGTTAGGGGGAGGTTCCACTGCATAGCTTAACCGCGCACGTGCACCTGCTGCACGTTCTTCTGCGGAATTGCATACAAATCGGTCACTAAAAATCTTCAACCGCACAAATGTTCGATCATCACACTTCACTCATAGTTTAAAAAATGAATTGTAGCACTAAAAGTTCACGTAAAACACTGGATACGATCTGAGATTGTTGAGCGCGCTTCCGGCACAACTCATTCGGTAGTAAATTGCCCTATGGTGAATTCTGCTTGGTTTAAAAGAAAGAACCCGAACTGACAGCGAATTATTTTTTTTTTCTAGAAAAAAGGTTCTCAGTGGTGAAGCGATAATTACAGGTATGTTTCAACATATAGAACAGCAAACTTTTTTTCGAAGTACCTTTAGCCTTAGCGGGAAGAGATTCTGTATGATTGATCGCAGCGACTGAATAATTTTATTCGTAACCTTTGGATTTGTTGTATTGGACACAGATACTACTGCCAGATGCGATCGTGTTTTCAATTTTCTTAGATTTTGATTCCGAGATAGGAATAGTAATTTATAGTCCGTGTCCCCCTTCTCTGCGAAACAATACTTGTCTGTAAAGGGATCGATGAAACGTACCATTTGTATGTGCAGCAGTTTTCTTATAGAAATTCGGCGTAATTAACTCCTTATCGTCCGGAAACGAAAACTCTCGGGAGAAAAAAAGGAAATCACAAGAAGTTGAAAACCAAAACTTCATGCGATTAAAAAAAAGAAAAAAAAAGAATAGCATCAGATAATATAAAGTTGAAATTTTCAAAAAACAAATAAATAAATAAATAAAACGAGAGAGATTATCAGAAACGTATCATCGATTTTCTCTCTGTTTCACTTGACAGCAGAGAAATGCATCAAATCCTGGCGCTTGAAGGAAGATATAGAAACCTTAGGAGAAAAGCGATTCTCTGAAATGTGATTCGTCACCGATAATCGTCTTCGGTGCAAAACTCAATACGGAATTGTTCTCAAGTTTCTTCTTATCTTATGAGCGAGTTAGATAGGCTGAGAAAAAAAAAACCCATTTCTTTTTCGGTTTTTATACGGAGAAAGCAAGAACAATATCGTTAAAAAATGACGAGAAGAAAGAGAGCGAAAGATCTCTCCGAAGAGTTAGCAGCCTATGCAAGGAGAAGAAAAACATTTCGATTTGGTTTGTAAGTGTTGCAAGAGATAAAAGAGTTACGGTATATCAAAGGTTTCACGAAACACAACGATTCATTTGAGTGTTAGGTCGTCCTCTCTTTTCTTCTTTTTTATTTATATTCTAAATTCATTCATACAAGATAAGAGGGTACAATTTGAATGTTAATTAATTCCGTTAAAAGCCAATAGAAGAAAATGCACTTTATAAAGGATCGTTAACAAAGTAATTAAAATACAAGAATTATAAAATTAAAATTTCCAGTCAGTATAGTACGGTTTGTATTCATACCCTATGAAGCACATTTTTCATACTGAGGTTTCAAATACACACAGAGCTGGCAGCAAAGCAAATAGATGAATAAGTGACAAAAAAAAAAAAAGAACTGCATGGTTAGATATTTTTAGTCGCAACGCAGAATTTGATTGATCAGAAAAATCTCTTTCATGATTAAAAGAAAGATAACGTTTTACAGCTACAGTAGAGTGTGGTTAAACGTCCAAGCAAGATGAAATTGACGTTCTAAATGCGGCTCACCGTCTCTTTTTAGAATGACTACTGGTCTGGACCATGATCAAAGCCGTGAATCTGTACAACAATTTTGAAGCATCGTCAACAGGCGGTTGGGTAAACTGCCCTCCAGATGCGATTATGCACTTACGGCTTATCTATCGCTTTCCGTTTCCCGCACATTTTTGAACCCTGCCTACGTTGACAACGCAACATCGAGCACTTCGCATCGGACTTGTGGATCACATATCTTTCAGACTAAACAAACACGGATCAAACATAATTCTTTTCCTTTTCTTCTGAAGAGAATATTCTGACGTGAATATGTCTTTTTTAAATCATCTTAAAATACCGGCTTCATTCTACGCAAAAAGTTGCTTACCGAAACGCTTCAAACTCTGATAACTCAAGAAATATGTTATAAAATCTATCTGCGTTCATGGTAGAGGTGGTTTTTCTCAGCCATTGGAAATATAGGAAAGAACATACTTTCTGGATGTTAATGCTAAATGAGCTAGCGGAGCCGGACGTTTGTGTTCTTCAATTGTAAGAGACGTTGAACGATTTTGTTTAGTTTCTTTATATTTTTTCTTCTACAAATACAATCTCCAAAACACTTCCGTATTATGGGAGAATGGCAATGAGTGAACTTAGGTAGCTGTGAGCGAAACTGTTCCAAAGTCATCATACTCCATCGGGGGAACGAGAATGTGTCTTTCGACTGCTTCTCGAGATGGCCACCGGTCATTCATCACTCTATTCTCTTGTAGGAAGCAGCCTCAGAAGTGGACCATTCAGGATTATTGGGGGGGGGGGGATCTTTTTTCCACCTGATAAGCAAGTTTGTTGTTGTTTTTTTAAATGTAATTTTGAATGATTAAATTTCTTTATATTGATGAAGATACTGCTAATTTGTGTGCTTTG
The DNA here is from genome assembly GCF_987345545.1 of Pholcus phalangioides. NCBI lineage: Eukaryota > Metazoa > Arthropoda > Arachnida > Araneae > Pholcidae > Pholcus > Pholcus phalangioides. Next base: position 10,306,468 of record NW_028301615.1, on the reverse strand, counting down.
GACACGCATTGCATTTTTCATAAATCTCAGTTAAATTTTCTTGTGATTAACACGTGCTGTTTGGATTTCAAAAGTATAAACTTTCTGCGTGTCATGATTCAGAGAAAGTGTTTCTCGTTCATTTGATGCATTATTTTTCAGATTTGAAACAAGTTAGACTCATAATGAAAAAAGATACGCACAACTGGGATGCGTGTGATTGTATACTTAATTGAAACAACGGTTATATAAAAAATAATGTAGACGAAACTCACAAAATATCTTTGCCAGTGTAATCAAACTATAAAAAAATACAAATGTGAAATACTGCTCAAATAAACTTTGTTTTAAACCGAAACGTTATATTCAGTATGTTTCCGTATGCTCATGGGACCAAAGACAATAATATTTCATAGTGTATATTCAGTTTTTTGTGGGTTTATTTTTCTTGCCCCACTGACCCCAAGTTTAGTACTTGTAGCTTACGACTTTTACTTTCCACAGTTTATTGCCTAATGCAAGTTTATTAAAAAAAAGTTACATTCCGTCGGTGAGCGAGGCTACTGTCGTATGTTTTCATTAACAACGTCTAATACAGTTACCGTAAATATGAAATGTCTGTGTGCGTAGAATGGAGAAAAACGGATTTCTCCTGTTTTCGAATCCGGTAGTAATGCATCTTGGGTGCAGATCACGATTGCTGACTGAGGCTTAAGTTTGAGAATTCCATTTGGAAACTTTTTTCCTCTGTTTTCGGATCACAAAAGCGTGAAAGCAAAAGTGAGACAGAGACAGATATACTGGTGTAAGTATATATACATACACACACACACACACACCAGTATATCTCTATGTGTGTATATATATATATAAAGAGAAAAGAAAAACTAAAAAAGCGCGGCCTATTTGTAGACGTGAAGAACCACAAAATCGTGACTCCATTTCGCTTGAGCTGGAAAAACATTTCTATATTTTGTACATCCCTTCCCCTAATGCAGAAACTACCAAGTGATCATTTTGTTCGTTTCGTTCTTGGAATCACAGAACTTCGATTCGCATAGTTTGTGACGAAAAAAATACCTTTTTATTCGATTAATTTTGTTTTAAAAAATTGTTTCATCTCAACTTTTACATACAAAGAGGGGCTACGACTCGTGTCGTTTGCTCACAAACAGTATTACCGCCGCGAGTTTTTTGAGCTCGATCCTAAAACCTAATTTGTATCGATTAGGTGTTATTTTGCTCGATCAAGTCAATCCGTGTTTGAGAACTGAGAATATTTAAAAAAAAAACAACCTATTTAACAATTTTATGTTTCCCAGAATCGAAATATAAATGGGACAATATCATTAAAAGAGATCGATCTCAAAATCAACTTTTCAATGGGATTTTGAGATCTTCGCAACATTTTTTCATCATTCCTCCGTCAAATAAACCGTCTGCAAAGTCTTATCGGAGTGGACAATTGGGTTGATTTTGACGTATTTCTTTTTTCATATGTCATTCTTGGAAATTTCATTTCCAACAATGACTTTTTTCCCCTTATGTTTTTGAACCTATTAGAGAAGCTTTCATCTGATATATAGTGAGTAAAAATTTCAAAGAGATATCTCAATTCTTTAATAAACTAAATTCAGACTTCATATACACTGAGAAGACAGAAAAACTGGTAGGGGCGTAGGCAAATCAGGGAGAAATGCAACAGATCAACATAACTCAATGCTGTCTGAAGCGCCTGTATAAAACAGCACACCCTACCACCCCCCCCCCATGCTTATAAAAGCATATCCGAGAGAAACATACGTCTAGCGCTAGCGATTACTATAGGTGTCCACTCTGAGAGAGCATGCGCATTAGAGACAAACAGATATTCGAGAACTGATATACTTAATTACGGTCGGCAGTTGGTACGACATAGAATCAAAGGCAGCCGCAAGGTTCATGGTTCGAATCCCGCCCCTAACGCTATTTTTTCCCCTGTTTTACCTTACACCCTCAATTTTTTACACCCTGCGTATCAGCCAGCCGCTCCCTCCCTCCACACGTTTTATTACTTTTCGCATAAAAAAGTGGAAGTATTTGAGGTTTTGTGATTGTTATTATAATTATTTTTCTCAAAAATAAATAAAACGATGATTTTTTCACAAACGCAACGCTATCGCGAGTGTAAAATGCCGAATCCGAATCTCACCCAGTCAGTGGTTCCCTCCACTTCTTGAACAAGCATCATTTTCCCTCCCTGTATTCGGAGGAAAACGAAAAGAATCATCCGAAGAAATAAAGTAAGGGGGAGAAAAAAAAATACAGTTTCGAACCATGAACCTTTCGTTCACCTTCGATTCTGCGCCGCCGTCGTACCCACTGCTCGACAGTTGCTCTGCTAGCCGATCATGATTAAATATACCAATTTTGGAACATATATTGGTCTCTAATGGGCGTGCGCTCTCAGAATGAGCACCTATAGTAATCCCAGTGCTAGACGTCAATTTCTCTCAGATATACATCTATAAGCATGGGGGGGGGTGGTAGCTAGGGAAGCTGTTGATCAGTTTCTGCTGCTGCTACAAAGGGATCATTCAAGCATTACGTCAGCATCGATGGGGTGGGAGGGGTTTTCCAGGGGGGGCTGACTTTTGATGACAAGAGGAGGAGGGGGTTTACATGATGCTTACATCATCAACCACCCTTCACAAAAATATGAAATATTCGTAATGGCATCTTACACGGTTCGCGAAAAAACGAGAAAAACCTTTCGATTGTTTGTGGGCACCTGAACTAACATTCCCCCCTATTGATAAGTCCCCTACAGAGCCACTTTAGTGATCTCTAAATGTTTTGCGGGTTCAAGCGATCTGGAAATGTGCCCGGGCCACTTAAGTGCTCTGTACGTGTGGCGCTCGTCATACAAAGTTATCGTGATTATGTCGCGGATCACTTGAGTAAACTGGAAATGAGCCGCGGGTAACTTTAGTGATGTAGAACCACACTGGGGGCCGCATCAGTGCTCTAAAACTGTGCCACATGTCACTCAATGGATCTCTAAATGTGCCACGGATCGCTCAAATGTTCTGGAACTGTATCGCGAGTCACTTCAGTGATCTGAAAATGTGTCACGGGCCGCTTAAATGCTCTGGGATTGTGCCACGGGTCACTTAAGCGATCTGTAAATGCGCCGGTTAGTTTTTATTTTTACAAAATTAGGGTTTGAGGCGCAGGTCTCATCAGATAATCCTCAGGGCCACATTTGGTCCGTGGGCCAAGGGTCTATGATATATGGCTTAAAGGGTGGGAAATGAATTTCTTAAAAAGGAGTTTTGAGTTCTTTAAACAGCATTGAAATTAATAGAAATTGATTGTAATAACATATAAAGGTATCTTCCGAAATTTTAATTTTTTTTTTAAATATTTTTTGCATTAAAAAATGAATTTTGAATGTTCGGGGAGAAGGGGCCCCATGACCCCCCCCCCCCCTCCCCCGAGTATGTCTCTGATCCCACCCTTATGCGTCAAGTGGTGGGACAGAGCTGATGACGAAATTTTGCTGACAAGGGGGGGGGGGGTCAAAAAGGGCTAAACTTTTGCTGACGTAGTACTTGAACTGACCCAAATGGCAGATTATCACAAATTAAGAGACTGAACGTGGCTTAGCAGTCGGTGCCCCTGAGATAGATTACAGCATTTCCGAGGTAGATATGAAATGTGGATTTTCGCACTCGATCTTAGAACGAACTGTGAATATAAGGAATCTGAAAAATGTCAAATCTCCGACAGAGGTGCGGGCGGAAAAGACCCTGGAAAAAAACTGGACCATCGACGGCTGACAAGAAGCGTTTCATGAGATGGATATGCAACACTGCCTCGAAATGCTAGATTTCAGGAAGGATAGGTGCCCCTCCCCCGTCTTGTTAGAAGGGTCTAGGGTAGGAGTATATAGGAGTATATAGGTCTATTATCTGAAACCTGCTTCGCGAGAAAGTATTAACAGATGCCTGTTTGGTTTGTAAAATCAGTTTTTCAAAAGATTACAGCTACGCAGCCAGTCTAAAGAAAGTTTCATTATGATGTTATTTGTCCATAAGGAAGCACGTGGTTTTGCTCTAAACTTTGACAACTCATAAGTTTTGATTTTCTGGACCGATTCACTTGACAACCTATCAGAATACCCAGTGCACGTTCATAAATAATTAGGTACATCGCACTACACTTAAAACTACATTGTTAATTTTGTATAACCTATCAACTGCGGAGCTAAGCTACGATTTTATTTGTTAACGCATCCAGTGACTGGATGGTACTTAACTGGGCCGGTCTCCCGTGACGCCGTGCGCACCAATTATCACTAATTATGCAGGGAACATAAGTGGAATGTGGTAGACTACTATTAAACCACCCATGTGCATGTTGCATGTTGGAGGCGCAACGTCATTCGGTAGGCGAGCTCACAAGTTGAACACAGCGATTTTTAATTACATGTTTTATTCACAATTTATACAACCATTACAAACTCAACAGCAGGAGCGTGTGGCAGCACATCACCACCTAGACATAGAAGGCCTCTGCACTGTTTGCCATAAACGTCATTCAGACTACCTAGCAAGTTTACCACATTTTGAAACACAGCATCCTATTTCCTTTCTTCTTATTTTGGCGTAGAATCTTCCTGATTGACTCACAAATGCCGCATAGTGATTGGATGTGGGACATAGAAATCGTCAATTCTCAGCCGTATCATTTCTTTTCCTCGCAACGATGATACTGGCACGAGCAGGGAATTTTTTTTCCCTGAATATTCTGAGGGAAAATAGACGGCTTGTGACGTCAGTAAGTAGTCCATTTTCCATCGTTCCGAGGAAAAGAAATGACCCGGCTCAGAATTGGCGATTTCTATGCCCCACATCCAATCACTATGCGGTATTTGTGAGTCAATCAGGAAGAATCTACGCCAAAATAAGAAGAAAGGAAATAGGATGCTGGCAAACTTGCCAGGTAGGTGAATGCCGTTAATGCAAACAGTGCAGAGGTCTTCTATCTCTAGGAGGCGCTGATGGCAGGCGTGCGGATAAGCCGAAGGTAAGCAAACAATAATGATAGTCGGCTTTGACTACCTAAAAATAGACATGTTGCCACACTGACATTAATAATAAATAGAATGATAATAAACATAATTGAGAAAAGGTCACTACATGCAATTCGTCTTTTCATCAGCACCTCATTTTTCAAGCTGGGAAGGCTGTGTCATGTTATCGTATAAGTGTAGTTGGCATGATATGGGTCCCCTGATAAGGCTGCAGACGACTCTGAAAGGTGACCTGACATAAAATAAACGTCCTTTCCGATGACTTACATGGACTATTCATGCCCTGTATGCATCCCGACGAGCTAGGGCAATTCCAAGAGGACAATGCGACACCACACAGGCCGGGTATTACTACCGAGTGGCTCCAAGAACATTCGTCTGACTTCAGCATCCCACTTTGCCCAGACATGAACATTATTGAACATTGGTGGCCCAGGAAAGGGGGATATTGGTTATAACCCCCCCCCCCCCGCCTCCCTCCGAACCGAAATTATATTGTTATTTTGCAGGAAAAATCGTAACCTACCCCCCGTTCAGAAGTAAAAAATTTTGAACCCCCACCCCCTTGACGAAATCCTGCGAACGCCTCAGTTATTGAGCATACAATCAAACCTCTCTTTTGCAGCCACCGGCGAGACAAAAATTTCGTTCGTAAAAGAGGGATGACCGTTAATCAGGGGTTTCAAGTGCGTACTTTTATTATACGAGAGGAAATTATTATTTGATCATAAAAAAAGGGGTGACCACATCTGAGGGGTATCCGATAAGAGGGCTTTTGACTGTATGTGGGATACTTTGCAACGTGATATTCAAAAGAGATCGCCATCGTCTACTTTACCAAACACCAACTCCGGCCATATCGCAATTTACTGCCATTAATGAGATGGGGTTGGAAATAAAGGTGTTATCTATCGGTGGTCGCCTCAAGTTCGTTAGGGAAAACATCTTATCTATATTCCTCCCTCGGATTCGAACCGTGACAGAAACCTTCACGGTGATAGACGAGCATCTTACCACCACGCCACTCTGGGTACCTACGTCTCCATCATCTGGCGCCGTTATGCAATTGTAGGTGTTCTCGAAATTGTGGACCCTGCAACAATCATGTTGTCAAATTCCTCCAAGATACCTTCACACATTAGTGGAGTCCATGCCACATCATGTTGTTGAAGTTCTTCGTGTTCGAGGTTAGCTACACGATATTAGGTAGGTGTATCAGTTTTTTGGCACTTCGTTGTATAAACACGAAAGCAGCATAAGACTCCATTATAAACTAAAATAAATATCAAAGTCGAACTACCGTATTGCGCAAGAGTTGCTGGTTTTCAAGTAGCCGTTGTTTCGTGTGGTGCAAACGTTTCCATAATGAATCCTTAAGAACTAAAAAAAAAATGAGCAAGAAAATTAGATCATTAAATAAATAAGGTTATTTCGTAAGTAAAAAGGTGGTCATATGATGGTGGTCTTGCAAATATCATATCGCTCACACGATTCTTTTGGCAAGAAAAATCATTATACGGGAATCGTGAATGTAGTGGTTTCGGTGCATCGTTTACGCGGGAGAAAAAAGCGTAAAATTTTGGATGAAAGATTGTTTTTGAAAAAGATGTGGTAAGGGAAGTTGAATAGCGAGAAATGTTGCTCTAGAAATTGAACGGGAAATATTTTTCGGAGCTAGTAGCTCCCGCGGAAGCCGCACATTTGCCGCACCTGCGTTACCCAAAATTTTATGGCCCTCGTCTTTATTTGCCGGGGAAAGATGTCGATTTCTCTTCATCCTCCTCCTCCATCTCTAACATTTTCTCTTTCATTGTGCCTGATCTTTAGCAAAGAATGGATGGTGGTAATATAAGAGCGTGCCAACATGTGGTGCGGAAATATGGAAGGAGGCTCAACGAGAAACGTATTCTTTGAAGCATCGCTCGGGAGCAAACCAACATCCTCATCACGGATAAGATTCTCCCAAAGAAAAGAAAAACTGACGGTTAAAAAAAAAGCATCCCAAAAGCATACCAAAATCCAAAAAATGCAAGGAAGGCCACATATTTATTCTGCCATCAGTCATTGTGTCCGATTTATCATGCTACGTATGAAAAATATTTGTTCAAGAATGAAAATAAATGTCGGTGGGAAGACAACGCGTGATTTGTGTTACTACATGACGTCGACGTGGGAAGGGGGCTTCCATTTATGCGCGCAAATGATTCATTTTAATGCCGGGTTCGAGCTATAGTTAGGGAGCACGCGTGCGTGTGTATTTAGGATATTCGTTTGAGTCAAGCAGAAATTACACAGAGAGCAAGAAAAAAATAAGTGAAGTCGGAGTAAAATAAAATCTCAAATTCGTTGGTTCAAGTCACTTTTAGGAGTATGTTCACGGCTGAATAATAGGCTGCGATGAATAATTATATGCGATTTACTCCAATTTTGTGATATTTCGCAAACCATGAATAATCTTTCAATTGTTACGTATAAAATCTATTAGAAGTTATTATTATGTGATAAATTATGAATAAGGAGTTTTTGCAAAATAATGAAAAACACTATTTTTTTTCCAATAACTCGAAATCTTTCCGCTTCTTACTTCCGAGTTTATTAGAAACGAGGGTGGCGTTGAGATTAAAGTGAAATAAAAAAAATAAAAAAGTTTGGACGCGGCAATGGCCGTTACATCTCCATCCCTTCCCCACCCCCGTCAAAACCCGAGCCGTTCCTTGTCGCATTGCTAATTAAAAGCAAACACAGATATTCAGATTTCATGCTTCCCAAAGCAAATTCAATTTTCCGCTCGGCGTATTGTCAATTCGTTCGTCACAAAAGACTTCTTAGAAATTCGCTCCCGTTTTCTAAAACAGTTTTATGAATGTGAGTGCGTATGTATGCATTTTGGTATCGAACACAATGTTGCGCAAGAAAACATCTTTTGCATTCGTGGCCGTATGCGCACCGCGAACAGATTTAAAACGCGAACAAAGCAAACACAAAATCTACGGGTGATTTCGAAATCTGCCGAAAGGTGATTTCTAACTCTTGCTATTGATCTCCGGTCCATTGTATTGCGCAAAGACACAATTCACGAAGGCAACGTGAAAAGCAAATAAAAGAAAAATAAAAAATCCGATTCATCATGGATTGTAATATATAGTTGATTCCTGTAATGTATGTGTGTGTGTGTGTGTGTGTGTGTATATATATATATATATATATATATATATATATATATATATATATCTCACAAAATTACTTAATCATTTCCTTGAGCTAAAAACGCACAGTAAACCGGGTTGACTTGGGTACAAATTTTAGACATTCCTTGTATTATCTTTTATATGAATCAACATTTTTTACTAATTGCACCACAAGTTTCAAGTTATTTGTTTATGTAAGGACAATTTATTGTTTTGTAACTTATTATAATAGAAAAATGAATGCAAGGTCGTACCCTACTCATCACACTTCTGGTGGGTTGACTTAGGGGCCATTCAAGTATTACGTCAGCATCGAGTGGGGGGGAAGGTGGTTTCGGATTTGCTGACTTTTGATGACAAGGGGGGGGGGTCAAAAATGGCTGAAAATATGCTTACGTAATACTTGAATGGTCCCTTAGTTACAGAATAATAGAGTACTGTATCCATGTTACCCCACTTGAAGGGGGTGACTACTCTATTGCCTTGATATTTCGCTTTTCAAATCGTATGTTTCCGTCTCACCCAACTGGGAATAATTAGGGACAAAGTAAAAAGTATACATACATAGATTTCTCTCACTTTTATCTATATATATAAAATTGATTTTCTGTCTGTCTGTCTGTGTGTCTCTGTGTGTGTATGTTCTCTATACAAATCTACAATTTTAGATCGATCGTCGCCAAATTTTGCATATATACCAAATGGGACCCAACTTGAACGATAGGCTACTTTAAAATTTCGTCAGACCAGGGCAAATGCCCCAAATGGGCAAAAAACTGTCCGGCAACAATGGTTTTTGGGCCTCAACAATCACTTTCCGAACGTTTACTTTGGTTACCGTGGTTCCCTAGCAATGAGTTTCAGACGTGTTTATGTCTTTACAATGGTTTGTCACTTCTTTAATGCTGCCAGTTATGTATAATAGTTTATGCCTTTATAATGATTTGCCACATTTTCAATACTCTCCGTAATGAGGCTTTTTGAATAGACGTCATAATCATCACCATTTTCGCTTTGAGGGTCAGGAAAAGGGTGATCCTCATAGAAATCAGTATTAAAATTGCCGATTTAACTGCATAAATACGGAAATTTAGTGGGGGGGGGGGGTTTCCTGCCACATCAATAATTTTAAAAATTGTATTGAATTCTCAATTTTTGAAACATTCAGTTCGCTTAGAGATATACGAAGCCCAGGAGATTAAATATAAAGTAATTAGCCAAACCTATACTTTTGAGTTGGATATTCGAGCAATATCATTGATTTCATTTATGTCTTCTCAAGTATGAAAATTAATGTCTTCATATTGTCTCTTTTGATATTTATTTGCATAAATTCATGTGGGTTAGGATATTTTAAAATTAGTTATGAGCCCGTGAAAAGTGCATCGAAAAAATTCCACAGCTTTAACTAAGGATTTTTTGAAGCTGGAACAGACAGATGGATAACTTGAAGTTCGGGGGGGGGGGGGAATCGAAATACCTAGCGCCCCTTAAAAAAAGAAAAAAATATATTCATTTCTACGTTTCTGTGTAAATCTAGATTTGTTTATTTCATGAATCGCGCAGGTCGCCATATTGGTTAACTTGGACACGGTTTGTATGTCCCTCAGGAAAAAGAGAGGGAGATATCACGTGATCCAAAAAAGCCTCATTGAAGAAAACCCGGGCAGCGCCGGGTATTATAGCTAGTTGTAAATATAAACACAGGGAATATTATTCTTTTATGTCTACAATGTAAATCTGCCTAATCGAAGATGCCTGTTATGGTGTTAATCTTTAAATGCGATGTTAATCCCTTAAATTTATAAAAAAAAAAGGGGGGAGTTAATCTTCTCTGTGTGTAATTTTTTATAAAAATTACCTGGAGCCCAAAATTTTCTTATATGTTCATGGCATCTGTATTCCTACGTGTGCCTGTAACGAATATAAAATATTGTATCCATTTCACTAATAAACCTGAATTTCTTTCGGCTAGCACACCAACTTGTCCAGTGACTCCTTCGCGTCGGATATTTCGTCGCCAATACGCCAATATCCTCGTGTGAGGAGCTCCATAGAAATATACGTGTTCGATTCTCTGGATACCGACTCTCCTATCAATCATAAGACTTCAGTATACTCGTGTGACAAGGTTCTTACGGCTTATTACTTACTTTTCCGATTACGAGTTCCTATGCAATTCTCAATCCTTTTGATGTTTTCTAGCTTTCCTTGAAGTTTTTACAAACTGATTTAATTAGATTAATTAGCATCCAGTGTTGAAAAAATTGGTGCACTTACCAAAGAATACTTCTATCAAAACTTTAAGATGTAACCACTAAGCACTGTAAACAAAGTTTGCAATGTTTTCATGAAACCTTAAAGTCTATGATAAAAGTAGGGAGTATTATGAGATATTTTGGCACCATTTTTAATCATGGACGCTAACTCTAGCGGCTCGACTTGGAATCACCCCTCTCTATTTCATTCACGCTACGGCGTCACCGGAAATAAGAAATTAGAGTACCAACCTACCCAAGTCTCCCCGCCAGTCACCAAGTCACTCCAGTTTATGATATCTTAAGGGGAGGTAGATAACATCAAAAGCCCCGTTTACATGTTTGGAAACATGTAAACGGGGATTGGGGCAGTTCGATTTCCGATTGGGTGTAGCTTTTGTAATTATTACCTGCATGGCATATTTTTTCCCCCATCTTTGTACGGAATAATGGTGGATAACTTCGAACTTCTCTCTCCCAGTAATCGTTTGTGCCGCGAAAACTACTGTTACTAACTACTACATCTTGAGCCAACCACTTCCGTTCAACCAACGTGACCAGTGACGACTTCCGGAAAGAAGGGGGGAGATTACCGGCATAAACTAAATGCCATGTAAACGGGTCATAGTGAAAATCCCTTTTACTAGTAATTTCTCGGGATATTTTATTTCCCCCATGTAAACGGGGGCTTAAAGGATTGCGAATTGCATAAGAACCCATGATAGGAAACGTCACAGTAAGCCTGGAGTTGTTCATCAGTGCGCTAGAAGAGAAATTTCTGTTGTTTTTTCCTCATTTGAGTGGTAGTCGCTGTGCAAAAATCATCCGAATGGAGTACTAGATGCCTCATAATACAATTCATTGTCAGTGCACGCAAATGAACAGCGTTTCAGTACGTGTATGTATGGAAACCGTTCTCATCGAGTGGCTCATTCATTCTCCTTAGCCATTCCATACACAAAGTGTACATCCGCCAGTCGCGTGTTCGAATAGTCATGCATGCTGTTCGTACGGTCCCCCCCGCTCGAATGGGAGAAAACTACAAATTCCCCTCTTAGGAAGAACACACAGTGAGGCAACCACGAGGCTCCTAAAAGACTAGTGACGAAACAGTTGTATTGTTTTGTTCTACACCGCACATTCTCAAGGAGTCAGACAAAGAAGAAAAAGAGGCCACTCAATGAGGTGCGTGATTTGAACAATCCGGTTTGTTTTTACCTCAATCTGCTATCTGCTGATTGGTCCGTTCCCTTTTTTTTTTCTTTTTCTCTTCTGCGCATCATCACACCTTGGCTTATCAGAACCCTTCCAGATATTTTCCCTGTCCTCTTCCTCTTTTAGGATGTGCGGACATCTCTTCTCACCCTTATGCATTTCTTTTTCTTTCCTAGTCGTTGTTCTTGGAACTGTGCTCCACTATAATCGCAGCCTTACAGTACGATCATAGTGCACACTGACTGCTTTCCGATTCTGCGAATCAGCGGCATTACGGATTGGTTAAAAAACTTGAAATTCAGGTTTTAGCTAGTTCGGGACGGGACCGACTCGCGGAATCGGAAACAAACGTGCACTATGTTTGTAATCTAAAGTCAAACACATAGTGAGACGGTCACGAGGTTCCTTGAGTGCATAATAGGGGCTAGCGACGAAAATAATTGTATTGTTTTTTTCTACGCTTCACATACTCGAGCAGCGACACAATAAAGAGAAAGAAGCCACTCAACCAGGTGCGACTTGAACGATGAGGTTTGTTTTGACCTCGATCTGCTAATTCTCGCTATCTGTTGATTGGTTCATTTCCCCCTTTTTCCCTCCTCTTCTGCGGAGTGATTGCCATCATCACACCCTTATCAGAACCCCTCCTGCTATTTTCTCAATGCTCTTCCTTTTTTACTATGCACAGCCGTCTCTTCCTCCACCCCAATGCATTTTTTTCTTCCTCGTCGCAATTCTACGTACAGCTTACCACTTCGCTCCACTATAACCGCAGCCTAATGCATATAGGAACAGTCTGCCTACCGGCTTAGTATGACGTTTCCGGTCATGGGCTCCTATGCAATTCTTAATCCTTTTGATGTTCTCTACCAAAAAGTGTGTACCTCTGTTTATGAGACAACCTGTTTTTCGTCATCTTCCATGTTTTATATTCATTCGTTTTGAATCTGTTTCCGCGCAAATCAGAATTTACGTTCAATTTTCAGTTGAATAAAAAATTTAAATTCATAGTTCTTTCACATATATTATTTTAAAGGAAATTGAAATATCATGAATAATTCATAAATTTTAATAGGATAAAACTCTTTGAAGCAGGAAGATCGAAATCATTTGGAAGGTATTTTCAAATCAAGCCAATGTGGTGTTTATACAAGCTTGATATTATTAAATGATGACTTTAAACAGCTGATGCATGTTATTAAACAGCATAATATTCTGAAATACAGAGAAGTCCTGGACACATTTTAAAACTTAATAACAAATGAACCAATTGCCATAAAAAGGTGCGGTTTACATTAAATTACTTCATCTCATGGCCTAGAGCTGGTATTTTGTTTTTTTGATAAATTCAAAAATTTTGACTCAGCAAAATGGAAAAACTCCACATATCACAAAAAAATGCAATACAAACTGCGCATAATTATGACAATTTGCGTTACATAAAACTATTCCATTTCAATACGAGCACCCTTTTCAGCTCGGGCTACATCTAAACGGGTCAAAATGTGCTTATGTTGAAATATGGTAGTTTTATGACCCAAAATTGTCAAGAAAAAACTTATAGCACTTTGTGGTGCATTATATCTATTACGTCGAATTTTTCATTTCACAGCGCCACCTGTGAATAAAATTTTAACTTTTTAAGTTTATTTTAGCGCAAACCGCACCTTGTTATGACAATTGGTTGATTTGTTATTAATTTTTAAAATGTGTCCACGACTTACTCACCCTGTATAATTAATTCTATTTTCTCTATGCTATTTGCTATTTTACATTATGTTTCCTCGTGGAATTTCTGAAATTTGTGAGGACAATTGCAAAAAAAAGCAAGAAATGTTTTGCCTTTTATTCTTTTTTTAAAAACAACGGGTGTTTTACGAGAGGAGTAAGAAATGCATATTTATGTAGAAAGAGCATAACAATTGGTTTTATCGCCCACCGAGTCATTTTGTATGCTGAAATGGTTTGGTCTGAATGCGGATATTAATCGCAGTTGAATGGCACTAGCTTTAGTTGTAGAAAACCATATATGCTCTTGTTAGAAAAATCTTTTCTCATTCTTCATTTCTAAGAATAAAATGTTATCGAAATTCGTAACTCAATTTTCAATATTGGTTTTCCGCTCTTAAAACACAACGACTCATTTTTGTTGCTTAGCATTGCTTCGAGTGTAGTTCTGTGCTTCATAGAATCGGATCGGAACTTGAGCACAGATACGAGTAGGTAGAACGGTCTCTTGTCCAACTTCGGTCAATGTCTCGAACGTAAGACCTAATAAAATAAAAGCATTTTTTAATTAAAGTAACCACAAAAAATTCAAAATCCTATCGTATGATATGAAAGCAAATACGAAACTTAGAAAAATCCACTTGTTTCGTGCATATGAAGTTTTTTTTCGTGGCATTTTCAAATTCAGTTGATTTCGATGGGAGCTTCAGCGGTCTTGTATACAAATGCCTACCTATTCGTTCCTCCTAGAGACGAACCGATAATGAGGGTCACGTTACAGGGCCGCCCCTACCAAAGGCGGAAATTGGTGGAACATAAATAGTGGGGTCACACACACACGCAGAACCGTCTTAACAATATCGGCTGCCCTTAGCCCCGAGTTTATATATTTTCTGGGAGAGGAAATCAGCATCAAAAAATTTGTACAGAAATTCAGAATAAATGAAAGAAATAATTCCAGAATAGATGAAAATTCTGAATTACGAAAATGTGTAACGAAAATTCAGAATTTATAAAAGAAATTATTATTACCGTATGTGCGGAACCCGGTGTGATCGCACCTGTCGCACACCTCTAAAGGCGGCTCTGTCACGTCCTGCAACCTTCAACAAATAGAATTTTCACTCTTATTTCGCAAATATTGAAAGGTTTTAAACTATATCAAATATCACCATCGAAAAGAAGTTGTCACGAATATAAAAATGTTCAAGAAAAATAGTTCGTGCTCGAAACAAATAGATTTTGTTGAGAATGTTCGTGACAATCAGTCACTCAGATCAAAAATCGAGATTTCAAAGTTTGTTCCTGGAGACAGATCCTCGAAGATAAAGGACATCCTTTCATATGTACGTCACATAAAACAGCTCGAGATAAGAGAAAGTGTAAAAACAGCTATCGTCTCACTGTCCGTGCGTCATATACGTTACAAAGTCTGTTAGATTTTGTCTGATAATAAACCAGATTTAGCGTCTCTATCAATCTTACTCAATGACAGTGACAGATCACGGAATCTCTCTATTCTGAAGAAAAATTAGAGGCTGCTTCGGTTTGCTCTGACCTGGTCACTTGTTTCTTTTTTCCTCACCTTTTCACCTATAAAAGAAGATAACAGATATTTTCTGACGGACTTGTCCCGTATCGTAGTTCCTAGAGTTTCATACTTTCATCACTTACCTCTGTCCCTCCTTTCTCTTTCACCTACGACCAAAATTTGCGCGTACGACAAATTTTGTTGTTTTTCCTTTTGTTTTCCCGCAACATGCGGATAACCTCATGATACTGGGGAAAAAGTACCCTAAATAAATAATAGTGAGTAAAAAGATCGGGAGATGGGGTCAGTTTTTTCCGAAAAACTTAATTAAAATAGTCCCTTGCAATTCTAAAGAATTTCATTTGTTATTATACAGATAATTATTATCCGTTGGCAGTGCCAATGAATGCTAACCCGAAAATCTAACGAAGAGACATAGCAGTTCCAGTCAACAAATCTTTTAGTAATAAAGTTAAAAAAAAATGTCAGGAAATGGATGGAAGATGTTGAGCATAACGATCGAAAAAAGGACAATTCGACGCACTTTGCACACAAAGAATAGGCAATAGTTTCCTGGGAACTTTATTACTCCCAGAAAAGAAAAAAGAAAAACTAACAATAATATTTATTGATTTGGTATCGATCTGATTACGGTGATGCTAAAATGAATTTATAATCACAAAAAAAGTAGTTGGACTGTGCGATTCTCTTGACGTGCAATACGGCTGGTCTGGTAACAAAATTTGTACGGGATTTTTACTGGTGGGATATCTTCAGATACGTTTACACCAGATTTATGAGTATAGATATCACACACACACACATATTTTTTCCATCTCCATCCTGTAGAATACATCCTGAGATGTAGCGAACCACTTTCGATCAAGGACGTATTATTGCGTCCAAACGCCAGCGGAATAAATTCAATGAAGTTTTCTTTGTTTTTTTCCTATCTCCTTATCATCGTGAAACTTTGTTGTGACCCTATGAAATAAAGTTGTTTTTTTCTATCTCCGTTTATTTTCATAGTCCTATTAGTGATCCCCCCACATAATGATCTATCCTTCTATTATACTCATATCAGAGCGAAAGAGAACTGATAGAGTAAGGATGAAAAGAGAAAAATGTACTTCGTAGCTGCTCCCTTATCTACTTAACTATTACACTATTTCCCTTTCATTTGGCTTTTTTATTCTTCCTTTTCTCTTCTACTTTTTTCCTTCTTCTTTTTCCTTTTCTAACGTGCGTTTAGGTTAGGACAAGGTTACCATATTTATTGTCGATTCCTCAAATAGAGATCATCCGAATTTCTTGCCAAAAGCTTGTAAGCGAAGGGGTAAAAGGATTTCATTACGATACGGTGATGCCTTTAGCTTCCATAACACAAGATCAGGGATATTAAAGTGCCCAACAGTGAGAGACCGATGGTGTACATAATAAAATGAGTAAGTTTAAACGGTTCTGTCCGTAAATGTTAAATGGCTTCTACAGGTAACGTATGCTTTCTGAGAAATAACGTAAAATCGTTTGGATTTGTATGAACAAGATCAATGCGTGGAAATCGAAAAATACGCATAAGCTTCACATACTTGTAGAGAGATGCGAGCGTTTAATGTATTTTCGTTATGCTAATTTTTCATAAATGCAGCCGATTCGGTGAAAGTTGAGAATACAAAAGACATATTAACATTAAATAAAAAACCATTGAAACAAACAGCCTAATAATGACTTTACGTCTTAAATTTATCATGGAATTTAATTGATTCTATCGTAGATCATGTCAGTGCCACCAACTAAAAAAACTTATCTCTGTTTTTTGTCTTTTAAACGTGCCGTGTTCGAGCTCTTTTGTCTTCACTAATAACAAAGAACCAGTTGAAACAATGTCTCACAAGGAAAACATCTCCCAACTCCCTTGAATTAGAGAAAAATTAGCGAAACCTTTCGAAACGTGTTACCAGGAAAAGGAGTGTCTTATGGACGCAGCATCACTGCCATCCTTGACTGATGCTCTATCTCTCTTCCTGCTTAGCAAGGGCATATAATGAAAAAAAAAAACTATTGCTTGAACAAATAATGAAGCGAAGTAGAGAGGGAGGAATAGACATTGTTAAAACTACAAGTTTGTGTCAAGTGGAAAAGTACAAAGTAACTGCCAGCTTTCCTAATTTTTTGTATTTGTTTTTTCCCCGTGGACAAAAATTCAAAATTTTCTTTGTGAAAAATTCCAAGCTCGAATAATAACCTCATCGATGAGATGAGAAGAGCATTCCTTTTACTCTTTTCCTGTATTTTTGTGATGATGATGTCTTCTTCTTCCACCGTTATTCCCACGCGGACCACGGATGGGGGGGGGGGGGGCGGGGCTGCGAAATTGTTCGGGCCCAGTAACCCTGATATAATGAGTGAGATGGGATATTTCGGAGATGAAAGTACTACGATTCAAAGTACTAATAAGAGAGTGCTGTGTGATACCCAACCAATGTGTTACACCGAAGTTCCTAAAGATGTGGGCTGCTGGGGCACAGAGCATTGTTGGAGTATTGAATTCGATGGTCCAATTCAGTCAAAAAGTATTTTTTTCTTCATTTCAGCTCGAAGTGTTGTTGGCACTACAATGCGGTCTCCTCTGACAATAATACCATTGGAGATAGCCAATTCATCTCGATATGGAAAATGTGCCGCCGACATAGCTCTGATATTCGTGTTAGTCTCTGGCCAACCTTCCAATATAAGGCGTTAAACTTCCTGCAAAGTAGAATAACTCCGCTTGTGCTGTTGCATGATAGGTAGGTAATGTTCAGACACTGGTAAGAAGTTGATGTTCTTAATCGAATTCACCACATCTGTTGTAAGATAGAGCTGAGGGAGTGAGTCCCTTGAATTAGCTCGTGAAAGAGCATCAGCCATAGGAATTTGCTTTCTGGGAACGAACCTCAAGTTGAAGTCATAGCGTCTTGCTCTTAGCAACGGAGATTGTAAACGCCTTGGTGCTTTGAACAAAGGTTTAGACACAACAGCCACCAGGGATTTGTGGTCGGTGTTACCGGTGATATCACGTTCTTAAATGTATTGGTGGAATTTCTCAAGAGTTAGAACAACTGCTAGCAATTCTTTTTCAATCTGTGCATACCGGCGCTCGGTCTCCGACAGGGATCTGTTTGCGAATGCAATTGGTTTATCCATCTGGAACATTGCAGCTCTTATTCCATAATCACTTGCATCATATTCTAGTGTGGCGTGTGGCATGTAAGTTTTCATCGAAGGCTGCCAGCGTTGTATGATCAACTACTCTTGCTTAAATCGCATAAAAGGCTGCTCTTTGTGATGGACACCAGTTGAACATAGTCTAAGACTTCAGAAGGTTGTGCTGCGGTTTAGCAATATGAGCGAGGTTAGGTATGTACCTTCCTAAAAAATTCACCATACTCAGAAATCTCCTTAGCTCGGTGATTGAGTTGAATTCCTTTTCCTATGCATCTATGTAGAAAAGATCTAAATCTTCGGTCATGTTCTGCTTCTCCTCTGTCATGTACGATGATATCATCAGCTACTGCTATGACACCTATGACACCCAAGTCCATCAAAAGTTCGTGTATACGTCTCTGAAAGATTTCCGGAGCCACCTTGATGCCAAATGGGAGTCTGCACCAACGGAAGCGTCCCAGTGGAGTCTGAAATGTTGTTAAAAGTGATGCCTCTTCGTCTAGCACTACACGCAGATCACATTTTGTGAATGTGTCGGACCCTGCCAGTTCATGCAACACGTCATCTATGGTTGGAAGGTTGTAATGTTCTCTTTATAGAGCCTTGTTCAGGTGGAGAGGGTCTTGTTCAGGTGTAAGAGGGCGGTGCAGCTCTTGCCCGAGTTTTTCTGTGAGAGCGATAGGTGGCTTTCGAGTAGGGGAGACCACGGAGACGACTTCCGGATTCACTTTGAGCTTGACTTGCCCCGGAAATTTTCCGACACCTTCAGAAACAATGCTTTACAGTCCTGGCTCCAACATAACATTGGCAACTCTGATGAAATTGCTGTATTGTACGGACATCAAATTCATGGTTTCACATGTGGGAAGCCCTAGGAGTGGTAACAGTTCTTGGTCGACTATAACAAAGTCCACGGCGTGTCGCAACCCAGTCTTGTGTTAGGGTTTTGTACCTCAGCTTTACATGACCCGCTTTCGATAAGCTCCGAATTATTCCACATTTTCAGTTTGCGACGACACGGCAAAACATTTTTATTCGGTGCTACTTTTGACCTGGGTCAGTGGCGTAGCCAGGGGGGGGGAGCAGAGGGAGCGATTGCTCCCCAATCGAAATTTTGCCTACATTGGCGCCTATTTTTCTAAATGATTTTGATCTTTAAAAAAAATTGAAAAAAGTATGTATTGACTTTTTCATTTTCAAACTTCATTGACTAAAATGTTGAATAAGGAAAAAAAAAATCTACATTTAAATTTGCGCCTCTTGCAGTTTCACAGTGATTGGGTTTGTACCAATCCTTAAGAGAAAAAGGGAAAAAAAAGAAAGTGGAGGTTTTCATTATACCATTTTTGACAATTGCTCTCAAGCTCTTCATCTGGAAGCATGTTGAGATCAGCCTCTGTTCCCTCACCTTTATTAAAGGGCATAATCTTGCCCGCTTCTAGCTGTAACTTTATTCTCTTGCTATTGGTCGTTCTCGGTAGGGCTCCTAGAAATACCTTTTATAGGTATGAGGATATGGCGTTCACGAAATTCGAATTCTCATTCTGTTCTGAAGGGCTACCAAGAGCATTGACTAAGGCGCCTTTTGAAGAAATTAGGCACGGGAACCTATTGTGGACAGACCACTGAACCTATGAAGTGATGGCTAGGATTCAAGCTCCACGAAGTATCACCTTTTCCTTGGGCGCCTTAGGTAGAGTTTGAGCTCCTAGAAATACCACTTTGTGTATGGGGGACTTAACGTTTCATTTTTAGGCACTATGAATCTAGCTATCTGCAAGTGTCTTGGCAAGAGCTACTAGCTTGTGTATAGGGCAGTGTCAAATACTAGGAAAAGATGGAAAACAGCTATGGGCTTTTGAGCTCTAAAAACCCAAGATTTTGGGGCACAAAAGGGGGTTCTGGAAGAGTTTCTTAAAGGTGGGTAAATAAAAACCTATAATCTTTAGTCAATAGCGCTCTGATATGCAGAGAATGGGAGAGGAAATTATAGTTTTCTATATTTGTACGATAATATATTGTACTATATATTATACTGTGATAGAGTGCATAGTTTTATGTCAAAATGTGACTTTTTCAGAAACATTGTCTTTTTTCATGGTGTAATTTCTCTTTTCTATGAATCACTGTTTGCTTCATGATTATGCATATACAACAGCGTGCCGAATCGGAGAAATTATTCCCTGGAAAAAGTTATGGCCGGTACGTTTGTTAACTCATGGCATGTTTATCTCCCCTCCAATTAATCCAGTGTTTCTTAAACTTTTGGCCCCCCCCTGACTTTGTCATCATTTATCCGTGACTGCCCAGAATAGCCTGACGTAGGGAGGGTTCTCGAACTTTTTCTTTCCGAAGTGCCCCTTTCCCCTATTCAATGCTTATCCGCGAGCTCCGTCAGCTCCCAAGAGCTGTTTAATAAAAAGATATTTTCGAAAAACCTTTGTCGGGGACACCACGGAGCATCCCGAAGGATTTTCAAAGAGATTCTTTGTTAAACTGCTCGGGAGAGCCGCGGGCAAGCATTGATTAAAGTAACGGGGCACCGCAAATGAAAAAAAGTTTGAAAACCCCTGCGCTAGTCTGTACCATTCATAACTCATATATTTTCATTCTTCTCTGATTTGTTATAAAACACATCGCATGAATTTATTTCACTAGAAATAAATATACATATACTATGCACAATGCCTTTTCAACTTCTTGCAGAACTCCCTTTTAAATAGTATCTTCAAAGGAAGCCGGTAGATAATAAAACACAAAAAATATTTCAATCAATTCATACACCTGCCATTTTCACTTCGATTCAGAAGATGAGCAGTGGCATTACATACATGCCTCAGAGATACTTAAATAGATTACGGACACATACTACAATTTCTGGCACGCACTAATTCGTTTGAAGCAGTTCCTAACGTTTTTGGATTCAGGCCACCCTCTGCTTGGGCGTCTGCAATTTAATAGTATGTGATAACCACTGCGATCGTGTGGGCATCATGATGGATTGCTTCATCCAGGTTTGAGCCCCACTACTGGTACAGTGGCGGTTGACTGAAGCGAGTCTTTTTTTTTTCTTTCAATTTCTAGGTACGAATGCTAACCGATCTTTCGTTTGGAAAGCCTTCCCGCAAAGAGCAGGCAGGCTTTCACCGTGGTATTTGCATAACACGAAACTTCAGACATCTGTCAGTTTTACTTCTAATATGGAAGACGGCAAACCTCTCGAACTGAAACCATGCATAACTATGCCATCATACATACGTTATGGTCACGCATAATATAAGAACTTTCCGGCATGCATTAATTTGTTAGAAATTCGGTAAGAGAAATGTCTTTCTACGATTGAGTATAGAAGTAGTGTACATGTGATACGTGCTTACGATAAGAGAGTGTAACATGATAAAAGTGATTAAATGGAAGCATGAAGATTTCTCTGTATATTTCATATCTTGGAATAATTTTAGAGAGAAAGGAAATATATATTATTTCCTTTTTTATTTTATTCTATCATTTTTTATATTTTAATCTAAATTTTCTTTCAAACTACCTGTTAGGGTGACTTCCCAGTTGTTTTTGGTGTTTGCATTTGTATCAGTACACAAAACATAAGAGGAATTCGAATTTTTTTTTTAAATTAATTAAAAAATTAAAATACATTAATCAATTGAAAGGTAATTAATTTAATTTGAAAAATAACATCCACTGAAAACAAAATAAATTTGATTTTTTTTTTTTAAATTGGGAAATTTAAAGTTCTTACCACTGATGCATAATTTTAAGTTTGCGCCTTATGCACGAACAAAAAAATGGCGCCTTTCCCAATTTTGCTCCCCCATGAACCAATACCTGGCTACGCCACTGACCTGGGTAATAGGATGATGGACGCTCCTGTGTCTAATCTAACTGGAACATCACTCTTCGCCCGCTGACATGGAGAACACACTTTGCAGAATGCGTTTTTACCGAAGACACATATTCGTCTTCCAGTTCAGGATAAGTCTCATCCGGGTCGTGCCCGATTTGCCGGATCCGCTTAGCTTTGGATGATCGCCTTGCTTGTATCTGGCTGGCCCTTTGCTACAGAACTGGAAACACGGTTTCAAAATGATTAGCTCTGTTACATTTTTTGCACACGTGCTTCTATGAAGGACAAGATTCCTTTTTCATCGGATGCTCAAGCCCGCAATATTTGCATTCATACTTATAGCTTTTACAATCTTTACTTTACGGCTTCGTCCCTGCTCTAAGATGGAGTTACAACACCACTGCCACCATGTTTAGTGATGCGATGTTACATCGATTACGAACGATAACATAACTAAACTTTAATAATCATCCATCAAAGACATATGTTGCCATAACAACCGAGCCGACATTCGAATGTCCTACTGTTGCCATTTCGTGACTCGTTATAATAATAATGATAATAAATTAATAACATCTTCAACAAACGGTGGAAAATACCTCTCCATACTACTACTTGAACCAGACATGCACCTCGTACATATTCCTCTGCGGAATTTCTAACGAATTGGTACATGTTGGAATGTGTCTGTATGTGTAGTGAACCTGACGTGAAGTTTGTTTCTGTGTAATGCTTGTTGTGTGTAGTGCTTCCATCTGCCATTAAGTTTTCTAACTGTGAGTGAAGTGTAATGATTGAATAATTGTATTGTTGTGTAGGCCTGTTGCTCTCTGTGGCGAGACTTTCTAACAGGGTGATCGGCTTGCATTCCCGTCTCGGAATTGGGAACCACAGAAAACCAACTTCAGCCGACCACTGCCTCTACACTTTTTTTTCTTTCTTTCAAACCGAGCACAACTCAAGTCTATCACCATCTAAGGGCGATTTACTACCTAGTGAGTTGTGCCGGAAGTGTAACTGTGTGTGCACCTAACAGTTTAAGTGCGTATGTAGTGTTGTGTTTGATTTTTCAGTGCTGCCATCTATATTTCAGAAGTGAAGTGAGTGATGTGTTATGATTGAATTACAATTGCACTGTTTGTAGGTCTGCTGCTCTCTGTGGCGAGACTTTTTAAAGGGGAGATCGGCTGGCACTGCCTCTACACACTTTTACCTTTGAAGACCGGACACACCCCGCTTCCCATCTCGGAGAGATATCGAAGCGTTCCCGAAGGATGGGTGTATCCGGAAAGTTTTATTAAAAACAACCTAACATGACCACATCAGACGAAGGCAGCAAAAAATAAGATAAATTACATAAAAATTGATCGTCAACCTGAAGTCATATAACAAATAAATAAATTCCAGACAATCAACGCCAATGGGCAATCAAAATCATAAACGGGATTATAAGATGGTGGTTTATAGCCGTCCATCCCATAAGAATCTAGTAATCGTCAATTGATCGAATGATTGCCGATAATCTTGGGAAGTAAAATTTCGCATCGCGGTGAATTAGTCGCAGATCGTCATCGTCTAAGCTGCAAGTTGTTACAGGAATCGTCACCGGGTGAACTAAGATCAGCACAATTCATTATAGCCGAGTAAATCACAGTTAATTCGTCCTTGCCATCAATGACTTGATTTATCTCCTTGCAGGTGAACTTACTTCGGCTTTCCGTTTATTTGTTACTTCTGTTGACACCGACGTGGTCGAAGATCATATTCCCTCTCCAGATCAATCCCTGGGACTCTTGCCGGTTTGAACTCGTCATCGCTCCCACCGCTTAGACGCGCACTTCCAGTCTTCTTAGTATGTATGCGGTGTAAATTGTTATCGAGGAACAATATACTCCACCGCACCCGAGCAAGACTCGTAGGGCTCTTCAAACTCCCCTTTTGAAACACAGTCGACCGTTTTCGGGGATAGCCCCAAAATGAATTTTTTTTGTACATGGGCAATATGTCAGGTAATGACATAAAGATCCAATCTCACCACAAGCACACATGGCGTTATCCGACTGCTTGAAACGTTCTAGATACGTCGGTAATGGGCCGTGCTCAGTTATTATAATCACTTTCTCTCTAGACCAAATGGTACCATTCCAACGGACGCGTATCTGTATCTTGTAGGCATCTTTATGTGCTTTCTTCTCTCATAGCAGTTGTCACTTTTGTAACGGGTCATTTTTAGCACCCGTTTGATGTGACTGCGTGGCAGCAAGAGTTGTTTTTCCGTTGTGAGATTAAGAGCCTCTTTGGTCAATCTGTCTGCAGTTTCATTCCCCGCTATTCCTGCAGGGCTTTTGACCCATTTGATACAGATAGACGGATGGTTGCATAAATGCTTGCGTATTCATCGAGTACTTTCATGTGGAGTGCGCTGATCACGAATCGCATTAATGCTAGACGCGCTGTCAGTATATATCGTCGTCTGCCGATTTTGCTTAATCGCCCATGAAAGATGCTGCTCCCTTGACGCAACCGTCGACTTCAAACCTCTTCAACAGATCCATCTGTATTCATAACTACATATGCACAGGCCGTGGCTGTCTCTGTTTTTGAGCCGTCCGTGAATATACTAATAGCTTCATTCGATGAGCATTGTTCCGCACCAGGCAGCGGAACTTGATTCTGGAACAAGTCCACACTGGGATGATGAAGCCAACTCCTATTGTTCCCTTCGTAGGCATCAGGTGTTATAAGAATTCCGTCCATCCAAACCTCCCTGCCCAAATGCAGGATTGTAGATCGACGAGCGTCATATTCAACATATAGGCTGAGTGGAGGGTTTCCCGTAGCAGTACACAGGACATCATTGGCTGTAGTTCTGTATGCACCAGTTACATACAATAAGAACGGACGTTGGGCAACATCTAGTAATTTACGGAGTCTCTGTGTCGGGTTTTTATACCAGATGGCGCTTGCGTATGAAATTTGCCGTTGTACAACCGATTTGTACAAAATGTTCCTAAAATTTTTTGTATACCCCACCACATTGGGCCTGCTATGCGTCTTAATTTCTGCATGGTGTCTTCAACCTTACCAATTTGCTTCGCCACATGCGTCGTGAATTTGAATTGATGGTCAATATGCACTCCAAGATATTTCATACATTTAGATATTTGCAGTCGAACACCATTGATTCTTATGCAAGGACGCTTTTTCTTGGGGTGTGGCCATAGTAATTTAGTTTTAGTCACCTCCATGCTGAGACGATGATCCTGTAGCCATTTCGACAGTTCGTCAAATGGTGCCCGAGTGGCATGGTGGTAAGATGCTCGTCTACCATCGTGAAGGTTGTTGTCATGCTCCCTGGTTCGAATGCAAGGGAGGATATAGATAAGATATTTTCCCTAACGAACTCGAGGCGACCACCGATAGACAGCGCCTTCACTTCCAACCCATCTCACTAATGGCAGTAAATTGCAATATAGCGATATGGCCAGAGTTGGTGTTTGGTGAAGTAGTAGTTCGTCAAACGCAGCATCCACAGTGCTGCCAATATCATTGGGGGTTCTCGCCGAGATCACAAAGGCCAGATCATCGGCGAAAGCTTGGACATAGACATCCGGTCTCCAATTCTTTTTCAGCAGTGAGTCAAGCACGATAGACCATTAGCGGACCGCTGCATGAGTCTTGAGGACAGCCCATGGCCTGATGCTTTTTCGCGTTTCTTCCATCAGTTAACATCACAACCGTTCGATCTTTTAGCATGTTCTCCACTATACAAATGAAGTTGTGAGGAATCGGTAATTTTCGTATAGTATTGATTATTACCTCGTGGCGGTCCGAATCAAAAGCACCGCGAATGTCTGTTGAAACTATGGTCGTTACTTGACCTCGTCGATGTCTAGTCGATGATCTCCTCCATCAGTGATGCTACTGCTTTTCCTGCCGAGCCAGTACAAACTCCGAACTGCCTTGGGCTAAGCCAGTCTGCCTTCTCTAGATAGTAGGTGATCCGTTGCACCACCAATTTTTCTATAACTTTACTCATTGTAGAGAGTAAACAGATGGGGCGCTATGACTGCAGCACCCCTGGATCCCTATCTTTCTTCAGGAAAAGCAAGACCTTACCACGTTTGAAACACTTCGGGAACACCGACAGCTTCACTAAACTATTGAAAATATCTGTGATAACATGACCATGGGCAGCGACTAGTGTTTTTAAAAGAGGAATATTTATGTTATCGATACCCGGAGCTCGTTTATTGTTGTCTCTTCTGACTATTTGATTGATCTCCGTGTAAGTGAATGGTGGGTCCGTCATAATCATAGATGACGTGTATGGAGTCAAATTTATAGTATCCGGGAGATTCGGAAAAATCTCCTCCAATTGTGCTTGGGCCGCTTCCAGCATCGTCGCACCAGTATGTGCACTGTTGGACATCATTACCTGTGGTGGTAGACGCTTCGTTTTGAACATAGATTTGTATGCTTGTCCAAATGGGCGTCTTTCCTCTGTGCAGAAGTCAATCCAACTAGTCGTTTGTGCCTTAATATGCCCTGCTCTGAATTTTCTAAACTCCTTCCTCGCCTGTACTATATCATCACCCTTGGCCTTAATGAAACGACACTCTAGTTTACGGAGTTGCCAGCGTGAAGCTGCTAACTCATCCGTCCACCATTTCAGAGAATCGGCAATGCGCGGTTGATCATAGCCTAGCACCTGGGTACATCGTTCTTTCAGCTGCTGCATTGAGGCATCAAAGCATGCATTAACCTGATCCTCGTCCAAAACTAACCAATGAAAATCTGCTCTGTAGCAGGCTTGATCTTTGCTAATCGTCTTGCGGTAGTTCTATACTCGTGGGTTTTTGATATCTAGGCGTAATATTGAGTTGTAGATGGATATATTTGCGCGCACTATACGAATCTTCCGCACCTATTGACCGCACGGAACGCATGTAAATATTACAGGCGTTCTTACTTGGTTGTTTTTTGCCGAATGTGACAGTTCGTGTTAATCAGTTTCGTGTAAATTAACTGTCATGATTCAGGCTTATAGTTAGTAAATTACTGTTACACGTTTCTCTTCGAGCGTCACGCATTACCAATCTCTGCGTCGCTGATTCAATAATTGTCGAGTCGACCGCAGACCTATTGTGAAGAGAAAACTGGGACATTCTCTGCTCCTCGACCTGTTGTCCGTGCTGAAGCGGAGGTCTTGCGTCATGTTCATGAGCGCATAGTCAACACATTGGCCCGTTCTGTCCATATGAGTGATGACCGGTAGACTATACCCGGTCATCTGCATTCGTCTCGTGGATACGTCTCGTATATTTTGCCTGACAAGTGTAGCGAAGAGGTGTCCACACCCTTAGTCCTTTCAGATGCAAACCGCCTGCCCGATAATATTTGATATCTGGACCACTTTTGGCCACTGTCCCCCGTTTTTACAACTTCTGCCCACGTTCTCTTTGATTCAAGAGGGAAGGGTGACAACACGTTCTCTGCCGGTAGCGCAATGCCATTTTTCAGTTGCCTATTCGAATGTAGTTGTGACCAAGCGTCCACTTTTTCAAATTCTATCGAAGGACTGTCCGTCTGCCTAGACCTGTCAGTCTTTACTTTACGTTGTTTCTGAGGTTTGGGAGGTTCCTAAGGTAAACTGGTTTCGTTGTTCCAGCTATCTTCAACGTAAAATATCGAGGTTGGGAGTTGAGAGGATACTCGTTGGGTTAACACAAGCATTCCTGCCTCGTGGAACGTCTGGTCCCATACCATTGTATTCTGTATCACTTTGGGAAACTACTATAGCTTGAAAGTTCTGTTGCCGCTTGTCGGTGAGACAATCTTCTCGATCAGGAGAGTCGGAGCACATTCGGAGCATGATTCAAGATCGTCTGAGTCTCTTTGCCAATAAGTGGACCAGTTTCACTGCGACTCACTGACAGATGGTCAGTTTGAGTGTCTCTTACTAATAAATTTTATGTTGTCGTTGATTCACTCTCTTGACTACTGACTGCTTACTTTCGTAGCACGAAGCGACCGTTAGAACAGAATCCGACCGAAGTCCGTTCGTACATGATACAACCGGAGAACATCGCGTGCTAGTTTGGCCCATTACACGATCGTCGACTTTTTGGGTCATTTTGCGCCGTAATCCAGGGGTGGTCACTTTGATTTACTTTTAACGTTAGAATTCTTCGAAGGCGATGGTTGAATTTCTGGTTGCCCAACTATCTCTATGACCAGGTCGACTAATAGATGACGAACACTGTCTTGATCATTTAATGGCACCTTTCCAGAGGAGAGTTTTCGGGTGGCTCGAACGAGATTCCAAGTCGATTTAATTGCATCTATGGTGCTTTTTAGCAGGCTCTGTAGACTTCCATGATCACTGACAGGCAGCCGGTGATGGGATCTGCCCAACGAATCCCTTCGGGGATCAGTTAAAAGTGTCCAGATGTTCCACGCAGCATCATACGTATAGGAGCCGTCAGCATCAAGAGTTTCATTCATGTCGTGGTCACCTAAGATCGCTTTTATCACAGAAATTGGCACAATATTCTGGGGATGCAAAGCCGGAGTCACGACATCTGAAGCGCGAACTGTTGTTTTCAGGAAGTTCCTCTTGGGAACTAATCCGTAGAGAGGAGTAGCAGTCTTGATTGAACATTGGCAGCATCGTGGTGCGTATGATTGTGTCCCAGGCACAACGGATAAGTCCAAAGCATTCAAAAGTTGCGAGCTGTGGATACTGGTGACATCAATATGGTCGTCCGATGACGTGGTGTTATTCATGACCAAGTGGTGTCGCAATTGTTCAAATTCCATGTTGGTCAAAGATTTTTGTTCAGTAATGTGACTTTGTATTACTCTTGCTCTTTTTTGTGTTAATTTTATTTATATACCTTATTCTAGGCAACTTTGCTTATAATAATTATGCTCGGCTTTTGAAGGAACAGTAGTGCATCTTAGTAATCCGCTCTCGAGGGAAGCCAAAAATAGAATTCAAGAATAAGAACTCCTTTATATTGCAAATAATAAGATTGGCCTTGTTACACATGTCATGGAGCCATAGAAGAATAATACAGCCTCTACAATAATGAAAAATCTATGGGCTTGTATTAAGATGGCGGGTTTCGGTAAATTTACTTTGAAATCGATAAAATTTTAATTAAAAGCGATTTTCGATGATAAATTTGAACCGATCATTCACGTCACGATAAAGTACCCGAACAATTATTCAATCCGCCGGCATTTGAAGTCCAATGGGGGCTAACGCTGTAGACAATTTTCCGACCGATTCCCAATTCACTCGGCGCGGTGAAAGTGAAGATAACTTTTCATCTCGACGCCGTATAGACACTTGCTTCAAAGTTCTAAAGAGTCCTTTCGATGTCCCCCAACTCACAGCACACCAGGAACCGTCAGCTTACAGATGGTTATGCCGGGATATGATGTAATTCCGGAGCTCCGTCAGAAGACGTCTTAACGCTGTAAAATCCATCGCTCTCTAGTCCATTCAATTGTTCCCCCTCCCCTTACGGGTGGAAAATGGCTTCATTTTTGGCCATTTTGCTAGGCCCACGTCCGGTGAGAAAAATTATAGTATGTATTACAGTGTGTGTGTGCGTGTTTCTAATTATATCCCTTTCAGACCCTGATGCCACAAATGTGTGAGTTGCTTTTTCTCTCTGTAGAAGTTTTTCTTTTGACCTCTAGTAATTAAGCCCTGACTTGAAGGATTGTGTAAGTTTTTAGTCAGAAATATGGTGATATGCATTTTTGGGGTTTCATCAGAAGGCAGCACTTAAATTTGAACTTTCGGGGGGTTGGGTTTAAGATGGTTTCCGGGAAAAGCAAATTTAGCGATGAAATTCAGGGAGAAATTGAATGTGAAGGTGAGAATATACACTACATCATCTTGGCTGTAAACATCTGAACGAAGGGAATTACTGTGTCTTCACAAAAAAAATTGCAAATTTGAAAAAAAAAATTGAAAAAATAAGGATTCGCGGACATTTATGTTTTTAATGCATTTTTTGAGTATCAAGAATTCAAAAACATTTTAAAAATTCCGAGAAATGAATGCTCATGTCTGAAAAAAAATATGGAATTAACCTCATTTCAGAAAGAGTTCTCAAAATTTCAAATTTTCAAAGTTGTCCGTTGAAAAAAAATCACTTCAAATATGATAAAAAAAAATCAAATCTGATTCCCTACCTAGGTTTTCTACGCATGTTTTACTGGTGTCAGCTTCTTCAAATCGGAGAAATTAGGCAAATTACCAGCTACCACTTTTTTTTTTTTTTGCTTTTCAAAAACGAAGTTATTCATACTAAAATACTGTATTTTCAAAAATAAATAAATAAATATAATCAAAGCAAAGTAGAAAACTACTCCAACGTGACTTTCAATGCGTTTTCATGTCGAAGTGAGAGATGTTTTTCTTATTCGCACACGCGTGCAAAAAAAAAAAAAAAAGCTGCTCAACTTTTAGGAGAGTGCGGACCACTTCACTGGTTTGAGAACGTGTCGCGGGCTACTTAAGTGATTCATAAATATGCCGCGGATCACTTGAGTTATCTGTAAATGTGCGGCAGATAACTTAATTCATGTGGAAATATGGCGTGGGCGGCTTGGGTGATGTGGAACTGTGCTTTGGGCAACGTAAGTAACACGAAACTGCATCGCGGGCCACTGTGCTCTGGAAATGTACCGCAGGTCACTTGAGTGATTTGTAAATATGCTGCGTAGTTCATTTTTACAAAATTAGGTCTGAGATCGTGGTCCAGATCAAATGACTCCAAGGAGCGCATCTGACCTGAAGGTCATGGGTTCAGAATGTATGAGACAGACCCTAGTGTAAGAATATGAAAACCGTTCTTTAAATAACAAACGTAATTTAAATCTGTCTACACATAATTTTAACTGCTGTTTGAAATTCAAAGAAAAAGCAAAATGTTCCGATGGTGATGAAGCCGAAATTATGATTTTCGAGACCCCACTCGTTTTAATCAGAGATCAATTTTGACACGATATCAATGAACGATCATTTTAAAGGAAAATATAATTGACACGAAACTTCTCTCTTTTTTAGGGCATTTTTAAGTAATTGATATGAATTATAAACAAAAAGTGTTGAATTAAAAAAAAAAAGAAATAGAGGGAAATTCATATTAAGAAGAGTTTTTCTTTGCACGAAGAAGCATTTTCAGTAATTAAGGGTCGAATAAAAGCGAGAAGTGTAATTGCTTGCGAGCAACGGTGAATGACGACTTGGGAGAAAATATAATGTCGTAATTACTCGAACGAAACCAAAAGTTAATGGGGTTATTAAAGGGCTGATGTTCTAACAAAGCTGCTCATTAAAGAAGATTCATCTGATTAAGCTAATTGGCACCGGCACTTTCTTCTCTCTTCTCCTTCCTACTTTTTCTTTTTATTCAGAAATTTTGTACGAACCGCATTCTCTATGTTTGCTTGCTTTTAAAAAGAGAGGGTGTCGCTCGCTCGGTAAACGAGATCGAAGTATCGAAAAGCCTCAGCATGAGTTTCTTTGAAATACAAAAATGAAATATTTTCTTTCCTTGCTTATTTATATGATTTCCAATGGGCCGCGTATCCACAGGTACCCATCAGCACAGGATTTTCAAAAAGATGATATAGACTGACGTTAATTTTATAATAAAAAGACAGATGCTAAGTATTTTGTTTTCGAATTCTTTCTTCTGGAACTAAGAGTAACAAATCGGTGTTTTAGAATAGAAATATCTACAGCTATCGAAACATGAACATAAAAAGACATTTATTTCAAGAACCATGGAGCTTGCGATTCAAAAATTAGTCAAATTCGGCTATAAATATCGAAGATTCCGCGAGATTTTGTCATTATAACCGAGGTGTCATTACAACCAAAATTGGCATTTTTAAAACCTTTTTCGACGAAAAATATAATCAGATACTATCAAATACTGTGCACGAAGTTATTATTTCATTATGATTATGGTAACCATATATATATATTTGATCAATAAAAATGCAAGGAATTTGGATAATACGAGACACCGCCGATTCTCACAAACATATTGCCATTTGTCGGTGAAATCACCAAATATTGTATATAACCCTTAGCGAGAAATAAAGTGCTACAATAAGTCTGCTAAAATGTATTTCACGGGAAACGAATCAACATAGCAAACACATGGCAAAATAAAAAATCACCTGTGGTCATATTTACAATTATGGCACAATTTATAAATTATGCAAATTATCCTTATCACCCCTCTCCTCCCCCTCCCGTGACTCTAGTAAAGATTATGAATTAAATTAGTTTTCACTGAAAAAAACAGGACATTATTATGGGGAAATAGTCGGGAAGGAAAAAACATGGGAATGTTTTGCATACTGGTCACGTGATGAGAAAGTTCGAGTGTCAAACATGTAACAAAGCTTTTTTCACCGTAAGGTATAAACAGATTGATAGACGAACATTTCCTAAACATGAGCAGCTCAAAGCTAAGGAATATTTTGGGACAACGCCGTCACAACAGGAAAAAAAAAAAATGAGACGAAAAATTCGTCATTGTATCCGAGGTAACTGCTTTTTCATCGACATAATAAGCTAATTTCAGTAAAACATTATCCTCTGTGGGAATCATCCCCGAACATGTTACATGCGAGATTGTTATAGCCGAGTTTGACTGTACCTCTAACACGACTTAGAAATGCTGCCAAAAACACAATCTGATAAGTGGCGTGGTGAAACACCTTTCATGAACATGGATAGTTCGAACCTGACATTTTATTGGGGAGGGGATTCTCCCGGCCTCCACAAACCCGAACATTATTTTTATCTTATTTAAATACACTGCTGGCCACCGTAAATGCAACACCCTGAAGGAAGCATGCAAATAATATGAAATTTACAACATGCATTAGCGGAGGTGAGATATGCAAATGATTAGAATTTCAGCGCAGACGCACATCACGCGCGCCTGTGGCGCCACTTCAAAGCGCTATTTAAGGCTTGGAGATTTCGACGATTTGAAGTACGGCAATTGTGTTTTTCTTGTGGTTTTTTCAAAAAAACGATCAATTATGCCTCGTAGAAAACAGCGATCATCTTTTGATCAGGTATCCGAGTTCGACAGAGGAAGGATAGTGGCCTACCGAGATTGTGGATTATCTTTCAGGGAAATCGGTAGTCGTGTTGGACGAAACCAAACAACTGTAATGCGGATATGTGATCGTTGGATGCAGGAGGGTACGACGGACCGACGTGTTCGATCGCATCCACCTCAGTGCACCACTTCACGTGATGACAGGCGTATTGTGCGTATGGCAGTGACGGATCGCTCAGCCACATCACGAACCATAGCACAGCACATTCAGTCTGTACCGCATCATCCAGTGTCTGCGCGTACCATTCGACGCCGTTTACAGCAGAGTGGTCTGTCCGCAAGACGTCCATTGCTTCGTCTACCCTTGACGCAGAACCACAGACGTCTCCGCCGCCAATGGTGCGATGAAAGAAGGATGTGGACGGCGCAATGGAATGAAATTGTCTTTACTGACGAG
Source organism: Pholcus phalangioides (assembly GCF_987345545.1). Lineage (NCBI taxonomy): Eukaryota > Metazoa > Arthropoda > Arachnida > Araneae > Pholcidae > Pholcus > Pholcus phalangioides. The sequence continues at coordinate 10,272,852 of NW_028301615.1, read as the reverse complement.
TCACGCTTCTGTCTGCAACACCACGATGTTCGGATTCGAGTCTGGAGACACCGTGGAGAGAGGATGCTGAACAGCTGCGTTATGCACCGCCACACTGGTCCTGCACCGGGTATTATGGTATGGGGCGGTATTGGATATCACTCTCGCACTCCTCTAGTACGCATTGCCGGTACTTTAAAAAGCCAGCACTACATCTCCAAGGTGTTGGAGCCAGTTCCTTACCTTCAGGGCTTGCCCACAGCCATATTTCAACAGGATAATGCGCGACCACACGTGGCACGCATTGTCCAAAGGTTCTTCGTCAATCGCCAGATTGAATTGCTTCCCTGGCCAGCTCGCTCTCCGGATCTTTCGCCGATAGAAAACATGTGGTCCATGGTTGCTCAACGATTGACCCAGATTACATCCCCAGCTGCCACACCAGATCAACTTTGGCAACGCGTGGAAGCTGCTTGGTCTGCTGTACCCCAAGAACACATCCAAAGTCTCTTTGAATCAATGCCGGGGCGTGTGGCAGCGGTGATCTCCAACAATGGCGGCTACTCTGGCTACTGATTTTGGCAGGAACCACACTTCACAGAAGTCTATAAATTTAATCATTTGATGCTTGGTCAATATGTTATCTACAAAATAAATATTGTTGCGATATCTCTTGTCTTTCTTGGTGTTGCAATTTGGGTGGCCAGCAGTGTATTTTCGAAACAAATAAGTCAAGAAAAGAAATTATGATGGAGTCGTCCCCATAAATGCTTTTTGAACATCTTCCGCACATGATGTTTCGGGAATTGATAGTGACAAAATATGGAGGAATACGTAGTGTATTACCAAAACGTACAGTGTATCACCTGCATATTGAGCATAGCTATAAAAGTTATTTTTCGATTCCGTAGTTATGTATATCTAAATATCCGATCGCTTTATATAATTAGTTGATTCAAGGAGAAGCTTGCATAATCTCATTCTATAAATGTTTTTTCTTTTTTTGCATCAAATTTGCAAATTTATTTTCTTCAATGTGGAAAACTTGGAATTTACTTTCCTCAGCTCTTATCGTCGATTGTGATGTTGCGATGAGAGAAAATGTGCTTTCGTCGTTTTTCAAATTAGGTGCTGAAGCGAAATAGCGGGCGGTATCGTCTTGTCTTCCGCTCAAGCAGAAAAGGAATCCAGGAAAAGGGGTTGGCGTTAAGCGATTGCTTAAATACGGCGATACTCTGTGTCTTAAAACGTTTTCGCTCATTACAGTCGTGCTTTTCACGACCAATAAACAGAAATGATTCCGTGAGAATCACGTGCTTAACGCTCTCTCGGTATATTTTCTTCTTTTTAAATAATTAATGTTCACCATGATGATTTGGCAGCGATGGCTACTTTCGGCGCGAGATTTTATATCTTTTTCTCGTTCAAATATCCGAAGAAGGAGGATGGCGATGGTGGCCCAGCAAAAATGAAGTTCTCGTCTAGCGTTGGTTAAGAGCATCTTAGAACCGGTAATGAAATGGCTAGTGTTTTAACGACCCTCCGCGGAGACCGTGAAAGCGATTCATTTGTTGGTTTATGTCCCGAATTTACGAGGACGTTTGCTCGCCTCGTAGGCTCTCGGTGAGAAAATCGCATCAATCTGGACATTAATCCGCAAAGCGCTTCCTCTCTCTCATTTTTTCGAGCCTTACAAAAAAAGATACCTGACACCCCAACACCATGTGAACACATAACGAGATACACTACAAATCTTTGCCTCTCTTTTTCAGTTCTTAAAATAATGACTGCTAAGACATTTGAAATAAAAACACTGAGGTCGTCGTAAAGGAACGTTTAAAAACTGAGTTGGAAATGATAAGCGATTAGTCAACAAGAATTTTCTTCCATTACCAATACAGCATTTCAACCAATCGGATTCGAGATTAATGTGCATATTGTGTATCGCGTGGATATATGTGAGACCTTTATGCTGGTCTACCAGTCTCATGCATACCCATTTCAATGCGACTTTTTCAATGAATTTTTTTCATTATGTTTCCCAAATCTATATATATAAAATTGATTTTCTGTCTGTCTGTCTGTGTGTCTCTGTGTGTGTATGTTCTCTATACAAATCTACAATTTTAGATCGATCGTCGCCAAATTTTGCATATATACCAAATGGGACCCAACTTGAACGATAGGCTACTTTAAAATTTCGTCAGCCCAGGGCAAATGCCCCAAATAAGCAAAAAACTGTCTGGCAACAATGGTTTTTGGGCCTCAACAGTCACTTTCCGAACATTTACTTTGGTTACCGTGGTTCCCTAGCAATGCGTTTCAGACGTGTATATGCCTTTACAACGGTTTGTCACTTCTTTAATCCTGTTAGTATATGTATCATAGTTTATGCCTTTATAATGGTTTGCCACATTTTCAATATACTCTCAGTAATGAGGCTTTTTGAATAGACGTCATAATCATCACCATTTTCGCTTTGAGGGTCAGGAAAAGGGTGATCCTCATAGAAATCAGTATTAAAATTGCCGATTTAACTGCATAAATACGGAAATTTAGTGGGGGGGGGGGTTTCCTGCCACATCAATAATTTTAAAAATTGTATTGAATTCTCAATTTTTGAAACATTCAGTTCGCTTAGAGATATACGAAGCCCAGGAGATTAAATATAAAGTAATTAGCCAAACCTATACTTTTGAGTTGGATATTCGAGCAATATCATTGATTTCATTTATGTCTTCTCAAGTATGAAAATTAATGTCTTCATATTGTCTCTTTTGATATTTATTTGCATAAATTCATGTGGGTTAGGATATTTTAAAATTAGTTATGAGCCCGTGAAAAGTGCATCGAAAAAATTCCACAGCTTTAACTAAGGATTTTTTGAAGCTGGAACAGACAGATGGATAACTTGAAGTTCGGGGGGGGGGGGGATCGAAATACCTAGCGCCCCTTAAAAAAAGAAAAAAATATATTCATTTCTACGTTTCTGTGTAAATCTAGATTTGTTTATTTCATGAATCGCGCAGGTCGCCATATTGGTTAACTTGGACACGGTTTGTATGTCCCTCAGGAAAAAGAGAGGGAGATATCACGTGATCCAAAAAAGCCTCATTGAAGAAAACCCGGGCAGCGCCGGGTATTATAGCTAGTTGTAAATATAAACACAGGGGATATTATTCTTTTATGTCTACAATGTAAATCTGCCTAATCGAAGATGCCTGTTATGGTGTTAATCTTTAAATGCGATGTTAATCCCTTAAATTTATAAAAAAAAAAAGGGGGAGTTAATCTTCTCTGTGTGTAATTTTTTATAAAAATTACCTGGAGCCCAAAATTTTCTTATATGTTCATGGCATCTGTATTCCTACGTGTGCCTGTAACGAATATAAAATATTGTATCCATTTCACTAATAAACCTGAATTTCTTTCGGCTAGCACACCAACTTGTCCAGTGACTCCTTCGCGTCGGATATTTCGTCGCCAATACGCCAATATCCTCTCTGTGGTCTCTGTGTGTGTATGTTCTCTATACAAATCTACAATTTTAGATCGATCGTCGCCAAATTTTGCATATATACCAAATGGGACCCGACTTGAACGATAGCCTACTTTAAAATTTCGTCAGCCCAGGGCAAATGCCCCAAATGGGTAAAAAACGGTCCGGCAACAATGGTTTTTGGGCCTCAACAATCACTTTCCGAACGTTTACTTTGGTTACCGTGGTTCCCTAGCAATGCGTTTCAGACATGCATATGCCTTTACAATGGTTTGTCACTTCTTTAATGCTGCCAGTTATGTATAATAGTTTATGCCTTTATAATGGTTTGCCACATTTTCAATATACTCTCAGTAATGAGGCTTTTGGAATAGACGTCATAATCATCACCAGCATCGCTTTGAGGGTCAGGAAAAGGGTGATCCTCCTAGAAATCAGTGTTATAATTGCCGATTCTATTGTATAAATGCGGAAATTTAGTGGGGTTTTCTGTCACATCAATAATTTTAAAAATTGTATTGAAATCTCGATTTTTGAAATATTGAGGTCGCTTAGAGATAGATATACGAAGCCCAGGAGATTAAATACGGAGTAATTAGCTGGACCTACTTTGAGTTGCATATCCATGCAATAACATTGATTTCAAATTTTTATTTATATCTTCTCAAGCATGAAAATTAATGTCTCCGTATTGTCTTTTGATATTTATTTGCATAAATTCATATAGTTTAGGATGTTTTCAAAATTAGTTTTGGGCCCCGTAAAGTGCATCGAAAAAATTCCACAGCTTTAATTAAGCATTTTTGGAAGCTGAAACAGGCAGAAATAGATAACTTGAAGTTCAGGGGGAGGGAATCGAAATACCTAGCGCCCCTTAAAAAAAGGGGGGGGGACTATTCATTTCTACGTTTCTTTAAATTTAGATTTATTTCTTTTATGAGTCGCGTAAGACGTCGCCATATTGGTTAACTTAGACACGGTTTGCATGTCCCTCAAAGAAAGAGGGAGATATCGCATGATCCAAAAAGCCTCATTGAAGAAAACCCGGGCGGCGCCGGGTATTGTAGCTAGTCTTATATATAAATGTGAAAGTATGTATGTATGTTCTTTATACAAATCTACAGTTTCAGACCAATCCTCGCCAGATTTTGCATATATACTAAACAGGTCCGGGATTGAACCGTAGGCTACTTTAAAAGTTCGTCAGAGCTGGGCAAATGCCCAAAATGGGCAAAGAACTGTCGGGCAACAATGGTTTTGAGGCCTCAACAATTACTTTCGGAACGTTTACTTTGGTTACCGTGGTTTCCAACAATGCGTTTCAGACGTGAATATATGCCTTTACAATGGTTTGCCACACCTTTAATTCTGTTATTAATGTATAACAGTTTATTCCTCTATAACGGTTTGTCACATTTCAGCTAGCCTATATACAGGGTGGCCTGTAAGTGATAATGCGGCCTTTATCTTATCAACCGCCCATCGTATAGGTATAGTTTCAATTTATAAAACTGTGGCACAAAGTTAACACTCTGGTACGAAGTTAAAAAGTTATCATTGTCCACCAACATGCGAGTTCAACTGCAAAATGACTCAGCACTGCTATCATTTTCACATCAGTTGATCTAACTTGGTAATGGAAGAATTCCCGTAGACCCAAACGCTGGACTGATTACGTTCCCAAATGGATTTTTTCAGTTGATATAAACTCAGTTCAAGAACTTGCAAACAAAGTCTTACCAAACATTCAACAAAATCACCGAAACCACGAGTGGGCTTTGTGAGAGAGTGATTCTGGCACCGGAAAATGACATTGTGAACAAGATCAACGAAAAAATCCTAAAAATTATTCCGGGAGACTCTACATTTTACAAATCGGTTGACACTGTCACAGACACAGCGCAGACAGTTCTGTATCCTGCAGAATTTCTAAACTCTTTGGATATTCCGGGTGTGCCACCACACAACTTGACCCTCAAAGTCGGAGCACCTATAACGCTTTTAAGAAATTTGGAAACACCGATACTCTGCAATGGCAACAGACTCTGCGTGAAGAAATTGCACATTCACATCATTGAAGCAACGATTCTAACTGGATGTGCTGGAGGAGAAGACGTCTTCATTCCACGTATCCCAATTATCACTGAAGAAATGCCATTCACTTTCAAGCGATTACAGTTCCCGATTCGTTCAGCTTTTGCCATGACAATCAACAAAGCGCAAGGCCAGTTGTTAGCAGCAGTGGCAAGTATCAACCTACATGAGCCCTGTTTTTCACATGGACAGCTTTACGTCGCCTGTTCTCGTGTTGGTAATCCCAAACGAAAAATAATGGAAAAACGAAAGTTCGTGAAATTTTAATGCATGCAGCACTTCCTTATCGAAGTCATTTAGTATGAATTTGACTATTTGAAAATTTCCACTGTAGAATATGTAAGCATTCAGTTATGTTCCCCATCGCATAATCACGGGCTTTGGATGCACATCTAATGTAGGAACTTTGGCTTTAAAAGCTTCTATGCGATAACGAGATTTCACAAAAACCTTTTTCACATTAAAAACAAGATGATCAGCGTTCGAATAGCGTGATCGAATTTCTTCATAAATGCTATGCATTGCATGAGCAAGGCAAGTTACGTGTACAGTTTTTGGATAGAAGCTTCTAACACTCGCCCTGCTTTCATCATATATGGAGTAGCATCGGTCAAGAAAAGTAAAATATTATTGTGCTTCACACCATCTGGCCACAAAACATTCACGTTTTTGTCAAAAAGCTGACAAATAGTGGAGTGTGATTGACTTTCTCCAGAATCTCAGAACTTAATAGAAAACTTTCCATGATGGCCCATCCCGAGAATTCCTATGATGATATTACCAACAGGGCATCATCAACAACTTCAGAGCATCAGCTGTTTCATCTATTGAAACAAAACGTTTTTTCGCCTGCTATGGTAGATCTTACCTTGCCCATCATTTCAATATTCATATTGAATTGATTTTAAAAATCACAGTAAACTTTCCCCCGTCGTCTTATCGGTCGTAGGTCCTCGGCTGTACCTCTACTACGATTTCAGGACGAAATAACTGGGTTCTAGACTCCAAAAAAAAGAAAACAACACTTTATTTCATTTATTATCCAACACCTCCAACGAAACCGTCCTGTCTCTTCGGTACAAACTTTCACACTCCCCTCTATTTTTCGAATGTCTTAAATCGTTCTCTCGCGACTCCTGTTTTCTCCCAGGCCTTCTATCCACTCTTTTCTCCTGAACCTTACACGTCCCATCATCGAAAAGCACATCCATCATTTTGAGCGTAACTCAGTTTCTCAACGGTAACCGTGACAAGACTTCGGCATTACCTTGCATATCACCTCGGGTCCCCTGGGCCAACGCATGATGCTATCCGGCAGGCGAGCAGCAGCAGCTGCTGTGGAAGCCGCCATACCACTCTTGAACGGCAAATAACGTTTTCTCATCCAAGAGTTCATGGGGTGGAAGACTTAGCCGGTTGGCTTCTGGATTTCTCGGTCTTCGGCTGCCGGTTCGGAGCTCTGTTAATTCCCTTGGCAAATGAGCACGAAAACGACCGCCAGTCCTATTGCTTGGACATTTCTTGCCTATACTGGAACCGTTTCAGTGCCGATTTCCTTCTGCTATCAGGATGTCCATCGTCGTATCGTTTCGAGTTCATCTTCAGCTGTGAGGACCTGCCCTCGGACGCGGACTTGTCCCGACTGGTCTTGTACATGTCTGATAGGAGAGACCTTGACGCCGTCCTCGGCGACGTCGTGGCCTTCTTCTGCGATCGCTCTATGGGTGTATTCGTTGGTCTTGTACTCTACGAGGGCGAACGTTTTCTTCACCACGTCCCCGTTGACATAGAGCCGCGCTTTGTATAGACATCTGGTATCATAGACTAGCTATAATACCCGGGTTACTTGGCGTAATGCCTGGGTTTTCTTCAATGAGACTTTTTGGATCGCGTGATATCTCCCTCTTTTTTTGAGGGACATACAAACCGTGTCCAAGTTGAACCAATATGGCGACTTCCTGCGCGACTCATGAAATAAACAAATCTAGATTTACACAGAAACGTAGAAATGAATATTTTTTTTTCTTCTTCAAGGGACGCCAAGTATTTCGATTCCCCCCCCCCCACCCTTGAAGTTCTAGTTATTCATCTGCCTGTTTCTGCTTCAAAAAATATTAAAGCTGTGGAATTACTTTATGGGCCCATAATTAATTTTAAAACAATCTAAACTATATGAATTTATGCATTATACAAAAAGGAGACATTTTTTTTCATACTTGAGAAGATATAAATAAAGAGTTGAAATCAATGTTATTGTATGGATCGCTCACCTCAACTGAAAAGTAGGTCCGGCTAACTACTTCATATTTAATCTCCTGGGCTTCGTATATCTCTCAGCGAACTCAATATTTCAAAAATCGAGAATTCAATAAAATTTTTAAAATTATTGATGTGACAGAAAACCTCACCAAATTTCCGCATTTCTACAGTAAAATCGGCAATTTTAACACTGATTTCTATGAGGATTACCCTTTCCCTGACCTTCAAAGTGATGCTGATGATGATTATGACGTCTATTCAAAAAGCCTCATTACTGAGAGTATTGAAAATATGGCCAACCATTATAAAGGCATAAACTATTATACATATATTAACAGGATTAAAGAAGTGACGAACCATTGTAAAGTCATAAACACGTCTGAAACTCATTGCTAGGGAACCACGGTAACCAAAGTAAACGTTCGGAAAGTGATTGTTGAGGCTCAAAAACTATTGTTGCCTGACAGGTTTTTGCCCATTTGGGGCACTTGCCCTACTCTGACGAAATTTTAAAGTAGCCTATCGTTCAAGTCGGGTCCCACTTGGTATATATGCAAAATTTCGTGACGATTGATCTAAAATTGTAGATTTGTATAGAGAACATACACACACACAGACAGAGAGACACACAGAAAATCAATTTTGTAACGAATCTATTTTTCCAGCATGGACATTTTTACTTACTCTCTGTGGCCTTACAGCACCTAATGCGTTTTGTTTGTTTATACGTTGTTAAAAGAAGTTGAGAAGAGAAAATCTATCTTCCAAGAAAAGAGAACGTGAGTTGGAATGTGGCTTCCGTCCTGGAAGGTTGTCTGTTTTGAATGTGCTTCGAAATAAAGGCTTCTTCGTTAAGTTCCGTAGTTTCGTGTATAAATTGGACACCCCTCCAATAGCAAGTGTTTAGGGATATTCCGCCACCTCACGGAAAGGAGACGCACCCTCCGACACGACGTCCCCTTATAAAACTGACGCCCAACGTCGTGGCTCGAACTCAAGGCAGTACGAAACGGACATTCGATCTCAACTGTGAGGTTCTTGATAGCGCCTAAAATCGAAATGGCGTACTTGGCCAAAGGTAAGAAACGTGATTTGATCCTACTCGCTCTAGAATTAGGAGAGAAAGTTCCGAATGATTCGCGTGTAGTAGATCTCAAGCATATAATAACAAAGTCCTCCGGTTATGAGGAAGAATTCGTGAAAGCCATGTTGGCTAGTATTATCGGAGAAAGAGAGGGGGAAGAAGAACATTTTCTGGATGTCTGGAGTGAGTGGACTACCCCTGAAGAGATCGTGGAGAAACTTGATGCTTATGATAACCTTCGAAACAAAAAGAGTGAAATCCAATGCGAGAGGAAGAAGTTACATTCTAAGCAATATGAACCCCCTAGGTCCCCAGTGCGACAAAGGAACTTTCATTCTAATCAACGTGTGAATCCGGAATCGGAAGAGGCAGGACGTCATCCTGTCTTAAGATGTTATGGTTGTGGGGAACCTGGTGTTACCAAGTCCCGATGCCGAACTTGTAATCCTCCAACGGATAGACCAGGACCCAGTGTCAACGCTTTGGACTTATACAGTTTATCATCCCATCCTAATACGGAATAGAAAGATGCCAGTAGCAGTCATATCCTAAGATGTTACGGGTGCGGAGAACCTGGTGTCGTCAAGTCCCGATGTCGAAGTGCAATCCTGCCACGAACACCCCAGAAGTTGGTGTCGACACCTTGGACCTTAACAGTTTCTCAACTGAGAGACGACAAAGAAATGCTATCGAAGTCATGATCTGTCATAAGCGTGGAGCTGTGTGTGCTGACACGGGTGCCACACATTCGGTGGCAGGGGAGAAGTTATATCATCTCCTACAAAAACATGGTTTGCCCTTTTCCCGCAAGAATATCGTTATGAGACTAGCCGATGGATATGCTCATAGAGCTGAAGTCCTAACTACGACTGTGGACATTAACGTCCAAGGTAAAGTGATTCCCACCGAGATGATGGTGCTACCACAGGCCAGAGAAAACCGAACCCTTCTCGGTACCAACTTTCTCAGTGATGCTGGTATCGTCCTGGTTGTTCAGCAAGGAAAGTGGTACTTCTCTGAAGCTCCTGAGAAGCGACATCCGTTCGTCGAAAGCCCATCTGAAAGCAGTGCTCTCCTGGAACTACCTGCTGAGTCACCCTCGTGTCGACTTCGTGAAGATAAAGGTACCCACCTTACTTCTCAGCAACGAGAACTTGATTTATTTCCGCCGGAGTTCAAGCGATGCTTCAAGCCAGGGGGAGGCCCGATACCTTTCATCGAGCAGCGAGAACTTTATTCCTTCTCAGAAGAATCCCATAGATGCTCCAAGTTAGGGGGGAGGAAGTCCTTTTCTCAAGCACCAGATCAAAAAGAGTGGTGATGACAGGGTATACCACTGTAACGGTGGCCCTGGAGAAGGTTACGAAAAGTGTCGTGTTTCAAATTCTCGCTCGACCTCGCGAGGAAGGCATGCTTGCTATAACTGCGGTCGACGTGGACACGTTGCCCGAAGATGTTGGGATCCGATAGTGTGTTACCAGTGTGGAAATCGTGGTCATATTGCCCGTAACTGTCCAGGAAGCCATGCTGATAAGATATCCAGCCCAATTGGTCAAGGAGCCAAGCAGTGTGAGTCGTTGAACTTCATTGTAGTGGAGAAGAGTTCACGGACTCTCCGCGAGTCCCAAATTGGGAATGATTTATGAAGTTTATATTTTGGATAAGATCATTGAAAACGTTGAATCTACTCAGGAAGCTGAAGATTGCCTGAACGGGAGGAAACAAGAACTCGTCTTGAATCCCGTAAAGCAGTACCGATTCCAAAGGGAGTTGACTCCATTACGAGATGCTGAGACCACAACCGTGGTTACCCGGACCCCAATAGAGTGGCGTTCTTCAAAAGTGCTTCCGAACCCTAGTCGACGTCCCCAGAACCAGTGTGACTCGAGAACTGAACTTCGACCTGACACAAGAGTGTCAGCAGTTGCCCGGAGCTTCCCGTTCTGTTCGTCAGGAACTACTCCCAAAGGAAAGATGCCTCTTACTGGCTCCTCGCCGAGACGTCGTCGGAGCCAGAGGGGGAGATTGTAACGAATCTATTTTTCCAGTATGGACATTTTTACTTACTCTCGGTGGCCTTACAGCACCTAATGCGTTTTGTTTGTTTATACGTTGTTAAAAGAAGTTGAGAAGAGAAAATCTATCTTCCAAGAGAAGAGAACGTGAGTTGGATTGCGTCTTCCGTCCTAGAAGGTTGTCTGTTTTGAATGTGCTTCGAAATAAAGGCTTCTTCGTTAAGTTCCGTAGTTTCGTGTATAAATTGGACACCCCTCCAATAGCAAGTGTTTAGGGATATTCCGCCACCTCGCGGAAAGGAGACGCACCCTCCGACACGACGTCCCCTTATAATTTTATATATATAGATAGATAGAGCTTCGATTGACGACTGTCACGTCGACAACTCCGCCATGCTCTGACATAAACTGTTTTGAAATAAACAAAATCTTTTGCCGTGCTCTGCCATAAACAAGATCTGTTTTTCACTCCGAGACTTGCAACAAAGAATAATCAAGAACAAGATAACTTTGAATCAGACTCATGTTCTGATTCAAATTATGAACAGTAATTGATGTGACTCTCTAACGACGAACAATGATGTTCCACTGGATTCCGTTGTCGTTGGAATCTTAAGTCGAACAATGATGTTTCTGTGAATTTCCATTGTTAATCTTGAATTTACATTGTCACATTTTCATCATAAACATTGTTCTTGTCAAAATGTGCTGGAAATGTGATGGTTTTTTGTTGAAATTCTGGATTGAACTATGATGTTTCTTCGAATTCCCATTGTCAATATTCATATTTTATTCGTATGTCTTTTTCAGTGTATTCATTTTGTTATTTTTGAATTTATTACGTACAATATTCAATGCATATTTTTAGACACAGTGATGCTTTTAGTATTGCCATTCTATTAATATTTACCCATATAGATTTTTTATACAGCTATCTCTTCAATCATATTTTATTCAATGTAACCACATTTTTATCGTAACATTTCAGTATGGTTTCTCTTCAGTAATACTATATTCAATGTAACCACATATTAATCGCTATATTTCAGTATTTTTGTACTTGTACTAATTTTCAGGTGAACCAGATCATTTCCAAAGCATTTCTTGACTTTGAGATTGTATCTGTCACTCGGAAATATTAGAACAATGTTCTATGTCCCACCTACAACATTTGAACAGTGAAATGTGATAACAATGGTCCTACGAGACCAGTTTGTCAATTCCCATATTTTGTTGTACTCACTTCCCATCTTTTTCTCTTTTGTTCACTCTATTTTCAGATTATTAGTGATGCGCATCCAGAATGCTACAGGAAGGGTTGGACTGAAGGCACGTCAACAGACGAAGGGTTAGGAACAAGGTGTAGTGATGAAGGCGAATGGTACATGTGCTGCTGGATAAGGATGGACATTTGGTTCGGTTCTGTTGCTCCTTTGCGTGGGGAGCGGCGGATGACGACGTTAGTTTATAGGCCGTGTGTAGGAAGTGTGGCTGTTGCTGTTTGGGGATGGCGTGGGGCTCCGGCGGATGTGGATCCTGTGGCCAGGCCTGGATGCCGGTAGGATTTTTTCCAGCATGGCCCAGCCGAAAGGTGGACCGCTTATATCTCGTAAGGGACAGAGTGGGGGCCATATGTTTGGTGTTGGCGACATAAACTGTGACATGGACTCGGGTGTCACTTTCTCGGACGGCATGTCGCAGACCAGGTTCATTTTAGCGCATCTGGTCTCCTCGAACGCCGGTATGGGCACGATCCGGCGCACTTTAGTACTTTCTCCGTTGACTTGGAGTTTGTTCGAGTTCCTGAGACCGTACCGGACGACCCTCCAGTCCTTGGTCAGGGTCTTGCCCTTCCTAAAGGATGAAACCAACCTAAGACTGATGTAGCCCTCCTTGTTCCTCCGAATTAGTTTCAGCAGGAATTTGTTTTTCATGATGTTGAAGTCGCTGAAGTAGCGCTCGACTTGGGCAGAGCATCCTCTCTTCAAGTTCTTCGTTAGGTATGCCAAAATCGCTGTTGTTGCTGTCGTTGGACTTGGCTTTCTATTCGCGCTTGGCACCAGAATCGGCAGATGAAGGACACACATCGTTCTTACGGTTTGGCTCATTGATCGGACTTAGAACTAGTACATTTCCCAAGAGTGCATCGTATGCCGTCGGACATTTTAACATTTCATTTATCAAGCGACTCGACACTGCGCAAGTAATCGGCACATAGAAGTCTCTCCAGGTGCCCTCTTGATTCTTGTGGCGCGAAGAAAACATCTGTCGGAACTTCTCTGGGGTGAGTTTGCATCTCCGCAGTAATAGTTCTTTAACTTGATTATAGTCCTGTACTTGCTCTTCCGGCTCGCGGGCAGTTAACTGGTTCATCTCGTAGGGAAGAAGTCCCAAGAGTTCAGCTAACCAATCTTCCCGTGCCAGGGCCACGCGACGAGCTTGCCGCTCGAACAGCACCAGGTACAGACTTATGTCTTCTTCCATCCTGAACTTCTGCATCATGTTCTGGAAATCGAGGCTAGGGGTTCTGCCGCGCAGAGCCTGATTACCCTCCTCTCTTCTGGCTTCTGTCCCGATCCTCAGTCTTTCGAGTTCATGTTCCATCTCTCTATCTCTACGCCGCTCCTCCATCTCTTCTCTCTCTTTCCTATTGTCTATGATCGTTTTCAGCATCTCTCTGCATGTCGCTTCGTTGTACAGTTCACTTTCCTGTATGGTTATCACTAATTGCATTAAGTTGAACTCTGGTCGGACTTCTACCCCAAGTTGTTGGCGGCCATGGTCTCCAGATCTTCCTTGTTCCCTTTTGCCAAATACGCCATCTTCATTTATCGTCTCGATACCGCCGCACAATACTTACTTCTCTTCCCTAGGCAGGATTGCCCCTCTCAGCACCGGTTGACTTCACGAAGAAAAAAAAAACAGCGTGGGAGCTCGACGCGCTGCTGCTATCCTTCTATATGAACCGGGGTGGTTCCACCGTGGCTAGGACACTCTTCCTCTAATTCAGCTCACAATCTTGAGTCGTTGAAGCCACGATCCTATCCTGCCGACCTTAGCCAGTAAACTTTCCCCGACTTCTTAGGTCGTAGGTCCTCGGCTGTACCTCTACTACGATTTCAGGACGAAATAACTGGGTTCTAGCCTCCAAAAAAAAGAAAACAACACTTTATTTCATTTATTATCCAACACCTCCAACGAAACCGTCCTGTCTCTTCGGTACAAACTTTCACACTCCCCTCTATTTTTCGAATGTCTAAAATCGTTCTCTTTTCTTTCTCTCGCGACTCCTGTTTTGTCCCAGGCCTTCTTTCCACTCTTTTCTCCTGAACCACTTACATAATGTTTCCTTCCGCAGCGTTGATTCATCGGGTATGCAATGTCCGGTGTACTTTGCAAAGTCCCTAAACTTTGAATTGTTCAGCTTTTCATAAGGTATGTTAGCTGATATTGACGTGTCGCACATTTCCTTGAAGAAAGGTATTTCCTTTAAAGAGGATGATGTAGACTTCTTTCACTGTACAAAGAGGAGTTGAGATGATTGAGACTTTTTCTTTAATGCTGAATTCCCTTTTTATGCTTATTCCTTCCAATGTGCTGTGCGACAGTAAATTTCTTTTCAGCTGCAACTTTAGATCCACACAATTTGCAAAACTAAACGACCAATCAATAGAAAAAACACCCTCCCCAAATTCTTTAACTATCTTTTGCAAGAGACAAAATTTAGATGGTTTGCTTTTGGGCATTATTCAAAATTCAGCAATCCTCTTTCAGCATAAAAGCTTCAGTGCATGAGCTTGAGAAAAATTTCAAGTTATCGTCTCTTGTGCTGTAATTTATCTCTAGAAAAAAAATACGTTGCTGCTCAACAGACGTCTGTCGTGAGGTGAGAACCCTTTCCAAGTAGTGGGGCTATGTTTTTAGTTTTCTTTCGATACATTAATATAATCTAACACAGTGCTTCCCAACCGATGTGCCCCGGCACCCTGTGGTGCCACGATATCGGCTGAGGGGTGCCGCGAGATATTATGGATATAGATAAAAAAAACATGACAGTCCACTTAAGGTCTTAAAAAAAAATTTGAGTCGAATTAATTACCCTCATGTATGACAGACTCATCGGATAAGCCGCCATCTGGTGGCACTTATAAATACAGTGGGAAATTTCACTGCTTGCGAACGAGATAAATTCATTGATCTTTGCGCTGATTCCACACTCAAAGATAATTTTACCAAAAAAGTGAGGCGTTGGTTGCTGCTTTTTGGCTTGGACTGAGAGAGGAGTATCTTGATCTAACGAAGAAAGCGTTAGCTGTGCGAGTAAGCCTTCTCTGCTATGGCGACAATAAAATACAAAGCAAGAAATAGACTACTACTACTACCCAACCGTACATGCATCTTGTACACATTCTTCTATGGAATCTCTGTCGAATTTCTACATGCCGCGTATATGTTGTGAATTTAGCGTGAAGTTTGTTTTTGCGTAATGCTTGTTATGTGTATTGCTGCCATCTGTCAATAAATAGATTGCATGACCTTCAGGACAATTTACGTGTTTCGTTGCCAACTGTAAGGAATGATTTCAAGTATTTGTGCTCTCTTTAAGCATCAATTACAAGTTTCATATTAATGATTAATCGAACAAAACTTCATTGATGTATTTGATTGGTGATTTTTGTTGTAGTAAACCGCATTCCGTATTCAAGGGTGCCCCAAGTGTTCAATGTTATTCCCGAGGGTGCCGCGAACTTCAAAAGGTTGGAAAACACTAATCTAACACTTCTTTCGCCTTTGCTTTCTCTTGCCGATGAACGGCTCAACTGACTTCTTATGTTTCGCGAAAGACTTTTGAAGTTCATATACCAATGCAATCTCTTGTGTTTTTCAGTCTGTGACTGCAGCCAAATTATAAACCATGCTCTCTTCCGTCTGATTCCCACATTTGGACGGAGATATTTTTTCTAATGTGCTACTTTGCTTTTTGTTCAAATTGAATTCCTTCATAGTGCATTGATTGAAGCGTTTTATAAATTATATTTTCGATAATATTACTCAATGTAATTAGATATATTTAATTACTTTTTCACACATTTTATACTCTGAAAAATTTCAGAAAAGTGAAAAATATCCAAAACTGCCAAAAGTTGCCTCGAAACTTAAAAAATATCGATCCCAGAGATATCGATACCACGATTCCTTCGATCGTTAGGGTTGCCATAGCTAACCATAATTATAAATGGCCATAATTATCACAAAAAAAATATGCCTACGTGGCGATGACTCCGAATCAAAGGGATCGATATATTGGGAAAAATAGCGATCGATACACAGGGGGCCAGTCAAAGTCCGGTGATAGCCTGAAATTTAGACTTTCGCCGGGCCAACTGGGGAACTGGCCAATTTCGAGCTTTGACAATAACACATATACGATAGTATGTACAGCTATAGTGGCACCCCTTGAGCGAACTCGCATCATTGTGAGGTATCGCGGCTCAACGTTTGGAAATTATTTATCTACTGAAATGCGGGCGCACAGCTCTAAACAACCAGGAAAATATAAACACTCAATGTTTTAACATTTCGCTCTAGTTTCACCACCTGGGGCCTATCGCTGAGTTAATGAAGTTCGCCGTGTCTCTACTCAGCGCATCACGCTACCGCGTTATATGCAGTCGGACCCGCTTATAACGAGGAGCTCGTTTTGAGTAAAAATACTCGTTGAATCGTCACTCGATAAATCCGTATTCAAGTGAAAAGTAATGAAGTTCGTGAAATAAAGTGTTTATAGGAAGTATAACGCGGTATATGGAGATACAGAACGTATAAGTATTTTTTCACCTTTTTTTCTAGCTTCTTTATAATTCCTATTTTATCTTTGACAGTTAAAACTTTGTTTATAGACATTTTATTTCCCAAAATACAAATACAACACGGGGAGAAATAAAAATTCGGCTGAAGATCCTCACACTCAAACACAGGGGGGGGGGGGGGGGCATTGGAAATTGAGCGAGCAGATTTTTAAAAATCTGATTGAGTTTTTTTTTCTCATTCTTCCTTTTTCTCTCCCATTCTCATCCCTCCTTTCTCGAATTGTTACTGTTTCTGCATAGTGACAACACACCTTACGCGGTGATAGGAATTTTGTTAAATCATCTGCTTGACATTTATCCCTAGTCAGTTGTATTATCTCCATATAATGAGAGAGGCAAGAGAAACCAAAACAGTTTTGGTGGTTCTCCTTGCATTTACTTTTCATCCTGTCTCATTTATATATGGAATTTCCTTTTAAATTGCTCTCGAAGGTTTTTTTTTTTGCAGGTTTTCAATTAAAGCTTTAATTGAAAACCTGCTCGCTAAAAGTGACACAATTGCCATGCAGTTATCATTGTGCTAAATAAAATGCATTAATTTGTTCATTAAATCCACTCTCGCTAAAAGCGAGCTCGTTATAAGCGGGCCCAACTGTATAGAGGGAGAAATAGATGTGTCTCTGTGGTATTTTGGTTAGCGTTCTTTCTCGGATTGCAAGAGGATCCAGGGAGACAAAAAAAATTATTTTTTTTTCAAAGCTCATCGTGAAACATCATCTACATAATTTCTATCTTTGGTGATCAATTATAGAGATAATTTCATAAATGATTAAACCGAAAAAACACCATTGCGATTTTAATTAATTTCATCATTACTTTTCGTGAAATTGTGTCAAGTAGTTTTCGTAAGCAAAAGCTTATTAATTAAGTCAAATTACGCCAATGTCATCCGAATGTTAAGCCCCCAACCGAATATGGATATCTTTTAGATTTCCATTCTTTCCGTTTTTAAAAACAAGAACAGCTTTAAGGCGTCGAAATTACGGGATACGCTCCAAAATTAAACTCGATAGTCTTATCGGATGTTGTGACCATGAAAAATGTCTTTTCTTCAGTAATTTGTTTTCCACAATTATTACCGGAAATTTCCCCTGATGTTTCAAAAAATTTGCAACATGAAGTCGATTAATATGAAGAGCGCTTCCGACAGAAACCTATAATTTTACAAAATGAATGCTCTCTGGTGACGAAAATTCGTAGCTCCAAGAGGAAGAAAAAAAAGTCATCTTAAAGCCGGAGGGAAAAAAGAGCCGTATTTAGAAATTTTCATTAGACGAAACACGTAAATTAAACGGGAAATTATAATTTTCTCCGACAACTCTCCCCTACATCTCATAACATGTCTGTGTATATATATATATATTTATTTATTTATACACATTTTTGGAAGGCACGTTTTATGCAAAATTATCTTTGGCAACAAATGAATGAAATGTGCCAAAATTGAACGAAAGGCTCCTAACAAGTTTCCGTAATTACTTTTGGGGAAGGGGGAGGGTTGAGTCAAATAATAAATAATAAATTAAAATATAAAAATTCTCCTCCAGTCTTGAGAATTAATTACAATGCTAATAATAATAATATTGAAAGCACAGATTTTCACAGGCGAAAAAGAAACCCGAGATAATGTCGATGATAATAATAATCCTAATAATAGCATTTCCACCATGAAATTGGAAGATTGTAAATGTTTAATCCGGATAAAAATTAGCTTTTAATTGAGAGCATAACTAATCGGGAAAGTATTTGTATATGTAATCAATAGCATTCACTCTTTGAAAACATGCCACATTTACTTTCTAATAAGCGTTTGTCAATATGTACCACATTCCTCTGTCAGAAATTTCGGAGAAAATATTTATCTATTTCGTCGCATTATATCACGAATTAATTGATTTGCCCCCTTGTTTAAGATTCTTATTCAAGGAAAGAAATTACGAGGAAGAAATGGATTGTAGAGACATTTCCGACTTCATTTGATTTTATCCCTTTTGCGTGCTAAACAAACTGTTCTCTGCGTAACTCTCTATCTCACTTCTGTCAATGAAAAAATATCTGTCTATCCTCAACCCTAGTAAGTACAACCCTAGTACAGCACAAGCTCGAGACAGTGTAGTGTTTCGATTCCATCTTTTTGTTTGAGAGTAAAATCGTAAGATATCAAGACACATAAGTACAAGCAAAACATAATTTACTCTTTTTCAAAATATATTCCATTAGACCATGGGCCGCCGTCCACATATGGCCCTCGAAGTTTTGTGCAGTGAAGTTTTGTGCGCCCGCCGGTGAAAAAACTTAGTTTTGAACTTGAAGTATAGTTACAGAATTGAATACTGGAAAACATATATTAATGAAAAAAAGTGTATTCCAGAAATTATTTTAAATTTACTTTTAGAAAACCTTTCAGAACTAATGAAGGGAATGATTTCTCAATTATTGATAGAAATAATTTGAGATTTGGTGAAAAATGTGTTATTAATGAAAAAATGTTTCCAGAATGATTCAAAGGAATATTTTCATGATTAATGGAAAATACTTCCAGAATTATTGAAGGATACATTTACAGAGAGAATTAATCATTTGATCATTTTTGTCGCAGCACGGTCATTTTCTGCACACGAGGGCTAACTAGATCCCGGGACCTACAATTTATTGCCGATTCCGAACGGTAGGCTTGTTTTTTATACTCATCGAGAGGTTGGTGCGCTAACCCCTCGATGGGGGGGACTCCCTTCGGCAGCAATTTTTTCTGTGGTCATGTCGCCGTTTCTGTTCTACCCCTGTGTCAGGAAAGTTTTCTGACAAGGACAAACCTGGTATCGAACTCGCGACACCTCCAACATCCTTTGGTACTTCAGGCGAATATCTTATCGACCTGGGCTACCGCGTGCCCCATTTTCAGAATTAAGATTCATATTTACCGGGAAAATAATTTAGAAATTAATGGAAATTCAGATTTGATGAAAAAATAGTTTCAGAATTGACGGAATTTTCATATTCAATGAAAAATAATTTCAGAATTAATGAAAACTCGTAACTAATATTAAAAAAATCTTAAAATAAATAAAATTCTCAAATAATATAAGGCTCCTTTAGTGACAAGGAGTCCTGTTGCACCCATACGTTAAGACACCACGTTCTGAATCTAGATACTTGTTGGCTGTAGCGGATTTTGTTCGGTTGAGGCCCCGGGCTCAAGAGAAAACATTGGAGCTCTTAAACTAGAAAAAAGTGTAAAGTTTGGGTTTTTTGGGGCCTTTCAGAAGTTACATTTTCAAAGTTTTTTTTTATAAAATAATTTTTATCAAACTTTTATAGTGTAATCCCAACCTTAGGTGATATGCAATGATCCCGTTGTTTAATCCACTTTTCGAAGCAAGTAGGTAAGTCTTTCTCTGAAAACTTCAGTGAACCCTACACAGCTAGAATAACGTCATCATCTTCATTAATTTGTTACCGCGGAACATCTCCTTCAGCTTCGGGAACAACCTGAAATCGCATGGTGCGAAATCTGGACTGCAAGGGGTTGCGGCATGATTTTAATATTGTATTTATATGTTTGGAATGTTTGCGGCAACACATATAGAGAAAATGTCGTGAACTGTGGTAGAGAATTGACTCTACATCACGATAATGCCCGCATGTTTCTGCCCAGCAATATGCAATATTAAATGCATGCCTCAACCCGCCTTACAGTCCGGATCGGGTATCACGCTGTTTCTGGCTGTTTCAGACGTTTTTGGAGTAGCTAGCAGAAAATTCAATGAAGAAGATGACGTTATTTCAGCTGTGGGGAGTGTAATCCGATGCTTGTAGTGACGAAATTAACACATTAAAAACTTAACAATTTATTTATACATATTGAGAAAGAAATATAAATACTAAAATAAAATGAAAATATAAATATATATAAATATGAAATAAATAGAAATATAAACGTATTGAGAAGACAGACACGTTTACAAATCGCTGCAGGGGTTCTCAAACTGTGTGCATACAAAGGTCGGAGGTGTTCTGGAGTGCGTTTTATGTCAGAAGCGCCATGGGCGGATCGTATCAATCCAGTGTGAATCCGGTCTGAGAACATCAGAACTAAAACACATTATAGCACTTGCTACATTAACGAAACATCACTGCTGATCGTGCACCGTAGACCATTGTATTAAAAAGTCAAACGATTCTCAATCTTTCTATAGAGCTCGTATGCGCTGAATGGTACCATTCATGGACGGTCGGATCCAACTCAGGCCAAAGCTCATAATTGCTAACACTGCCACCAGATGGCTACTTATCCAAAGATGATGTTACTCTTCGCTATCCATACGAAAGTTTCGTTCGTGTTCAGCCAACACCACCTCTAGAACAAGGCCTCCGCACGAAGCTTGTGATGTCGATGAAGAAGACCATTTCTCCTATTGCCATTGGATATTATCGCGTGCGTCGGCCGGCTATATCCAATGGAAATAGGTGAAATGGCCTTCTTCAGTGACGTCACGAGCTTCATGCGGAGGCTTTGTTCTATAGGTGGTGTTGGTTCAGCGCACATGAGCTGTATGGAAGGATCGAGAATCGTTGCTTTTGTAGTCTAGTGCGCTCACCCAGCAAGTGAGAGAACGCGGATTCGATTTCCCGCAAGACCAGTTGAATTTTATCTCTTTCCTGAATTCATCTTCGCATCAGCCAGCGGTTCAAAACCCTTTGTATGGATAGCGAAGAGTGACATCATTGTTGGACATTGAGAAATACCCCGTGACTTACTGAAAAGCATGATACTAGAATGTAAACTAATAGTTTATTTCTATGTATTCGTTTTGTGCGCGTAGCTGTAAAAGGGGGGTGGCTTTTTAACTCTTTTTTTTTTTCTATAAGAGGGTTCGTATTGATGGGAGGGGGGTAAACATGGTGAGATTTGGTACTATGATTTCGATATGTAAGATGAGTATATATACTTCCAGCTAAGTATGAAATCCCAAAACATCACTTTGCACGAGGACCCCTGATGGTGAAACGACCATGCATAGAACACCCACAAGAATGAAGCTCACTGAGCCCAGGGATGGCGTGGACCCACGGTGATGTGTCGGGAGGGGAAATTTATTTAGGTTCGTTGGATCGTCTTACTTTTACGATGTCTTTAACGCAGACCTATTTTTTCCATGTAATTCGGCACTGAACAGGATGATTCCACCACCCCGTTCTAAATTCGTGTCTAACCGAGGTTTCTAGAGATCGATCTCATTCACAAAAACGATCTGTATGTTTGAATATACCGCTGAATATGTTTTTGGTTTTCATCGTGAGTATAGACGGCCGTGATGGCTCCACTCAAACTTCATACTTTCGAAAATCAAAAGTTGAAATTTCGAAAAAAAAAACGAGAATCGCGTAAAACTCAGAGTGAACTCGTCAAAGGATATCGAGTTTCACGGAACACTATTCGAACATTTGCTAAAAATAAGAAAAAAAATTTGTTTGTATTTGAATTTTCAAATAAACCAAGCAAAAAACGCATGAGAAAATCAGACTTCACCAAAAAAAAGTAGCAATTTTTTTTGTGGTTCAAATCCGCTCGATCTCACTCAATCCCTATTATTAAGACTAATCAAATTCAAGAAAATGCAAAAGATTTCGCAAAAAATCCCAATCAAAGTGATTTCACGGAGAGCAGTGGGTGATTGACCCGATTCAAAGATCGCCATGACATTGTTTTTAGGAAAGTTTGTGGAGAGAGCATATCTGCATCTCAAGAAACTGTTGAAAATTGGAAGAATGATATTCCCAAACTAATCAATTGATAGAAGGGTATAAAGATGCTGATGTGTTTAATTGTGATTTGACAGGTTCATTTTTTCGCTTTTGTCTAACCAAACGCTTGCCTTCAAAGGAAAAAAATGTGAAGGAGGTGAAAAACGCAAAGATCGTTTAACAGTTTTTTTTGCAGCAAACTCAGACGGGTCTGAAAAATTAAAACCGTTAGTTATCCGAAAAACACAAAACCCGCAGTGCTTTAAAAATGTTAAACTCTTCTTGTGGACTATGATGGCAACAAAATGATATTGGGGACACCAGAGATTTTCAAACAATGGTTGAGGAAACTAGACAGAAAATTTTCAAATGAGAAGAAAAAAGTTTTATTTACTTTGGATAAAAAAAATTGCACCACTCATCCAAAAATAATGGACCTTTCAGCAATCGAATTATGCTTTCCACCACCTGATTCAACAGCAATTTCACAACCACTGGATCAAGGAATCATCCCAAGTATGAAAACTTTTTACAGAAAATTACAGACCAAACAAATTTGTGAATTTGTGGTTGTTGGAAATGGACGCAAAAATGTCTGTTTCACATGTTGTTGAAATGATTTATTCTGCATGGAAGTCAGTCGCGAGTGACTGCTTCCGTCATGTTAGTTTTTGCTCGGAGTCCGGATTTTGCTCGAAGATTCCTCTCAGATTATGTGAGGAGAAAGCATAGATAACGCTACGGGTGATTGTATCGAGGATGAATTAGTGAACACTGACTGATCTTGTAAGTTCAGGACTTTTAGAAGACGACGTTCTCATTAAATCATTAATTAATCATTAAAAGCTGTAGATGTGATACGTCGCTTCCAACGCACTCAGGAAAAAGCCGAACATTCACGGAATATAATGTTATATATATAGTGCTATAAGTATAAAGGGTGCCCTGTAAGTACGGGTACGGGAACCCAGTACGTAGATTCCAGTTTAAAAAAATGCTCAAAAGGCGTTCAAAAATTACCCTGTACCAGTTTTGAGATTGAAAATACAGTGTGCAACAAAATAAAAAAAATCAGAATTTTTATACGGTCCCCCTGTGCTCTAACTTCCAGTTAGAAAATTGTTTCCCTGTATCTCCTGATGCCAACAAAAAAAACCAAGTTTCTAACTGCAATATTCACAGAGATATTCGAATTCGAAAAGCGGAGAAAATTTGGGAAAGAACAGCGTTAAATGCGGGTAAAACGTTTTTTCCACATTTAACGCTGTTTGTTCCCTGTCCACTTTAGACATTGGCCGAACTTCATACATTGACTAGTTTACTATGTGACTTGATAGTGGTCGGCCAATCAGTGAAGTGTGTATGTGCATCTTATATAAACGCGGCGATGAAAACGATTTTTTATACATATTCTTGGCGACACTGTTGACCCTCCTGCCATAAATCGCCGAGAGAAAGAGACCACCCATCACGTTGTTTCGGCAAAACCTAATAACGTTATTGCACAACGAATGATGAAAATAGCATTTTTGGCTGTAGGATCGTGTAGGATTCAACGTAGATTCTTGAAGCGAATCAAATAGAAAAAGTGAGGGTCGCAGTAAACGAGGAAAGCCTCAAGGAAATGTAATGATTGCAGGATGATGTGTATAAGTACCCTTCCCGATACTCATAAAGTATTTCATTCGCCGGATCATTTATTTATATTAATCCACTCCCACTTGCACCCTTGTTGCATTTTTGATTTGTGGGCGAAAGTATTATATTATACAGCATCCCCCGTTATTCACTCGCTTATTTACAACGGCGTCCACTTTTTCTTTTTGTTTGTTTCCCTTCCTTTCTTACGTTTTACGACTATCGCATGGTTCACGCGCTGCTCCTTTTACACATTCACATCTATTTTAATATCGTATTCGACACAAGGGCAGGCACACTCGAGCATTTCGGTTTTTTTTACTTCATCATCCAACAGAAGTATGCGTTTCTTTTTGCGACATCCAAGGAAATATTTATTGAACCAAAATCACAAAGCAACTTTATCTGAACACCATAGAATATCTGACTATCATTTATCTAAGTAATTTATTTATTTATGAAAAAAGTAGATAAATCATTTACATCGCAACGAAAATTGAGTGGTGTGCAAAAATAAAATAAATAATTGAGACAAAAAGAACAAAATAATAATGTAAGTAGTAGTAGTAATTTACTGTAGATACAAGAATCTTCAGAAAAATATGAAAGCAAGGAAAGATTCTCAAACTTTCAAATGGAACTTGAAATCTTTTCAGTGCGAAGCACGGAAATTGTTCGACATTGAAGCATGCAAATGTGATTTTGAAGACTTTAAGTGTGACAGGTTGAGGAAGGTTCCAAATTTAGAGCGAGATTTCTTGCAAGATCGCCATTGGTCGTGCAGATGGCCATTGGTCGAGCAGATGTCCTAACAACAAACAAATTGAAAAAACAATGAACAAAGGAAAATGACAATGGTATCCCGTTTGAAGTCATCTCAAGAAGAAACGGCGGAAACTAGTTCATCAACCACCGAAAACTCATCTATATCCAACGATTCTGAGGAAAGTGATCTATATCAGCCAAAACACAGTTTACCGTTGAAGTTAGCATTTCCATCTACCAGTACCTGAAGCTGGTCCATCAATCGGTGCCGAAGCAAGTACTTCATTTGCTTTTGAAGTTCTAACATCATCCTCTCAGATGAAAACTAAATTACCAAATGTTGCTCTTGCTTGTGATAGAACCAGTGTGTCTGATCGATCAGTTGCAATTATTGCGAATGCTGTACTGGAAGATGTTCGGTGGGTTATTGACGAAAGAGAAGCCAAATATGGCAATAGATCGGAAGAAAATAAGGCATGAAAGAGCATCGCAGAGAGGTCTTTTCACACACACAAGATAAAATTCCTAGAACAAAATGTGCGAGGAATATATTTTGATGGTCGAAAAGACAAAACCTTAGCTAATGTCAAAGGTGATTCTTTCCATAGGAGAACTATATCTGAAGAACACATAACCATATTGCAGGAACCCGGGTCAATTTATCTCGCTCCCACAACTCCAAGAAGCAGTAGAGCAAGTCATCAATCCTAGACTTTTTGAAACAAGATTTTGATACGAACGAATTGATGGCGGTCGGATGTGACGGAACTGTTACCAATACTGTTTATAAAAATGGTGTTATCAAATTAATAGAGAAAGAAATAGCCATCCCTTGCGATGGCTTATTTGCTTTTTTCACTTCAATGGCATCATGACCTCTAAGGCATCTTGTGAAGCATCTAGGTGGATGTTCCATCAGTCTACACGGGCTTCAAGGTGATATCGGAAAGAGTTTGGAAAATTGTGAAATTTAAACCAATCTCTAATAACCTTCCGATAATGGACAGTGACAGCAGTGATTTAAGTGCAGATCAGAGATATTTTGTGGAAATGGTACGGGCAATAGAAATGGGTGATTTACCTGTTTCGTTATCACACCGTGATCCAGGTAAACTTTCGCACGCTAGGTGGCTAACGACAGCTAACGCTATTTTAAAGTTGTACTCTGCAACAGGAAAGCCCAATGAAAATCTCAGCATTTTGACTGAGTACATAACGAAAGTTTACGCACCAACGTGGTTCAACATTAAGATAAAGGCATCGTGTGTGTGCTGATGGAGCAAGACATGTTCAATTTAGTGGCGTTATCCAGGTTTTTACCTTATTATGCATCATTGACCCAGTTATTCAAAGGAACGCTTTCTACACCCATTCAGAGAATTTATTGCTCTCATTACTCTCAGATGAGAACCTCATTTACAAAGAACTGGGAATCAAGAGAAAATTAGAAATGAAGGATTATCAGAAGCAGATATCTGTATATTCCATGTTCCGAAAATAAACTTTTCTGCTAAGCACTGTTCGGAACTAATTGCATGGGATCAAGTTGGACCCACAAAAATTATCTGAACTTGCTTTTCCATCTATACCGAATTTTCCGTGTCACACACAAGCAGTTGAACGGTGTGTACGACTCATAACTGAAGCATCTCTTGCTGTATCAACAACTGAGTCGTGAAGGCTTCATTCAAACCAGAATAGAATCAAGGAATACTCTTCCATCCTTTGAAAAAAAAAAGCGGACTATTTTGCAAAAAAGTGAAATGTAACAACAGTGTGATAACAGAGAAAGCAATAGAGGCATTCTCCTGACACCTATATCGTCAAACTATGTTTTTTTTTGTTTTTTTATGTTCGGAATATGGTTATAGTTTTGTCCCCACCCCCGCAAAAAAGGGTTTATTTTCATCTCCCTCTATCAATCACTATATTCGGAGTGCTTGAAAAATTCTCCTTTCAAATGCCATGGCAGCTGCAATGCTGCATATTTGCTTGTCAGTTATTACTTATATATGGAACTCTTGACTTGTATTTCTCTCTCTCTCTCTCTCTCTCTCTGTATATATATATATATATATATTCAGTTTTGCCTCATGTGCTGAATAACTTTTAAATTAAGTATTTTTTTTTCTTTTAGAGAATGCTTTTCAAAAAATCATCAACTTCGTTTATGTTTAAAAATTCATTTTTATAATGTGTACTTAGAAAAGTCTTTTTGCTCGCCCTTTAGGGTCTGTGAGGAACCTCAAGATATTAAAATATTTTCTAGATTTTGGTATAACTTCTTAAACCCTTGAAAGACATCTTTTGAATAGTAAGCCAACATCAATTTCCAAAAAAAAGTGAAAAAATGCCCTTTTTCGTTCCATCCTACTACTGTCTACTTCTCCAGGGAGGGGGGGGGGATGACCTGGAGGCTTGCCGGACATCCCCCTGTGAAGGCCACAAAAAATTTTCATTTGTATTCATTTTACCAACGAACAAAACCCAGGGCCCCAACCAAGGAACAGAGACCCAATTCTTTTAGTGGGCTCCAGACTGGGTTTTTCTGAGGCTTCCTCTATTGCAAATTTTTCAATGTTAAAGCAACAAGAAAATAATGAAATTCATCAAGGCCCCCCTCGAAATGTCAACTTCCCCATGCACGTACCTGTTGAATGCCCCGCCCGGCGTACCCAGACCCTGTATGTTGGGAGGACTTGGTGATATATGCATATACATACCTCTCGGTCCATATAGGTAACTTGCTCCCGATTTGTCAAACGGTTCCCGATACTGTATATGCAAGATTTTAATGAAAACGACCCAAAATCGTAACCGATTTCCGATGCATAGAAACGAGCATTTTTTGAGTTTATTTTATATTACAGAGTGGATATACAAGAAAAAGATGGGTTTTTTTTATTTTCTTTTGTCTACAAGCATGTGAATCGTATGCGACCGAGAATGGAAGCACCTGAATTCTGCCCGTGAGAATTATTCAGCGTTACATCGCACCATGTATATATACCTTTGTCTTGTGCGATGACGGCGCGATTACAATGCAAAAATCGACCCGTAAAAAATGACAATTTTTTAATTCGGGACCAATCACGAAAAAAAACGAAGCCTGTCCTCGTCAGTCACGGAACACGAGAAAAATTCGTTTCTTCTCATGTTCTTGGGTAGATTGATGACGAGGGGGAAAAAGCCTATTTTCTCAGAGAAGGAAACAACGGCTGCGTGTGCCGTAGTACATACACAGTTGGACACAAATTAGTTGTTTTTATTTTCCTTTTTGGCTGCTCGAGGTTTTCACTGATAGCCCGATCTGACAGCTTATTAGTTATGGTCGTAATAATGATTTTCAGGGGCAATACCTTACGTTGTCACTGCAGAATGGCACCCGAGTAAAGCTGGTTTACAAGCCCATCATGAACGACGCAGATAAGCCGTATGATCGTCTTATAAACAGAAAACTTCGCGGAAATTTATTATCGAAAATCCGCTTTCTTTCACATCTGTCTGTTTGAGTAAAATGCTTGCGGCTGGAAGTAATTACTGTACGCGACTGCTTGTGATCGCTAATTGTGACAATTCCCGTTGCTATTCAATTGTGATTTTATCATCTTCTCTATCTCGACTTGAGGCGGCTCGAAAATGAAATAAGAAAAGACAATAGTTACGTTTAATACCACAAATATTTTACGTAGGATATTCGGCGAGGAAAGGAAAATCAAAAGTTGGCCCCGCCAAAACTGATATTAACGGGTGGATATATGTATCCGGCGCATATTATACGATTGAGCGGGATATTCGATTATGCGGGGAACAATTCAGTTTCTATTTAACGCCGCTAGTATAGTTTGTATATTGAAAACTGATGAAGGATCAATATTAGCTTCTGGAGTAAACCAGACATTAAAATGAAATGAAAATTATAGTGAACTAGCAAAAATACCTGGCATTGCCGTATTAACGCATGAGCCCAAACGGAGCACGGCCGGGGGAGGGGGCTCACAAAAATCGGGTCGGGTATAAATTTTCGAGATTTTTCAGGCACATTTTCGCACGTAATGTTTCAGCAAGGTGCAGGGCCTTTGAAAAATCACTTTGGCCGGGGGCCATGATGCTCTTAAAACGGTCCTGGTAATGGGAGCATCGAAGAAGTGACAAACAATTTTAAACGAATAAACATGTCTAAAACTTATTTTTAGGGAACCACGGTAATAAAAGTAAACACTCTGAAAGTCATTGTTGTCCGACGGTTGCCCACTTCGGGAGTTTCCCCAACTCTGACGAACTTTTAAAGTAGCCCATCGTGCAAGTCGGGACCCGTTTCGTATACAGCGATTTCTCGACTAACGAAGATTATTCGTTCCGGAAACACGTTTGTTTTAACACAGAGAAACGCTATAAAAAGACAAAAACTCACTGAAGGCTAAAATGAACAGCTTTAAAATTAGATAAATGAGAATTCACAGGAAGATGACAAATACTGAAAAATCTTTTATTTGACACTAATTTATGCACACAAACAACCAACCTAGGTGCTGACGCAACCCAGTCGAGTTTGTTGCTGTCCCCCATCTATTGGTGATTGGGTCAGCTCATTTCTGTAACATACACGCACATGTCCAGACTGTTTAGTTTGATGTTCAGAGTCTCTTGCACTAAAAGAACGCCTGTTCTGAAGACATAGACGTGTTTCCTTAATGCATTTTCTATTCTTTCGTTTTACATGAAATAATTCAAAAACATTCAGAAAGAGAAGTAGCAGGATTACATCTGGAAAAAGATAAAGAGGTGGACATGAGTTAATCGGACTTGAGTGAGATCCGTTCTGATCCTGATTAGCGCCAAAATTGAGTTCACGACGCGGCTGTTTTGTGCATCCATATCACGAAAATGTTCATTACCCGAATTCGCATTCGTTTTCAACCGTGGCAGAAAAACCCCGAAAAAATAAAACTTACTTAACTGAGGTATTACTGTATATAGAAAATTTGGCGACGATCTGTCTGAAATTTTAGATTTGTATAGAGAACTACAGACAGAAAATCAATTTTTTAAATATAAGTATACAGGGTGTCCTGTAAGTGCTACGACGGCCTTTATCTCATCAACCGCAAGTCGTAGAGGTATGACTCCAATTTAAAAAATTCTCAACAGGAGCTCAAAAATTACCCTGTACCAGCTCTAAGAGTCAAAATATACATCGTGTAACAGAATAAAAAACGAACTTTTTACATGGTCCCCCTGTACTCATTCCACAAAATTCCATGATTCTAATGTTTCTAAAAACGGAGGAAATTTTGGAAAGAACAGCGGGTAAAACGCTTTCTCAAAGAGCCTGTTCCAGACGCACCTATTTTCTGTCAGTCTTTCATTTTATTTACTCAATATAATTATTTTTTTCATTTATTTATTATCATTATTTATTTCTTTTTTGAGAAAGCCGACCTTATTCAGTCATCATAAACGTGTGCATAATTATTTGAAACATTCCCTTTTCGTGTGTAAAAGTGAACAATATTTTTATGCAGTCATTAATTTGGAAAAAAGGTTATGTGCTTTATATTTTGATCTTTGTGTTAAAAAATATAGTTTAATTATCAGACGCATCTATTTGGATCACGATTCAGACCGAATCCGTCTGACACGACTATTGCCTGACATGTGTGTGTGGGGCATGTGGAAATTTTGACCTGGCATTTTTTTAACCACGTAACAGTTGGGGCGTTCGCGGAATTGACCTTAAGGGAGGGGTGGCACAAAAGACTTAAACAGACACAATATTTCTCCCCGAGAAATGTTAAATGAGTTACCATTCTTCAAAAGCATTTAAATTAACAGAAATTGGTTTAAATGGAAATATAAAAGGTATTTTCTTTTGATATATTAATTCTTTTACCGATGTACTTTTTTATGATTTTTGATGGGCTTGGGGGGGTGGGTGGAAGCAGGCCCTCTGCCGCCCTCCGCTGCCACGTGTCAGCAGCTGACATATTAAATACTGATTCGGCATGCATTATTTTGAATTACATGCCTGATTGGCAGTCTAGTACTGCTGCTTACGTATCACTGAAAGAACAAAAATTAATTTTCAAACAATTTGCCCGCTGGTACAGACGTGCCAAAATTTCTTCTGACTATAATTCTCACGGGATATCGGTAAGGAAGATGGATCACCGTATCGTGAAAACAGATTAACCCTCCTGGAGCCTCAAACACGAATGAAAGATTGCGATGAACTTCTCTAAAGCCTTAATTAAATAGAATTTAAGTTTGTTTCTCTTAAGCGATCCTCCGTCATGGTTCGTAAGCTAGCCAACTTCGGAACGTTTGCGAAGAAAAAAGCATTCAAAAAGCACTCTGTTATTTTTAAACAGATACGTATATGATATTTGCTTACTAAACGGAAGAAGTATTCAAATATGTAATAAAAATCCCAACAAAAAGATTCTCGAACAAAAGCCGCATGAAAAGCGAAGAAATTTTATTAAGAACTTTTGTTTCTGTTAGTGTTCTCGCAAATATCTCCATTTTCTCGTACGCGGTGGCTTCTTCTCTCTCTTCCAGCCAATGTTCCCTTTTGCCACCGCGGAGGGGGCAAAGGATGAGCTGCTGAATACGCATTGTTACGCAAACATAATTAAGTCTCCAGAAGTTAAATAAAGAACTTTTCGAACTTTGCTCCAAAGTATTTCCGGACCTTTCTCGGGCCGCTCGAATGCAAAACGACAAAAATCCGTTTCGGGGGAAAACTTTTCGCTGTTTGCTAGAAATGCGTCTGTTTGCCCAGATAGATTGGAATAAAGAGTTATTTAGACCAATGGGACGATCCCTTATCCCTAGCTATCAAATGCATAAAATAAAAAAGGAAACGCCAGTTTCTTGAATATATACGAAGAGTTTAAAACAAGTTCCTAAGCTAAATCCAAAACCTCCAACATCTTGAAACGCGCGCGTGTTTGCCTACCTGCGTGCGTGTTTTTTTCTCGAGATTTCGAACTCACCGAAAAGTTATGTGAGTATAATGACGGCGTGGCATCGCGAAGTCCTAAGTACTATTATTATGCTACCCGCCGGTAGCACAGTGTTGTCAGATGAGGAGGTTTTATATGCTTTAACAATTTCGAGTCACAAATGCGTGCGCGTCCTTCCCCCTCGGGATGGTCTCTTAATAAGGAGCATATGACAATCCACCATATTAACACTACAACAAATCCACTCATAAAGGTATTCATTCATTACCAGCTCTTCACTTCCGAGTTAAAAGATAGATGTCAGCTTTCGAACAGTACATTAAGAACCGGACACGGCCAGGCTTATTGCCCCGATTTCATGTTGAAATAAGGAGGGAGGGGGGGGGGAGAAAGACATTATCTGGAAGGTTTTGCGACAAAATCGATGTGAAGAAGCTCATCAAATCTCATACCACAACTATATCGCTTTTTTTTTCTTTCCATACACTATTAGTTTTCTTTGGAGAGAGATCATTACTGTCCGTAGGCAGAGGATATTATTTTGAGACAAGTTGGAGCGAAAACGCTCGGATAAACGATTGGCCGTTGTTAATGGTTCAACGGGAAAAACAAAAGATGTCTTATAACAGGGAGAGAGATTGGAGAGCTACTCTTCCTGATAACAAACAACTAATGAGAAGATATTTTGCCCTTTCGGTGGTCTTTTGTCATCTTTCAACCGCTTCCTATTTGTATTGCTACGATTACTTTTAGTCCGGAGACCCATCCCTGTCACGGTCTTGGATAAGCACATCTAGAAGCGAGTTTACCATACCTTCCCTAAGAAGCACTAATCATAGTAAATAGGTATGTCCAGTAAATTTCCGCTGTCCGCAATGTTTTTTTATATATAATATTTATATGGTTTTTTTTATATATAATTTTATATAAATATTTCTTGAAGTCGGTTGAAGGCAAAAGGGGAGACGTAAATTAATTGACTCTACGGGAGGATAAGCTACTATTAATTTGGGCTTGACTTTAATGTACAAACAGACATCAAGGAAAAATGCACGCGTTTGAAAAAAAAGAAAAAGAACAATTGTAATTGTGTGCGCTAACGTTTTTGAGCAAACTCTTAGCTTTTTTTTTTATGCAAAGGAGAGAAAACATAACTAGTGATATAACAAAGTATGTTGCGATATGATACTCACTATCGTAGACTGTAGACGATAAGGGCTTTAATGCTTGACATTTCACGCACACGCCTAACGGCAATCGCAGACAGAATGAAAGTAATAATAAAGGTATGTGTGCGCACATCATATCGCATGAAAATTTACCGAGGTATCATTATAGAGCAGTGTTCATCAAAGTGTGTGTCGCCAACCTACATGGGGGGGGGGGGGAGCGTCGCCGCGAGCTGAAAATATTGATTTCTGTGCCAAGTTACGCTTTCAAGTACTTTTATATGGGAACATATTGTTACGAAGGGTAGAAATTTGAAAAGGCTGGTGAACGCGCTCATGCAGGGTACTCGTGGCATGCGATTGTTAGGATAGAGGAACGGGATTCTAAAAGCACTCGGACAGGAGAATTCGAAGTGAGAAAGAGTGTACGTTTGGAAGATTGCTGTAGTTTTAGCAGAACTTCTAGTTGGTGTAAATAAAGGCGTTTCTTTGTTCTCAAATCCTCGTTCCTGTGCATTTTTACCCATCTTCAAGTACCCGGTGAAGAATCCGAGAGATCCGCGAGACGACACAATCTGTGACAGAAGTTCGATGAGACCCGGTGGCAGCGCAACAATATGTACTAAACTATTCTGAGGAGCTGCAAATGAACTATTGATCAAAAGATGCAGCGGGAGACAAAAGTTTGAGAACCAGTGCTATACACGGCGAACTTCGACTAATCTACAAACAAACGGTAACCAAAAACTTGCAGCAATAGTGAAACTCCAGTTTCACTGTGAATCTCCATCTGTGTTGCAGTCTTCATCTTCCTATCTGCCGGGCGGCAAATTTTTGGAGGGACAATGTTCTCAAATCATTTGCAATGTTACATAATCTACACTATGATATTTTAATAGGTACAACATGAGTAGTAAAAAACTATCAAAATTAAAAAATTAAATAAAGTACTTCTGTTATGCTAATTTCATGATTTTTCAAAATTCAATGATGACTTTCACTACGAAAAATAATAGGAAGAATTGCAAAACTATCGCATTTTAAATTTTTTAGAAAGCGAAATCCAGTCCCCTGCCCCATCCATGAGGATAAACCTAGTTCTGGCCCTGCAGTAGTGGTCGGCTGAAGTTGGTTTTCTGTGGTTTTTCAACTTCGAGGTGCGAATGCCAGCCCCATTCCTATTCGAAAAAGTCTCCCTGCAGCGAGCAGACAGACCTACAATATGACACTTACATCAGGGCTGGAACTAGAGGGAGAGGCAAATGGGGCACCGAACAGCAAAATTTAGGAGGCGGTAAATTTTAGGTGGGAACAAAAAAACCATTATAAAATTATCGAGTGTTGGAGGAAGCCAAAATCAAGTTAATCCCAGGCAACAAACATCCTAGTTACAACTCTAATTATACTGTAAAAAAACCCATAATAAATGCGGCTAAAAAGCGTTTTACCTGCATTTATGCTATTTTTTTCGCAGCTTTTCCCCATTTTATGAATTTAAATATCTCAGCGAATATTGCACTTAGAAACGGGAACATTTTTTGTAGGCCTCAAGAAAGACAGAGCAACATTGTTTTAATTGGGTTTTTGAGGACAGGGTGTTCGTATAAGAAGTATTTTTTTATTGTAATAACTACACAACCCCTTGCAATATGAATGACTTATCTGAGGCCCGCGCGTAATTTGAGTACCATTTCTAATTAAAATGATACTTTCCTAATAATAGAGTATGACTCTGGCATCAACAGTTCGCAATAATTTGTGGTTCAAGGAGTTAGCTATGTACCCTTTATAATTGAATGTAATGAATATATTTGTATGTAATTATGCATGTGTATATATGTGTACATCCATAATTATTACTTTGATTATTTTATATATGGATGTATATTGTATATTATTTAACATTTATTCACTCCTTTCACTTATAATTGTGTTCGTATAAAATTATGTTTACGGTCGACTGTACATTCCTCGGACTGTACTTAATGACTAATACTGTATTATAGACAGAATCCCGTGACATATTCTACATTGAAATAAAATTGGAATATTGAAATGTAAAAAAATTTATTTTGAGAAATAATGAAAATCGAAAATAAGAAAAATAATTGACGGAAATAACTTCTCAGCACCCATAAAAATTCAGAATTTATGAAAGAAATAATTCCAGAATTAGTTTTATCTCGATGAAAATGCAGAATCCCAAAAATCATCATCTAAATCAAAATGAATTCCGGAATTATTTCTTTCTGGATAAAAATGCAAATTTTTTGAGAATCGATGAAAATACAGAATTTATGAAAGAAGTTACAGTAAATTCGGGTGCCCAAAACGCGGGGCCCGATGCGAGCGCACCAGTCGCATGTTCCTAATGGGCGGCTCGGCGAACATGTTACAACTAAAATGATTACTTTGATCATCGAATCAGATGCATGAATTATGATCAAAGTTTATACTGGCTACTTTTTAACCAGGTATCGGTCAACTTCGATTCGGTTGCGCAGTACAGTTTTCCTTATTTATTGATATTGTCCCGATCACCTATGGCTTTTGGATTCGATTCCTTCAACCGAGATCCTCAAATAAACTTATATTAAAAGATGTAAAAAGAAATTTAATCCGATTACCGCAAACTTTTCACGAACGACGTGATATTGAACACACGACGTGCGTTATCTCTGCTCGCTAGAAAGCTCCTCTGGCAAAAGACCGCAGATTTTAGCTGCACTTCCTCGCGCTTATCTGCCAATGAAATTATGTTGGCCCCATGCGTCACATTTTATGGTAAAACATAAGCGAGAGTCCACTGGCACGAATTCCGGAAATGGTAGGATTCATCTTTCTCTGTTAGAGCCGTTGTTTCCAAATACAGCGGTACTATCTAAATTACCATTTAACTTGAGATGGGAAGCATTTGCTGTTAAATGCAGCTTCTTGGTATCCCCAACGATATTTAATCGTACTGCCTCCGTCGGATTGCTTTTAGGCCGCTTTCGAACTATTTAACTCTCAAGAAATTAGAAGTTGCATCATCATCTCTCCTCTCGTCCAACGTCTTTTACCTCCATCCCAGATACATTCTCATTAATGACCCATACTGCCATAAACGTTGTTCACTTTCAGCCATGACCATCTCTTTTTCGCAGCACACGAGCCGATAGCTCACGCGTATCAGTTGTCGAAAAAGTTCCATTTTGATCAGAGACTCGTTCACTTTGGGAATCGCTTCATTTGAACGAAGTATTTTATTCATTAAACTCCCCCCCCAAAAAAATCTCGGACACAAAAATAGAATTGTCTTAGTCTGTATCTCGCGAATAAAATAAATCTAAGCAATTATCGAAGTGGGTGAATAAATTTTCTTTGCACTTTGTAACCGTGATCATTTAATTTGCATTCAGAATAATCAATTTGAATGCTTGAAGGAATTGAAATGCATCAGACAGAATTTTGTGTGTAATTCCTCTGTCAAGATTTCGGTGATCATTTGGAACTTTGATGATATGAAGATAATGATGTTACAGATGATTTTTTTCCTCCCTGTAGCTGTATGCATTATAGAGAACGTTAAAAATAACACAGAGAAAGAAAACTTAAAAAAGCACAGATCAATGTTTACTGGACAATTTTAGAGTTTTACAAATGGATTGTGATTTGTTCCGACTTTCACAAACATTTTCTTCTCTTCGGAATAATTTTTTTTCTCCCCTTTCAGTTTCAGGACTTTTATTTTATTTCTTTTTGGCGATGACAGCAGCTCCCCGAGGCCATTTTATTCCTCTCTCTCTCTCTCTCTCTCTTTTTAAATTGCTGAACGGGGACAATATAATATATTGACTTTTACTCGAACTCTTCATCACCATCGTTCCATTTTACAAAGATAAAAAAAAAAAATGTTCGGTTTTCCTTTTTTTTAATTCGTCTTTTGATGCTTTAATTTCGTTTGGTCGTCGTCTTTTGTTTCTGCAGGTTGGTTCAACAATAGCCGATAATCAAATAAAGCGGTTCTTGACGTGCGCTATTCTATCGGTGCCTGCCAGAGTCTCCCGTTGTTGACTTTGCGGCCTTTAATTTTGTCGATCTCCTGATCCTACGACGTTTGCTTTATATAACTCGATCTTTTCCTCTCTTCTCATTACAAGAAGTAAATTTCTCCTCCTTCCTCTTATTCGAGGGTCCCTCTTTTTCAAATGGAGAAAGAATTTTGTCATGTCCTTCTTAATTTATATAACCTGCTACGAAAGTCTTCGTTTTGTGTGTTAATTAATTTCAGTGAATGTGTAGCTGAATTCATAAACATATTAAGTTGAGGAATTCAGTGACTCTTCACGTTCATCATGTCGACTCACGCGTAACTTTTAATCTATATTATTTACATTGTACCTAGTTTGCATATACAAATGAACCATTGGATCTTATCTATCTTTCCATGTCAATGGTTCTTAAACAAGGGTCCACGGATCCCTAGGAGGCCCTTGGAAAAGCTTTGGGGGGGGGGGGGGTCCGTGAGTTTGGATGAGAAAATTAACTTGATCGTTTTATATTATTTTGTGCTGAATATAAAATGTCCGTGCCCTCCGTCTTACAGTGTAAAGGGTTATGTGAATACAAAAGGTGTCCTTAATCTATGCAAATGCATTTAGTGGTTCCCAGATTCCTTATCCAAAGAGTGTGTGTGCTGAGACATCTTAGGGCAGGGGTGCGAACCTTTTCAGTCCGCAAGAAAGCTATGCGCTAATTCTGTCACTCGCGGATCAGAAACTCGTATGTATGGCCATATGACCTATATTTTACGGGGCATTCCCGGGTGTTCCAACCTTTTCATAAAATGTCCTGTTTTTTCCCTTATTTCCAACAAGGCTTACTGGAATTTTTTAAATCAAGAATGCAGATTATTTTCGTGGGATAAATTAACGCCTTTGTTTGTGTATGTAGCTGTAGTATTTAATATTATATTCTTTTTCTCTATCGCCACTAGATGGCACCGCTTCACAATTATTATCTATGTTATTTTTCCCGCCTTTTGAATGAGATGTTTTTTTGTATTGGCTCGAGTCCGTCGTACCTTTGCTCATGGCTAAATAAACTTTATTATAATTGAAACCTTGCGTTCTCCGTATATAACGGCGCATAAGTCGTTCGTATACAGCCTTTGTCAATTATTTTGGCTTTAATTGGCAAATTTACTTTCCTTTTAGGCAATTTTTGGGTGTAATTGGCGACTTTACTTGCCTTAAACTGTTTTTTTATAATGTAATTGACAATTTCACTTGGCTAAAATTGACAGCTTTATTAGCGATAATTGGCGATATTCCCGTATTTTTATGAGGGAAATATGGTCAGCATTTATCGTCTTATCGTGTATTCATAATTTTGTAAAACTTGTGCGAACACCTTTCGCGGACCACGTGGATTGTCTTGGTGGGTCGCTTTTGGCTCGCAGGTCGGAGGTGGTGTACCCCTGTCCTAGGGTACCTAGAATAATTCAAGCGTGCCAGATTAAAAATATGAACTGGCAACAACTTTGAATGGGAATTCATTCAATTCATATCATTCACACGTTTATTTAGAAAAAATAACAACCTCAATTGGATCGCGTTTTAGTTT
Organism: Pholcus phalangioides; assembly: GCF_987345545.1. Lineage (NCBI taxonomy): Eukaryota > Metazoa > Arthropoda > Arachnida > Araneae > Pholcidae > Pholcus > Pholcus phalangioides. The sequence goes on along the minus strand of NW_028301615.1, from coordinate 10,234,160 downwards.
TTTTTCTATATATATATATTCATTTATTTTTTAACATTAGCAGGGCTAAACATTATCTCACCCTGCTTCATTCTTCAATTTCTAAACCGGGTGAGGCGTATTGATGCTCCAGCAAGTTCATATGCAGTTCTGTTGCTTATTGGGCTAGAACAGATATCGGCAAACTTTTCGGACGGGGAAGCTAAACTCCGAGAAACACTACAGAAAAAATGACAATTTCATTCATTTGAACGTCAATTGCTAGTACGTTGTTGTTTTTTTTCTTTCAATATATTGTTTATAAAAAAAAGTCATACAAAAAAATTGCTGGTTCGTCAATGTGTGCAATCAGCTTGAATTTTCCTATAAAGCTTTTGTAGCTCCAATTTGTGACTGCGGTAGCTTTTTTTTCTCATTAAGGTATGATTTCAATTTGGTATTAGTAATTCGTCTCCCCTACAAGGCATATTCACATTTAATGAGATTAATTTTAGAAACTGATTGCTGACATAAATACGTAGACCCAGAGATGTTGAAATAACGAATTCTAATAATTTGATTCATGATCATGAAGATTTGATTCATGAGGTCAGAAGACTATTCCAAGTATTTATTTGGTAATCATTGAATCTGCCTTTCACTGTTCTTTTATGGCAGATTGATTGAGCCGTAAAATCAGACTTCTTTTCTTCTTTTTTCCACATTTCTTCTGTTTAAATATCTAGATTTAGTTCGGCGTCTTTTCTTGTAACGTACACCAATTGTAAAAATAATCATTTCAAATTTTACTTCCGAGTCACAAGCAAGTACCTAAGCTGTCGTATTTTGCCTACCCTGCTCTAGGGTAAGATGCAATTGCTGGGTATTGCAAAAGAATGTATACGGAATATATATAAAAGACAAGTATTTATATATATATATATATACATACGAAAGGATACGTGACAATCTGTGATTTCGCGTCGTTTTCTTTTGTCACAAACCTTTTCTTCTTTTTTTTTTCAGCTAGCACGGGAATAGAAACATAAACCAAGGAAGAAATACGTGCTTTTTCAACTAACGAGCTTCTCATTGGTGTCAACGTTTCTTCTCGTATGTTATTAACAAATGCGTCATTAAATTCTAGCTTCGAAATGTGCGATAAAAATAGAAACCATGAGGTTTCGCGTTTGAAGGTAATTAAATATTTTTTCTTGATTTTTTTCACCAATACAAGTTACCAATAAACGTAATTTTAAACTAGCAATTCCCCATCAGCAGAATGTATATATAATTACAGATCGCCATCATGAAATCATGTCTTCTGTTTTTAAGTTGCATCCATCGCATGATTCATTGCATAAGTCGTGTGCATTGCATCGTCATCCATAGCATAAGTCCATTTAATCGCTTTTTGTTCCTTTCACACATCACGTGAACTTTCTGTTTCTCTAAACAAAGCGATTTAATTCTGTAATTAAACTCTCTAACAAGAAAGCACGTCTTTGAACACTACACAAACCGACAAAAAGTAAAGAGTAGATTGCGGCGCGATCTTTCACGAATCGTTCATCATTACAACGAGCATTTCTACGTCAATGGTGACAAATCTCGTTCTCGACATTTCCGGTCGTGATTTCGAAATTTACTTCTAAGTAATTAATCTACTATATGTAAAACTAAATGTCAGATCATCGTGTAATTTCTGTTACGTAAAGAAAACGACTTCGGTTTCTACCAGAAGTAACGATACGATTGATACCGGTTGTCCGTATCACTCCTACGTGGGTAAGCATACGCATGGGGGAAGGGGGGGGGGACCTCGCCCAAGCCGACCAAAAATTTAAAAAAAAGTAAGTATTTTCGTAAAAAAAAAAACATCGCAAGAAAATACCTTCTATATGCTGTTTTAATAAATTTCATTTAATTTAAATGCTTTTTGAAGGTTGGTAATTTCTCTTGAAAAAATTCCTTCTACCTTCCCCAAAGGTCGATCCTGCGTACATGAGACCGATTAATGTAGGGCTCGGCAACCCGTCTATCGCTATCGACCGGTAGATCGTGAAGGCATTTTTATTTCGACATTCCTTTGAAATTCCGTACAATAAAAATTTACGAAATACGAAATTATAGCAGTCAACATTTAACCAGCATAATATTAGCAGTTAAACTTGAGAGGATGCGTAAAATTCTAAAAAACGCATAAAGCGAAATAATAACAACTCTTTCGCCGGCATTAACGAGATATCTCGCCCCACCTGATGCTTTCTATTTTGCAGAGATAACTCGCCTCTTTATTTCGCCAACGATAAATTGGAGGCTTCGTAAACAACCCTTCTCAACTGGACATTTTTTTCAACTCCTCCATCAGCTCAACGCAGTAAGCAAGATCTTTCTTCTGCTCACCTTTTCACAACGAAGGGGGGATTTTTTTAAATCGATTTTTTTTTCCGCCCTTTGTGTCCAATTCTAGGAAGTTAAAGAATATTGTGTAATGTAAATATATGATAAATCGGTTATTGTGCATTACAACCGAGTTAATGATGACATTTACCGTAACTAGTAAGTAAAAAGTAAGTAAACTATATAAGTAAAAAAAACCCCAGAGTATTTCTCTTCTGGATTTAATTGTTCTCGTGAGTGGGGGCGGCTGGGGGGTACTTGCTTTCAATCAAAAGAATCAAAAGAAAGCCGTTTCATGACAAACAACCTTTGCCCTCTTCTGAATTCATTACTGAATGGCTTCATCGCAGTTGGCCTTGATTTACGGAAAATTCATCGCCAACAATTCACCGAGAACAGTTCATCGCCAGTGAATGAGTGACCGAATGTTTGAGCAAGTGGTGAAAGTCTCAGCGAGTGAGTGACCGAATAGTTGGGAGAATGAGCTTGTCAGCGAGTAACTGTATGAGTGACCGAGTGAGTAAGGAAGTGAGTGACCAAATCAGTGTGCGATTGAATGAATGACTGTATGAGTGAGTAAGTGGCTGGTTGAGTGATAGTATGGGTGAGTAAGTGGCTGGTTGAGTGATAGTATGGGTGAGTGAGTGACGGTATGAGTGATTCACTCATTCACTCACCTGCTCTTTTACTTGTTCATCTATTCACTCGCTCATCTGCTCACTCACTTGTTTATTAATCCACGCACTTACTTTCAGTCACATATTCCTACACTTACTCACTACCTCACTCACACATTTGCTCACCTACTCACTCGATCAATCACTCACTCAATCCCTCCCAGACTCACTAGATCAACCACTCACTCCCTCCTTTCCTGACTTACTTGATCAATGCCACTTTGCCGATGTGGTGAATTGTTGCTGATGAATTTTGCTCGCTCGGTTGACGTTTGGTAAGCGACAATATACAAAAAGCTGACTTGTCGAGTTTAGTTACCAATTGCTGGATTAGCATGAGAGAAGGCGTAATAAAGCGGGACACGCTCAGCTTAGGTCAAACGTGCCAATTGTTTTTCGATTTGAAGTTTCAAATAAACTTACCTTATTTAATACGCAAGTTCAGCAATCGAAACACTGAGTTAGAGCTTCAGCATCTGCTCGAGAAATTAAACGATTTCTATACCGGGAAGTGTCTTTCTATGTATTTTTGCTGTTTCGGACCGGCAACTTCAAGGAGGAAACAATCGTTATAAAAATGTCGGCTCTGTTGTTTTTTTGTTTTTCTCTTCTTTGGCAGTTCCAGATGTTGGAGAGTTTCACGTTAAACGTTCCCATTTTCAGTCGACTTTGATGCATTCGACGAATTTACAAGTCGGGGCATTTCTTTCGCTTCGGTATCTCGAGGCACCAAATGAAACATGAATGAACTGCGAAATTATGCAAATGCGCCATAATGTTCCATTTCGTGTTTTAAATGACGCACTTTGTATGCGAAATCTCGAGGAAAATCAGATTTTCAGAAATCGTACAATTCTTAACGACTCGCGTACGAACTTGTCTATTTTGACGCCCTGTTTATTATTCGAATAGTATGTATCGTAGAGAGAGAGAGCGTGACTCTAGAACGATCGGCTTGCCTTCACGTGTACGTGTCTTTTTGGTTTTTTTTTCAAATACATTTTGAGAATACAACGGTGCGACAATTGTTCTTTCGAGATGAACCAAATTCACGCTCAATGCAATTGAGCGCTATGTTGTCGGAAATTTTTGGCTGCACCAATTCGTTAGAAATTACTCAGAGTAATGTTTATGAAATGCATGCGTAGTTTAGTAGGAGGGATATATTATTTAATGTTTCTTTTTTTCTTTTGCCGCCGCAGAACGAAGCAAAAAAGAAGGGACTTTTTCGATTCAAGGTCTGAGCTTTCATTTTTCTATGCCATGTGCGTTGCCATTATGCGTGTTTGGTAGAGAGATATTTCTTCTGTTGTCTGCGTTAGATCCATAAAAAAGACATTTGGTTGGAATATTTTCTTTTTCATACTTTGGTGTGTATTCCCTGGAACTAACTTAACTTATGGAATTCAATTTTACCCGAAAAACAGTTTTAACCCGCATTTTATGTCATTTTATCCTTTTCGTTCTTTAAATCTTTCATGTCAGTTGCTGAACTTCGCGTTCACTTTTCTTTTAGCCTGTCAAGTCAGTTGTCGAGCATTACCTCCCAGCTTCCACGTTCGAATGATTTGCAGGGGAAAAAACTTCCGGACTTTGAAAAACAAAAGCTTCGGCTTTCCAAAATATATCCAAAAATCGCAGCTTATATAATTCACATTGACGTAGAAGATTGAAAACGTGATGCGTATCAAAAATTACGAATATAATTTAAAATTGCATTATGTAGTGATTACGTGGAATACGGAATTATCATGAGAAACATCCGAAATTGGAACAAAAAAGGCAACTTTTCTTTCCTGAATTTTCACTTCTTCACTATTAATAACCAAATAATTTTCAGTTCAAACAAAAACGTTTTAATATTTTAATTTAAAGGAAATTTACTTTCTTTCACAAAGGAATGACTATTTATGATGCAGAAACTTTTTTTTTTAATATAAATATGAAGGCCATTTTTACAAATATTTTATTATATTTTACAAATACAAAGGCCACAACAGACAAAATGCCCAATGAGGCTGAAAAAAGATGGCCATTAAAAATATGGATGTCGAATACATATATTTTACGTATTCGACCAGGGCTGCAACTAGAGGAGGCAGGGGAGGCAACTGCCCCGACGAAAAAATTTAGGGGGCGGCAGTTTTACGTGGGAACAAATAGCATCGTTATAGCATTATCGAATTTTAAAGTTGTGGGTGCGGCAAAATAATGTTTGCCCCGGGTGGCAAAAGCCCCAGTTAGGGTCCTGTATGCGGCATCTATATTTTTTATGTTGAATATATTTTTATTTGAAAAGAAACACGTGTGTATAATTTGCTTATACATTATGTTAGAAATCTAAAGCACTGTTATCTTCGTGGCATCGCGGACAATCAAGTAATTGCCAAACTTTGTATCATCAGTATTCGAAAGATGTCGCATGATTTTACTGCTACATGACTCGACCAAAAGAAAAAACTTCCAGCTATTTTCTCATTCTTGATATTTCAGTTTTTATTTCATCAGGAATGGAAGAAAATATACTATATGATTAAATAACAAAATAGTATGAAATATTGAATAGCATATTGAATAACATGTTCCAAATGGTCATTTGAATTTTCAATGGAGAAAAGATTTTTCCTTAATTGGTAAAGTTTTATCAATTATCACCCATTAGTTCATTCATAGCAAAAATCAAGAAGTCGCTCCAAGTTCATGTTATAACGAGACAATATACCGTATATACTCGTGTATAAGCCGAGTTTTTTTGTGGAAAAATTCGTTCCTCAAGTGGGGGGGGGGGGGGTTGGCTTATACTCGGGTCAGTTTTTGAAGAGCAAATATTGAGCCCCGCATTATTGGTATGGGATATGTTCAAACTCCACAGAACCGATAATGTCAAAGCTAAGGCAAAGAAATCGAAAACATCATTGGCTTTGATTTCAGGTGGGCTAACGTCGTTTGCACAGCCTTTAGATGTGAGCATCAACAAGCCTCTCAAAGACTATTTGATGAATTTGTGGATTGAATGGATGGGTTCCGATGATCTAGAAACTACAAACAGTGGTGCCTTGAAGAAACCTGACATTGGCCTAGTGTGCCAATGGTTACATGAGCCATGGAATTCTGTTTCCGCTGATCCTTCAAAAAGTGTTAAAGTGTTGCATCAGCAATGCGATGGACGGAACTGAAGATGATATCCTCTTTGAAAATGGCAATAGCAATGACAGCCCAGATGAGGATAAAAACGAAGATGACCCACACCTTATGATGATCTGATGGATTACGATGAGCTTGGAGATTCAGAAGAAACGGCTTAAAAAGTTTGAATCATTTTCTGTTGTAAATTTCCGCAGGTTTCATTTTCTATGAAAATATAAGAATTTTTTTTCTCTAAAATGCGCGGATTTTTTGGGGTCGGCTTATACACGGGTTTTCAATTCATTGCGGTTTTGGTGGTCCTGAAGTGGGGGGGGGGGTCAGCTTATACACGAGTATATACGGTACATAATCATATTAAACAAAGGGGCCCCTACAGTCAGTCAACTTTGGTGTGAGCGCATTTCGTTTTGGTGATAATTTGCGTTCAGGGGAAATAATTTTTTTTAGCCTTTTTCTCTTCGTAGCTTAAACCACCTCACACACACCTTGGCCACGCTGGCTAAAATAATGTAGAACGTAATTCAGGGGATAGAGAGAGCGAAGCATCAGTTTAGCACCGAGAAAAGTCTTCCTATTGCTTATTTCTTCTCTTAAAAATTCGCGAATCTTGATCGCGGAGAAAAGACACGGTTGCGTTCGTGAAAAATATTTCTTCCAAGCAACTCACAAGCTAATGAGGCAATCTTTGAGTTTCTCCAGCATCACTTTGAGAGATCCGCACGCATCAAAGTCTTGTTTCCATGAGATTAGTCCCCGGAGTTTCCTAGATTTGACTCAAATATAAAAACATTGAGCTATTTACGTGGAGTTATCCAAAGTCCAAAGTAACTCGGTCGTATATTCGCTGTTCAACCCGCTGGTATGTAATGTTTTTTTTTTCTCTTACCTTTTTTCATTTTGTTACTGCTACGGAAAGTAGAAAATTATGCAGATCCCGAATCCTCAGTTGCTACTACTGTAGCAGCTTCTCGAAGCTTGTGGTATGGTAATGAAGTTGCAGCTCAAATGGGGACAGCGAAAGTTCACTTTACGTACGTTTCTTCTTTTTCCTTCCTCATTCGAGCTCATAGAAATCATCGACGAGATAATTCGACCCCCTTCTGTTACGAATCTGTTGTCGAGGTGCGGGGAGAGAGTTTTATTATGTTACAAGGAATGAGAATGAATTGTATAATGCCAAGAAAGCAATTCATACATTGCAGTAAAAGTTCAGATTGGGCATTCAAATGCCTAATTAGGATGTTACGGTAAATGTGATAAATCGGTTAATTATGCATAATCACCAATCGTCTCTGTAAGATTGATAGATTTGTCACTTTTTCTGGTGATTATGCATAAAGCCCAGTCGTCATTGGTAAATTTGATAAAGACTAAAATATAATTGTTATTCGGAGAAGACATAATACCCTATATTGGCGAATTTGATGAACATGAAAAAATTCCTAAATGAGTCTCGGTAGTACGTTGATAAATAATAGTCGGACCCGATATAACGAATTTCTAGTTAATGAATTTTACGATTTAACAATACTTTGTTTCGAATCCTGTCCCGGTGCGAATCTGTTAAATGAGAACCTGTAAGAATTCGTTAAATAACAGTTCGTAACAGTGAGGTACAAGCATGAGATTTGTTAAATGAGAATACGTTATATCCAGTTCTGATTGCAGAATTCGGTAAACAGAAGTTTGTTGTATTTGTGTTTGATTGTATGTGCACAAAAATTCGCTAAATTAAAAATTTTGTCTGATGAGAGTTCATTATGTCGGGGTATAATCGTATAATTAGTTAAATAGGAGTTCGTTATATCGACACTCGATATAACGATTCGTCCAACAGGAGTTAATTATAGGAGTTAGTTACTTCTGGGATTTTCCGAAAAATCAGAGTTTACTCTCTCCTAAAACAGGGTTCCTTATACCCAGTTCAGACTCTGGCTCACGAGTACGGTCATCTATATAATAAATTTTGTCACGGCAATCGAGCTGATTTATGATATTTACGGAAACGGAATGGCGATTATGCGTAATAACCGGAAAATGTGATGATTAATTAGATTTATCATGTTTACCAACGATTCTTGCATATTATATATAACTGCTGGTAAAAGTGATAAATTTTTAGAGAAATTTATCAAACTTACAAAAATGCTTGGCGATTATGCTTAGTAACCGAATTTATCCCATTTACCATAACAAGAACACGCAAGTTATGGATCCCTGTCCAGTCACAGATTGAATAGTATGTTCCAAAATATCAAAGCACGATCCATTTTTTTTCTTACCAGTTCCTCAATGCATTACTTATCAGATCAATCGTCATATGATTATTCGGTTTCAAATTAAGAACGATTTCATTTTATGAAAGATATCATGCTTTCCAAATGTTTTTTTTTTTTGTTTTTTTTAAAGCTGATTGCCTTCGATTTCTTCGTCTAGAAAATGTTACCTGCAATCACAGAATCAAAGGATATCAATCACAAAGTCGAATGAAAATAAATGAAGATGATCTTAGGCTCAGACGAATATCTAATGAGTAATAGCGTATTTTGAATTTTTGTGACGTGTTATTTTTGTAACGGTCAGTTACGAGCCAAACACCCGAATAAAGTAAAAATCTTCCAAAAAAATTGGTTGCAAGCTTTTGAAAATGAACTGAAATATTCAGTGCCGTTAGGAACCAAGTTTGGTCATCTTTTTTCACAAGATTGGCGCTTTTCCCTATTCGTGAAGAGTAATGCTATAATCTTGTTATTACGTGATAATTTCGCCCACTGTATTGGCAAATTTATCACCTGATTTTTGAAGTGCTAGCCAAAACTTTTGAATATTTGTTAAATCAACACTTTTTTGCCAAAATTAGGTAATTTTATCTCCGTTACTATTAAATGAAATCTTTTGAGGGAAGGTGCATACACGGTCAACGCCATCTTTAGCAGAAGGCCTCCGTGCGAAGCTCGAGACATTGCTGAAAAAGGTCATCTCACCTGTAGCCATTGGATATACTACAAAAAGGGTAAAGGCGCATGCGTTGACCTGCCATATCTAATGGCTATAAGTGAGATGACCTTCTTCAGTGACATCACGAGCTTAGCACGGAGGTCTTCTGCTATAGATGGTGTTGCACGAAGCAGAGTGTTTACTGCGCGATCATTTTTTTTTTATCCTGTCTTTCGAATCAGGTAGTTTTAAACGTTTACCGACACTATTACGCGTAAAAACAGCTTCATCATGGTAGCTTGACGAAGGTGTGATTGGTGGAAACAGTAAAATAATAACAACGATTCAATCAGAAACTTTTAATCAAACTAATTATTTTATGAATCGCAATATATTCAAAATGATTAGTGGTTTCGGTGTTTCTCTATTAATTAGTGATCCAGTCAATCACGTTTTATACCGATTTCTATATGTTGCAACGAAGATTTTTAATTTCCTTGTGAACGCAAGTGATTTTCATCGCACTGAAATGTTAATAAATTTACTTTGCATTTTTACAAGGAAGGTTTTGACTACTTTAAGAGATTTATTCCAACCTGTATGAGATTAGCGCAGAACTTGGTCATTTTTTGAGCTTTCATTCTTATGTGTATTTATGAGGAGGTGGTTGCCCATGGCTCCTCTTAGCAGAGACGGACTTCAGGCTCTCACCATTCTAGGCACTACTGATTTTGCCGTCTCAATGAGATGCTATCCATATTTCGTTTAAAAATTTTTTTCCTGAAAAAAAAAATCATGTCCCTCTCTTCCCCTCCCACAGCTCTCATTTTTGAAAATGAAAGCCATATCTCTTTACCGTTTGTTCTTTGAAATATGGTTTCGAGTATTGTTTCACACACGCACTCATAACTTAAATGAGATACCATAAAAATTTGAAACCGTATTTGTTAAAATTCATTAAGCGATAGATAGTTCCTAGACTGGGATGTTTAGCGAGCTCCCAAGACAGACTTTTCACGGGCCCTGCTATAGTGAATTTATAGCATGAAATAAAAAGATGATAATTGTCTCGGACCCCAGGGATACAGCCCTGTCAGCTTCACCTTTGAGGGGGTTACGGCTGCAGGGTCGACTTAAGAGCACCACGAGCACCCGGGCCAAGTAATTTTTCTGAGACCTTATCCTAAAAACTTGCATGCATGCCCATCGAAAATTCCAACAATATCCCATTTTTGTGAGGGTCCCCCCTCCCCGTTCCGTACCCGAAAATCTCGAAAACTTCCAAGTTGGAAATGGGAAAAAATTTCATCTCAAAATTGTCAGTGAAACTTTATTCATTTAAACGAGACAAGTCAAACGAACACAGACGTTGTTCACAATGCGATCAAAACAAAAACATGTTATTTTTTGATACAACAACCGCGAAAAAATATGAAAAAAACACACTCACAAGTGGAAAAAACTTGTTTGTGCTTTTTTTCTCGATTTCCTCTTTAGGATTATGAAGTGATGCAATCAATTTTTTAAAGTATTATAACTTCTTAATCATTGGTCAAACCAAGAAATTGGAAACGCTTATCCTTGTTAGCTTTTTACAAGGAATCACGTGTGTAATTATTTGACGGTCGACATAGCCAGATATTTCGTTCGGGGGGACCAAAGTGATTCGGCCATCTTTTACCCTTTTTTCGGTAATTTTCTCACTTTTCGGGGAGGGGGACCAGACCCCCAACGCTCCCTCCCATCCCGCTACGGCTTTGACGGTCGACAATGTGTCGACCCTCAATGACAACCCTGTATGTTGACGTTCTAAGCAATGCCCCTACGCCCCCCCCCCCGTATTTCCGCCCATGCTTGTTGTGACTTCCCTTTCATCTGATTTTCCCGTTAGAATATCCTAGGATAACAAGGGGCCATATGACCCGATGTTGAGAACTGCTGCATTAGTGCACACCGCGGCACACCGTTTCATAATGGCAGTCCCATTGCTAGTCTGGAACCAAATTGCGTGCCGCGGCTCATTGAGGTACCATTCTGCGTATTAAATTATATTGCATATATTAATAAGACGCTTCAATGAAATTATCAACAGAATATCAAAATATTTGCAGCACAAATAGCAACGGAAACCCAAGATGATGTGGCTAACCATTCGGTAATCACAGCCCTGTCACTGTCTTGAACATATTTCCTAGCATAGGCTATCGCATAGCACTGGCGTACTCGGGAAGAAGAGTATGGCCGTCCTACAAGCATCTTGGGCCCCGTGAAAATTTATTTTTCTAACTACAAATGATTGCTCATCGCCGCAACTAGATAATTGGTCAGCAGCGGTAAGCACACATTTTAGCGTCTCATTTTGATACTGAAAGAGAGTACAAAGAGCGCCCCTCTGGTCCGACGTCCAGGTCACCAGACCTGCTTGCTCGCTCTTCGTTGCGTCCCAGTGATTGCTTACCAATTTGCATGCTCAATATCGAAAATCTTAACGAAATCTCATTATCACGAGTTCCCCTTCCTTCTGCACGTTAGGCCCACGGGCCGTGTCCGGGTTGGCCCATGCGTTAAGACGGTGTTCGAAAAGAAGCGAGCTAAATTTATTTCCTACTGCAGTAAAAAAAAATACGAAAATCCCTTGGGAAGATAGAAAATTACGAGACCCCTCTCCCCACGCCTTGTTACTGCCCCTTACCCACGGGTGCCGTGGCATCCTGTTTGGGAACCAATTTAATTACATTATAACTGTTTAAATAAGTTCAAGCGTGTTTGCATTGTGCAAGAAATCTGCGAGCGTAAATTGTTCTAATTTAGGTAAGACCGAGTACAAATTAATAATAATAAACAAATACTGTATGAGAGACCAAGAAAATTTTTTTTTTAATTCAATAAAATTATGAAACACTTTTAAATGTTGTATCTAATGTTTTTATCTCCCTGCACGTTTTTTTCTCGTAAAGACGCGTTCCTGATAATTTCCCTCAGGGTTTATAAAATTCCCCTCTCGTGAAAGAGAGGCTGTTTCTATTGACTTACATACTGTATCATTGCATACATTGAGTTGGAAAAAAAGTCATAAAAAGTCAAATAAATTCTTTAAAAACTAAAAAAAATATTGACAATAAGCGGTTTTTGTGGCATCCACTCAAAAAAAAAATCATGTGGTTTGATCATGAATCGAGCACTATGCGAAAAAATTCATTAAAAACCAGCAGTTTTACATCATGCTCCCGTTCGAATGGGTCACGTGAGGAATCGGGTGATGTCAAAACGAGTTTCATTCTGAATCATGCCCTTGCTAATGGCTATGGGCCCTTTCACACGGAGCGGATGCGGACGCGGATCCGGAAGAAGGTTTTAGGGCCCTTTCACACGGAGCGGATGCGGATACGGGTCCGGAAGAAGTTTTAACAATTGGAATATACTGCGCCTTTCAGAAGAGCCGAAAAATCTCCGCACCTAGGAAATGTTCATGCGGGTCCGGACATCGTCCGCATGTGTCAAAACCTAAGTGCGGGCTCCGCATCCGCACATAGAAGTTTTGACAATAGGTTTATTCGGAGCTATTCACACGATGCGGATGCGGAGCGAATTCGTCCGCATCTTTGGCTACTTTTTGAAGGTGATTTTTCACGGAATTTTTTCAATTATTTGCCATAAATACCATTAAAAACACCATATGATGGTCCCTGCTCATTAATATAATGTACCTACATACGTGTATCCCTTGGTTTCCTTCTGAGATTTAGATATAGAAACTTTAACTGCCTTTTGTCCATATTTCACAATTTTATACAATAAAACCTGTCAACAACGGCCACTGACGGGACCAAAGTTATAAGCCGTTCTGTTCATTACGAATATTTAATTGACTACATACTTTAATAACTTTTAAATTTAATTTAAAAATTTTAATTTTTTTCTTTTTAAATTTTTAAAATTATTTAAAAATATCTGAAATATTATTTTAAATATTTGTTATTTTTTTAAATTTTTAATCTGTTAATTTTTTTAAACTTTAAAAAAAATACTTTTCATAAACAACGTTATACACGTACGGTGTTCACTCAGGGCCGGATTAAGACGTTTGAAGACCTGTTGCGACTCCCACTGCTTCCCAACAGAGGGAGGCAGAGGTACCATATGTACGAGCTGTATTATTATTATTATTTCTTTTTCCTTTTTTTGTGTGAGTATATTTCAGTAGTACACATCATGTAACTGAGGAGAAAAGAAGGGTAGAACGTCTTCTGTCACTCTGATTTAAGAAAAGAAAAGATTATAATGGTTTTGTTTTTCGCCTAAGTGTTGTTTAATTCTTGCCCAGTTTTATTTTATTTATCATTTTATTCATAATGCGAGAGGGGTAAGTTTTTAATTTTTATTTGGTAGAAACATGATTTTAAATTAAATTTTAGATCGACCCGGACGGGTTCCGCTTTGTCGATCCCTAAACAAGACCCTAGCACTTGAATAGTTTTGGTGCTTCCCCCCGAATACCTACAAGTTTATTTTACTCAATATTCAGTCTATAAACTTAAAAAAATGAAATTTTATATTTCAGAAGTGACTAATCTAAGGATGGGATTTCACTCTAAAAGGTTTATGAAAGTTATTTTATAAAACTTGAAAAAAGCAACTAATAAATTGCAAGTGCAACCGATAAATATATTAGTTGCTTTTTTAAAAGAATTATTATAAAATTTTTATAGTGTAATCCATGCTTGAGGCCGGGATTATACTATAAGGTTTTGTAAAAGATCTTTTATAAAAGTTGAAAAATTCAACCAATAGGCGCATCAGTTGCATTCAAGCAAATGCAACCGGTGATCTTAATGGTTGAATTTTTCACGTTTTATCAAAGAGCTTTTACGAAACTTTTATAGTGTAATAACGGCCTAAGACAGAATTGTGATGTGAATATTTCTAAGCACAGACATTTTGAAAGTCCCAACCCCTCCCTTTTTTTATACTTGCAAATTCTTTGATATTTGCTGAATTTTTTTTTTTTTTTTTTTTTTGGAACATCGAATGTTTTGGATGTTTTTGGATTGGATTTTTCGAACATTCGATGTTTTTGGAATTTTCTTTCATATTTTTCCGAAAAGACAGATTTTTTTCCAAAAGTTTTTGAAAATATTTTAAGATATTTTCTCCCATCGACTACTTGTGAGGATCGGAATGGAGGCATCTTTAGGCTCAATGATAAAAACCACCAAAGAATGCCTCTAGGCTGCCTATGGGCACTGAATCAGGGGTGAAGGAGAAAAATAATTACAAAAAAATGCGAAAAAACAGTTTTTATGCACGAATTTCGAACTAAAGATGCGGGCGATTCGTCCGCATCTTCAGCGCTCGTTTGAAAGGGTATGCGGACCCGCGTCCGCATCCGCTCCGTGTGAAAGGGGCCTAACTATTGGTACATACGGAGCCTTTCAGACGATGTGGAACGCTCCCGCAACTTGGAAGTGTTCATGCGGGTCCGGATGGCGTCCGCATGTGTCAAACTTAAGTGCGGGCTTCGCATCTGAACATACAGGTTTTGTACATTAGGTTATATGGAACTATTCACACGACGCAGGTCCGGGTCGAACTTGGTCGAATCTTTCGCTACTTTTACAGATGATTTTGCGTGGAATATTTTTAATTTTTGTCATAAATACCCTTAAAAATTCTATATGAAGGTCCCTATTCATCATTGTACACACTTACGTCAATCCATCCGTTTCCTTCTGAGATAAAGGAGATATGGCAACTTTAACTGCCTACGCGTTACACTTTAACACGGGGATTTTTTTATTAAAATTATTTTAAAAAATTTTTCGGCACAAAATATGGGAAAATTTTGGTGATTTTCAAAAAAGTTGCATGTTGTTAAAGTTAAAATTCAATAAAAAAATAGCCATCAGTTAAAATCCTAAACGCTCGTGTTAAAGTGCCGTATACTTACTGGGGTGCTTTGTGCCATTTTTTGAGGCTTTTCTTTGATATCTTCCCTTATGCTTTGCCTAGGCTGCTGGGGATTTTACTAAAGGCAGCCTCACATCGCAGCTTTCGATTTCTGGTTTAAAAAAAAATTATGATGACAAGGAAAGGACAATGAATTTTTTTTTGCGTGGCACATAGTCACCCCCCGATTATGAGCCATCACTTTTTTGATGTTGTGGGGATTCCTGATGAAATTAAAAATACAAATACAACCCTGAAAAAACAGGTGGCACAAAGTTACCACCCGAATCCGCCTTTTTCGTTTATGCATCATATTTCTGCCAAAAAATGCAGTATTTTTACAATTAAAATAGGTATTTCTTATCGTAACTTCTACATAGAAATAGTAAATTACCTGGTATCCACGAAACACACACTGTCTGCACCAGGAGAGGTTTACACGCACTTGAAAAATTTCGTGTACACAATATAACCTTAAAAAATTCTCTAGACAACAGCTGACAGCATATGATGCAATACATTTCTGTCGGTGAGCCACCTACAGCTCCTGAATCGGCATGAACAATCTTAAAACCGATAGTTCATCCATGCGTTCCCAGAAAGCGCTTGCGTCCTATAATCCGTGAATGACACATAGTCGGAACCTTGGCACAAAGTCACCCCAGTTTACGGTATGTAACACCATGGGGTTGAGAGAACACCGAGTTTCAAAACATTTCAATGAACGATGTTTGAAAAAATGTTCTTTATCTAGCAAAAAACTTAGTTTCCAGAAAAAGCATTTTAGTGAAAAACATTAGCATGTATAATGCCTGCTAGAACAATTTATACTAAAATATTTTAAGAATATTTTTAGTACAGGTAGAACCTTCCTTTTGTCCTCTTCACAATTTTATTCTTAAATAATAAAATAAAACTTCAAAAAAATTAAATACTATATAAAAACAACGCGCTATTCATGTACAGCGTTCACTGGGTGAAAAAAAAAATGAGTCTAAAGATGCGGGCGAAATGCCCGTAAGCATGCTCTCGCGTGAAAAGGCATGCAGATGCGGTAAGGGGGGGCTAACCTTATATATTCTATAAACCTTGGTCTATAGCAGTGGTTCTCACGGCTCCTTTTCTGGCCCTGCAATGAGGGACCACGAGCCCTAAGAGAATGAAATGAGGCCTATGGAGGGACCTCTGATAAAATAAAGTAATGGAGAGCAGTGGCAGGTGATCAAGGGGGGCCACACAGACCTGCGAAAATAGCAAAGCTATGAAACATTTAAGTGAAATATGGCGAGAAAAAGTGTGATTGCTTTCAGAGAATCCACTAGAGAGCTACAGCTACTCGTAGAACCCCCCCCCCCCCGTCCCACACACACACACACGCACGCACGCACGCACACCAAGAGAAATAGGGTTATTTATAAAATTCATGTAATCTATAAATTTACACAGAAATCAACCTAAGAAATAGAAAAGACTTAGCTCCTGAATGTTTCATGTGGGGGAGGGGGGGGGGGGGCTATGGAAGAAGAAAGTTTCAGAAACACTGATCTAAGGTAGAAGTTTTTCTTCACGTAAATGAACCCGTGTATCTCTGGGCACGCGAATCTATTTCCAAGTTATTTGAAACCTGGAAGAAATATATGTTGCAAAGTTAAACACGTTACACATTCAACATGAAGAACGCTAGAATGCACACCATTGATGTGTTCCTAGCAAATGATTCTTTAAGTAACCCTACCAGGTAACCGCGGGAAAGAAATCAACTTCTAATTGCGCGATAACTCACTGCTCTTGATCACCGAGAGCCGCTTTATGGAGGGTTAATTGACAACCAGAACGATGGTCATGTCAGAAGAATTCGCCGATCCAAACACATTCTGAGATTCTTGTCCCAGCTTTCTTTTTAGGAGAGCGAGAGCTTATAAATACAAATACAAGGCCACAACAAGCAAAATGCCCAACACGAGGTGTACTTTTTTAGTCTTATACTTTTATAAAAAGTCATACTTTTTTATATGCATAATCTCGACCCCTTTATACATAAGCGATGTTCTTCTTTTATCATCTGGTGCACGAAGTGAACCACGAAAGAATTCTAAGAATTTAATAATAATAATGTGATCAGCACGTATTCCCAAGAGATCGTTACGATGGTCCAGGGAATTTGTTAGTGTTAGTAGACATCCACGTTCGACTCGGGTTTCAAACCCAGACCTGCACGGTCAGAAGCTAGTTCCCTAACCACTGGACTGCTAAAACAGGATTTTGTTGGTACCAAAAAGAAAATTAGTTCAATTTTTTTGTCAACAGAGGACGCTGCACGAAAGCAAATCACCTAATTCTGGATGACCTGAACTTTCATTCAATCACTTCTGTGTCAAAAACATTCGTAAAACTTCAGCCGACGATTCATGACTGAGGTAAATCAACTTCTCCATCATCTAGGAATGTAAACATCACGAGTAAAAACTTAAGTAAGCGCCAGTAACAGGGGAATTCAGATATGAGCTGTTAATCGCACCCCTGCATTTTACAGTACTCTGATTTGCATATTTCTAGTGATTTAATTTCGTGCAGCACCTTCTACTGACCTTTTTTCCTATACCAAAAAAAATAATTTTTCGCGAGAATAACTTTTTCGCAAATATACCAATTTGCGAAACATAAAATATACCAATATACCAATTCCTTCGATTTTTACGAATTTTCAAACTATTTACGAATTTATGGTACACCCTGTATTCTGAGTGATAGGTCACCAGATTTTACGAAAGTCGCGTGAGGATAAAGCTAAGCCAATTGCGACTATTTATACTTCACTATCATAGTTTGATGAAAGACAGAATTGACAGAAAAGATAGAAGAGATCAGAGATGGGTGGTTTCTCTGCTCATACAGTATTACATACAAGAAACAAACTTCACGTTCGTGATCCGCTAACCATGTCAAGATGCATAAACATTACATTTACCAACGGCGATTATGCATGATTCCCAAATAAAGTTGAAAATTCGGACAAAAATATGAAAAAAATGTAGTCTTTCTTCTCTTCATTAAAAACCATTTAATTAATTTTACTCCTACATGATACGGTTTGGTGGCAGATCCACACTGTGCATTTCCGCATAGGGGAGATTTTGGGCACATTTCCGCACAATCAAGCCCCTTCTTAAATATCTTCTTTTTTTTTCTTTCTATCCCATAATTTCTTTTATTGCCTTCCTGAAGTGGATAGTAGTTGTATAGGGGCTGTATCCACATTATATTGGTAATTTACTTCAGCTATTTTTTATCACTCGAATGTCGATTTTTTTTTAAATATTTTTATTTATTTATTTACACACATCTCAACAGGCTGAGCCCAATTACAGAGATGGGAAACACACGGACATAAAGAATACGAAAAATACAAGTATTGAAAATTAATAGAAAAGCAAAATAATAATAATAATTCATCGAATTTACACGTTAAAAATAAAATCATCAACAAACATATAATACAAAAATATATATGCGCAACGGAAGCACACATTGAGAATTCAAAAGACAAAACGTCCAAATAAAGAATTAAAAAACCAAAAATAGATGAGAAAATAAGAAAATATGTACAAATTCATATAGCACCTGGTGAACATGGAATCTTTATGAAAAATATCCGGAAATTCACCCGTATTATAATTTTTGCACGCTCGCAGAATTGATGAAGCATTTAAAATGTTCGTGAGTGCGCGAAGTAAGTAAAAAACATTTCGGAAACTATGAACCCGTCGCTCACGAGATGGCACGGAGAATATTAATTAGGCTTGTCAGGTAATAGTCATCGATTCTGCCGTGAAGAACTTTGTGAAGGAATGATAGATCTGGTTTGTAAGTCTGCTATCGAGAGATGCCATCTTGGAAAAAGAGAGAAGATCCGAAGTAGGCGCATCTGGGACGTACACACCAAAAGTCTTCCGGAATAATGACCTCAATAACTTTTTCCGTACACGTTCAATACGTACGCAATACGGGGGTTATAAAAACAAACCCCCCCCCCCTCTATGTACGCCAATGATTCCCTGTATATACTGTATATTGTGAATTGAAATACAGTAGACTTTTGCTAATCCAACACATATCAAACCGGAGTTTGCCGGATTACCGAAATCACCCGAATATTGGAAGTTAATTGAAAAAGTCCATTTAAATAATATAAAATTCTTTGCAAAGACATGCAGTGAACACGATTTCCTCATCCGTGCGCGAAGAAACCACGCCCAAAAACGCCGGATTACTGGACCGGTCGGACTAGTCCACTGCCTATCGTAAAAATTTTGCAAACAAATCAAACCCCCTAAAAAATATCAGTGAAATTTTCAATTTTAGATGTACGTGTACGAATTAATATAGTAAATGTTTCAGATTTTAAAAATGTTTCAAGTTTTTTGCCATACAATAGAATTCATCTCGATTTGAAGAGAAATGTGTCCATGCGTCAAATTTGAAAACATGCTATGGATATTGCCGTAAGCGGATACAGGCTCTTCGAACAGGAAGGAGGGGGGGGGGCGAAATATTCACCTCCAACCTTCTGCCTATTGAATAATTTATTGAAGAATTAATTTAATGTAGTACACCGCGTAGAAAAAAAGTTCGTAAGATATTTTTTACTGCATGTACTGTGCGAGCCTCAGAAGGAAGCGTTGTGATTTGGAAATTTTTTTTCTGTTGTTCTGATCTAGGGTAAAAATTAAAGTGAATATATATTTTGGCATATACAATAATGATGTATTCACCCATTAAAGGTTGTTTTCTTATACATTTGTTTGAAATTATGAGAAATTAGTTGAAAAAGCACGCGCGAGTCAAAGATGATTTCAGTGGCACAATTTCATGAGGATAAACCAACCCCCTTATAACTTCAGTCCATTTACGGTAGGGAAGAAAAGAAGGAAGAGACAGGAAGAAAAACAGAAAAAGAAAGACAAGAAGGACCTTTGTTTTCACAAGTGCGGAAATGCACCGTGCGCAACTGTCGATACACCCATGATACGCGCACTTTACATGTTTTGCAATAAAAATTAAATTGAATTAAAATCAGCTTATAAAGAAGGTAAAAAAATTCATAATAACATTATCAGTATTGTAATATTGACGTTTTTCACACGTAGCAACCAGTTCATAAAAGCATTACAATTCACCATCCTGGTAGTTATTCCTGGACCATAGATAAATTCCAGGTTCGTGAGCAAAAATTGACCTTTGCCATGTAACAGTATATAATGTCGTCAAACTGCATAAAAACTATAGCTTGTCAATCGATTTCAGATTTGAAATCAGCGATAAGAAAATAACTTAAATCAGTTGAAAAATCTCATGCAGTACAAAACGAAAAAAAAAAGTTTCCAATGTATGAATGAGAGCTGTGGCCGTCTCTACTGTTGCGGCCCACTCCCGTCTCGCCACGTTCACGGTTGGGGACGAACCTTTAAAGCCCTCCGATTAGTTGCGCGGTAGTGATAGTACACGTCTTAAAGAACGAAACAAAAGAATTGATATCAAAACGTTTTAGTACACGATCAGTTAATTTTTGATTTATGATTATTAATAAAAAGAGTCGAGAACTAATTAGTTCATGCAAGTTCTTAAGAGCAAAGTATTTGAATTATAGTTCCATGTTCCAAGTGCAAAGTATTCGAATTAAAATGCACTTAATATTGTCCCTCAAAGAGAAAAAAAATTTTTTTTTAAATCTCCTCAATTATTATTTTACAGAGGTGCCACTATCACAGTCTAATTTTTGGCCGATAATTTTTCATGCGCTACTTTAATCTCACAATTAACCGTAGAGTTTTTCTTTTCCTTCCTTTTTGTGAAATACCCTTTACACTCGGTGTTATATAAATATCCTGAGGAGCAAACTTTGTTAACTGGGAAAAGGGAGAAAGAGAGAGCTTTTGCATCCTGGTGTATGCATACAATATGTTTATACGCACGGCAGAGATAAAGGAATGTCAAAATTACGCGGTATGAAAATGAAAAAAAAAATGTATAACTAAGAAGAAATGACAGGATAAAAAAATAAATTGGTAGAAAAGGTCACCGATTTTTGCGTTCCGTGGTTACTTACACGATTTTCGCTTCGAAAGGAAAAGAAAGAATAAAGAGCAGCAAGCCTGCGTTACCTTCCGGCTGAATTCTGAATTTTAGTTGGCAGGTTCATTCACACTCTAATTTTTCATCCGCCCTTTAGTTCGGAAGTTATTCCTAACACACTTATTGCTTAATCCCTCATACGTTTATCCTTTACTTGGCTATTCTAACTTTAATTTGGATCTGATAATCATTTTCTGTCGCATCGTTTTCAGTTATTTTTATTTCACTACCGCAATTTCCTGGCATATGACCCGTGGTCTATACAAGAAAAAGGTTGTTTTTTATTGCTCAGAGGGAAATGATTCTTTTTTTGACCGTCCGAAACTAGACAAAAATTTCTAGTGCGAAGATACATTCAGTTTTTTACTCATCCCTTGTAAAGTTACCATAGGAACAGGGTTGAAAGAAATGGTATACTTAAATTTTTCGGATTTCTCTTCTGCGCTCGTTATTTATTTTCTCTGAGGTGCATCGAAAATTATGAAATTAAGTTATTCTGGATGAGCGAGATTGTGAATGGTTAATCAAAGTAAGGGTTGTTACAGCGTGTCGTTCTCCGATAACACAAAGCTGTGGAATCTATTAACTGTTTCTGGTATATTTTTGACTGCTAATTTCGGATATCACTTTGATTTTACTCCATCACGTAAGGATTTTAAAATATTTAATATTTCTAAATTTATAAGAAAACAGCTCAAAATACATGATTTTGTGTGTTCTGAAATTATCTTTAAAATTAATTAGACAGTTTATGTGTAATAAACTTTATATATAGTAAATTTTAAAGGTAATTTCAGAACATAAAAAGTCAAAATCATGTATTTTGAGCTGTTTTCTTATAAATTTAGAAATATAAAATATTTTAAAATCTGTACGTGATGGAGAAAAATCAAAGTGAGATCCGAAATTGGTAGCCAAAAATATATCAGAAACAGTACAGTTGAGAGAGAAGTTATATTACTCATATAGCTTTTCTCAAAAAATCTAGCCGTCAAGAAGAAAAAACTTCATTCATTTACGATTTAACCATTATTATGTAGATTATCTGTTTTATATCGGATTGTTGAGTTAACACACTTATTTAAAAACCTAAATGTAATAATAGGAAGAGTATTAGAAACCATGATTAAAACTAAAGTGAAAAAAGATTTTTTTTGTCTAAAAATTTCCAGTGAGCCAAAAATTGTTAGTTTCTGTTTGAACACGCGTTTAATTTTTCAAAAATGGCCTCTGCCAGTGCTGAAGAAAATAAATCGCTTCATGACGCGAAGGGAAAAATAATAATATGCAATCGAATACGATTCTAACGTGCTAAAGAGTCGTCTTGAATTTATGTATCCATTCGACGTTTCTCCAACACCTGTGGTTAGCATCATCAGAAGATATTAAATGAAACTGAGACTGCAACAAAAACGGAACAGAATCAAAATTGTTGAATGCGCCGGCCTTGACGATTCTTAAAAAAAAAATCGCGAAAATCTAATCAACTATTGATAAACAGTTTCTCCTGTTTCCGGGAAACCGACAGAAGTATGTTTTTGATATGTAATTTATTACTATCGAAGTAGCAATGTGCATTTTATCTTCATTCTGTTGCTGGCATAAAATGTCGACGATTGAGTCTATCACACTATTCCCCCCCCCCCCCCGTAAAAAATGAAAAGTTTGGGGAAAACTACTTCATTCACCTTAACATTGCATTTTAATATAATGCACTCATACAACTAATTAGCTGTAAATAATGGAGAATTAATATAAAAGCAAATATATCCTTAAATTTGATCAAAATACTGCAAATGGAAAAAATAGAGATCTCAAATTAAAATGAGTGTACTCGGGTGATGGAATTTTTTTCTGAATCTTCCTGAACGCAGTACTTGAAAATCCATAAGAATCAAGTATTATTTCTCAGACTTTTCCTAATGCCAGCCTGTATCATTTTTTTTATTTTTTTTTTGTTCTCATTTTGAAAATTAAGACTTTTTTGGAGCTGTTTTCTACAAAATTTTGAACAAAAGCACTCGTAACAAGTTCATTAGTTCAGTAATTTTTGAAGTGCGTATGCCATTGCTAGCGGAAGGTGGCGTGGATGTGACACGAATGTACGTTTTCCCCATACAGTTTTCTCACAACCCACGAGCTGTATCAAATACGATTAGTTTCACTTCTTTCGATAATTTTGAAATTCGCTTCACACGTGTCTAACACAAGTTTGTTCCGCATGTACGACTAAAGAAAAGTATTAGAGCGACGTTTTTTTATTGTTTTTTTTCCTTTAATCAAATTTGAGTAAAGTTTGCTAAGGAATGAACAAAAAAATTCTCAAGACTTGAATGGTTCATAACTTGAAGAGTTCTAGAAAAGTTTATCATTCTTTTGGCATAAAATTCTGAATAATATATTATAAATCTAGATATTAGCATCTCAATAGAGAGAAATTCTCTGATTCCTTTATCTAATTCTTTCAAGATATATCTTTAAGAAAAGCATTCGGAAAACTCCTATGCTAGGTATATCTAGATATTAACGCTTGACTCGCAGACCGGGTATATAATAGTTGAAATGACGAAAAGTTTCTATTCAATCAATTCGCCCTCACGTTGCCTTGTACGAGTTTTCCCAGCGGAAAAACTATTTCACAAACTTCAATATAAATCATTGTTGTTCATGAACCAATGAAACCAAACACGCACACGAATATTTTGAAAAATTTTCATAATATGTACATGAAATTAAATTAACTTCTAGTAAACAGAATCAAGGAATTAAAAAATGAAAACATCGAGATCGTTTTTGCATAAAAGATAGACGAATGATGAAAACTTATCATCCTAAAGTCATTCTTCCGCTTTTTCGAGGCTTAGTTCGTCCTGGACTGGAGTATGCTGCAAGGTTTTGGAGACCATACCTACAGAGGGACATAGACTTGGTTGAAGGGGTGCAGAGAAGAGCTACGCGTGTCCTTATTGGCACACAGGGCTTGAGTTATGAAGAAAGACTTCATTTTTTGAATATGTTTACATTGGATGGACGCAGGTGTCGAGGAGATATGATCGAAGTGTTCAAAATTTTCAATGGGATGGATAGGATGGACCATGAACTTTTAGTACACCGCCAATCGACTGCTTTTACAAGGGGACACCAGTATCGATTGGTGAGGGACAATGCAAGGTTATGGTGTCGCAGGGAATTTTTCTCCAATAGGGTTGTTAATAAATGGAATAGCTTACCCCCGGAGGTAGTAAATTGTAACACAATTGACACGTTTAAAAAGAAATACGATAAACATGTTGGGGTAAATCGAGAAGCTATCCATTCTTAGAATAAGACAACCATAAGTATTCTTTATGGGCATTGTATAATATTTTATCATGTGTATATATTGTTTGTAATTTGTGTTAATTGCATTTTTAATTGGGTTGCTGTATTTTTGAAACATATGACAACCATATTTTTATGGGCATCTTTTTATCAGCCACCTCGTTGGGCATTTTGCCTGTTGTGGCGTTGTATTTGTATTTGTATTATCATAAATTTCCAACCCAATTAGAAATTGTTAAAAAAATTATTTTCTTGCAGTTTTGGGTTCATGTTGTTTTCAAACATCATAAATAATGTTTTTTGGGGGAGGGAGTTGCTCCCGTTTTTGCTTCTTTTTTTTTCCTTGTGTCTGGTTCGTTTTGAATAGAATGAAATGAGAAGACGTAAATGGCAAGTGTTTCTTTATCCTAATTTATAATGGGGGGGTAGGAAAGAAAAGTTGGAAAAAAACCAGAAACCTGATAACAAAATACTAACATGGAAATTTTGAAATTCCTATCTAGCGCAATAAAAAAGAATCACATGGTAAAAACAAGATGAAAATGAAGCAAACGGGAAAAAGAAGAGCTTAAAAAAGAGAAAAAATGAGAAAAATACCTCGCCAAATTCCTTTCTCCTAATAGTTTTTTTAAAGAAAGATCTATCTTGTTCTTTGATCTTTATTGCTATAAGAAAATGGGTTGAGTGCTTGTTTGCCTGTGAAAGATTTTTAAAAAAACAGCCTTTATTTTAATTTTTCGAATTTTCGAGATGTTACATCGTTTGCCAAATACTAAAAAAGAAAAAAAAATAGGTGTTCGAATCTCTTGTTGTCTTTGATCTCGCAATTTTTACCTGCTAGGAAGCTCATTTAATTCGAGTTCGATCTCTCGCAATAACGCTTTTAGTTTGATCGAATAATAGTGTTTCGAAATATTTTCAACTTCTGACACAAGCATTGGCGATGTTTATTTGTCATCGCGTTTTCACGAAACCGTTTTCCATGCGAAGTTCGTTAGCTTCGTTAGTTCATACTCTTTCCTCCTCATTCTAAAAGGTTATATTTGGTATTAAAAGCTATTGAGTAACTAGTGATAACTAGAACTAAATATTGTACGTAGAATTGCCATTCGTGCGCCATCTATAACGTCATTTTAAGAATTTCATCTCAAAAAATCACTTCGGTTCACACCCAGCAAGAAACAATGATCGGAGTCTTGAGTTGCGCCTTCGGGATATTTTATGGCAGAAGGCTGTGTCACTGCATGCCCTTTAACATGGTACTTACATAATATGAAACTCAAGAATTTATCTTCATTTCAAAACATGGAAAATAGATGGCAGTACCAGCAAGAACACAAATCCATAAAACAAGCCCAACTCAGACAACACCACGTCCATACATAAACAACAGATTCCTTTGTACACCGATTCGTTAGAAATTCAGCAGGGGAATGTGTACCAGGTATATGTACTGTTCAGTAGTAATAGTAGTAGCAAGAGTTTTTTGTGAGAGGCCAGAAAAAGAGGAGAAGAAGAAAATTAAAGGTTAAGCGTATTTATTTATTACACCTACGAGGACGCATAATGTGGACGTACCTCAAGTCACATGCAAAGGAGAAGATGGTTCACATTTGTACCTAGAACTCTCGTTACTGACTGAGACATTATCTCAAATAGAGTTTGCCAGAAACTCGCAGTGTGCGTCACCGATCCATGTTGTGAAAAAGAAAGATAAAAACTGTTTTCGTCTCACCTGTGACTATCGCATGCTGAATCGTAACACGACACCACAACTGTACCCAGTACCGCACATTCAGGAAGTAAACAACCAGATAGCCGGCTGCACAATTTTGGCCAAATTGGATATGAGTCGGCGTATTTTCAAATCCCGATATACGGCCCCTCATCAACAGAAAATTGCAATTGTGTGCCCCTTAGGCAAATACGAATTTGCTCGATTGAACTTCGGGATGTAAGGTCTGCCCTTCACATTTTGCTATGGCATCTTGGTATACAGTGCCTCACCGGACGACCACAAACGTCACCTGGAAAAAGTTTCCCGACGTCTTGATGCCCACGGTCTCGTGCTCAATACCAACAATTCAGTCCTGGCTGTCCCTGAACTGACTTTCTTGGGCTATACAATCAACGCTCACGGTCTCAAACCGCTCGCCGACAAAGTTGCGGCCATCAAAGACTATCCACCGCCTAAAACGTTAAAACAGCTGAAACGTTTCCTTGGTATGATCGCATTCTACAAAAAATTTATTCCACTATGTTCTCAAATCATCGATCCGCTCCAACGTTGCCTCCAACACGCGCGCTCGAACTCACGGGCGATCAGCTGAAAGCTTTCACCGACATCAAGCAAGCGCTCGCCGACGCAACTTTTTCTGCTTACCGATGCCAGTGGTCGGGGGCCGCTCTCTGCGAACTTTCTTCAGATGTTCCTCCGGCTCATGACACCACACTAAGGCGCCCTCCGGATACTCGATAGACTGGTCTACACACGACCGGCCGCTGTCCACGCTCGTCGCTAATTGGCAAAGCTCATCTCGACAGCTCATTACCACAACTGCCCCAAATAAGGATCCCGTCGACTTACTCGATCGCTTGAAACCCTTAGCTTCCTTCTGTACCTCGTTCAATTCTACTCAGAAATCTAAGAGTACTTACGAACGCGAACAACTATCTATTTACCTAGCAGTAAAATATTTTCGCCATCTGTTGCAAGGCCGTCACCTTACCATCGTGACTGATCATAAACCAATTTCCCATGCATTCCACCAGAAACTCGAGTTAGCGGTCCGATTGTCCAACGCCAGTTGTGTTACATCAGCGAGTACACTACCGACATCCGATATCTGCCGGGATTCTCAACACTCTAGCAGATGCCCTGTACAAGCCGACGCACTCCATTTCGACAAAATCGACTACGCTCTTCTGGCCGACGCCTAACAGACCTATCAAGAACTTTCCAAACTTCTCGACTCTAGTTCGACAAGCAATCAAAATTCACTAAAAATTCAACGAACGTTTCTCCGCGAATACAGACTGAACCTCTATGCTGATCATTCGCAAAAAGCCCCGCAAATATTTGATCCCCTAGCATTTCGTAAACAAGCATTTGAAATATTTCATTCTCTATGCCATCCAGGGGGCAAAGCATCTGTGAAACTTCTCACCGAATGTTTCGTCTGGCCAAACATAAAACGAGACGTCACTAACTTCGCCCGTGCTTGTATCGCCTGTCAACGAACCAAAGTGCACAGACACAACCGATCGCCTCTCCGAGTTTTTCCTGTGCCGTCGGAGAAATTTGCTCATCTGAACATCGACATTGTGGGCAGACTCCCGAATTCCCAAGATTACGAATATCTTCTAACCATTATCTGCCGATTCTCGATATGAATCGAAGCAATCCCAATCCGAGATACGTTCGCAGAGACTTGTGCCCGAGCATTATACTCCAACTGGTTTTCACGATAACTCCCAAGAACAGACCAGGGTTCGCAATTCGAATCGCATCTATTCCACAAATTCAACAGTTTGTTCGGAATAAACCACATCCATGCGACTGTTTACAACCCTAAAGCAAACGGGTTCATCTAACGCCAACATCGTCAGCTCAAACAAGCACTAGCATGACAAGTGATTGGGTCGATAGTCTTCCTTCGGCTCAGCTCTGCCTCCGAACATGCTTTCGACCAGACCTCAACGCTACCACTGCCGAAATGGTCTTCGGTCAAACGCTGAGATTGCCTGGAGAGATTTTCGTCGAACAACATGTCCCGAAGCCAGTAATCACCTATCTCGACAAATTGAAACTCACCACGAACACACTCAAGCTTATCCCGACTTCAAGGCATGGCGTCACATGTAATGTCTACGTTCCACAAGCCCTGACGACCTTTACACATGTTTTCGTTCGCACCGACGCAGTCTGACGTCCTCTACAGCCGACCTACGAAGGTCCCTTCGAAGTGTTGTCGCGATCCGAAAAAAATTTCCGTGTACGTGTCAAGAACAGGGAATCCATCATCTCGATCAACCGAATCAAACCGGCCTATCTCCTCAACGACCAATACTTGGACGGGCCAGACATCGAAGTTCCATCAACATCAGAGCAGCAGATGACGACGACTATTCCAACCACCCGACACGTGACGTTTGCGCCCACTACTACTTCGACTAAGCATATCCGTTCCGGCAGAACAGTCCGAGCTCCGGATAGACTAAATTACTCAACGATGTGACTCCGCCACTTACGGGAGGGGTATACTGTGGCGATAGCGTCCACCACTGGATGACGCTATCCGCGTCATACGAAAAGAGCTCGCCTGCGCGATGGAGACTCTGGATTTGTGTTTGCCGCTCAAACCAGACAGTCACGCGGTCCACTCGTTCTTCTAGGTTCGGTTTATTTGTATTTAATTGCATAATAAATGTTTAATTACATGTTTGAATTGTAGAAAGGAGTGTTTGTCTTCAATCGCCACATTCCCCTACAAATTAGATGTGAACTTGGTCAACCAAGAATGTCCATATTACTCAAAAAGATTATTCTTTACTTTTTTGTTAGAATTCTAAAAATGCCAAACCGCAGACTCTCAAGACTATGTCTTGACCAATTGTTGGTAAAGGCAAAACACCCACTCCCTGATAGACATAACTTGCTTTTCTTCGTGTGGAGAATATTCGACGATTGTGGCTTGAGTTTTCTGAAAGAATTTATGAATCCAAACTTGGTAAAAAACACACATCCCGAAAATTCGTCAGATTCTTTGTGATCAAAGTTTACAGGTAGACATATCAAGTATATATAATTCTACATCATTTCCCCAGTATAGGCTGATAAAATCTAACTTTGGCATGCAATAATTTCTTCTTAATAATAAGGATTTAAAATACAAGAGGGTTTTTGTCTAAATTCGACTTGGAAAAGAACGTATTTACGTGAATGGAAAGGTGCTTCTCATTAACCCAGTCGAAAACTGCACATTTTGTAATAAAAATTACCTGGTCGCAGTTCTCTTCACGTTAATGCTTATACATACTATCGATCGAAATACATAGACAAAAACTTGACACATCAATCAATTCCCGAATTTCCGAATCATTATGAAACTAACATTTCTAAACCTATTGGTTCTTGAATGATGTTATAAAATTCAGAAATTTCTTTGAATATTGACAGTTCACGAAAAAAAAATTTTTTTTTTCTCCTCCCATCACCTTGTTTTTCTCAGGTCTTTTTATTTGTATCATCGTTATTTTATATTGTTTGATTATCATCATTAAATGCTGTACGTTGAAATCAGGAAATTGTGGAACTTATGTAAGTGCACGCTCATATTTATGCATCATTTTTCTTTTATTCTGAATTTTCACTTTTTTCCATCAGTATGTAATTTTTTGTACTGCTGTATTCGGCGCTTCAAATTCATTAACCAATACTGTTCAATGAAACAAAAAAGGCTTTCGTGGCTATCATGTAAATTAGAATTCAATTTTAAAGTTTTCAGGTTTTTTGGCCGACGTGATGTGTAGTTTTTGTCTTTCGACGTTTCGTTCGCACGGGTTCCAATCCCGACGAAGCAGGGAGAAGGATTAAGTAGTACAAGATTCATTGAAAGACTGGTTATTTGCGGAGATGAAGATTACGAGGAAGAAAATTAATCTCTGCCCCCACGGGAACTCGAACCCCGGTCTCTCGGCAAGCTACAGACCGAGTGACATCTGATGGTCTATGTCATTCACGAGCTATTAGTTGATTGTTGCCGCCGTCCATGTACGGAGCCTTTCAACACATATATCCACTCCGGATAATAAAGGTTGAAATATTCTATCTGCTTCCATAGCTCAGATGGTAGAGCACTCGTCCAACAAACGAGAGACCGCGGTTCGAGTCCCCGTGGGGGCAGAGATTAATTTTCTTCCTTGTGTAATCTTCATCTCCACAAATAACCATTCTTTCAATGAATCTTGTATTAACAAGTGGAGAGGAGATTTCTATATGCTTAAGTAGTAGCCGTTTGCCCACTGTTACGTAATTCTTGAAAATGTGCGCCACCCGTGCGAACATACATCACGTCACCCCCCACCCCGAAAACTTTAAAATTGAATTCTAATATCTGTTCAGTTTTTCCGTCTCGTGATTTTTGTCCACTTCCAATGGTTTGAAGCCAACGCATGTAAATAAAATTATTATTATTATTAGTTTTTTGCAAGGAATCACGTGTGTAATTATTGGGTGGTCGATACTTACCACTTTTTATTAATACTTACTATAGTACAGCTGCGTTGTGAACTGAATTTTCGGTCCAATCATTACCGGAATTACTATTACAGCCTGAATAATTTCCGGTCCCAAAACTCGTTTCGGCTATCCAATGCGATTCCAAAACGAATTATCTTCGTTAGTTGAAACGAGATTTCCCATATAATTCAACGGAAAATCGTTTAATTCGTTTCAGGAGTTACCGAAAATTTGAAAATAAATTTTTTTCAAACCACGAAGGATCACTATGAAAAATACAAAAACTGACCGAAGGCTAAGATGTACAGCTTCATAAGTGAATAAACGAAAATTCAGAGGGCGATGAGAGATACTAATAGTTTTATTTTACACTATGTACACAACCAACACCAGCTTCATGCTACTGGAATTGGTTTGACACAATCCATTCGAGTTCGTAGATGTTCCTATTCATTTCTGATTTGGTCAGCTCATCTCTCTCTCTCATGCATGCAGATGAAAAAGGTAAGTTGAAACAGTTTTTCCGTGTTTTCATGAATTCAAATTTCGCGTTTTTCAACAGTGACACCACCTACCAAACACTGGAAATAATTTTTCTTTAATCGATATCTTCATTGGGATAGAGAAATTTTGCAGGTTAATTCAATTGGCGAAAGGAACGCAAACCATACATCCAATCTTTTCCATACATCCAAGTCCCAATTTCGTTAATATACGAAACTAAATGGAGAAAAAGAAAGAGCGCTCCAAAAAAAGGATATCTCTTTCTCCTCGAAATCGGCTCCCAAGATGGTCATTAATGCGTTCTGCTTCCATTTGCTTGATGAGTCGCCTAATTTAAGCAACTTCACTTATCTTTCGTACTCAAACTTTTCTTTCATTATTTTATTTACTATCATTGTTATTATTTCACGGAACTGAGCGCTTCGCAGATAAGAAAAAATATAAAAAAAGGGAAGAAAAGATGTATTCTGAAAATTTTAATTCTATGCTTATCACATCCCTAATGTTTTAATTTTTTTAGAATTTTTATTTTATTATTTTTTCCGCCGCATTAAGTAGCATAACATTGCCAAACTAATGGATTTGTAGCGACCTCTAGTTGAACCCACGGTGGCAAAATGACGACGTCACGCTTCGCATTTTCCCCTTGAAAAGGATTGTCACCTAGCAACGCAAGTTGCGAAGAAAATGAAATGTTTTTCAGTGTAGAGGGCAAGAAACCATGAGTGCGAGAGGTCCTAAATTCCTGCTTCCGTGCCTAATAAATTCTGTTGCTTATTTATTTAATTATTAAAACCTTCTGATTGTCATTTTATGTTTTACAATGGCGCTTAACACCCGGTCATGCCTGTACAGTGGTGTCGCCGGCCGTGATTTCGAACAGCAAGCTTCTCAAGATAAGACCTTAATCGTTTCATCCGT
Organism: Pholcus phalangioides; assembly: GCF_987345545.1. NCBI lineage: Eukaryota > Metazoa > Arthropoda > Arachnida > Araneae > Pholcidae > Pholcus > Pholcus phalangioides. The sequence goes on along the minus strand of NW_028301615.1, from coordinate 10,201,973 downwards.
TCCAAATGGACAATCGGCCGAATGTCGATCGCGTCGCTATAAAGCCACCTCCATTTTGGAGAAATAATCCAAACTTGTGGTTCGTCCAACTACAGTAGAAGCGCGATTCTCGATCGCAGCGATAACTGCCGATGACACGAAGTTCAACCACATCATCGCTGGTATCGACGCCGATATTTTATCTGCAGTTCAAGATTTGGTTCTGGAACCTCCCCAGCAGAACAAATACGACGCGCTCAAGACACGTTTGATTCAGGTTTATGCGGACAGCGAATCCTCCAAAATCCGTACGTTACTGCAAGATTTAGAGCTAGCAAATCAAAAACCATCGCATCTGCTTAACCAAATGCGTGAGCTTGACGAACGCAACTTAAACAATGACTTGTTGAAATCGTTGTGGTTTGCGCGACTTCGAGCTAACGTCCAAGCTGTACTAGCTGCTTCAACAGCTCGCTTCGATGGCAGATAAAATCACCGAGTTGGTCATTCCACAACCTGAGAACGCGCTCAGCCACAATATCAAGCACTTCATTGAGACTACAGGTCCTCCAGTTTTCGTCCGACCTCGAAGGCTTTCCACGGAAAAGTTGAAAGTCGCACGAAAAGAGTTCGAGTTTATGACGCAACAAGGACTTTGTCAGCCTTCTAAGAGCAGTTGGTCTAGTTCATTCCATCTAGTGCTAAAGAAATCTGGTGACTATGGACCATGTGGAGACTACAGGGCACTTAACAAAATCACAGTTCCTGATCGTTACCCAATTCCTTTCCTCACAGATTGCACGCACAAACTCCACGGGACGACAATGTGTTCCTCAATCGACCTGATTAGAGCATATCAACAAATTCCAGTGCACGAACCGGCCATTCTGAGAACAGCAATTACTACACCATTTGGACCAAAGCGGGTAAAGATCTTTAATACAGCTTTGATTTGGGCTCTGAATTTCCGTTTATGACCTTCGGATTACGCAATACAGTACAGACCTTCCAGAGATTCATGAATGCGGTTCTACAAAGATTGGGATATGTATTCTGTTGCTTGGACGATATCCTGGTTGCTTCTCCAGACGAGCAAACTCATCTCACACGCTTACGTGAAATATTCAGTCGACTTGGCCATACATACTGTGAATAAATGTGTCAAAATGCATATTTGGCGCCCGACCATCGAATTCTTGGGATATGAAATTACCAAGAATGGACTCAAACCGTTACCTGCCAAAGTACATGTGATCAAGAGCTTTATGCAACCCACTTCTGCTACTTCCTTGCACCGATTCTTGGTCATGTTAAATTTTTTCCACCGGTTCACACCTAAGTGTGAAGACCTGCAGCGACCACTCACCTCTGTGTTAGCAGGGCATGCGAAAAACAACTGGAAACCACTCAATTTGACTGAACAAGCTTCCTAAGCCATAGTCAATGTAAAAAGAAGCACACTGCAACGCCACTTTTCTCGTTTATCCAAAACCAAACGCGCTCATTTCTCACATAACAGATGCATCAGACAATGCCATCGGTGCAGTGCTACAGAAAGAACATGACGGCGTGATTCAAACCCTCAGTTTTTTCTCTCACACGCTCTCCCAGTCCCAAGTAAATACAGTGCCTATGGCAGAACTTCTAACTATTTATAGTGCAGTTAAGCATTTCGAATGCCAACTAGAAGGACGACATTTTAACATTTATAGTGATCATCGTTCATTGATGTATGCCTTCAGACAAAACCCGAAGAAAGCTTCGCTTCGACAACTACGGCAATTGAATTATAACGCAAAATTTACTACTGATCAGATATATTCCCGTATCGCAACTATTGCTTCTTCATCACCAATCGACTACGATGCGATTGCCGACTCTCAATGTGATGATGAGTTACGTAAACTCCAAAAATAGCTCATCATTAAAGATCGTCAAACTTCGTTTACCGGACAGTAATATAACAAAGCACTTGTTTTGTGACATTTTCACGGGACGCACCCGTCCTTATATTCCAGAGTCACACAGAACACAAGCTTTTGAATCACTCCATACGATTTCTCATTCAGGTGTCAAAGCCACTATCAAGTTGGTTTCTCAACGTTTCATCTAGCGCAACATCAAAAAAGATGGCAAAAGATGGTGGCTGGCATACATTGCATGCCAGCTTTCGAAAGTTCACCAACACACTCATTCCGCTCTGGCCAAATTCAAAGTATCCAACAATAGATTTCAACACATCAATCTCGACATGGTTGGCCCACTGTCATTATGCCAAGGCTCCCGGTACCTCCTAACCCGCTTCATCTATGCCAGACCAAACTGTCGAAACAGTCACCAAAACCTTAACGACCAAGGAAGACAGTTTAAGAGCCATCTTTTCCAGACCTTAAGCAGATACCTCGGATTCCAACATCGCAAGACGACTGCATATCATCCGCAGGCGAATGGATTCATCGAGAGACAACACCGATAGCTGCCCTAAGATTTCGAATTCAATCGCATACAGCTTGGGTTGACACTCTTCTATTAGCGCTACCAGGCATTAAGATCTGCAGTAAAAGAAGGTTTAGGGTGCTCTTCTGCAAAAATCCTCTACGGATCGCCATTGGAACTGCCTGGCGAGTACTTCTCCGCAATACCAGACATCAAGCAATCTGATCTCGTCCATCAACAACTAAAGCGTTCAATGAAACTCATACCTACAACAACTCACTGATCTAAACCAGCATATGTTGCTACAGATTCACAATCTTCGTCGCATGTCTTCCTGCGTAACGAAGCACCACACTCTCCCATAGAACCTACTTATCAAGGACCATTTCTGGTCAAAAATCGACGAGATAAATTCTTCGACATCGACTTCAACGGGACATCCAAAAGAATCTCCATCGATCGGTTGATCACAGCTTTCTGAAACCCACCTAATTCCCCCCCCCCATCCTTCCATCTTCGCTGTCATTTACTGATTTACTAAAAAATGTTTCCATTTTTGGTTTCTGATTATGCGGTTCACATGCATCGAGAAGACAATAATAATGGCTCGCGAAACGAGCGCCCATCTATCATTTACTGATTGAATAAAAAATGCTTTCATTTTTCGTTAATTAACTTTGAAATTCAGTTTCACCCAAAACTTCGCCTATCGTGACGTCTTGCTAGCTTTTTTGCTCGCGTAACCAATCACCGTCGCCATGGTGGTGATTGGCTGAAGTTGGTTTTCTGCGGTTCGCAACTTCGAAGCGTGAATGCGAGGGCCTACAACAATAAAAAGTTTTTGAGAGTTCCAGTCTCGTTCAAACCAAGTCACTCGGCAAAACAAAACCCTAATGTGAAAATACATTCCAACTAATAGCAACATCCTCCGAGTTGTAATTTTGTTCTTGTCTCGGGAGCAACGGGAAAGCCTAGCTGCTTTCTTTCAAACCGTACACAACTCAGGTCTATCACCATCTATGGGCAATTTACTTTCTAATGAGTTGTTCCGGAAATGTACCTGCGTGTGTGTACCTAACAGTCTTGAGTGCGAATGTAGTGTTGTGCTTGATTTTTCAGTGCTGCCATCTATTTTACAAGTGAAGTGACTGAATTACATTTGTACTGTTTGTAGGTCTGTTGCTCTCTGTGGCGAGACTTTTTAAAGGGGAGATCGGCTCGCATTCGCGCCTTGAAGTTGGGAACCTCAGAAAACCAACTTCAGCCGACTACGACTGTGGCGACAGGTGACAGTGGGGTTCGACCTGGGACCTTACGACGCGACTCCGCCACTATGACCACTCGACTACCACAGCGAAGCCTAGCTGTTTTTTTTTTTCAAACCGAGCACAACTCAGGTCTATCGCCATAGGCAATTTACTACCTAGTGAGTTGTGTCGGAAGTGTAAGTGTGTGTACCCAACAGTCTGAGTGCGTATCTAGTGTTGTGTGTGATTTTTCAGTGCTGCCATCTATATCTATCGATATCAATAATGTTGATATCGATACGTAATATAAAATTTTTGCATTTCTATTGATTTCTATTAAAAACGATTTCAAATATCGCACTAAAAGAACACCAAAGTTGAAGAATAACTGAATGGCAAACGAATTACAAATACAAACACAACGCCACAACGGAGAACTCGTAAGAGAACCGTGTGTTGTTCAAACCAAAGTGAATGACCATGCACTTATTAATGCTGAACGTCATGCTCCATTCATTTGCCCATGCTGCAATCCTGCTCAAGTTGGTCTGGAGCAACTCCCTATCGCTTTGATTCGCGACTATCCCTATTAGGTTCACGTCATCTGCGAATTTGCTAACAATCCCATCAATAACCTGATCGAGTTTATCGACAAAAAGTGAAAAAAGTATGGGGCCAAGGACACTTCCTTGAGGAACTCCACTTGTGAGAACTCCACTCTGTTCAACCAGAGAATTTCCTGTTCACCATAATGCGTTGAGACCTATCTCTTTACCACGATTCCATCCAATTCAGCAAGTTGCCCCCAATCCCAATCTCATGTAAACGCTTCAAGAGTTTATCATGTTGGACCCCATCGAATGCCTTCTGGAAATCAAGGTAAACAACATCTACATTTTTGCTCTTACCCAAAGCCTCAGTCACGTGATCAAAGAAGCAAATGAGGTTAGTTACATGTGACTTCCCCTTCCTGAACCCATGGTGATTTTCCGACAATACATTATTCTCTCTCGTCTATCCACTTCACAAACTGCCTTTTGATTATAATTTCCAAAATTTTCGAGAGGGAGCTCGTCAAACTCACTGGACGACAATTGGGCACAGTGTTCTCTACTACCCTTCTTAAATATCGGAATAACATTGGCAAGTTTCCAATCCCTTGGGACGATACCCTCAGCAACACTGCTCCTATATATCTGTGCGACTGGCCCCAACAATTCATTAGCACATTCCCTGAGGACCCTGGGGTAGATATCATCTGGTCCTTGTGCCTTGCTTGCACATACATTTTTTAGAAGATTCAGGACCTCCACGTCTTCCACTTGAATATCGTTGAGGATTTTATTACCCCATGCAACACCCGTATATTGAATATCATTATCTTCATTAAAGCCGACGCGAAAAAAGTCATTGAAAGCACTACACATACCTACATTGCTCTCTTACCTAGACCCTCCTATCGAGAGGGGGCCAACTGTACCCTTACATCCATTATTGACGTATCGAAAAAATGATTTTGGGCTAGAGCCGATCTTATCTGCCAACCTAGATTCAACTTTCTTTTTACTATCCCTTATCGCTTTCTTCAACACTTTTTTTTTATCAGTAAACAATGATAGGTCACCTCGTCCACTTTTATACTCTCTGAATGCTCTTTTCTTTTCAAGATAAAGTTTATCCACGCTATCCGTTAACCATAGAGAGTGCGATGTACAAACACGCTTTATTCGAACAAAGGGTATGACGTCGTGCAAAACAGAGGACAGTTTCGTACTAAATTCTTCCCATTGATTTACCACCCCTACCGATTCCAACCTGTCTTTGAAAACTTCCGCTAACCTTCCTCTCAAAACATCAAGGTTAGTTCTCCGAAAACAAGGAACCAGTATTTTGTTATTAACCTTACCCTAGGAAAAGTTACAGTGAAATCTGACTAGACTATACGATGATCACTGGAAGAAAACTCTTCCCCCACCGAAACACGTTCAACAAGATCCTCAGAACTAGTAAGAACTAAATCCAAAATAGCAGTGCACCTAGTGGCTTCTGATACATGCTGATACAAAAAGTTTCGAGCACCAACTTAAGAAAGTCTCTTTCATACTGATCTCCAGATGAAAGGTTCTCCCAATCAATACCTGGGTGATTGATATCCTCAAGTGTGATAACACTGATAACCCTCTTACGTTTACACATTTAAGAAATTTCATTATGAATTTTGGTGATGTAGTTTGGATCTCTATTCCAATTACTACGTATGGTTCGAAGAAAAGAAAGACTATAAAAAAAATGCGGAAATATCCATTAAATCTACAGAACAGCGTATCAATGCACAGCCAATGAGCTTAAAATGCGTATGAAATTAGTTAAAAATGAATATTACAAGCAACAGTTTGTGAAATGCGATATAAATAAAAAGAAATGGGACTTTGTTAACAGTATTGTGAAAAACCAAAATAAAGCTATTGTTTTGCCAGATTCTGCTGATACTCTCGAACTTGCAAATCAATTCTACACCCACTTTGATCATATAAGCCACAATACGTTTTTATTTGTTAGCAATGATGATTTTAAATAATACCTTGCACCTACTTTAAACTCCTTTGCCTTTTTTGATATAGTCGATCTTAGTACATACTTTAACTTCTTTCTCTAAAACTAGTTCGTGTGATTACGATGGAATTAATATATATTTTATTAAAGAATTTGCTGCAAATAATTTCGCTTTTATCACGAAGTTCATAAATACCTCATTTCAACTTGCTGTATTTCCTGAGTCACTGAAACGAGCCACTACTACTCCCGTTTTTAAAGCTGGCGATACAAATTCTCTTCTGAATTATAGACCTATCTCAATTGTACTGGTTTTTTCTAAACTTATTGAAAAAAAATTTCAATTAGATATAGTGTATAATATTTTGTATTCTGTAAATTTTTTTTGCTAAAAACCAATTTGGTTTTATAAAAGGACGAGGTGTTGAAAATGCCTTTTCGCCCTTTTCGAAATTTATTTATAATGACATTGGCAAGTGCAAATTTACTGTTGCAATGTTTTTAGATATTTCAAAGGCTTTTGACAATGTGAACTATTATATTCTTATTCAAAAACTCAATTCACCTGGTATTCGGAGTGATATTTTTAATTGGTTCCCTTCATATTTATGTAATAGAGAACAAAGAGTCAAAATACAGGATAATTTGAGTAATTATGACCATATAAATAAAGGAGTCCCACAAGGTTCTATATTGGGTCCTTTGCTGTTTCTAATTTTCATTAATGATCTTTTTAATTTAGAATTTGACGGTTCCATGATCACTTATGCCAATGATTCTGTATTAATGTATTCATGTGATGATCTTGACAGCCTAAAAAATCAAATTAACCATGATTTTATATTAATGCAAAATGGTTCTATGCTAATGATTTAAAATTAAATTTACGGATAACAAAATACGTTAATTTCAATCCTATGCAATCTGATTTACATCTTAATCTTAAATTTCACACCCATGCTTGTGATTTTCAGCCTCATTGTCATTGCGATTCAATTCAAGAAGTAAATAGTATTAAAATGTATACAGCAATTTAAAATGGAAATCTCATGTCCATGAATTTCTTGAAAAACTTCGTTTTGTATAATTTTTATTATATAAGTAAGAAAGTGTTTCCGCTAATTTCTTAAAAGAATATAGTTTTATTAACTAATAAATTATGGTACAATTATATGGGTTGGTGATTATAGAACTAATTTATTGCCTTTATTTTCAATCTAGAAAAGAGTTTTCAAAATTTTGAGTCGGGGTGTCTCATTCTTCTACAATTTTTAGAAATCTTAACCCACTTTCTTTACGCCATAATGCTCTTTTTCGAATTGTTCTTTTCTTAAACCGTAATAAGGGCTTATGCAGTTGAAAAGACAATGTTTCCGAGCGAAGACCTCATATGATTTACCGTATCCTACTTTCAGGAAAGAAATTTTTCGTAAACATTTTTATTATTTACCTCCGAAATTATATAATTCACTACCACTAGAAATACAAAATATACCCACACACGCGGCATTTAAAAAATCATTATCCAAATTATTAATTTCAATAGACGATGTAGACTCTTATTTTGACCTTTAGGAGGAGCAGAGTAAAATGTATTCACTTTAGCTGTGCCACTTTAATTACGTATATTTCTCAATTTGAAAAAAAATTTTCTTGTTTGTGTTGTCTGTGGTGTATGTGCGAGTTTCATTTTTTTCATATATTTTTTATCTAATGTTTTGTTAATTTTAAATTTCTCGTCATCCATTAAGAACTTTGTCTTTTTTGTGTAGTGTGTGTGTGTTTTTTCGTTCTTGATTTTTTATCTTTACGGTTTTTTTTTATTTGGCATTGATAATTTTGTCTCGTTCATTTTGTATGTGTCTTTTTTTATGTTTCTGTTCGTGTTGTATGCTTTATATATTTTATTACATTAATTATCATGTAAATTTTCAATCATCCGTACAGGCATCACAGCCTCTGGATGATAAATATGTTTTAAAAAACTAATCTAAATGGTGTATGTTGAAAATGAATAAATTTGATTGTACTCAGTGGCATATAATTTACACATAGGAAAATTTCATTCAACAACAATGATATCTCAAGGAATGGAAATAATTTTTGGTCACGTTTTTAGTTAAAATTATCAGTTTTTCTATTGGCATCATACACCAATTTTATTTCTGGAAATTTTTATTTGAACTCTACTCCCAGGGCCACAACCAGAAACAAAAATTGACTGTTACTAAGGGCCACTTTATATTTTGCTCCCTTCCCCCCCCCCCCACTTTCCCCCGTTATTTTGAAGAGAAAAACAGTAAACTTAGTGCTCTTCCTGATCCGATTCCCGGGGCACCAAACCATTCTGGCCTCCCCCAAATGCGGCCCTGTCTACTCCTATCAGAAAAAAAGCTTCAAAAAACATTCTAAGTCTTCGTTTAACGTATAAAATTACAAAGGATAACAGTATAGTACGCAGCCAAATACTTGTACGACGTATGTGATCGTTTCATTTCTAAATTTTCCAATTGGACGTAAATTAACTGAAGTTGAATTGCGCTGATTGTGAAGCCAAAAATTAAATAAAAAATTTACAATATAAATTTTCAACTCGCACTTTATTATTAAATTGTATTTTATTTCATATTATCCTTATTATATTAGCGACATTTTATATTCTCCACCTGTTGGTTCTTGAAGGCTAATTCAAGTTCGATTTGATTTTCACAGGCACGTACTTTTCTAACGATTTGTTGCTGAATGATGCAATAAAAATAGCGAGCTAACAACGTTTCAACTTTAACGAACAGGAGCTAGCATTCTGCTCACCTTTATGATTAACTTTGTATATAAGCTGAAATAAATTAAAATTACCAATAAGTAGGGCTGGTCCAATTAATCGGGTTGGTTAATCGATCAGTTGTTAATAGCGGATAGAAAATTTTGTTTACGGACTCACGGCCGTATTCACCAACACAGTTTAAGCTACAATCGCTGGTTAAACGATCAGCGATCGACACACACGGATTGGTTCAACTCCTCAATTTAACCAATCCGTTTCGATCTTCAATTCTTTACCAGCGATTGTAGTTTAAATTGTGTTGGTGAATACGGCTGTTAATAAATCCAATTAAAATTTTTATCAAAAGCTTGTAATTTATTTTGATTTGTTTGACGAAATCGATCCTAAGAAAGAAACTCCAGGATGTCAAAATCGTCAGCGTTACAAGCGTGCAGCCTCAATTTCTTAATCTATTGCAATATTTGTTTGCATCTAACGAATAGGTGAGTGAAATGAATAAAATATTGTTTTTGCAGTATCAATTAATTAAAAAAAAGTTACCCAGTAAATTTGTTATATATATAAAGTAATAGCATATGAAAATTTAATTAAAAATATTCGATTAAAATTGAATAATCAAATAAAATTGAAGCAATTGCGCAAACAGTAGTGAGCTGTTTTCACCTTTAAAAACGTATACTACGGAGACAGACGATTGATTTTTTGAGAATTCAGGACGAATATGTTCTGCAAGAAGTGAAACGGTCGTCTGACACGAATGTGAGGAATATCTGAAGATTTGGGAGGGGGGGGCGGGGACTGAGAGAAAACGAAAAAATGAGTAGTACTGGAAATATTTCGGAATGCCGTGCATTATTCATTAGAGATACGAATAGCAAGAGGAAATTATATATAGATATCGTCGTCACACACACAAAAGAATCTCTTGAGCAGGTGCTGAGTTCAATTAGTCGTATAACCAGATTTAATTTGATAAAATTAGAATCTTTTGAATGGACTCTCACATAAAATTATCGATCTAAGCAGACGAAACATCGATAATTTATACTCTTCCGAGAAGACAAATCAAGTTAACGACACGGTCCCCGGAAATGGCTACCTGAAATAAAAGATTCCCCCAGTACGAGATTCGATGGACTGGTGAGCGTTTCTCAATAGATATTTCGCGGACCAGAGGTGGTCGTTGAAATTAGGACAGATGTTCCGCAGGCAGTCCTTAAAATTTAATTCCAATTACATGAAAATTATTTAATTGTATACAACTAATATTAATGATATTCACAAAGGTTCGAATAATAAATTAAGCCAAATTATGTGCATTAGTGGTCCGTCGAACTGTTTCGGAAATTTTAGTGTCCCATAGGTTCAGAAAGATTGCGAAAAGGTGGTGTATATGAAATGTGACGTTTATCGTTTTTTAGAAGCCTGCATACGGTTTACAGTTACTAGTGAATGGTAAATTACGGGGTCCCCTCGCCCGGTGATACTGTAGTCCTACAGTATTCCCGGTAGTAGATTCGGTATTCAGATGATCGAACACGTATATTGCTATGGAGCTTCTCACACGAGGATATTGGCGATGAAATATCCTACTCGGGGTGCCCGACGCTGACAGACATATGTTCGTGCCGGAAACTTCTTCTGCTGGGATTGAGTTGAATTCAGCCCGGAATGTGGACCTTATATCAGCCCAGGAGGACTGTAGGCAATATTCGAGTCTATTGCTTATTTCTGTGGCGTCTGATAGCTGCTTTCAAGATTCGAAGCCATCTTTCGATGAAACCGTTGCATTTGGGATTATAAGCAGTGGTGCGCCGCCTTGTGAATCCGATTATGTGTGATATGCAATACTGATGTCCTTCTGAAAAAGGTAAAGTGTAAAGGACCGATGATATCCAAATGTATTTCGTCGAAACACTTGGAAACTGGAAGATACACTGATGTGCCGCTATGCTTGTGTGTATCTTGGACTTCTGGCACGTCAGACAGTATTTTGCCCATGTTTTTCAATACATTTTGATTGATGGCCATTTTTGTCTGGTGCATTTTTTCCATAATCGACCATTTACCATTACTCGCAAACGGTTTGAGGTAGGACATGGTTGGTAGGGTGTTTCATGATCCACTCTTGGGCTCGTCTATCATCCCCTTTCGTTTGGCAGAATAGGTCGGATTCACCCTGTATTATATCGCACTTTTATTTTCTACAGAAATGTTCTCTGATGCAACCCTAACGCCTAAATCCCTCTCGAATGGAATTCGTGTAATGCATATACTGGTCACGTACATGTGGGAGCATATGGGAAAACCCCGTGCGCCTCCAAGTTATAAACAAAAGTTGTATTTTTTTTCTCTCTCTATCGTAGCGGCATAGAAAAGGAGAGAGAAATAAAGCTTTTTCATCTTATAAGACAACGACTTCAAATCTTATCCAGATTTTGCATACATGCCAAACAGGACCGGGATTGAAGCGTAAGCTACTTCAAAAAAGTTCGTCAGAGCTAGGCAAATACCCGAAATGGGCGGAAAAACTGTCGGGCAACAATGGTTTTGGGGCCTCAACAATCACTTTCGGAACGTTTACTTTGGTTACCGTGGTTCTCAACAATGCGTTTGAGACGTGTATATGCCTTTACAATGGTTTGTCGCTTCTTTAATGTTGCCATTATAACAGTTTATTCCTTTATAATGGTTTGTCACTTTTCCAATCCTCCCAGTAATTGAAGAAAACCCGGGTAGCACCAGATATTTTTGCTAGCCTATATACAGGGTGTCCTGTAAGTGCTAATGCGGCCTTTATCTCATCAACCGCCCATCGTAGAGATAGTTTCAATTAAAAAAATGCTTAAAAGGCGTTTGAATAATATTCGCTGCGCAAGTTGGACGTATGACGTCACTAACAACAGAGAACAACAACTACGTCGACAAAACTGAGAATAAAAAGGTTCAACGCCAGTTCATGAACTCAATGCTTGCCTCAAATCATCAACACTCTGGCACGAAGTTAAAAAATTATCATTATCCACAAACATGCGAGTTCAACTGCAAAATGACTCAGCACTCACTGCTATCATTTTCACGTCAGTTGATCAAACTTGGCAATGGAAGAATTTCCGTAGACTCAAGCACTGGACTCATTACTCTTTGGATATTCCGGGTGTGTATGCCACCATAAAACTTGACCCTCAAAGTCGAAGCACCTATAATGCTTCGAAGAAATTTGGAGACACCGAGACTGCAATGGCAACAGACTCTGCGTGAAGAAATTGCACAATTACATCATTGAAGCAACGATTCTAACTGGATGTGCTGGAGGAGAAGACGTCTTTATTCCACGTACCCCAATTATCACTGAAGAAATGCCATTCACTTTAAAGCGATTACAGTTCCCGATTCGTTTAGCTTTTGCCATGACAATCAACAGAGCGCAAGGCCAGTTGTTAGTAGTGGCAGGTATCAACCTACATGAGCCCTGTTTTTCACACGGACAGCTTTACGTCACCTGTTCGCGTGTTGGTAATCCCAAAAATTTGTACATCTACACACCAGATGGACAAACAAAAAATATTGTGTATCCATAAGCGATTGCCTGAAGTTTTTAATTAAAATATTTAAAAATAAAAGCTATACGTATATACAATGATAAATGTTATTTCCAATCTCTCTCTCTCTCTCTCTCTCTCTCTCACTGTGTGTGCCCGCGTGCGTCCGTCCGTCCATAATTTTCTTGTCTATTTCTTTTTTTACGGAAATAATAGTATAGAGCAGCGGTTCCCAACCTTTTTCAGTCCACGTACCCCCAGCTGGCTCGGTTCCTATCCACGTACCCCCAACTCCGAATCCTCCAGATTTCCCCCCCCCCCCCAATCTGTTTCACCCGTTACAGTTTTCGAAAAACTTCAAAAAAAGATACATGTTGAATTAAATTAAATGATCTATTTTTTTCATTATTTAGCTTTTTTATTTTCCAAATAAGCAAATGAACACAAAGATTGGGGAAAAATTAACGTGATGTTTGGGACTGTATTGAACAAAGTTTTGAAAAATTAAGCTCAAAAGAGGATAAATACAAACTCAAATCCGCGTTCAATTTCCGTCTATATTCATTTTTTATGTAAGTATATGAAGAAAACGTCCGTTCAAAAAGCTCCGTGCTAACAAACGGCAACAAAAACATTATGACTTTTCCAGAAAGTTCAACGTATTCGTCACCGCGGCAAGCCCAAGAACTAACTAGGTTCACCATTCCGCTATTGAAGCTGATCTTCAGAGGGGTATCTGATGCGAGCTCTAGCAATTTATCCTTTTCTGGAATCAACAATGAAGCCGGTTCAAAATACTCTTCTTTGAAAAGATTAGATGTCCACCGATCACCCATTTCCGGCTCTGAAAAATATTTCTCAAATGAGGATTTTAATTCTTCCAAGTGGCCGACTGTTAAATTTTTTTCGACTTGTGACAAGTGAAGTGTTTCAAACACTTCCTAAAAAAAGGACTACCTCGTGCCGAAGTTCGAACAGCCCCGTCAGGACTTAGCCCCGCGACAACCACCTAACTTGCAAAAGCAAAGCGTTGTGAAGGCTGTCCATGTCTTCACACAACAATTTAAACAACCTGTAGTTGGAAGGATTCACCTTGATAAAGTTGACAACCTTGACCACTTCATCAAGAACGTTTCGCAAATTTGGAGGCAACGGTTTCGATGCAGGGATCCGTTTGTGAATATAGCAGTGAGTCCATTTCATTTTGGGAGCGAATTCTGCCACGCGTGCACGAAAGCCTGAGTAGCAACCTTCCGTGGATTTTCCTCCATCTGTGGAGAGCTTAATGCATTTTGACCATTGAATTCTTTTTTCAACGAAATAATGATTAATTGCTTCAAATAAGCCAAACAGTCCTACGACCTCTTTAATGGGTGACAAATAAAAAGATTCACTTCGAATTCTCTTTCAAGTACTTAGCAATTGCAAGTAGCACAGAATATTGCGCAACGTTGGTACTTTCATCGACTTGGATAGAAAAAAAAATATCACAACCTTTGACGTGACTAACGACTGCGCTCTCAACTTCGTCTGACATGTCCTGTATTCTTCGAGACACCGTATTATTTCACAGAGGTATTAAACACATTATAAGAGCACTTTCCTCTGCAAACATGCATCTGACAGCATCTTTTCACCAATAGTGTGATTTTTCCCTCATCTCGCAATACGATAGCTAATGTAGTAGGAGGTCTCTGTAGCTTTGGCAGAATCACTTTTGGAAAATTCAAAATATGTTTTCACGTTTACAGATGCACAGTATTTCATTTTGATGTTTCAGTCTGCTTCCACACAGATCCAGTTTTTAGCCACTAATTCATAGCGCAAATCACGTGCGTAGTAGGTACTTGGTAGAAAAGTTGACGTAGAAAATTGTGGGAACAACACGCCTCAATACAAACGCCCACAACAAAAGTCAAACACGACACGAATTAACTCTTCGCTTTTATGCACATGTGTCAACAATCAAATCTAAAACGCCGAAGAAAAGTGAGCCGAGAGGAAGGAGTTCACGAATCCCGAAAGCACCTCCTGGAGATAGAAGGCCTCAGCACTGTTTGCCATAAACGTCATTCAGACTACCTAGCAAGTTTGCCACATTTTGAAACACAGCATCCTATTTCGTTTCTTCTTATTTTGGCGGAGAATCTTCCTGATTGGCTCACAAATACCGCATTTTGATTGGATGTCGGCGTAGAAATAACCAATTCTGAGCCCGATCATTTCTTTTCTTCACAACGATGATACTGGCACGAGCAGGGAATTCTTTTCCCTGAACATTCTGAGACTGACTACTTACTGACGTCACAAGCTGATTGCGGAGGCCTTCTATCTCTAGGAGGTGCTGATCCCGATCATAGGTTGGGCACGGGCGAGAGGAAGAAGGCAGAATCTTCCAACAGACACAACCTCTCTGTTATAGAAGATTTTATCGATAGGGAAAAAGATCAATATATATATATATATATTGCAACTGACAATATTAGTAAAAACCTCTATATACTTTTAATAACTTTTATTTTTAATCTTTTTTAATTATTTTGTTCTTTTTTTAGATGGTTGGCGGCCATTACCACTTTTTTTCGCGTACCCCCTAAAGGGCTCGGGGTACGCGTACCCGCGGTTGGGAACCACTGGCGTAGAGGATGGTAACTGTTTATAATTATAAAAAAATACCATCAACTTCACCGCTGCTGGAATCGTTAAAATTTTGATTTTTTCCCCCTACCCCGATTGATAATGCACTGGGAGATAAGGTGCGTCTCTGCGACGTTTTTACTCCTTTTCCCGGGCTGTGAGATTTTTGTAGTAGCGTCGTGTGAGGGAGAACGTGCAACTCGACTCGTTCAAGTTAACTCTCAAGTTGAGGCTACTCGAGTTTGATTTTAGTATTCCCGTGTGAGGAGGCCCTACAAGGTACTCGAGAATGCGTAAACCACCTCAAAAGATTTGTTTGACTTGGCGACAATACCTGAAGAAAGAATGAACTCGATATTCTTCATTTATGCCATAAATTCTTCATTATTCATTCTTCATTTATGCCATAAATTCTTCATTATTCATTCTTCATTTATGCCATAAATTCTTCATTATTCATTCTTCATTTATGTCATAAATTCTTCATTATTCATTCTTCATTTACGCCATTATCCATAATACCCTACATTTCTGTAGAGATAACTTGCTCTACTACTACTACTACTAATGGAAAAGATAAATCTGAATTTTTTGAAGAAATAGTGGGTGGTGGAATGATTTCATGGTTTTTGCTTGTACACCTAGAAGAAGTAGTAGAATCAACTATTATTTCTCAGAAAACTTACCCATCCCGTCCTCTGCAACCAGTCTTGTTATAACAAGACTTTCGGAAATCAAATTTTAATTTTTTTTGTTCTAATAAAGAAAAGCAATTAATGTGTTTTTTTTAAATACACATGCTGTATTTTTAAGCGTACTTTCTGCCTATACGAATCTTACTTAAAATACTTATCAATTACGAGAAGAACGGATATTTTGATTTCTCCTCATGAATCTTCCAGAATCTCTCTCTTTTTTTCTTTTTAAATTTACCTAACGATGTTTTCCTGTTTTGAATACTACTGTTTGAGGGGGAAAAGGAAGATATTTTATAGTGGCATCCGAGAGTGCAAGAATTCAATTTAGAAAAAAATTCTAGAATACTTCTGCATTTCACACGTGCCTGAAAAAACACT
Organism: Pholcus phalangioides; assembly: GCF_987345545.1. Classification (NCBI taxonomy): domain Eukaryota; kingdom Metazoa; phylum Arthropoda; class Arachnida; order Araneae; family Pholcidae; genus Pholcus; species Pholcus phalangioides. The sequence goes on along the minus strand of NW_028301615.1, from coordinate 10,185,718 downwards.
TATCGTAATGCGTCACATAAGTATTTATCCACTGCCTTAAAAAAATGATTAAAAGAACAAAAATTGTGTTGATGGTGGAGAAGCAGAGAAAAGAAGGCCAAACGAAGAAAAATTCCATCGGAAATTTTAAGCCTAAATCTGCTTGTTTTATTCCCTTTTTTTTTCAAGTCCACATTTTCCGTCTATAAGCAGGCATTTACCTAAAAACTATCTGTGAGCGGTTTTTTATCCAAAAAAGTTGCATCGAGTATTATAACGTTCAAAAAGAGAAAGATTCGGAGCGAGTCTCTGTGATAATACACGTTTATAAGTGGAATTCCTGACATACTCTCGTAACACAAAGGCTTGTATTGCCTTTAAAAAAAAGGTTGAATAAATAAATTGGAACCGCTTAAAGGAGCTCCGAAATTCCAATGTTTCTTTTATTTCCCAATTGTTCGGAACATTTTCTTCTTTTGTTTATTTATTTACCTCTCTGTTGTTTTGTGCCATTTCATTAGCCCCCACCTGCTCTTTTCTCATTTGCTTTCTCTTATTTCAACGTCGACGAACAAAAATCTGGAATCATTTGATATTACTATTTTTTTCTTTATTTTCGTTTCCATCAAACAGATTTTTTCCCCTCCTTCGATTTCTAAACTTTTTTATTTCAACCGATGAAATGCTACTCAAAGTCAATTTCTTGTTTTTCAAAAATTAAAAACACGCATCGTTTACTTCGATTTCATTTTTTCTGAAATGAGAAAAAACGGAAAGTAGAAAAGTCCAAGAGCAACCAGCAAACGTTACCAGGAGGGAAACAAAATTTAATCTCTCTACGAATAATAAGCTATAATTAAAGTTATTGTGACTAATCCCATCAGTGCATGAATTAGCGCTCCATATCTTTATTTTGCTTCAATTTTTCTGATAATACCGTAGCACTCGACACACACGAACACCAAACATGGCCCCCCGCTCTGTCCCTTGTGGGATATAAGCAGGTCACCTTACGGCTGGGCCATGTTGGAAAAAGGAAAGCCCCGCCAGCCACCAAGACCACCGGTCGAACGCCGGCCGGCATCGCATCACCGGACTTCCGACCCACGCAAATGACCAGTAAGAACACCCTGGCAGCCCATGGTCCGCCGGACCTACAGCAGGACGGCACCATCCGTCACTCCCCGTCCATCGGATCAACGGGGAAGAACCGTACGTCCGTTCCTCATCCAGCGGCACCTATTAAACCATTATCCTCACTGCACTCAATCCCTAGTTGTTGGTCAAGTAACCAGTCTAATCCTATTCTGGCGTCTCTTCACATCGAGCAGTTGCATCATCCACCTAAAACGATAACATAAAAAGAGCACAGCACGGCATAGAGTAATAAATGTTGGGGAGGTTCAGGAGTGGGAATTAACAACAATCAGTATAACGGACTTTGTCAAACATTACAGTTTAAAAATATATATATATAAAATATAACAAGCTGAATATTATATATATATATATATATATGAATATATGAATGATGCAAGATATATATGGAATTATAATTCACAGGATAATATATCAAGATATCAAAAAATATGTATGGAGAATTGTAAACATACATTGTTGGTAATAGTAAAAATGAGTAAAAACATAGTAAAAATGACAATTTGAAAATACAGTATTATATAAGAAATGAATCATATACGTTTCTGTAAAGTGTATACGACTTCTGTGTCGAGTAGCACTCGAATTGGATCATGGCAGCAATATCTGCCGAGTTTACTTTATATTCTTCAGCAGCATGCAATACGGTAATTATATTCAGCTCACAAACGGTAATCTTGCGTTAGCAGTTATCTGTCATGAGTTTCTCATTGATCTCTCGTTATGAGGCAATATAAATTTAAAAAGTTATTTGTGGGTTTCGAGAGCATGATCCTTATCGGTCATCTTGTCGTCACTTTTCCAGTTTATTGGACATCTCAATAAACTTAATGAACGATTTTTTTCCCCATAAAGTTTCTGAAGTACGCTTGATCAAAACCGAAAAAGTGTTCGAATCCCTCCGACGATTGTGCTGGAAATGACTTCAAACGAATGAAATGGAACGAAACTGTTAACAGGTAATCTCATTTTTCAAAATTGCTTTAAATAATTTACTTAAAACTTTATTTAAAATTACTTTACCGCTCCGTCGGGTGCAGTATGTTGACCGCCGAGTTCGGGCGCAATGTGCTTGATGGGAACACATTCAGAAAACATAATGAAAACCTAATTGAGTTGATTTATACAACTGCCAAGTGATGAATATCATTATTAGGGATGTCAAAAGAAAAAAAATTAAGAAAAAAAACCTAAGTATTTGCATAAAACTAGTCGAACAAATATTAATGAAATTTATGACCTACTCTGAAACACCGTAAATAAATTAAAGTTGGAAAAAGGTTTAAAAACGCGCAAGCGTGTTCACGGCATTAATATCTATTCAGTCATCATCGAGAAGGGGTCTGTATCTTCTTTAGTAAACCACCGATCGCACACTTTATTTGCATATGAATTGCACCATATTTTCAAAAATGTGCCGATTTCAGGTGCAATGAGATTATTGAACAAAACTTGGAAAACTTCCTGTAGTGAAGGTAAAGGGGAAACTAAGTGGGAAGGTTGCTAGAGAAATATTCATATTTCTACGTTTCTTTAAATCTAGATTTGTTTATTTCATGAGTCGCCATATTGGTTAACTTAAACACGGCTTGTATGTCCCTCAAAGAAAGAGGGAGATATCACGTGATCCAAAAAGTCTCATTGAAGAAAACCCGGGCAGCGCCGGGTATTATAGCTAGTATTATTATAGTGTTGGTTACGTCGGCTTTTTTTTTACGTGTAGCAATCCATCACTTGTCAGTGGTTCAAAAGAGGACGGATTTTTTAACTTGTTCTGGCGACTGGTAGACGACTCATGTCTTTCATTGTTCAAATTTCATCAAAAGTTTCTCTGCAGGTCTTTATAATGTCCATCAAAGCGAAAAATCGGCACTTGGCAGCTTGGTGGAAAAATTAGGAATAAACCGCCAACATCGCTGGCTCGGCAAAATTTGTCCGATTTTGACCCGGTTTCTTGTTGGATCGATTTTGTCGCCATTTAGCAGGTTGGAGGGAAACAAATGGGAGATGCAGTGACAACATTGAGGGCGCGGCAAAATTTGTCCGATTTTGACATTATTTCCCTGCTTGTCCAGCTACCGGCAGGACTATTTATATATATGAGCCTGGAGTCGGCACCAGCTGATATCATTGCTTTGACAGAACGGTTAATTGTCATTGGCTTCCCTGGTATTTCAAGGTCGCGTTAAAACGTATTAAGTAAGGTTAGTTAAAAAGTATGCGCTGTGCCTGGCCTTTTCCGCGCTGTGCCTGGCAGATCAAATGCGCTTAACAGATGAACTCGGGACTTACGAACCGGCTTAGCCTCAAAATATATTATATTTGTGTATTGATTAAACGAATAAAATCGTCTTAAAAGAATTATTGAAAATAAATACATCATAGCTCACTGTAGTTATTATTCTTTTTTCATAAGACCCACCCTTGGAAAACAGCACAATTCTAAAGGATTCGACTCTATCATTGATCATTTTCGTCGCACCACCGTCATTTTCTGCACACGAGGGCAGTGCCGTCTTAAGGCATGGGCCCACCCGGACACGGCCCGGGGGCCTAACGTGAAGAGGGGCCTCACAAAAATGAGTACTGATTGGAATTTTCAAGAATTTGTTTGGTAGGGCCTCAGGAAAATCAATTGACACGGGGGCCCATGATACTCTTAAGACGGCCCTGCACGAGGGCTATTTAGACCTACAATTTATTACTGATTCTGAACGGCAGCGTTCGTCATTTTTGCCTTTATTTTTATACTCATCAAGAAGTTGGTGCCCTCAGTGTGGGACTATTTGCTATAGCAATCGTTTTCAATGGTCATGTTATCCTCGTTTTTATTGCACCTCCGCGTCAGGAAAGTCGACTTTATCTATGTAAAAGGTGTGGAGCTCTTTCAGTGATATATAACTATCGCCTCATTCGCATCTCAAACGATGACTAAAACTAAGTTAAATTTATAATGAAATTATGGATGATTTTCCTCCATATTCATTTATTTTTGTTTTGCAAATACACTCAATTGTAAAGAAAGAGGAATATTTAAATCAACGAAATTATTCTTCGAGTAATTCTGTGGAGAGAAAAAGCAACTGAGAGATAAAAAGAAAGAATCTCTAATTGATTGATTTTGGTCTTGACATAGACCACATTCGAGAAGAAACGTTAAAAAAATTACCGTTTATATATGTTTTTTTTCTCTCTCTCTTTCTGTGTGTACTTTTCCATATCTTTAATCTTCTGATCGCTTTTGAAGAGAGATGTAATGCAATAAGAAAAACCACGTTTTTTTTCTTTTATCCACAATTCGAAGAAAATTCATCGGGCTGATATCGGAAGGACCAATCAAATTTCACGATCGTGAAATTTTGTTTGCTCAACCTTAAGCAAACATTTTGTCCTTTCCTGTAATTCGTAAAATTGTAGAACACTCTGGAGGGGGCGGCGGAAAGAGTCCTACGGAGAGAGCCCAATAAGATTACATCCAAATAACTTGTTTCTGTGTGTCCTTTCAGAGCATAAAGGAGAAATGTGTGTGTGTGTGTGCTTTCCTTCTCTCCACTTCAGTCTCGAGCATTCGTTTTTTTATCTCGTTGGCATCTAGTTCTCTTCTGACCAAACAAATAGATTTTGTGGAAAAATTACGAGTCACACAAGGTAAGTTTCGAAATATGCAAATCTGGTAAGTGTTATTGTGATAAAAGGAATGCAAGTTATATTTTTTAACATAAATAACATGCCAATCGCGATCCTATTTCTGAAAACAACTTCAGGAGGGTGGGCACAAGTGGCAAAAAAAGTAAAGCTTCCGTTTCTATTTTCTCATGGACCTTCGTAAGCCACAAAAATCACTTCCTACGAAGTTTTTATTTGATTATTCGGAATAGAAAAAACACAAAACAGTGAACGAATATATGTATAAACAATTTCGGAGAAGTAGTGTCTCAAATGTTCATGGTATGATTAGCTGATTGTGATGAAGCGTAGTCATGGTTCAGAAAAATTCCCATTAGTCCAAATTTAAGACGTCTTTTATGGATTTTCCTTCAAACGGTCACCTAAACTGATGAGCACTACTATGCCGTGACTGTTTCTTTTCATTTCGCAGTGTAAAACTATCTGTACTTATGAAACAGCGATGTGCGACTGGAACGAGCTAAAATACCTGGATGTCCGAAAATTGGCTGACTTGAACCAGGACTCCATGTGACTCAGACATGACATCGATTTGTCGTTGTACGGCCTTCACGACTACAGCTTGTAACATCCAACGCACACAGACGGAGCGCCACCAACGGAACTTTGGTTATCGAGTGCAGACCTGCTAAGGACGCTACAATATTAATTTAGTCTTTGACTCTTACGGTTCACAAGAATTTCGTTAATTTATATGCTTGAAGTCGGACTTGTTATTCTCTGTTATACAAATTTATATTTGCATATATACACACATTTACTCGTTTAATGAAATTCTGGATACACCCATCTTTCGGAAACGCTTCGATATCTCCTTGAGATAAGAAGCGGGATGTGTCCGATCCTTCATTGTTCAAGTGTAAAACTATATGAAGGTTTTAACCTCGTTTTGGCCTGGTATGAAGAAGAGAATAATCTGGATCCGTCCCGTTTTCTATTGCCTCCATTGTCTTCTGGTCAGTTTGTCGAGCGGAGTATGTAAGTTTGTTTCTACGTTTCGTGTTTACCGTCCGCCTGCTTTCCGTGGAGGGACTTATTCAAATGGGAGATTGGCTCGCGCATTCACGCCTCGAAGCTGGAAAACCACAGAAGACTAACCATACCATTAAACAAGTTGGTAATTAACACGCATAATTTATACAAAAAAAAAAGAATGAAGAAAGGAGTTTTATCAACAAAACCATTTTTTTTCTCAACTTATTGAGAAATTTTCTTTTCGTACGGGACTGTCCTGTTTCTCATGTCGAATTAGTGAATCGGCGTTATTTTGACTAACAGAACGTGCTCGGAATGGATCCTGCGCAGAAATCGGGGAATGCATGGCTGTAGTAATTTGCCTTGAGGCCATTCGTGCTACCACCGTGTCCAAATTTTGCTCAAGGTGAATACGGAAAGAACGTGTTTTTGAGTGATTTGAAGAAAATAGATTTCAAAAAGGTTGAAAAACGTTGATTCATTTGTCTAAAGGGAGGGGGGTGGGATTTCACACAAACGAGGTTCTCTCTCTCTCTTTCTCTCTGAAGGTAACCGAAGTGAATGTAATTTGCGGAAGTCGTATCTTCACCGCCTGGGGATGATGCGGTGGGATTCCGTTTCCTAACGTGTAACGTATGTTCTGATGAAATTACGTTTCGCGAGCTCATATTATATGTTTTGCTTGTAATCGTTTCTGATGAGCAGCAGCAAAAGTTTTCCCTCATCAGTAGAACGTCTTCTTGGATAGAGTGTGGCGCTCGCCAACTCTTTGATTACATTATGCAGCGGCAGGTGTTGTACTGCTGCCGAGATTAAATTTTCCCGTGGTGAACGAAAACTGGGGCCTCGACGTGTGCTCGGCGGTATCATTATATGCAACGGTGAATATTTAGAGCGTGTATTAATATTATGTTTGCGCTTAGCGGACACAAAGTAATTACCGGCCACAAATTTTCAGCTCCAAATATTCTGCCGGTAATTTTTCAGAAACTCGGCTTATTATTCGCTTTCCTTCTCTCCTCCTCCCTTCCCATAGTTTTTCAGCTTTCTACCATCCCCCCCCCCTTTCCCTTTCGTTCCTACGTATCGCCCTCCTTCATTTGCCATCCAATTTCGAATTCACCTTTGGGGCTTATCACCTGGAATATTCCAGAAAGCTTATTAAAATTCCAGCTTTCGCAAATCAATAACCGATTCTGCACCGTTTTCGCTAATTTGAATGCGTAGCTTGTGAACGGAAGGAAATGTTTAGAGTAGACTTTCCTGCAAAGAGAGAGATTAATATCATGTATTCGAGGACTTTTGGGTCTGAAAATTTCAGACCCGATTTTATTCATGCGAAAGTCGGCTCCGAAATGAATGTGTCGGTGGAAATTCATTTGTCGTTTTTTCAACTGCTTGGTAAAAGAAAAAGATTCAAATACTTTAGAGCAGTCGTTCTCAAAACTTTAATGCTTCATCTAGAAATCTAGAATGCATAAGAGATGTTAATAGTAGTAAAATGTGCGTTTCTAGGCCGCAGAAGCTTCTATGGGAGAGGTCGCATTTCTCTACTACTCTACTATAAATCATTACGAAAGTTGCGGAAACCATTGGTATATTGTGCCAAAACTAATGTTTTACATTTTTACTGTCACTTCTCTCCTTTTTTCCCATATTACTGGTCATTTTTCGCTTACCTAGATGAGGAAGAAGAGAATGGGGGGAGGGTTCCGCGTACCACGGGTTGAGAACGACTGGTTTATAGGAGAAACTTCCTTTCGGTATATCGTATATGATCGTTCATGCAGTGAAGTCTTTGCCTTCGACAAAGTATAAAAATGTAACAAAGTTAACATGCAGATTTATTTACTTACAACGTTAAAAAAAATTGAGTTAGAATAGCTTCAATGGGAGAGATATCAGCTAGCGCGCGAAGTCTTTACCGTGTTTTACACAAATAACAAACACAAAGGCCACAACAGGCAAAATGCCCAACGAGATGGCTGGAAAAAAAAAGATGCCATTAAGATACGGATGTCAAATATAACTAAAATGCAACCCAAAAAAGAAAAATTGTCCAAAAATAGTAATATAATTTTTTTTTTTTTTTTTTTTTTTTTTTGCACCACATGGTGATTTTACGCACCTTTAGGGCTGTAACTAGGAGTTTTTCGGGAGGAAGGTGAGCAAAATAATCCCCTCTTCACTGTGTAGTCTGTTTTTATAACGTTGTTCTTTAGTTTCCGTCCCTCAAGATTGCTGCCTGAGTCAATTGGTCCTTCTCTCACAGTTCTAACCCTGTGCACCAGAAAGCTAATTAGACCGGAATCTACCGTTTATAAAGCCAATCAAAAGTTGAATGTTTACCATGTCCTATTCAAACAAACAAACATGCTTAAAACTGGAATCGTTAAACCTTCAGAGGAGGTATCTCCCTTGTACTGTACTTTGTCAAAGGCTTAGTCGGTAGTTAATGCGACTATCCTTCCACGAAAGACGCTCTGCCCCTAATCTAAGCTAGTGTTTCTGAGATAAAAATTACGAGTTAAAAACTCCAATTCACGAGCAAATGAACGAATAAAAATTTTTTACCAAAGTAATTCATGTAAAAATTAGTTCCCGTTGTTCATGTTGCTAAGGAAGTTACTTTTAGTGTATCAATGAATATATTATTTCTATAACATTGTTCGATTAAATGGCATCTTGATTTCGGACACGTTCTCAAAACGAATAAAGGTAAAACTGAATGGAGAGACAGAAAGACTCAGGAGGAATGCAGGTAAATATGAAAAAAGTACATTGTGGGAATAGACTGGGTGAGTCGTTAGATGCAACTCATTTGAGAAAGAGATGGAAACACGAGATTACGTTCGTAAATAGTTTGCGAATTGGTTTTGAAAATTTTAACAAATATTTCGGTAACATCGTTAAAACAAAAGAATACATGCTCGAGAACAATGTTTCATGGCTTTACAAATCTGAATCTATGATAAATAGTGCCACGAGTCGATAACATCCGATTTTAACATTTAACGTCTGCCAATATTTCTTTCGATTCGCTGAAGTGTCACGGGGAAGTTAACGCGTTCCGTTCATGTGAGAAAAGGCTTCGAGACAAATTTTAGAAAAATCATTTTTCTGCTTCGATGCTGTACAGTACATATATAATTATGTATAGGGAATGAGGCGAAGAAGATGAGGAATTTTTCCGCTCCTCGAAAGTTCCAGGAGAAAAAAGAGGGGGGGGGGGTATTATTCTTGACGGAGAACAACGACACATTCTCATCTCTTCTTTTCTGTTCTACCAATATCGGAGGAAGCGATGGAGGGAGAGGTTAAAGAAGAAGTAGATCATATAATTTCACGGATAAAAGACATTTATTGTGGCTTAGAGTTTTCGGTCGCATGTCTTTAGTACCCTCTGAAATACATTCTTTTTTCTGTTGTTGCGGGCCATCAGTCAAATGGACGTTAATAAATTCTCAAGGGGAAGGCGAGTACTATTCACAATAACCCGCCTATATATAAACCACTTCGTCGATGGCGCGACACAATTCACAAAAAAGAATAAAATTTTTCAGTTTCTTACATTTTTCATCCAATGCTACCGGCACGAGTGTGGCGCACAATCAAAGAAAGCACTTTTTCTTATCGTAAAAAATATTATATTTTAGAATCTAGATGATGACTTCTATTGTGGTCCATTCTTTTTTTTTCCACAGCTATTAATTTCGATCTGATATAAACTATCCCGAATATAGTGTAATTTTTTTTTTTGTTTCCCAGCTGTGCATCATAGCACGCAAAAATCTTTGTAGCTCGGGTTGCGATTTATGAAAGCAGAAAGCCGATTTATACTCGATTCAGTTTCTTATATTGATTCTTTAGAACAGCATTCCCTAATGGAAAAATTCACAAAAAGAGGACTTGAATCTTCACTTCTGCGAAATTATTTCGGATGTTTCTTGCTCCGTGTCGTGAAAATCGTCGAAAGTTTGATTTATATTTCAAACATTCGAGAACCGGTTGCTATTAGCATCTAAACTCACTTTCTGCGATAATCGGATTATAAGTCGCTACATTTCTACGACTACTTTCTTCAATTTAATCCCGTGTATAAATCCTTAGTATTTCAAAAGATATTTGCTCACGTGAAATTCGCGGCTTTGTTTCAGAGGCACCTTCACACCGAGTTTTCGAGTGTTTTGGAATCCGCAGTTGACAGCCGCAACAACGCGTTCATTGTTTCGACTCGAACAATTTTTCAAACTAATGGTAAAACTTGCGTTAGAAAATAATTATGTCCCGTAATATTTCGGAGCTCACTCGAAGAAAACTTGCCTCGTTCACACGCGGTTTGATTCTGTACGAGACAATTAAGAATGGGTTGGATGCTTCATAAATCGTTACCTTAACACTCGTGATCGACGCTCCGGGAATGTACGAGTAATTCGAATCTCATTTTGAACATAAGGGGTTTGCAATTACATTTATTTCGATCGATCAGTTATCATTCTAAAGTTAATGGGAACAATCCACAGTTGAACAAATTATTAGGCAGTGCAGAAACACTGCCGCATCCAATGTGTTTGTTTCTGACATGTGGTCTCGTGTAAAAAAGTTTTGCCGCAGAGAGCAACAGGCCTACACCGGTGCAATTATTCAATCATTGCACTTCACTTATAGTTAAAAAGATTGATGGCAGATGGTAGCAATACACATAACAAGCATTACATAGTAATAAACGTCACGTTAGGTTCACAACTCGTATACGCACGTTCCAACATGTACCAATTCGTTAGAAGTTCCGCAGAGGAATATGAACGAGGTACACCTATAGTAGCAGTAGATGTCTCTCGCTGTACGCGATTAGTTGGTTCCACAAAATAATCGCGTAAGACAAAATCGATTAAAGTTGGCTGAATTTAATATGGATAGGATATAAATTAGGAGGGGGGGGGATTTCTTCCTCAGTACATATAAAAGAAGCAAACTTAATCCTCAGCAACAAATAAAATTTTCATGAGAGAGAATGAATGAATTATTTAAGATCATAACTAAAATCTCACGAATTTACGCTACAGGAGTAAATTTAATTGATATTTTTTTCTTCTGACTATATATCCCGAATGGACTGAGTTTGATTGTGTGCGGAGATTCTTTGCTATGATCAACTTACCACGGTGCCACTCGGGCATGGAAATCTTTTCTGATCTGAAATTCTGCAATGGTTTGAACTCCTTTGGTGGCACAGTGGTGGTCGGTTGAAGTGGGTTTTCTGCAGTTTCCCAACTTTGTAGCGGGAATGCGAGCCTATATCGCATTTGAGAAAGTCTCGCCGTGTGTGTATGTTCTCTATACAAATCTACAATTTTAGATCTATCGTCACCAAATTTTGCATATATACCAAATGGGACCAAACTTGAACGATAGGCTACTATAAAAGTTCGCCAGAGCGGGGCAAATGCCCGAAATTGGCGAAAAACTGTCGGGCAACAATGGTTTCTCGGCCTCAACAATCACTTTCGGAGTGTTTACTTTGGTTACCGTGGTTCCCTAACAATGCGTTTCATATGCGTTCAGCCTTTACAATGGTTTGCCACTTTTTCAATACTCCCAGTAATGAAAGCTTTTTGAATAGACGTCAGAATTATCATCAGCATCACTTTGAGGGTCAGGCAAGATCCCCATAGAAATCAGTGTTAAAATTTCCGATTTGCTGTAGAAATGCGGAAATTTAGTGAGGGATTTACTCCACATCAATGGTTTTAAAAATTGTATTGAATTCTCGATTTTTGAAACATTTAGTTTGCTTAGAGATATACGAAGCCCAGGAGATTATATATATAAAGTAATTAGCCGGGCCTACTTTTGAGTTGGATATTCATACAATAACATTGATTTCAACTGTTATTTATATCCTGTCAAGCATAAATATTATTGTCTACGTAATGTCTTTTAATACTCAACTGCATAAATTCATACAGTTTAGGATGTCTTAGAATTAATTATGAGCCCATAAAGTACATCGAAGAAATTCCACAGCTTTAATTAAGTAATTTTGTAAGCAGAAACAGGAAATGGATAACTTGAAGCTCGGGGGGGGGGGGAATCGAAATTCTTAGCGCCCCTTGAAAAAAGAAAAAGAAAAATTTTCATTTCTACGTTGCTTTAAATCTAGATTTGTTTCTTTCATGAGTCGTCATATTGGTTAACTTAGATATAGTTTGTATCTCCCTCAAAGAAAGAGGGAGACATCACGTGATCCAAAAAGCCTCACTGAAGAAAACCCGGGCAGCACCGGGTATTATAGCTAGTTATAAATAAATCTGATGGCATAATCAGTATGAGCTTCATAATTTTATTTATCGACTATGGCTAATGAATTGTTGGGGCCAGTCTCATAGATTTACAGGAGTAGTGTTGCTGAGGGTATCGTCCCCAGGGATTGGAAGTTGTGGTTCCAATATTTAAAAAGGGTAGTAGAAAAGCTGTGCCCAATTATCGTCCAGTGATTTCGACCGCTGATCGGATGAAGTTCGTTTTCTGTGGTTCGCAACTTCGAGGCTCGAATGCGAACCGATCTCCCCTTTAAGAAGTCTCACTACACTAGCAGATGACAGCATTACGTATAACAAGTATTACATAGTAACAAACTTTACGTTAGGTCCACAACACGTACTCGCACATTCTAACAATTTACCATTGTACCAATTCGTTAGAAATTCCGCAGAGGAATGTGACCAAGATGCATGTGTGGGTTAATGGTAGTAGTAGTGAATTCGGCGAGCTTCATCTCGAAAATTTTGAAAGTTATGATCAAAAAGTAATTGGTGAAGTAGATAGACGAGAATAATGTATTGTCAAATAATCATTAGCGGAAGTCATGTGTAACCAACTTCCTTTGCTTTTATGATCCCGGCTTTGGGGTAAGGGAAAAAATGTCGATGTTATTTACCTTGATTTCCAGAACGCATTCGATCTGGTCCTACATCGTAAACTCTTGAAGCGTTTACACGAGATTAGGATTGAGGACAAAAATTTGCTAAATTGGATACAATCGAGATTAAGAGATAGGTTGTGACCATTCACAATACAACGAGTTATGGTGAACGGGGAATTCTCTGGTTGCACAGGCGTCACGAATGAAGTTCCTCATGGAAGCGCCCTTGGCCCCATACTTTTTTCACTTTTTATCGATAAACTCGATCAGGGTATTGATGGGATTGTTAGCAAATTCGCAGATGATGTGAAGCTAATGGGGGTAATCGGGAATCAATGCGATAGGGAGTTGCTCCAGACCAAGTTAAACAGGATTGCAGAATGGGCAAATGAATGGAGCCTGACGTTTAGCGTTGATAAGTGCATGGTGGTTCATTTTGGTTCAAATAACCCACAGTTCTCTAACGAGTTGAATGGTGTGGTGTCACTATCCCGGATGCAACTAGGGTCACAATTATCGCCGATACTGCAAATAAAGATCATCTAAATTTGGTGCCAAAAGCCTGTACGTGAAGGAGTAAATGAATGCGATAAAGTGTTATTGTGGTGACCTTAAAATTCGAAGTGCAACCTCACTCACAGGCTGTGCCTTGGTGAAGTGTTTGCTCGCTTGACTGTTTGTTCCGAAATGATAAACAAACGGAAATCCAATCTGACGAAGTATACGCAGGGTACTTGTCTTTATCGAAAAAGGTCTTGTCGTTGAAAGGTTTTGCAGTTGTTGAAGTTTCATTCTCATATCGCAATAACGCGACACTTAATTTCACACTTTATGTGTCAACGCTATGTTTTTTGAGGTTTACTCGATTTTTTCGGGTAAACACTTATCATATGAAATGATATGTCGTGGAAACAGTTAATGGACCTTTGCACATGGTGACAAAATGGTATGTATCGTCGCCATCGCAGATGGCACTCATACACACTTGAACGAGGGCTACTCATTTTTTTCTATCTGCATCGAGTTAAGTGTTAAATCCCACTGGCGCACGACGGTAAATATCAAAATACGCACAGATAATGGATATAAATGTGGGGGAATAGGCTCTCTCTCTCTCTCTCTCTCTCTCTCCAATCAACTTAAAATAATTTTACGTAGGCAGACAGTTCGAAAAGGGAGGGACAGAGGGAGTTGCTCCAGACCAACTTAAACAGGATTGCAGCATGGGCAAATGAATGGAGCATGACGTTTAGCGTTGATAAGTGCATGATCGCTCATTTTGGTTCGAACAACCCACGGTTCTCTTACGAGTTGAATGGTGTCACTAACTCGGATGCAACTAGGGCCATCGATTTGGGAATTCCCATTGATGAGCGGCTTAGGTTTTCTGAACATTGTTCAGCAGCGGTCAAAAAATGAATAGAATGCTTGGTTTCATTTTGAAAAAGGTCTCTTCGCGTTCTCCTAAAGTCATTCTTCCGCTTTTTTTGAGGCTTTGTTCGTTCTGGACTGGAGTATGCTATAAGGTTTTGGAGACCATACCTACAGAGGGACATAGACTTGGTTGAATGGGGTGCAAAGAGGACGCGTGTCCTTGCTGGCACACAGGGCCTGACGCCTGAATAATGAAGAGAAACCTCATTTTTGTCCTTGTGTCCAGCAAGGACGCGTGTCCTTGTTGGCACACGGTGCTTGAATAATGAAAAGAAACCTCATTTTTCAAATATTTTCACATTGGAAGAACGCAAGTGTCGGGGGAGGGATATGATCGAAGTTTTCAAAATTTTCAACGAGATGGATAGAGCATGAATTGCTAATACGCCATCAATCAACTGCTTTGACAAGGGTACACCATTTCGATTGGTGCCGCTATGGTGGTCGAGTGGTCATATTAACGGACTCGCATTGCGAGGACCCGAAACTGACCATGACCCCCGCTTTGCCCCCATAAGGAATGAAAGCTCGTCACCCAGAGGGTTTCGGCCGTGGTTGAAGAGCTATGCGACGTCCGGAGCAGTAAGCATGGAAAAACTGAAGACCCGGGTTCGAAACACCCCATCGCAACAGTGGTGGTCAGCTGAAGTTAGTTTTCTGTGGTAACCAACTTCAAAGCACAAATGCGAGCCGATCTTCCCTTTAAAAAGACTCGCCACAGAGAGCAACATGAATACACACAATGGTACAGTTATTGAATCATTACACTTCACTCATAGTTAGAAAAATTGATGGCAGATGGCAGAACTACACATAACAAACATTACACAGAAACAAACTTCACGTTAGACTCACAACACGTACATTCCAGCATGCACGTATTCGTTAGAAATTCCGTAGGGGAATGCATCTACGATTAAATAGTAATAGTATCGATTGGCAAGGGACAATTCCTGTTCGTGGTGTCGCAGGGAATTTTTCTATAGAAAAATAAAATAGCTTATTCCCCTGGGGGTACTGAATTCGAACAGAATTGACACGTTTAAAAAGAAGTACATGTTGGGATAAATCGAGAACATATCCATACTTAGAAGACAACCGTTAATATTCTTTATGGGCATTATATTATATTTTATAATGTATATACTATATAGTCTTTTAGTTTTTTATAATTGCATTTTTAATTGTTTTGCTGTATTTTAGGGATATATGATATCCATATTTGTTATGGCCGTCTTTTTCTCAGGCACCTCGTTGGACATTTTGCCTGTTGTGACCTTGTATTTATATTTGTATAAATGAACTTTTCAAAAGAATTGCGTGAAGCGAAGAATATCTGCATATAGGTTATATAAAACCTAGAACGTTTATTTATGTTATAAAAACAAACAGTAAATTATCGCAAAACTAAATATTTAATTCTTGTTTGTGAAAGAAGAAAGAGATTGACCGGCACAGAATTACCCGAGCAGCAGAAAATTTTGAAAGAACTTCGCTGGCGATTTATCTTATATGCAGTGGGATTAAAAAGGAATGAGAAGTGGTGTCACTGTAGAAAGAACGAAACAGCGCATGCGCGGTGTTGTTGCTGAACGAGCAAAATCATAAAACTTTAAACAGGACACTAATCTCTTAAACCGTGCAATACATCATGGAAGACATCTCGTGATAATTTCATTATTTTCCATTTCTCCACTTTTCGAGTTTTTGGCGGATTTAGTTTCGCGTAAATGTACTTTTATTTATCGTGTAGCGAGAGGTTAATGCATCTGTTTCTGTTTTCGCACCCATTTTAATCAAAGAGAATTTAATTAACGCTTTCCGCGAAAAACGCAGAAAACGCCGACTTCAAATGGATGGAAATAACTTTCTTACATCGCACATATTTTCCATTCCATTTTGTTTTCTTAAAGCCCGGCCGTAAATTTCTGGAATTATTCATGAACGAGCTTCCCTCTTGCATTTAACGACGAGCGTGGTAAGTCACTCCTAAAAGTATAATTAATAAAAATCAATTATATTTTTTCTTCAAATTTTGGCTGCTGCCTATTTGAATCATTTGAGTCGCACCACAGTCATTTTCTGCACACGAGGGCTAATTATTCCGGGCCCTACTATTTATTGCCGATTCCGAACGGCAGGCTACTTTTTTATACTCATCGAAAGGTTGGTGTGCTAACCTCTCGATGGGGGATTCTCTGCGGTCATGTCGCCGTTTCTGTGGTACCCCAGTGTCAGGAAAAATTTTTCTGACGAGGACGAACCGGGTATCGAACTCGCGACACCTCTAAACACCCTTTGGTACTTTAGGCGAGTATCTTGTCGACCTGGGATACCGCGCCCTTGCCTATCTTACGATGTTTGATAGAAGGACAGTAGTCACTGCACATTGCGATTTTGTATAGATTCAAGATCTTAACCTAGTCGAGGAAAAAAAGACGGTTTTCCACGATTTGTAGAATCAACTTTATGCAGCTGCGAGTTTTGAAGATCGTAATACGAACAATCCAAAAACAAAAACAAAAAATTCAGGGTACGCCGTGTCTTTCTCTCTCTCTCTCCTCAAGTTTTGATGTAAATGCGTTCTTTGTGCCTTGAATCGCGTGACCCAGACTGTAAGAGGTATTAAAATCAGAGTGATATTATTGAATTTGTCTTAACGAAATATACCCGCAGACACTTAAAAAAAACTGATACATTCTGAGTACTTCCTGAAATAAATAGATTTCGATACGCAACTTTTTGTGAATGCATCCAGTGCGGTAAAGTGATCGCTCGATTGTTGCAGTGGTACGATTGCTCGTCTTTCACTACGAAGGTTTGCTGTCAAGCTCCATGGGTTCGAATCCATCCAAACGAACATCGGAAACAAGTTCTTTACCAATCGAGTAGAGGGCTACCACCGATAGAGGGCACCTTTATTTCCCACCCAACTCCGCTGGTTGGAAATTTCCGAATGACGATATATGACTGGAGTTGGTGTACTAAAAAGTGGGGCAAAACAATACCTTCTAGAGCAGAAGACCTGCTCTAGAAGGTATTGGGCAAAACCGGGTAGCAAATGTTTGAGTCCTCATTATTCTGAAACATTTCTCTTTCAAATTATACGTTTACCTTTAAAAAAATGAGATCCTCCTTTTTTTATGACAATTCAACTTCCAAAATTACCAAAAAAACTCAATTAGTTATTTGCTCATGTAAATTGCAAAAGCCACATTTAAAAGTGTCATCTTCCTCTGTATTTAAGCGAGCAAAGTCTCTACAAAATGCGGCACTCAATCCATTCTTCTCCTGATTTGAACTGTTTTTTTCATTTGATTCGAACTTGATTTTCAAAGTTCTTTGAAAAATATACAAGTTCTAGAATTATCCCCTTTTTTCACGATGATCCTATTAAAATATGCTTATTCTTTTCATTTTTATTTTTTCTCTTGACTTTATCCACTTTCTTATTACTGCTGCTGCTTTCGTATTTTCATTAGTGGATGTTGAATATATTTATCTGGGCTCTCTTATTCCAGCACGAGTTCATTATGAAGAAGGCGCAAGCAGCATAGACGTTTTCCCGTTTTTTGTTCTGAATCTTTTTGAGATGTTGATGTGCTTCTTGTATTCCATATTATGTAACTTCCCAATAACTTTCTTGCTGCTGCTTCTGAAGCAAGAACTTTTTGAGCTTATCGCCCTCCCCAATGTTGATTTTGCGTATATTATGATTTAAACTATAACCGCGTTATATCCGGTTTTTTGTTCCCAACTATCGATACCTGGATTTTGCCCCACACTGACATTCGTGAAATAAATAACACCATTTTGTTCAGTGATGCCTTCAATTTTTTACTGACGCGTTTAAATGGTACTTGAAAAATAACGAATACACTCATGAACTTACGAGTATGATTCTTTAAACATTTAGCCGAGAATGACAGATAACATAAAGCACAAAATCTAATTATTTCTACTTAAAAACTTTGAAAAAATTGAGAGAAACATACATTAAACCCACACACTTCCTAAACTTAGTTCAAATTTCTTCAAGGGCTGCAGAGAAGTGATTTACATGTTTTCGGTATTCGCAGCACTAGATTCGGAGATAATGCCTCGCTCTGTTTTGCCCCACTCTTTTCTATCGTCAGATAATTTGAAAGACGTATTCGCATCAAAAAATTAGAATTAATATTTAATATTTAACTCGAAATATCTTCAAAGAATGAGATAATGTAGTAGAGTTTCCGACTGTCTCTGAATTTCTCCGTTATTCTATTTTTCACCGACATTTCGCACATTTTCAGATTTTTTTAAAAATATTTCGAGCAAACGAGGAAAAAAATTCTATCAAAAAGGGAAAAAATATGTGTAACTGACTTTTTTTTTTTTAAAACCATCTACTCGGAAACTTTTTCACTTTTTTTTTATAACAAGAGTGATGTTCTTATCGTGCTTTTTTATTAGATTTTTATGTGTGTATGTATATGTGTGTGTGGGGAAAGGCAGTGAAAAAACAAAAGAGACGAGTGCCATTGGAAACTCGTTAGAATAAATTGGTTACTGGGATGAGGGAGAAAATGAGATAAAATTGACCATTTCTTGGTAAGAATTTTTTTCCCCAAAAAAGAAAAGGTGAAGACCGACCCATTCATATGCATCCATATTTGAACGTACGTAACAGTGCACATCATTACTATTACCTAAATGTCAAGACCGATATTTTTTGCGCTTCCATTAACGGCATCAACTTTTCTGATGCTGTCTCAGCGAATTGAGACGTATCACTATTATTTGTGTATAGTACGTGCTTTTCTTATTTCGATGTGTGTAGGTTGCGTAAGGTCCTCAAAAAAGTGTAAGATGATGTTCATAAAATCTGTTTTCTTTTGCTGCTCCAACGAATCTAATCTCATGATAAAAAAAAAATAAATTCTCATTTAAATTCAAAACTAAAATGGTAAGCAGTTTACATCACGCATGTCACAGGGCTGCTTGGCGCGGATCCAAAACATTATTTTGTCTATCCACGTGGCATTCCTTGCCAAATATCTAAGGCATTTGATCATGTCCGTTACTGTGTGTTTAATTTGCGTCGATTGGCCGGTGGGAAAGAGAATTTATAAATTCACGATAGCAAATAAATCACGATGTGTCGTGTTTGCCACTTGCCGTGTGAAAAAATGGAAGTGTTTACAGCTCCATTTTTTAATACCATTCGCAAACTGATATTCGTAGACTCAAAATTGAAAACATTCGAAAAGTCCGATTAACAAAAAAGGAACCAGCATTGTGCGATGTTGTCACTCGTCACCGATAATGAAAACTGGTTAGTCGCGAAAATTTCTTTATATCGATTGAACACAAACTTTTTCCTTACGATGTAAATCCCCGGAACACCCGAAGAATGCTGTCTATTCTATATGGAATGATATCTATTCCATTTCACCTTGAATACATAAATGTTTACTTTATTTATTCAAGTTACATTTAGGGCGAAACATATGTAAACAAATAATCACACGCAATAGCACATATTAACGCTTCATTTAAAGCGAATACCACGATTATATTTGATGCGAAACGTGTCGCGCAGATAATTTGAAATATTGTGAATAGTAGATGTGAAGCATAATATGTTATCTGAAATATTGATTTAGGTTTGTAGAAAACAACCACTAGTCGACTCGTCACGAGCAACAGCTGTGGTGATGCGGCTAAAACGGAAAAGGCAAAATACAACAGTTCATTCAATAATAATTGAGAAGGTTATTTTCTCAAAAGGAAACATTTTTTTTCACAATTACTAAATTTACAGTAGAAGTAAAAGGAAAGTTTGTTTTTTTTTTCTCCGAAAATAGCCCAACAGGTAGCAGCATAAGGAAGGGGTATAAGAATATTTAAACATCATGTTCCTTTATCAACGTTGAAGGGAGTTATCTTCATTTAAGTTTTGCAAATGTCCCCTTTTTCAAAGGAAATTAGTTAACAAAAACGTTAACTTTCGATTAAAATTGGAGCCGGTTAAGTCTGAAAAATGGGAACTTTCTACACCACCTGTTGATTCTAAAAGGTTTCGCGTAGCCAAGGAATGTACCCATGGCACACTCTCGTGCGTAACACAAAAACCATGATTATTATACTGTGAAACCTCCCCTCACGGTTCGAAAAATAGATCGCAGATAGCAGCACTATAACAAGCATTACACACAAAAATTCCAGTTAGGTTCACAATACGTACACGCACATTCCAACTCGTACCAATTCGTTATAAGTTCCGCAGAGGAATATGGACGAAGCTCACGTATGGTTTAGTAGTAGTAGTGAAAGCTTTCATAACGGACACTCCCGTTTGCGAGCGTCTCCCCTAACGGACACTTTTTTTAATTACTTTGCTATCCATTAACAGAACGGACCGAGAACGAATTTACGCGATTTCAACTCATTGCACCAGAGCGCGTGGTCATGCCGGAGAAAATTCTGAAATGCAAGGAGAAAAAATATATATAAGGTGGGTGCCCCTGTGTTATGGCCACCCCTGATTGTGAGTTAGCTAGCCAAAAAAGCCGCTGGATGACACTAGCATCCAGTGAGAGGGTGGTTCTCAACTTGTTTTTGTCCATGGCCCCCTTTCAACCATTTCTCATTCCTGTGCCCCCCCCCCCCTGTGAACATGAATAATTTTCTACTTTCCCCCCCCCCCCGTTTTCCCATTAGAAGATAGTTATTCACAAATTGTCTGAAGTATAAATATGTTTGAATTTAATTTGATTAATTTTTAATTTATGAAAATATTGGGAAAGCAAAATAAACATAATAGAATACAGTAAAAAAATTGAATAATTAAATTATTTTTAATCAATGTAAACTCTGCGCTTGAAGATGGCGCAATGTCATCAAGTTACTTTATTGGATGAAATTTGTATTATTTCCAAATTAGTTTTGTTTGTTTGTTTGTTTGTTTGTGTGTGTGTGTGTGTGTGTGTGTGTGTGTGTGTGTGAGAGAGAGAGAGAGAGAGAGAGAGATATGTAAATGATTATGGTTCATTGAGAAATGTCAGTTGTAGCTTCTAAGATACGCATTCGTATAATGATAAAAATCGCAAAACGTGATAGCAAGCAGTTTTGTTAATTTTATTCTCTTCATGATGTCAAAAGTAGCAATCAGGGAGTAGCCACATAAATGAATCACAATTGAAAAGTTCAACCTTTCACGTCATTTTGAACAATAATACATGTATCAAGGATATAGGTTCATGTTGTAGACCTACTCTGAATTCAAGAAAATGAACTAAAATACGTGTGAATTTTTTTTTAACATTTGTTAGAAAGATTCGTTCCAGAACAATCATGTACGCAGTGACAAAACTGTTCATGTGAACATAATAATGATTCATTATCAGGATTTCAAGCCCATCGGAAAATATAAATAATCATATTTTCAAATAAGAAAATTATCAGTTTGTTGACATCAATTTCGACACGGTGAAAATCTGATTGTTTCGTTGGATGACAAGCTACCTTCAAGTGGCTTTTTGGTTCATAACGTGGCCGCTCTCTTGCAGGCGAACGAAGCAACGTGCGAGTTGGCACACAACACAACTCCGGAAAACTTGACTTTGATCCAGTTTATCAATTCTCCTGATGATGCCAACCACTAGTGTTGGGGAAACGTTGAGAACAAACTCAAACGGACGACGGTCTTCGAACCCGAAAAAACAATTTTTATCAAATGATGGCCGCGAAAACCTTATAGACTATTTACACAACACAATATTTGTTGTTTAAACACAGCACGATATTTCACATAACAGTCCGTACTATATTTAATATACAGGGCGCATAAGTAACGGGGCATATGGCATTTTACTGGCGAACCATTGGTCCTGGAGGCATATTTTCAGTTCGAAAAAGCACCCGAATTATCTGTAGTACCTCAGATATTTGGTTCATGTTGCCTGGGGTTACATAGTTATTAAAATAAAAATGTTATCCTTTTATGCGGACACCCTGTGCCCCCCAAAACCCAATTGGAAAGTTGTTTCCCGGTTTCCAACAAAAGAATTCAACGTTTCTAAGTGCAATTTTCACTGAGATATTCGAAGAAAGTGGAGAAAAAAACAGCATTAAATGTGGGGAAACCATTTTACCGGCTGCTGTTTTTTCCCAAATTTCCTCAATTTTTTGAATTCGCATATCTCGGTGAATATTGCGCTTGGAAACGTGAAATTATTTTAGTTGGCATCGGGAAAGACAGAGCAACAACTTCTTAATTGGGTTCTTTGCCACACGGGGACGGTATAAAAAGTTTTTTATTTTTATTTTATAACTATACAACCCCTTACAATATGAATGACATACCTGAGTTGGACACGTGATTTGGATACTTTTTCTAGTTGAGCATGTCTCAGACTAACGGCTCGCCAGGAAAGTGTCATACGCCCTGTTACCCATACAGCCTTCATATGCACGTAAAAAAGTAGTTTGAGACGAAATACAGTCGACTCCCGTTTTAAAGAAGACCGTTATAACGGAAAAAAATATCGTTTTAACGAAAAATTTTCTAATCCCCGGATAAGTTTACATAGGGACAATATAAAAATCTGGAATTCCTTTGTAACTAAATTCCGTTATTACGAAGTGATTTCTCCGATTTCTTGGAGTTCATTATAATGGGGTTTGACTGCATTCCCCCAAACAAAATCTGACATTTTTGCACTAAAGTAATTAAACTTCGGCAATTTAATCTGAAAAGTCTTTTCTATAATGATTATGTCCTTTTGACTTTTATAAATTTAGGAAGGAAACAAAAGGAAGAAAGGATGGGGAGAAAAAAAAAAATATGGCCAAGAGGGGCTCGGTTGTGCGTAAATGCCTCGAAATTCCACTTGTGCGCAAGGGGATTCGCGCCTCACTCTCAGTTTTACGACAAAATTTCACATTTATCAGACGTTTGACTACGGTCACGATTAATCTCTATATATAACTTTTAATATTAAAATATTTCATTGCACAATTTCAATTATTTGATATTTTCATCGCTGAATTGATTTTGCATGCGTATTATGAACACTAAAAATTTTTTAGTGTTTAGTCATTTTTCTTCAGACCCTTCCAGCTCTCATAGACAACAATGTTATTAAACCCTCGTTTACTCGTCGCTAATTTCGGTTAAGTCGTCACTATGAAAAAGTTTGAGAAAGAGGAACAGACTATTTTTATGGCTCCCATTAAAAAAAGAGCTTGTGTTAACAGCATTGCCATATGCTCAAAAGTCACCATAAACTCCTATATACCCAAACGGAACAGTTTAAGTAACGAAAGTTACGCTGGGGAGGTTCATTTGCCGACTAAGGTTTTTGGAACGTTGGGAACTGTTCAAGCTAGATCTCATTTCTGCATGGGCCCCATTGGAGAAACTGGACAAAGCGCGAGACACTCAAGCTCTGTCGGAAGAGGCAACATAAGCACTTCGCCCTCCCCCCTTGGGGGGGGGGGGGGACAAAACCAAAATTTATTGATACGTCAAAGATTACATATAGTGCAAGGAAATCAAAAATTATGTAAATCGAAGAATCAAATTAATCAAGTTAAAGTCAAAGTGCAACGCGCGCACGGATAATAAATAATCATAGAAAGCATGGGCTCTACTAATTTAGGGCTTCAAATTTAAACAAAATATCTTTCCCTTAAAAAAACAAAAAAATAGAGATTTCCCTTCGCTAGAGCGTATATAAATTAACATCTCAAATAATAAACATCTTCACAACATCCAGTCTTCTGTATATCTTGTATTTTCTTTACTTTTGCTAGATTTGTCGCGTGATTCGTGTCTTTTCCTTGCCGTTTTCAACGTTTATTTCTTTTCACACTAAAAAAATGGTCCCTTTCGGGGCCAATTTTATTTACTAAATACGTGTTTTATTAATTACCATTCAAGTGTAATTTTAACTTATTCATTTGTTATCTGTCCAGTAAGACGATGCATTCTATAAGTTCGAAATGGCGAAAGCCTAGTATTAGAATATTGAGAAGACACCAACGAATAAGGCAAATACACAAAAAATAATAAAAGTCCTAATGCATTTCAACACCAATGGGTGCCGTCTTCAGAGGAAAAATTCAACCACTAGTTTCGCTGACCGAGTTTTCCATTTGGGTTGAATACCAAATCTTCACGCTCGGTTGCTCAGCGGAAGAAGTACGTCTGTTCACTTCAAACGTCGTGGTCAGAATGAAGCTGTGAGCCTGCGTGAGATACTAATGCAGCGTCCTGATTGGACATTTGTGGAATAGTGCTATCCGATTGGTCCATTCGAATTTTCTTGTAATTCCCGCTCGAAATGAATTTAAGCCATGGGGTGTAGATTTATTATCGTTCACTAGTATATTTTTGAAGGCCCGAATATATGTGCCTTCGTAGAAATCTAGATCAACTGTGGACTTGACTTTGTGAAAAACTCTCGCTTCTTGAAATTTGAATTTATGGCCTTCTTGCCAACAGTGAGCGGCGATGGTCGATTTGTCACATTCCTGATTCTTAACACAGCGAGCGTGTTCATTTAATCTTGCTTTTATAGGTCTCCTTGTCTGTCCTACATAACCAAGAGAGCAATCACCACATGGAATGTAATAAATGCCCCATTGTTTATTCTGCGGTATAGCATCTTTAGGGGGCATGAAATCAAAGTTTTTTAGTGGGCACATCTATGGTTGTTAGATTAAACTTTTTAAGAATCGGTTTGATCTTCAGTGAGAGTATTGGATCGTAGGGTATGACTACACTTTCTCTGAGTGATTTCTCTGTAAAATATTTTCTAGAGTGGTTCCTCGTGCCGGTTTCAAGAATTTTCTACTTAATTTGTCAACGATCTTGGTGTTGAACCCCCTGTCCATCGCAATTGCTCTGATGGTTTCAAGTTCATGGTCTAACGTGTTCCGATTTGAACAGATGTTAAATGCTCTCGCTACATAGGTGCGAAAAGCCGAAAGTTTCTGTTGCACGGGATGGCAAGATCTGAAATGAGGTGGTAATGAGACCGCGAAAGGCTTACGATAGACCGAGGTTTGGAACTGTGAAGAAAGAACGTCCAAGAAAGACAGTTCATTGTTAGTTTCAAATTCGGCTGTGAACTGAACATGAGGGTCTATGTCATTCATAACGAGTAACAATTGTTCCAAGTCATCTTTAGAGCCGTCCCAAAGCACAAAAGTATCGTCCTCGTATCTTCGATAAAGTGAGAAGGGCACAACGTTCAATAGCTTACTCTCAAAGTCGTCCATATATATATCACACAAAATCGGCGAGATGGGATTGCCCATCGCTAGACCATCTGTCTGGGTGTAAAACTTGTCATCGAAATTGAACGCTGTTTGTGAGATACATGTGAAGGTGAGATTGCAAATTTCTTCTACTTCAGGCTGTGAAAAATTGTGGGTTTTAAGTCGTCTTTCTAGACAACTGATACTACTACCTATGGGAATGTTAGTAAACATTGACACTACGTCGAAAGACACCATGTTGAGCTGTTTGGGTTCAATTGTACGTAATATTTGAGCGAAGCTAGATGAATTTCTAACTGTATTATTATTTGATTTAGTGAGTGGAGAGAGAATTGGGACAAGGAATTTAGCGAGCTTGTATGACGCTGTACCAATGTTAGAGACTACGGGACGGAGAGATAGTGTTGGTTTGTGCACTTTGGGTAGGCCATAGATCCGTGACGAAGAATCGGGAATGTGAAAAATCGACCATCGCCGCTCACTGTTGGCAAGAAGGCCATAAATTCAAATTTCAAGAAGCGAGAGTTTTTCACAAAGTCAAGTCCACAGTTGATCTAGATTTCTACGAAGGCACATATATTCGGGCCTTCAAAAATATACTAGTGAACGATAATAAATCTACACCCCATGGCTTAAATTCATTTCGAGCGGGAATTACAAGAAAATTCGAATGGACCAATCGGATAGCACTATTCCACAAATGTCCAATCAGGACGCTGCATTAGTATCTCACGCAGGCTCACAGCTTCATTCTGACCATGACGTTTGAAGTGAACAGACGTACTTCTTCCGCTGAGCAACCGAGCGTGAAGATTTGGTATTCAACCCAAGTGGGAAACTCGGTCAGCGAGACTAGTGGTTAAATTTTTCCTCTGAAGACGGCACCCATTGGTGTTGAAATGCATTAGGACTTTTATTATTTTTTGTGTATTTGCCTTATTCGTTGGTGTCTTCTCAATATTCTTGGGCAAAGTGGATCAACTCTTCTATAGTATTAGAATGTCAAAAATAAAAAAATAAACCATTGGCATTGAAAAGAGCAGCTGGACGATAGAGTATTGCTGAAACCAATGAAGCTGGTCCATCATCCTCAAATGGAATGACTGAAAGTGCCAGTTCCCAGAAATTGAAAAGGGTTCATTCAAAGTGCTCTGTTCCTGTTGAACTTTCAACCAAGCCAGCTTACACGTTTGTTCATAATGCAGCTTGAAGTGATATCCTCAAGAATGTTCCATGTGGCAATTGTGGAGATGCAGCCCTAGATGTTCACGTGGAACAAAATATCGGAAGGCCATCAAAGATAATGCTTCAGAAGTACAAGAAATGAAAAGTGCCATATTTGTAACTCTGCAATACGTTATGTCAACAGACGAGAAGCCTCAGCACAATAAATGCCCACAAGGTGAAACTTCTTGGTGTTTTTATAATCGTGCAATTACAGATGGTTCCACTCCTCATATGCATAAAAACAGGAAGATGTATCTAACTGAAGTTGTAGTTGCAAAGATACTGCCTGTGTACAAACGACTTGCTTCCAATGAACTATTAGTGAGGTGTTCCGCTGCTAAAACACAAAATCCTAACGAGAGCCTCCACAATCTGATATGGACATACTGTCCTAAAGAAATGTTTGTTTCATTGAAACGTTTGCATATAGCAGTTGTTTCTGCAGTGTCTCAGTTAAAAATGGGATGCGAGATCTCATTGATTGTGAAAGAGGATCAGAATGTAAGTACTCCTGTGTTGGAACTGGCCAAGCAGCGAGATGGAAGATGGTTGACGCAAAGCACCAGACGCTCTACTAAGTACTACAAGTGCAAACGTTTGGCAAATAAACACCATAAAAGCACTAAAGAAAGAAATAAGATGAACAAAGGACCACCTTCATATGGAGCGGGGCAATTTTAATGCCAAAAAAACTTGATATGACAATCATGAAAGTACACAAAACTTTAACGTTGATTTTCTCAAAACTGACATTTGAGAAACTGATTGTTATGGAAAAAGTCCCTTGCGCATTAGTTTTAATCAAATTTTCTTGAAATTTGGCAGATTTATAGATTTTTGTGTGATGCATAATTGTAAGCATCCATTTTGCTGTGTGATTTTATTTTCATGATAATTTTGGCAAAAAAAGTTGAAAATTATGAAAAATTTGCAAATTTATGGAACAAAAACAGGTTTATATTTTTTATTCATTAATGGTTACTCCTAGTACAAAATGCATGCTACAAATCATTGATATATGCCTACAGAGCAAAATAAAAAAACATTGGTACTTTTAAATAAAATTTGAGACGCAAGGAACAAAGAATCTTAATTTTGGTTTGGCACCTTTTGGTGTCTAAATAAGGCGCCAAGCTTGCTGATACACATATTTTTTAAACTAAGAGACCTAAAGTTATTATTACATATGCATCGAAATGTCATTGAAGCATTTTTAGTAAGAAATATACAGTAATAAGAAATTTACATTTGAACGTCATGTGTCCCCTTAAGCTACTTTAAAAGTTCGTCAGAGCAGGGCAGATTCCGGAAATGGGCAAAAAAACTGTCGTCGGACAACGATGGTTTTTGGGCCTCACCAATCACTTTCGGAACGTTTACTTTGGTTACCGTGGTTTCCCTAGCAATGCGTTTCGGACATGTATATGATAGTTTATATGCCTTTATAATGGATAGTCACTTTTTCAATCCTCCTAGTAATGAGGCTTTTTGAATAGACGTCAGCATCACTTTGAGGGTCGGGCAAGATCCCCATAGAAATCAGTGTTAAAATTGTCGATTCTACTGTATAAAAACAAATACAAATACAACGCCACAACAGGCAAAATGCCCAACGAGGTGGCTGAGAAAAATATGGATGTCATATATTTCAAAAATACAGCAACCCAATTAAAAATGCAATTAACACAAATTATAAACAATATATACACATGATAAAATATTATACAATGCCCCTAAAGAATACTTATGGTTTTCTTATTCTAAGTATGGATAGCTTCTCGATTTACCCCAACATGTTTATCGTATTGCTTTTTAAACGTGTCAATTGTGCTATAATTTACTACCTCCGGGGGTAAGCTATTCCATTTATTAACAACCCTATTGGAGAAAAATTCCCTGCGACACCATAACTTCGCATTGGCCCTCACCAATCGATACTGGTGTCCCCTTGTAAAAAGCGGTCGATTGGCAGTGCACTAAAAGTTCATGGTCCATCCTATCCATCCCATTGAAAATTTTGAACACTTCGATCATATCTCCTCGACACCTGCGTTCATCCAACGTAAACATATTCAAAAAATGAAGTCTCTCTTCATAACTCAAGCCCCGTGTGCCAATAAGGACACGCGTAGCTCTTCTCTGCACCCCTTCAACCAAGTATATGTCCCTCTGTAGGTATGGTCAGTGCCGCTTAACGCATGGGCCCACACGGGCACGGCCTGGGGGCCTCAAGGGAAGAGGGGCCTCAGACAAATTAGAACCGGTTGAAATTCTCGAACATTTGCCATGTAAGGCCTCAGAAAAATCACTTGGCCCGGAGGCCAAGTGATGCTCTTAAGACGGCCCTGGGTATGGTCTCTAAAACCTTGCTGCATACTCCAGTCCAGGACGAACTAAGCCTCGAAAAAGCGGAAGAATGAGTTTAGGAGAACGCGAAGAAACCTTTTTGCAAATGAAACCGAGCATTCTATTCGCTTTTTTCACCACCGCTGAACAATGTTCAGAAAACCTGAGCCGCTCGTCAATGGGAATTCTCAAATCAGTGACCCTAGTTGCATCCGGGGGTAGTGACACCATTCAACTCGTTAGAGAACTGTGGGTTATTCGAACCGAAATGAGCGACCATGCACTTATCAACGCTAAACGTCATGCTCCATTCATTTGCCCATTCTGCAATCCTGTTTAAGTTGGTATGGAGCATTTCCCTATCGCATTGATTCCCGATTACCCCCATTAGCTTCACATCATCTGCGAATTTGCTAACAATCCCATCAATACCCTGATCGAGTTTATCGATAATAAGTGAAAAAAGTATGGGGCCAAGGACACTTCCTTGAGGAACTCCACTTGTGACGCGTGTCCAACTAGAGAATTCCCCGTTCACCATAACTCGTTGCGACCTATCTCTTAACCACGATTCTATCCAATTCAGCACGTTGCTCCCTATTCCAATCTCGTGTAAACGCTTTAAGAGCATCCCTGTTGGACCCGATCGAATGGCTACTGGAAATCAAGATAAACAACATCCACATTTTTGCTCTTACCCAAAACCTTAGTCACGTGATCATAGAAGCAAAGGAGGTTAGTTACACGTGACTTCCCCTTCCTGAACCCATGCTGATTATCCGACAATACATTATTCTCGTCTATCCACTTCACAAACTGCCTTTTGATGATAATTTCCAAAATTTTCGAGAGGGAGCTCGTCAAACTCACTGGACGATAATTGGACACAGCTTCTCTACTACCCTTCTTAAATATCGGAACAACATTAGCAAGTTTCCAATCCCTTGGAAGGACGATATCCTCAGCAACACTACTCCTGTATATCTGTGCGACTGGCCCCAACAATTCATTAGCACATTCCCTGAGGACCCTGGTGTAGATATCATCTGGTCCTGGTGCTTTGTTTGCACATACATTTCTTAGAAGATTCAGGACCTCCACGTCTTCCACTTGAATATCGTTGAGGATTTTATTACACCATGCAACACCCGTATATTGAATATCATTATCTCCATTAAAAACCGACGCGAAAAAGTCATTGAAAGCACTACACATGCCTACATTGCTCTCTAACCTAGAGCCTCCTATCGAGAGGGGGCCAACTGTCCCCTTACATCCATTATTGACGTATCTAAAAAATGATTTTGGGTCAGAGCCAATGTTATCTGCCAACCTAGATTCAATTTCCTTTTTACTATCCCTTATCGCTTTTTTCAACACTCTTCTTTTATCAGTAAACAATGATATGTCAGCTCGTTCACTTTTATACTCTCTGAATGCTCTTTTCTTTTCGAGATAAAGGTTACGCACGCTATCCATGAACCATAGAGGGTGCGATGTACAAATACGCTTTTTTTGAACAAAGGGTATGACGTCGTGCAAAACAGAGGACAGTTCCGTACTAAATTTTTCCCATTGACTTACCACCCCTACTGATTACAACCGGTCTTTGAAAACTTCCACTAACCTTCCTCTCAAAACATCAAAGTTAGTTCTTCGAAAACAAGGCACCAGTCTTTTGTTATCAACCTTACCCGAGGAAAAGTTACAGTGAAATCTGACTATACTATGATCACTGGAAGAAAACTCTTCCCCCACCGAATAATGTATCAATCTACTGTATCAATAACTCATAAAGATCATTTCAATCCCGCTCATCGACTTGGTATCAAATAAAATACTTAAATTCAAACAATTTAATGTCGATAGATCCAAGATCGTCACGCAAGACATAATAATTGAAGCTCAACAACAAGATATTGATTTTCTTCTGTTACAGGAACCTTTCTTTTCTCTGGAGCAAATTAGCGATATACCTAGTTCATTTCAAATATGGTCTTCCGAGACAAAAAATTAATCATCGTTCATTTAAAACGAGTGTTTTATTCAGAAGTCTTTCTCATTGGAACCCATTCACAATTGCCATATTATTCAAAACAGTCAAAGAAGAATTCATATTGATGAGTGGCTATTGTTCTCCTGCTGACAATCTGCATCCAACACTGCATGAAATAGAACAAATTCTCTACAAAGCCGGCTCTATACCAGTTCTCGTGGCAGCAGACATAAATGCACTTCACTATAACTGGGGTTACAAAAATATCGATGAACGTGGAAGACTACTTAATAACCTTGTGAAAACAAATAGGCTGTTCCAAATTCTAAGAATGATCTCCACCCACATTTTTCAGAAAGGATAAAAAAGGATGGCCAGATATTACTTACGAACTCAAATGAACTTTTCTCCAAAATTTTCCGTCAAGTGGTTACTGAAGGTAAAGTTGGTGATCACTGTCAAATTCTTCTTCATATTCAAGAATTTTCTCTGTACAAGTCAATAAATACTTCAAAGCTACTCAGAGGAAATTAACTCTTCTGCAGAAAAATATAACACCGAAGCTTGACCAATACGACTGTAAACATGCAACCTGTGTCACTCACCGCACTTCCGAAATTACACGGCTACTACAGCACCTAGTTGAACTTCTCGGTTACTACCCTCAGCAGGGATGCTGGCTGAGATGTTGTTTTAGGTTTGCTGCCCCGCCAGGACCGCGGGATGTTGTCTTGGTTCGACTTACTATCCATAGCAAGGACAACCGGATTGTTTTTGATCAACATCTTAGCGACACGATTGCAATGTTTTCCAGTGTTAACTATGCTTCGATAACGTATTGATGTGTAGTTATATTCCTCTATTTGTCTGTTCTCTAATTGGCATGTAATAATACCATGTCTCAGGACCTGTGAAATGCCCTATTCGGCTCCCACAGCAGAGTCTTACTTATATTAGTTTCTCTAGCATCTAGCAGCGCATATGATCCTCTGGTTGGTGGGTGCTCGGGATCGCACTGGGGGTTCGTGTTGGTGGGCAGGGGTCCAGTTCTTTTTGTGCCTGTGTGGCAATCTTGGAGCCCCATGGGAAAAGATGATATCATAATCCGGCTGTGACCTTTCAGTTAGAAATTCCTTGGAATATGGATTGGATCATCGTTCGGTTAGGATATTAGGATGATGTAGAAATGCGGAAATTTAGTGGGGTTTTCCGCCACATCAATAATTTTAAAAATTGTATTCAATTCTCAATTTTTGAAATATTGAGTTCGCTTAGAGGTATAAGAGAAGCCCAGAAAATTAAATATAAAATAATTAGCCGGACCTACTTTTGAGTTGGATATCCATGCAGTAACATTGATTTCAACTTTTTATTTACATCTTCTCAAGCTCGAAAATAAAAATATGTATTGTCTTTTAATATTCAACTGCATAAATTCATATAGTTTAGGTTGTTTTAGAATTAAATATGGGCCCATAAAGTACATCGAAGAAATTCCATAGCTTTAATTAAGCATTTTTGAAAGCTGAAACAGGCGGATGGATAACTTGAAGTTCGGGGGGGGGGGGGACTTCGGTTTATGTTACCAATTATTTTCGCGAAAAGTTTTTCTTTTCGTATATTTTGAAACTAATTTGGAACCGGATATTTTCCCGTAATTTATCGTTTCAATCAGTTAGACTATGTAGGAGGTCAGGAGGCTTCCTTATTGACCAAAATTTCCGTGCTCAGTTCACATTATCCTAATCGGGTGGTAAGAAAGCATAGTAATATTCGTGATGCTCATTAGACGGTTTCATTCTAACTCCTCGATCGAAATACTAGCTCCCCTTAAAAAAGGAGAAAAAAAAATATTAATATTTACGTTTCTTTAATCTAGATTTGTTTCTTTCATGCGTCGCGCAGGAAGTCGCCATATTGGTTAACTTAGGCACGGTTTGTATGTCCCTCAAAGAAAGAGGGAGATGTCACTCGATCCAAAAAGCCTCATTGAAGAAAACCCGGGCATGATGCGTAGCACGATCCCTGCGTATGATTTCGATTTCTGCGTATGACCCCGATCCCTGCGTATGATTTCGTTTCGATTTATGACAGAAGTTGTATGTTTTCAAATCGTTTCGAGTGTCTTTGATTAGGGAAAAGCCAATTTCCATAAACGGCGAATTTTTATGCCCAGATTTTTACTTTGTAGCATTTAAAGGGGATTTTTTCCTTCCGCATTCTATTGGTGTCACGTATATTTAAAAGAAATTCAATTCACTTCCCCGATTTATTTTACTTTTTTGTCCGAGAGCAATCAAATTAAAGTAACGAATAAGATGCGAGTGAAACTGGTTTCTGTCGCTGCACTTTTTTTTTTCTTTTAACCTCCGGGTCAAAGAGAGTTTTGCGTTTTAAAGTAGGTGATTGCAATTACCGGAGCTACTTTCTCCGACGCATCTAACACCCGAATCTGCGAAGATTGTTTTTGTTAAGCTACGACATTCCGACTAACGAACGAGCAGAGGCTCATTTGAAGTTTCAGAATCTTCGAAGCATTCGCGATTAGCATAAAATCTTTGCTAATGAACCTCTTCCCAGCGGATAATTTCAAAGACAAGTCTGAAGTTTTCCCGCTCCCATTTATGCCCCGGGCACAAAATATCAGCGCCACAAAATCTTTTTTTAAGACTTCTTTTAAACTGTGCCCGAATTTTTTTTAATGTTTATGTATATATATATATATATATACACACAACTTGTATATATATATTTCTCCTTATTTTTTGCGATTTTCCTCTCGGCTATCAAAAGATTAGAATTCGAAATCGGTAAATCAAACAAAATAGGCACGGACCGCTACAGATTTGTTCGTGCCTCTGGGCAGTGATTCGACGTATTTTTCTTTAAGAACAATATATATTATGTTATTCTTCTGTAGTTTTTCTTCTCATAAGATTCTGCGAAAGAAAACGGGCCGAACTTACACTTGGATGCATCAACCCTTCGTGCAATCACTCCTACATAATAAACAGAAGTTTCTAATTTCTGGTTTTCCTTCATATAACCCTCGCAAAACACAGTGAAATAAAATTTATTTATTTGCGTTGGTTACAAACCATTGGCAATTGCTAACGCTGATAAGATAAGAATAAGATAAGATAATAATTACTAGTACAGTAGACGCTGCTTATTAGAATCACTTATAATGTTTTTATTCGGGATTGTGTAACCACTTTCGCTGAGTACGGAACGGGCCAATATCATAACATGGAAAAGGGTGTTTATTTTTATCAGGACTTCGGTTTATGTTACCAATTATTTTCGCGAAAAGTTTTTCTTTTCGTATATTTTGAAACTAATTTGGAACCGGATATTTTCCCGTAATTTATCGTTTCAATCAGTTAGACTATGTAGGAGGTCAGAAGGCTTCCTTATTGACCAAAATTTCCGTGCTCAGTTCACATTATCCTAATCGGGTGGTAAGAAAGCATAGTAATATTCGTGATGCTCATTAGACGGTTTCATTCTAACTCCTCTGAAATTTCTGAATGATAAAAAGGATTTAGCTCAAAAAGGAAAGATAAAATCCAATCTTGTTTCAGAACAAACTGAGGGAAAAAACAAAAACATTTGGGCAAGCTGTGCCATACACATGTCTGCCAGATTTTGACGTGAATACGTTTTTGTGCCTAGCCTATCCTTGCGTGTTGAGTACTGAGTTCATGGTCCCTCACAAGGGTAGGGCTGATGGGTTTCCAATCTGGGGGCCCGGGAAAATTTTGTTGAAATTGCAAATTGAAAACCCTTTGAAATTTTTGTTTTTTCCCTATATAAATTACGAATCAAGGCAGCGAGCCTGATGGCCAGACGGGAAGGGATATTAAAACCGGAGTGATATCTCATTGAATGCACCTTTGGAATGTGCATCTGACGATACAATTGCTTTTGACTTGCGTTGCATACTTCTTGAAATATAGCGGAAAACAATTTCTTTCCGCAACTTTCTGCGAATGTTCCCAGTATCTTCAGATGATTTAAGGGGCCGTTCAAGTATTACGTAAGCAAATGTTTAGCCATTTTTGACCCCTCCTCCCCCTTGTCAGCAAAACTCTAAACCTCCCCCCCCCCCGTCCCCTTGTCACCAAAATTTCGTCATCACTGCCCCCTACCTTCTAACGCATATTGGTGGGATCAGAAACGTACGCGGGAGGGGGGCATAGGGGACTCGTGTGCCTCCCCCCCCCCCCTCCCAGACGAAGAAAAGTTATTTTTTTTAATGAAAAAAATATTTTTTGAAAAACTAAAATTTCGAAAGAAAATACCTTTATATGTTATTATAATCGATTTCTGTTAAATTCAGTGCTATTTGAAAGGTAAGAACTCAAAATTTATCTCTAAGAAATTCATTGTGACCCACCCTTTAAGCCATATATGGTAAACCCTTGAGCCGCAGACAAAATGTAGGTTATATGATATGGCTTGCCTCCTCAAACCCAATTTTGTAAAAATGAACTAGGCGACACAGATCGCTTAAATGACCCATGGCACAATTCCAGAGCATTCAAGTGGCCATGGCACATTTTCATATCACTGAAGTAGGCCCGTGGCACATTCAAAGATCGCTTAAGTAACCCGCGACACAGTTACAGAACACTTAAACGATCCGTGGCACATTTAGAGATCCCTTGAATGACATGTGGCACAGCTTTAGAGCACTTAAGCGGCCCCCAGTGAGGTTCTACATCACTCGAGTTACCCGCGGAACATTCCTAGATTACTTAAGTGATCCGTGGCATGATTACGGATCACTTGAGTGATACGTGGCATAGTTCCAGAGCACTTAAGCAACCCGGATATATTTCCAGAGCACTTAAAGGAAGGATCCGTGAAACATTTAGCGACCATTAAAGTGGGTCTGTAGGGGACTGATCAATAGGTAGAATGTTAGTTCAGGTGCCCAATAACTATCGAAAGGTTTTTCCGTTTTTGGCGCACCGAATAAGATGCCATTAAGAACATTTCATATCTTCATAAAGGGTGATTTATGACGTAAGCATCACCCAAACCCCCCTCCCCACTTGTCATCAAAGGTCAGCAAATCGGAAACCCTTTCCCCCCCCCCCCTCGATGCTGACGTAATATTTGAATGACCCCAAGGCTGGGGTTACACTATAAAAGTTATGTAAAAGATCTTTGATAAAACTGGAAAAATGTAGCCAATAAGCGTATCGGTTACATTCGAGCGAATGTACGCAACAGAGTTATTGGTTGTTTTTTTTTTTTTTTTTTTTTTCAAGTTTTCTCTCTAAAAGATCTGTTACAAAACTTTTATAGTGTAATCCCAGCCTAAAAGACGGATTCCCCCTTTTAAAAAAAATACGTTTTGAAACTTGTTGGAAAGAAACACGGAGTTGGCCCGTTTGCGCGTATCCCATTCCACCAAACTAGACATATGGTCACTGTATTTCTAACCGGCATTTGTTTGATATAGTTATCAATCGGTTATTGTTGTCAGAAACCCTATCTTAGAGGAGGTATAGAAGGCCCTATACCTCCCCTAAGGTCCTGATGTGATCACATTAAACGGCACGCACTGTGTTATATTTTCATAAGTCATTCAAACAATAATTTTCAACTATAATTTTCATTATCTATTCTGGAGAGGTGAAATCACACGCTGTAATGAATTTATGTTTCGAAATGCGAATTTATTGGTTATGCATGAAACGTATCGCACTAGTCCACCTTTTTTTTTTTTTTTTTTTTGAAGAGTGAGCTTTAGGATTATGTTATCGTCAGATAATATATACGAGTATGTATCGCATTTTCATTGAGCTAGTACAGGAAAAGAAGGATGAGGGTAAGCTGTGAACAAATGAGAAAAAAATGGATATTTTGAGATAATTCATTAATGTGACAATCTCTGCTTCCCGAAAATGTAGAGAGAAATGTTGAGCACTAAATTGAAACTCCGGTCGCACTTCTAACTAAAAGAAAATCTGAGAAAAACGAAAAAAATATCAGTAAATAGGGTACTCGAAGAAGTTAGAGACAGTCATTAGTAACACACACTCATCGGCTTCTCGATCCCTCATTACCTGTTAAACTAATGATCTGTCATATAACACGCCCGATAAAATCTCGTATTACTCTGGTCAACGTGCGGAGGTACCAATACGGGCAGACATTCGAGAAAAATAATTATAAAAGAACTCGGGAAGGGAGTAAAAACAGATACTGAGATTCGTTGGCTCGCCATCGGACATTATGAAGAAGTAGATAAGAAAAGAGACAACGATAATTAAAGGAAAACTTTTTCTTTCCTACTCTTTTTAAAGAGAGAGAGAGAGAGAAAGTCACACACCCAGAGAGAGAGAGTATAATATCATTTCTCAAAGTGGTTTTTCTTTTCTTTTCTTTTTCGATGCGACGACAATGTAATCGCTTTTCGGATATTGCCTTATCGCCATTGCTGAAACAAGAAATTCTTCGCGTACAGTATGTATCAATGGGCAGACAGTACATGCAAAGAAAGCCTACAACTACTTTTATTTCTGATAAGGACACTTCTCTAGAGAAATCGTCATTAGATTTCGGAATATCGGCTTGCAAATGAAAACTCATCCTCTCAGAGTAGTTGAAGTTTCACTCTAATTATTATCTTTGTGTCCACCCAAAAAATTTACGATCATTTTTTGTTGTTGTTATGGATGGACTAATATCTAATTGAAGATAATTTTTATTTAACCAAGACGTTTTTCTCACTTTATCATCACTTACCTATATAATGCTCTGTAGCAGTGGTTCTCAACCTGGGGGGTCATATGGCCCCCCTTGCAATCATGGGATATTCTAAGGGAACCACAGGTGAAAATCAGATGAAAGGAGCCACATAGAGCGAAATAAATCTTTCAAGTGAACTATGATGACAAAAAATGTGACTACTTTCAGAATCCGACAGCTGTCCATAAAACGAGGTCCATAACCCAAGGGCCCATTCGAGCAGGGCCGGAGGACCTCATGTCCATGACCTACGTGATGAGATCTGGTACTATTATTTCAAGTATAAGTACACTGGCTTCCAAAAGTTAGTGCGCGACGGCTTATATAACATAACGATACCACTTCAATCATGTCCCTCTGGGTGAGAGAGAGAGATAGAGAGAGAGAGCGAGTGAGCAGGAGCGGCTTAAGCGAGGATGCAAGGGGTGCGGTGCACCCGGGCGGCAGTCTAGACTTTGGTTCAGTTCAAAAGTATTAAAAATGTCGCAGTAAAAATTCACATCACGCACACTTTTGAGCTATGCCTCGACAACGTAGATGTTGAGAAAACTTGAGGGAATAGACAGGGCCGGGATCGTGATACCGTCAAACCGAAAGATACCCAGGCCACAACGCTTATGATTTCACCAATAAGTGCTTAAAACTGTTAGAATTTCTTGTGAGGAGCAGCAACAATTTCAAATCAATTGCAACACTTTTCAGGATTTATGTGCTCCCGAAACTGGAATATTGCACTATTATATGGAGTCCACACAACAATCTAGACTCACTGATGCTAGAAAGAGTCCAAAACAAATTTTTGTGTCACACGTTTTATAGGCAATTCCATGTCTACATTAATGGCATAAGTACTACTAAAAACTGCAATGTTTTGTTTATTCATTTTCAATCATTAGAATGCCGAAGTTAGTACTTAAGTAGTTAGTTAGTACCGAAGGTAATAGTTACCTTCACTTTTTGTATAAAATTGTAAATAATATAATTGATAACTGCGATCTTCAACTAGTAGATTTTTCTGTGTCAATTGGAAATAGGCCTGTTCGGCGGACTTATCGACAGCCTAAACCCCGAACAAATATTTTGCGATGATCCCCTATTTTTAAGATGTGCAATAATCAGTGCGATGTGATACCCGATACGTTCAATTCAACTATAAGAGAATTTCTTAAAAGTTATGTGGGAGTTTTGAATGTTCAAGTTATGCTTTTTCGTATGTGTATTTCCGCATACCCAAGCCACATCGCGTCAGGGCCCCAAACCAGATTTTTCATCGGAGCCCTTCTACAGTTTATAGTTGAAAAAATGATAAGAATAGTCTCGGGCTGGATTTCTGTTCGCCCCACCCTCACAACAATTCCTAACAAAAAAAAACTTTTTATTTGTAACAGTGATTAGTAGTTAGTTAGTAATTATTAAAAGTTTTTCCTAAAAAAATTGTTTTTTTGGGAAAACGCGGCGATGCGTGCGGCTGCAATGGATCGTATTCGACCAAGAGCCGTCCATGTACTCCATCACAAGGAGGACAAGTGGCATTTTGGTTCTTTAACCTAGTATTTTTTCCAGAACGGTCAAATGAAGGCAAAGGAATAATTCGGCTTCTCACTTGTCCGGTCCCTGGACCACCAAAAACATATTTTTGACATAAATTTCTTAATAAAAACCAACCTCGTTATTTTTATTAAGAACGATAACATAATACTGGACCAAAAAGCAGAAAAAATCTGCTTTAAAGGCGGGATGTATGGTCGCAGATATTTTGTACAATAAACAACGTTGTGCGGCTTTTTTCTGAAAAAAAATGTTTATCTCGAAATCCCTCAAGTAAGAAGGACTGTAACTGTAAGACCAGACATGATATAGGCTCTGTCCCAAGAGGGATATAAGCCTTTTACCCCGAGAGTTTGGACCACGCTGGAGAGGGAGTAAGAAGGACTGTCAGCCTCCCGCCAGGGTCACCTCTAGGTACGGCACACGAGGCTTCGCACCCGGTCGGCAGGTAAACTCGAGCCGCTCCTGCGAGAAAGAGATGGTTAGTGGAACACAAACATTGGTACTCGGGCATACAGTTCCTTCATCTAAAGCCTTTGGTATTGTAGTAGTAATTTCAGAAATTGTGAAGTAATTGCAGAAATTGTGTCACTCAATGACGCTGCAACCATGGATGTGTGTGCACGGCTCCAAAAGTCGCCTTCGGTCGCCCGAACACAGGTCTTCTGACAGCTGTTGAACTTGTTTGGAATTGTTTTCATAATCGGTATATTGCTATAGCAGCCAAACGGTAGACGCACGACCTCCACAACTGTTACATCCATGGTTGCAGCGTCATTCGGTAACGCAATATCTGCCATTACTGTGCGAACGCACAGCGTGCATGAACAAGAATGAAGTTCACTGAGCTCGAGCTCAGGGTAGGCGTGGTGATGTTTTGGGAGGTCTAATTTATTGTGTAGTTGGGTCGTCCCATATTTTACACAGACTTATTTTCCCCATATAATTCGGCTCTTGGAAGGGATAATCACCCACCTTCTGGATCCGTGCCTGATCCAGAGATGAATCTTATTTATAACATTTTTGTTCCTTATAAAAATTTAGTTAAATTCAGTTCGATATGTAGAAAGGTTCTCGCTCTTGGATGAGGTTGGGGGGGGGGGGGGAACCCCTCTGGATAAGAAAGGAGGGGGGGAGGGGGCGGACACCCGAAAAAAATATGGTCCGAAGGGGGCCCATGGGCTAAAAAAATTGAGAAACACTGCTCTATATAGTCATATTCGATTATTTGAGCGTCGGATCTAAAAAAAATGTCGTAAGTGCAAGTAACTGAACATCGTAAACTTTTTTTTTCCTTTTCAAACCAAGCACAACTCAGGTCTATCACCATCTATGAGCACACAACTCCGGTCTATCGAGGTGGAAAATGTACTACCGAGTGAGTTGTGACGGAAGTGTATGTACCTGACAATGTATAGATAGTGTTGTCTGATTTTTCAGAGCTGCCATATATATTTCATAAGCGAAAATGAGTGAAGTGTAATGATTGGCTATTTGTACCGTTGTAGGCCAGTTACTCTCTGTAAGAGTAACTGGGACTTTTTAACAGGGAGATCGGCTCGCATTCACGCCTCAACGTTGGGGACCATGGAAACCAACTTCACTACTGTGGCGCCGGTGGGATTCAAACCCGGGCTCTTGCGACGCGAGAGTCCGTCACTATGACCACTCTACAGTGGCTCACATTTCAATCCACCAGCTAGTGATTTCACGTGCGATTTCACTACACGTGCCCGCACATTCCAACACGTACCAATTCGTTAGAAGTTCCGCGAAGGAATATGGACGAGGTACATGTGTGGTTTAGTAGTAGTAGTAGTTAATGATTTCATCTCACTCGTTTCACTCTCGTGATTCGTTGTTAAGAAAACCGTTTGATTTGATTGGTTCATTAAATATGGTTGGTCCTCACTCGTTATTCCAGCGAGAATGAGCCCATTAGAGACTTGTCAGCTACTTAGTTTCGATGATAGCTGTTGCGAGCCTCACACACACACACACACATAAAGCATAAAAAAAAATTCTGCGTGTTGACGGAAATGATTTTAACGAGAGCCGAGAATTCATTCGAGGAATGCACGTGAAGCTTTTCTCGGGTACCCACCCATATTATATTAAGTTAACGGTAAGCAGAACTAAGCTTTGAGAGTTAATAATGTTTCTTATCCGCTTGCCAAAAATACGCTGTGCAGATACAAATACAAGTATGGATGTGATACATTTATAAAATATAGCCACCCAATTAAAAATGCAATTACAACTTGCGATACTTTTAATTTAACTGATCTATAATATTTAGGACAGACGGAAAATATCACAATGAAAGGAGAGAGAAAGTCGTGATGGCCTCGGTTGAATAAGTTTACACTGATTAATACAAACACAATACAATTGCCTCGCTCGTGTTAAAGAAAATTCACGGCTCCTCTCATAACCGCAATTGATGAGACGAGAGATTTGACTGTAACACGGTCGCATCGACGCTAGTTATTTGTTTACGAATACATATATCATCGATTCAGAATTATTGTTCCTTGATTCAGATGCAGAAATTGGATCGTTCCATACTTTTCATCTTCAAGCTAACCTACTGTAAACAATAAAATTCTGTTACAACGAGAGGTCACAATCACCTGGCAAATTTTCGTTATGACGGATTTCTTGTTATAAGAGTATTTCAATTTTTCGCTCTATCAGGTTAAAAATTTTAGAAAGTTCGTGCTGTAACTGCATTATTATCGTCTCTTAGCTCATTTCGTTCTAATATAAGCAAATTGGTCGTGATATTGATTTTTAGTCTCACACCAGCTGATTCTCTACGACGGAGATCCTCAACCTATTCCTAGTTGTGAGCACTGCCTGTATTCATCATCAAAAGAAGAGCACCCTTTTCGGCAAGACCGCCATACCAATTCATAAAATCAGGATGATTTCAATCCTAGAATGCAATTTGTACAAAATGTTTACTTGGAACGTTGATCAAGTACTCGCGAGCACGAAATCAGATACTAGCATGGAGCATTCTGATTGCTTCAGGGAAGAACTGTGATGCTCGCGAGCTACGAGTAGAAGATGCCTGTTCTACGCCGTTTTTGTATAGAATTTCGTATTCTCGAAACGATTTAGTGGATTGGCCAAACAATTTGAGTTCTCACTTCTTAATTCCGTGGATTAGACTCGTTAATATTTTTCTGCTGATCGTATAGTCAGTTCTTTTGGCATCATTTGTTGAGCCGTTTAGAAAAGGCTTCGAACTGTAAGTTCGGTCAAATAAGCTCCGGCAGTGACCGTGGTCTCTTTGTCACCGGAAGAGACAAAAGTCAAATAGAATCGTCGCATAACGCATGTGTATAGCGAGAAAGCCAAAAAATATGAAGGTTGGGGGGTAAAAAACGTGACTTTTCAGAGTCCTTTTTTGCTGGACATACTTCAAGTAATGTTTACAAGAAGCATGTGCGATGATAAATGATAGTAACCCATGCTCTAAGTTCAATTCTTCGATAGAGAGTAAAAAAAACCGACCTCTTTATTGAATTTTTTTTAACGTTATAGTGACAGCTGCATAATTTTTTAACTCGTTACATCCTAATAGTTTTTATATTTTTCACATCAGACATTTGACATTGAACATTAAAGGACCGGACGCACTCCGCTTCCCATCTCAAGGAGATATCAAATAACCTTCATTTCCGATTCCAGTAAAAATTATGCATTAAAATTATTCTTCGTCGAAAACACTGGGAAAAACGGGACATTTTTGTAATTAAAAAAAACGGGGAGAACAAAAATACATGGGAATAAAATATAGATCACGTAAATGATCATGTCGGAGCGTCCATTAAATCGTGTTTTGAGCGCTAGCTAAGATGGGCCATTCAAGTATTACGTCAGCAGATTTTTTGCCATTTTCACCCGCCCCCGTCAGCAACATTTCGCCAGCTCTGCCTCCCCCCCTGCTTACTCAGGAGAGAGCCATGGGGGTTTCCTGCCCCCCCCCCAGGCGACTAATAAAAAATTTCCTTTTCAAAAAGTTATAATATCAAAATAAATACTTTTATACGTTGTTGTTAAAGTCAATTTCTGTTAACTTTATAGTGTAAGAATTCACTATATTGTACATGTTGATTTAAGATGCTTTATTATATAAATTTGTAACTATTAAAATTACTATGGGTTAAACTTTACTATTTACATCGCAGTCGAGTATGAACATATCCGGACATTCCGAAGCAAAGCCGCTTGTAAGTTACTCTTAATGCAGCTTTGTTCCGAAGTCTCCACTCTCTCTGT
Source organism: Pholcus phalangioides (assembly GCF_987345545.1). Classification (NCBI taxonomy): domain Eukaryota; kingdom Metazoa; phylum Arthropoda; class Arachnida; order Araneae; family Pholcidae; genus Pholcus; species Pholcus phalangioides. Next base: position 10,142,120 of record NW_028301615.1, on the reverse strand, counting down.
TCGTAGTACACATATACTGTACATATATAAGTACACACTCGCAGCATTCACAGCGACAATCATGGATGACTAACGCCATCTGCTGGACTATTGGTTGCTATACAATAGTATCGCTACAGACTATCCCCCCCCAGTGAGTAGGGCGAACGATACATGAAATTACTGCGAAATATATACGCATATAAGAGTAACGTGAAATACTGTATTTTTTTTCTTTGAATTGGTTACTAAAGATGATTTGCATTACGTGAAGCTAAAAAAAATATATATATATATATTCTACGAATTACATATATATAAAAAAAGATAGAACAAAAAATTGTGTTGTATGCATAATAAAACATTGATACATAGATTGATTATGTATAGTTGCCATTGATTACTGCAAATGTGGCAACATATCTTTTAGGAAAGTGAACTTTTCGTCCATATCGAGTTGTACTTTTTTCAACTGATTGTTCAGACTGTTCTGCTATTGCAGGTTCAGACTGTTCTGATGGTGTTGCAGGTTCAGAATGTTTTGTTGTTGTATCTGAATTTTTCTTTTCCACAAATGCAGGTTTTACGCGATCAATTGACACTTTGACTGTTCGGTTCGGAAGTTCGATAGTCACTGTCTTGTCATCTCTGGTGATCACTTTGTGTGGTCCCGTGTAAGGCTGCGATAGTGGTGGACGCACAGTATCTACTCGCAAGAATACGTGTGTGCATTCTTTCAGAGATGGATGGACATACATCGCTGTTTTACCATGTGCTGATGTAGGCACAAGCTTTAATCTACGCATCTTTTTTTTGAGTTCCGTCACGAAATTCGGAGAATATGTTGTTAATGGCTTTGAAGAGTCTGTGAGAATATCAGCTGGTAAACGTAATGAAGTACCGTATACAAGTTCTGATGCACTAGCTCCGATGTCTGGTTTTATTGCTGCTCTGATACCTAATAGCTAATAGCACTATGGGTAGTGTATCAGTCCAGTTTTGATTCTCGTGAGCTTTGATTGCCGATTTTAAATGACGGTGGAATCTCTCAATCAATCCATTGGATCTTGGGTGAAAAGCTGTCGAGCGAATTCGATTTGTGCCAAGAAAATGATTGAGTTCCTTGAATAGATTTGGCTCAAATTGCCTTCCTTGGTCCGTAGTAATAGTAGAAGGGCAACCAAATCTGCTAATCCACCCCGTAAATAGTGCTTTGCACACTGTTTCGGCGTTGATGTTGGGAATTGGGACAACTTCAGGCCATCGACTTTATCTGTCTATGATGGTGAGACAATATCGCATTCCTTGTGACATAGGAAGGGGTCCTATGATATCGATATGCAGGTGTGAGAAACGTGTATCTGGAGTTGCAAAGGTTCCTAGTTGTGCTCTTGTGTGGCGTTGGATTTTGGACCTTTGACATTGTGTACACTAATAGCTTAACAGATTTCTGCATATGGGGCCATACATATCGGGCAGATATCAGTTTACTTGTGGCTGAAACTCCTGGATGGGAAAGGTCATGAAAATGCTTAAAAACTGTTTCGCGTTGAGATTCAGGTACGAATGGTCTAGCTATACCTGTTGACATGTCGCAATAAATATTTGTATCACCTAGAGGAAATTGTATCATTTTTAATTTTAGTGAAGTGCTTCCTTTTGGGTAATTTTGGATTTCAGGATCAGTTGATTGAATTTTAGCAAATTCTCTGAAATCTAAATCTGGTGCTGATGAAACTGAATCTATCTCAATGCAACTTAATGCATCAGCTACAACATTGTCGGTTCCCATTTTATATCTTATATCAGTTGAAAACTGAGATATAAAATCAAGTTGGAGAAACTGTCTTGGAAAGCATTTTTCTGGTTTTTGTTTGAAAGCAAAAATTAATGGCTTTTGATCTGTAAAAATTGAAAAATTTCTGCCCTCTAACATGTAACGAAATTTTCTTATGGTAGTATAAATTGCAAATATTTCTCTATCATAGGTTAACCATTTCTTTTGGGTGTCTGATAATTTTTGAGAAAGAAATGCTATTGGTACCCATGTGTGGTCAGTATATTGCATTAATGTGCCACCAACAGCGTTATCAGAGGCGTCAACTGTAATACAAAGTTGTGCACCTGGCTTTGGATGCTGTAGCAAAGTGGCTTGAGCCAATGCTTGTTTTGCATCGTGAAAAGCAGTTTCAGCCTCAGGGTTCCACTGTAGTTTATCGGCTTGATTGCATGATTTTGTTAGTTTTGATTTATTTTTATTTTGTCGACCTTGAAGAAATTTAATTAATGGAGATAATATTTCCGCGGTTTTAGGCACGAATCTCCTATAGAAATTAAATAATCCTAAAAATCTGCGTAATTGTGTTACGGACGGAAAAATCTTGTATTACTTTAACGCGATCTGAAAGTGGTGTAATTCCCTTCTCTGAAACGTTAAAGCCTATGAAATTAATGTTTGTAACACCGAAGATACATTTCGATGATTTAAGACTTAAACCATAATGATCTAGCCCAGCGTTTCTTAACCTTTTTTTTGCCCATGGCCCCCTTTAAAGCATATTTTTTCCTCGTGGCTCCCCTGTCTTACCCAGAGTCTTCGACCCTCATCTAGAAGCAAGATCCTTTATACGTATTGAATTGATTTTTTCAGTGAATTTATACTGAATGAAAACTTTGCAAATAAGATTGGCCTCCAGACCACTGGCCTAGAATTTATTGAGCTCCCCGCTAATCCAAGTTCTATTCAGGACCGTCTCAACATCATGGGCCCCCCTAGGCAAAATGATGCTATGGTAGTCCCATACTTGGCCAGAAATAAACAGCTTACATATTTCCTACTTATTTTCAAAATTTATTATACTATACAAAATATCATGAGGGGTGGGGCCACTTATGGACATGAGACCCCCTGACATGACCTCTCACAACAGTGGGACTGACAGAGCTGCAGCCCGGGTCTGATATGTTTTTCATCGTTTTTTGTTTTTTCACTCTATAATTTTAATATGGGGGGGGGGGGGTTGTCTGTGAAAAATCTAGCCAAGAGCCTGCGAAAACCCCCATCCTAGGGAACTTGCTGTAAAATGTAGGCAGCGAGGCCCGGATGGATCCATACCCTAAGAAGGCCCTGGTTTTATGGGGGGGGGGGGGTTTGTTGGATTCTGCAAGTGTATAGTCACCTTAATTTTTCTTCTCAGCTCTCTGCAGCCCTCCAAATCACCTGTCATGGTCCCTTTCTCCATTTTGTTCCGTGGCCCCCTTGAAATATCCCAGTACCACTAGGAGGCCATATGGCCCCCGGTTGAGAACCACTGATCTAGCCTATCGAAAAGTTCGCGCAGGTGTTTGAGATGTTCTTCCTCTGACTCTGAAGCAATCAGAATATCATCCAGAAAGGCATAGGCAAAAGGCAAACCGCGAATAACTTCATCAATGAATCGTTGAAATGTTGCGACTGCATTGCATAGCCCAAATTGCATTCTTGTACTTTCGTACAGGCCAAAAGGAGTAGTTATGGCTGTTTTACGAATATCATCTGAATGAATGGGTATTTGATGATATGCTTTAATCAAATCAACATGCGAAAATATTTTTTTTCCATGCAGTTCTTCAGTGAAATCCATAATATTAGGCACACTATACCTGTCTTTCACTGTTTGCGCATTTAGTGCACGATAATCACAGACTGGTCTCCAGTCTGTGCAATCCTTTTTTGGTACAAGATGTAGCGGAGAAGCGTAAGGACTTCTTGAAGGGCGCATATGGCCTAAATTAATCATTTGCTGGAATTCATCTTTTGCGGCACGTAAACGATCTGGTGCAAGTCGTCGTTGTTTTGCAAACACCGGTTGACCCGATTGTTTCGATATGATGCATAATGTTATGCTTTATTTCTACATTTGCACGTGGTGGTTTTGTTATCTCGGGAAATTCTTTAAGCAACTGATGATATTGAGTGTCGCCTGTAATCAGCTTGATTGAGTGAATTGATGCTGATTGAATTTTTGCTATAGATGATAAATTGGTTACCGAATCAAATATTTTTCTTAATTTTAGATCAGGAGTAAGACCGAAATTGAAAAGAAAATCTGCGCCTATTATTGGCGTGGACACATTTGCTACTAAAAATGGCCATTGGAATTTTCTTCGTAAATTCAAATCGATGGTGAGAAGTTTTTGTCGATATACATTAATGTTAGATGCATTTGCCGCATGTAAAGTGAATAGCACTGGTTTCATGCGATCGACAGAGTTCGCCGGAATAAGCGAAACGTCAGATCCTGTATCTATAAGAAAATTTATGTTCGTCTTTTTATCTGTTACAAAAAGGCGACGGGATTTTGTGGGCAAAGTGAATGCCGCCTCTACACTTTGCTTTCCGCGTTTCCCGAATTATTGTAAGTGCACGGTTGTTCACATTTTCGGGCATTTTGGCCAAATTTTCTGTGATAGAAACAAAACTGATTGTTTTCCCGACTGCGACTTCTACTTCTATACATAAAATTACGTCTGCCTCTGTATCGGAAATTAGGCCTTCGGCCTAGAGCTTCAATACGATCTGATAACTTCCTAATTTCGGCAATTAAAAAATTTTCCGAGGAACTTACAGTTTGAAAGGATGCAGAGAGAGTGCTACTGGCTATCGGTGCAACATTGTACTGATTCACTTCCATCACACGATCGGCGACTTCGGCTCGTTCATCCAAGGAGAGTGGCACAATGGCAGCCAAGATGGATTGCACGTGCGAAGGAAGGCGTTGCACAAACAACGGATCTAGAAATTCATCTGGAACTTTGTGTGGCTCCGCAAGGCGTTTCATGGAGCGGAGTAACTCAGATGGTCGTCTGTCACCTAATTCTTCACCTGCCAGTAATTTCCTGATTTCTTGTGTTGAACTGTGGCTTGTTCTTTTTATCAGTTCGGATTTCAGATGTGCAAATGAATCTTTGTCGTTTGGATTGAGAATGACATCGCGAACGAGTCCTGCAATTTCTGGTGGCAGAGTGGACACAACGTAATTATATTTGGTTAAGGAATTGGTAATTTCCTTAGGCACACCTAGTTTGAAACTCGCCTCCACCATATGAAACCAAAGGATGGGATCATTACTGTTACAGGCCGGGATCTTCACAGCTGTAGCTTCCATGGTTTTTCTTCTTTTTCTTTTTTCTGGTGACGGAGCTGTTCCGTGAGATAGGTCAGGGTAAGTTCTTCTTTTCGTGGGTGGCTCGTCCCCTGCTTCTTTTTTTTCTTTACATCTGTTTGGATGGAGGTATCGGGTTTCGTTCCGGTTAGCAATGGACGACTTTAAGTATGGAAGACTCCATGAAGAATATTTTCTTCGTGCGTTTTCAAACAAGGGTCACCATAAATATAGTGTAAGAATTCACTATATTGTACATGTTGATTTAAGATGCTTTATTATATAAATTTGTAACTATTAAAATTACTATGGGTTAAACTTTACTATTTACATCGCAGTCGAGTATGAACACATCCGGACATTCCGAGTCCGGATCTCGACTCTCTCTGTTCCAGAGTTGCCAGGTCCTAAAAAAATTTCCAGCCAAAATCCTCTTCAAAAATAGCCAAAAAGTAGCCCAAAATATTTGAACTTGTGCTGCCATCTATGAAGCAACAAGCGAGCTACAGTTTGACTATATTCTAGCCTGCAAAGGTGTGGCTTATAGCTCCCTTTTCTTGTTATAGTCACTATAACTCCCTCCCACTTTTCACTTTTTCGTAAAAAATATGTTTTTTTACCGAATAAATTGATTTTGAAAAGTTGCGAAAGTCAGGGCTACGCATTCTCTCTCCTGGAAAAACGGCCCAGAGATGGCCTGGAGTCTAGGCCGTCTTAAAAGCATCACGAGCCCCCAGGCAAATTGATTTTGCTCAGCCCTCTATCCAGACTGCAAATGCCTACTTACCAATTCACATGCTTAATCTCGCAAATCTTAACCATATCTCATTTTTATCCCACCCCCACCCCCCCCCCCCCCCGCTCTTCATTCAAGGCCTCCGTGACGTGCCCGGGTTGGCCCATGCGTCAAGACGGCACTGCCTCAAATTGTGCATAGCTGCCTACGAGATTTTAAAAATTAGGTATGGTCCCAGACCAGATTTTTCACGGTCTAGTAAACAAAAAATTTAAGAACTCTTCTGGGTTCCTGGCAGGGCCGTTTTAAGAGCAACATGGGGCCCCGAGAGCCAAGTGATTCCCTTCATGGAAAATCCCCGAAAAATACAACTACATCTCGATTTTCTGAGGCCCCTCTTCTCTTGAGGCCCCCGGGCTCATGCGTTAAGACAGAACTGGTTCCCGGGCTTGAGCCCTGCCAGCTCCGTGCTTGTAGAGGCTACGGTTTCTTTCACATACTTCTGTGGTCTAAACATGGCCCCCACAAAGGGTGGGCTGTCAAGGCTTCAGCCCTGGGACCCGGGATTTTCAACATTTTTTTTTTTCACGCTATAAATTCATCATAAACGGGGCCCGTGGAAGTGTTGTCAGGGGCCCCGCCAAAGCTCGCAGCCCGGGGTCCTGCTTCAGGATGGGGGGGGGGGCATGGGTCTAGATACTGTGTTTCCCAACCGTCGGGCCGGAGCAACACCTACTATAGCAGAAGGCCTCCGCGCGAAGCTCGTGACGTCACTGTAGTCTCCCATTTCCCTTAATGTTGGATATACTACTTCCCTTATATTACATTGGATATATTATAACCGATTGCCGCGGTAAAGGTTGAAAACCACTGATCTAGAGCCTAGGACAATTTCCCAAGTCTTTGTTTTACGGTCCCTTCAATTATTGGGTGGCAAAGGCATTATGGTTGAAAGTTCTGGCTTTCCATAGTTGGGTGAGATGCCCCCCACCCCTTCTGCCTTGTCAGGAAGAAAACACAACATGAAGTGGGGACTGAAGTGAAAAAGAAAAACTTTTTTCCTTCAAGCAAAGAAAAATAGGGAGAAATTCGCTATGAACACAATTTTTGGAAAAACCGCTCAAAAAACCGCCACCCGCCAAAGCCAAAAATTTCCCGCCGAACCGTTTTCAAACCAGCCCAATTTGGCGGGAAAACCGCCAATCTGGCAACTCTACTCTGTTCGTAGTACACATGTACATATATAAGTACACACTCGCAGCATTCACAGCGACAATCATGGATGACTAACGCCATCTGCTGGACTATTGGTTGCTATACAATAGTATCGCTACAACTTCAATACTATTTGAAAGCTAATAACTCAAAATTTCTCTTTAAGAAATTCATTGTGCTCCCCCTCCAAGCCTTTGGCACCCCTTCCAAAAGTCGATCCTGCGTGCTCCCCCGATTCTACAACATGGTACTGTCATAACATAATATAAGTCAAGCATTTTCCTCTTTACTTCAGAAAATGGAAGACAGATGACAGCATGAACATGAAACAAGCGCAACTCGACAACATAAATACGTTATTGCCACACATACACTTGGAACACACATTCCGGCATGTGCCGATTCGTTAGAAATTCCGTAGAGGAATGTGTACGAGGTGCATGTACGGTTAAGTAGTAGTAGTCGTAGTACTCCCAGATTGGGATTTCCTTTCAAGAATATACATAGTGAGCCCGACCACCACTGTCTGATACTCTGTAGTGAACTTTGCTATGAATGCACAGGGATAATTTTTCACATGAAAACAAACTGAACAGTGATAACAAGCGCCACTAAATTTTTTAGCTTGTGTTTCCAGTTTTGACCATCAATTAATGGAGTGGCATAGATTTCCGTTGCTAGTTGATGCGAATTACAGAGTATTGAGCTCTCGTCTTCATCATGGTTTCTCCAAGAGATTTTAATCAGAGATGTTAAGAGAGATTAAAATTTCCAAGAGATGTTAATCAGTGAATGTCAATTGCTCAATTTGAGTAATTTGGGGGGTAATACCTCCCTAGCCATCAATGCAATTGCATGGAATCATTGCAAATGTGTCTAGTCTTGACTATAGCGCAAGGTGAGCCCCACACCACGTGTGGTCAAGCTTTTCAGGAAAGAGTAAATAAATACACACAAATTATAAGATGTCATTAAGATTATTTCATATTTTCATAAAGGGGGGTTGATGATGTAATCATCATTCAAACCCCCGCCGCATCCGACCCTTCGTCATCAAAACTTCGGAAACTTCGACCTCCCCCCCCCCCCCTCCGATGCTGACGTTATACTTGAATGCCCCTACAGACAAACATCGTCTCAATGTACTGATCTCTAATTTTTGGATTTTCTCGGCAAAACGTTATAAAGACCTACGAAAAAAATTATCGTTACAATCCAAGGTCGTCGCGCTTTCATAAACGTTATAAGCAAGGTTCATTTTTTATTATTATCTATGAGAATCAGCCCGCACTTCCAATTATTCACGTTATAGCCAGGTTCGTTATAACAGAGTTTGACTGTATTTCAAAAAAGTTACGGCATTATCAATTCAGACAACTAGGCACGAAAAAAAAGTCATTTAGTGATCTCTCGCGGAGGCTAAATTGCAGCATTGGTTATTCCTTGTTTGTTTTAGTGCGTGTGTTAAAATATCCTTGGTGATACGAGACTGTTTTATTTCGGTCAGGCGTCTGCACAATATATTTCCGAGCCAAAGAAAGGAACGATTCAATTTTTCTAGCTTGTTTCGTGCTACTTGGTAATTGCAAGATCGCGTTGGGGCTTATCTTTTAGGGCCAGCAAGCACAGTGATACATCTGACGCTTATCCTTTGGTATTATGTTAACTTTCTTAGTGCAGTGTAAATATGAGGGTTTTCCTATGTGGCCGTCGTCGCTACGAAAGGAAGAAGAAAGACACTGACTTCTTGCCACTGATGCTGTTGCGCAAACAACGGAGCCATAATTAATTGTGGCGGTTACATCAACTGGCCCGGGTTAGTAAATGTCCCATTAGCTTTGTCCTCTTGGGTTAATTAAGTTTAGTGCTTTATCTTGTCACGCTGTAATGAAAATAGAGATAATTAGAAGCATCTTCCCCGAGTCACATAATGGAGGACAGCAAAGTCGACAAAAAGAGAAGCTCGTAGAAAACTCAGAGAAGTCAAAGAAGTGATCTCAAGGTTCGGATTAGAATTGCAAAAAAAATAAATTCAAACACATGTTATTTATGAAGCATAAACGTGTAAGAAATGTGTCTCAAATAACAACTTTTGCACGAACAAAAAATCCATGTAAAGTTTGAGAGCAGCAAGAGCTGTTTAATTCAGTGAAGTGTGTAAAAATCTATTACTCTCACTTATAAAGTAAAGTACCTCGAACCTAGGACGACAAGCACAGATTCGAAATTATAATTCGATGGACTAGGTTTTTTACGTTGTCAACGGCAATTACGAGATATTTCACTAACTTGATGCCTTGTATTTCGGCAAGTTGTTTGAAATATACCTTTTTTTTCGGGGGAAGGGTAGTGTTAGAGAAGGGGTATATAATTTATTTTATATCCTTTACTCCTCTTATAAGGTGATATTATAGGAATACAATATAAATAACAGAAAAATATAGTATTTCTCTCTCCCGGTTTAGCGTTCTCGGAGATGGGGGAGGGACCTGCACAAAATCGGAAAAAAGGGTCTCCTCGAAAAAAAAGTGATATTTTAGAGAGGATTTGATTATTTCACTGCGCCAGTTATGATACGGATCAGTAACGTTTATAAAACCCGCTTTAAAGGGTTAAACCGCTCAGATATTCCATTATATGAAAGTGTTATCAATTCAGTCTCCTCGGTCGCTCATTTTCGCTCGCAGGTGAACATTGCCTTTTAACACTGAATTTATTGGAATACTAAATTTAAATCTATTGTCACACATATTCTTCCACCTAATTCTATAGTAAAATAGGGGGGGGGGGGGAAATCGCAATAATTGGAAACACTTCTCACCAAAAAACCTCTCTCTCTCTTATTGGACAGAGATTTCAAAAAAAAAAACTTCTGTTTGGTCTAAAAATGTTAAACACTCGTTTACATAATGTCTACATAATGCCGTGGAAATGAGCCGTGGGTGAATAATTGAGAATTTTAATAGTGAAGGTGATTGGTTCAATCGTTTCTATAATACGAAAATCTAAGCAAAAAAAAAACGTTTTATAGAATCAAGCTCTGCAAGCCAAAAATGTTTTTGTCCCGATTGTGAGTTATCGTAACAATAGATTCTTACTGAATCAAATCCGACATTCTATAGAATGTCTGATGATTATCACGCAAAATATGAAATACGAACGCTTGCAACTAGACCAAACAAGCATATGATGGACATAATATAAACTTTAAAAATATTAACATACGTGCTAAATAACTTTTGCATAATAGATGTAAAACGAACGTTTGAAACCCGTACTCGGTGCTTTCGTTAAAACCAGGCATTCTATAAAATGCAGGATTCCATAATTTGCCAGTAAGGTATGTTTAAGTCATGGCATGAAATCGCAAACACCATACGCATAAATGAAAACCGAATTCGAAGATTTTAAAGTCACGTTTAGAAAGTTCTAGCTTTCGATACAGGACTTTCAACTAAAACATTATGAAGTGGAGTAGAATTGAACGGTCAGTGCATTAGCTATTAAATTGGTGAAGTTGTGAAGTGCTTGACCACATATTGTGCGGTAATATTGAGCATTGCTTTTTTTCGCTTGGATCATAAAATTGGAAGAAAAAAAAAAGAAGTTTGAATAGGAGAACTTGCTCGAGCTTAATAAAGAATGAAAACTTGCTCGTTTCATAACGTATGGGAAAGAATGAGATGTTTATTTCGAGCTCTCTCGTGAGAGAAAAAACGTTGGAGGAGCATTTGTTTCCCGTAAGTGTGAAAAATGAGCTTTCCCCTTGACGAAAAGAAAGGCCAACCGTCTACTACATCGGAAAATATGTTATCCGTAATACAAGACAATAACGGCATCGGCCCGAGAAGATCGGTTGGATTTATTTCGTGGCTCTCTCCTCGGCAATTTCCCGCAACGATTTCGAAAAGTATCTCGCAATACATTTTTCACTACAGTAAATTTTCACTGTCGAAAAATTTTCAAAAGTAGAATTCACGCAGGCTCGCAAAGAGGTTATGTATGCTCTTGTGTACGTCATATAAACCCAAAAATGTGCTGGGCGATTGGAGTGGTTCAAAAAGAATTAATTATCTCGAAAATTTAAGATGAATGAGCATTCTGATTGAAGTAGAAAAAAAAATGGCTATGCCCGTGCTTACAACTTGGGACTAATTTTTTACGTTTTCACATGTATCATAAATCTTTTCCATCATTTAATATTTCAAATAAGAACTTGAAAAATGAACCTTTTAAGAAAAGGTTATTGTATTGATAAAAAGAGCAAAACAATATATAGTAATATACCCCCATTTTCAATTCATTTAATACGAAAACGAATTGATTACACTTTCTATTCTCAGATAAAGGCAATAACACCTGTACACAGTTTTTTACTTTCCTTTTTCACTCAAATAAGGAGATGTTTTCTTCATTATTCATTCGCTTTGGTAATTCTCAACACAGCTTTTAAGGCTCAAAACGATGGACTGACGTCACACAATGAAGAATTAACGTTTTCCCATCGGACATTTGGATAAATTTCCTTATGGAAAGTATCAGGATTTTACGGGAAACGTTAAATTTTCGTCCATTGAAAATAGCCATGAAACAATTTGCTAATGAGTTAATTTGTAAACGAATAGATCGGTTTTTTTTAAATATAGAAACAATCGTTTTCCGCAGCCTTTATCTCGTCAACCCTTCGTCGTAGAGGTATGACTTTAATTTAGAAAATGCTCAAAATTATGTTCAGGAATCTCTCTGCACAAGTTTCAGTTTGTGAAAATACAGTGTATCATAAAATAAAAAAATCTAAATTTTTATACGGCCCTTCCCCGTACTCTAGCTTCCAATTAAAAAGTTGTTGCCCCTTGATGCCAATAAAAAAAATTCCATGTCTCTAAGTGCAATATTCGTTGGAATATTTGAATTCAAAATTTAGAGAAAAGTTGAGAAAGAAGAGCATAAATTAACGGACAATGCTCCTTTCCCTCATTTCACACATGCAGTTCTTTCCCAACTTTATCCTTCCATTACGACACCTTTACTTTTTCAAGTCTATCCTCCTAATTTTGAAAAAATATATAACTTTACTTACGTATTAACCTATTAATAATGAGATTGGAGTGGTTCCCATTTTGCATCATAAGCCCATATATGCGCGGAATTTTCCTGGCCATTCCCACCAAAGCGCTTATATGCGCGCTAGTTTTTATGCATAAGAACAAAACACTAGAGTACTATCATACTGTATAACACTATTAACTTTAATTTTTCATTGAACTAAGTAACATAAATTCTTTGTGTACGACATTTTGTTTTTCACTTTTTTCATTTTGAAATATTTCTAACTTTATACAAAAAAAAACTTTGGTGATATGGGGCAATTTTCCACTTTTTCGAATGATGCAAATGGGTTAATAACTTTAGATCATCCCCAAGATAAAATAACATTTACTTAATTCCAAAAATTAATAAAACAATCGGTAAAATACACTTCACCGATCTCGTTGCAAAAATTCTATAATAATTTACCCAATGAAATTAACTTAGCTTCTATACCTCCAGAATAATCGTGACACCCACTCTGTTCCCCTAGGGCAGCGGTTCTCAGCCGGTGCTCCGCGGCCGCTCGTGGAAAATAAAATAAAAAACAGCAATTTGAAAAAAAAAAATACGTATAATTACTTTAGAATAATAAAAATAAATCAGTAATTTTTTTTTGCTGAATAAGTAAAAAATAGGTCTACGGGAATTAGTAGGTCTACGCCATAGAAATTATATGCCACAAAGGGCTCCGCGAGTCAGAAAGGTTGAGAACCGCTGCCCTAGGGGATATAAGCTGGTTCGTCTCAGGAGACGTAACGGACCACTGTGGAAAACAGCTTCTATATCGACCTTTAAGAAAATCTATAAAACATACCTCTTCAGTATCACCCACATAGAACGATTCTATTAGAATATTCACCCCCCTCCCTTTGAATTTTTTTTTCTCTTTGTCTGAAATTCACGGGCCCTTATTGTCAATTCTAATCACCTTCGTAACAAATTCGTTTTCAATTTTCTCAAGCTTTTTTTTAATATTTAAAATTATTACCTCTTTTTTCATTCTTGTAAATATTTATATTAGGAATTCATATAACCCATTTAGATATTGTTTCCACCAAAATTGTCTCCGTCAACTACGTACAATATTTTCTGTTCTCCCCTCCCCTTTCATTTATTATATATATATATATATATATATATATTAGGGGGGCTCTGCCCCCCTGCCGGCTTTGGCGGCCAACCCCCCCCCCCACTTCTCTCCCGGACATATCTTGTTTATTTCGTCCCACTTCATCAGCGTGCTATGGAAAAGGGGAAAGGGACGTGTGAAAGCACCAGCCTACTGAAGAAGCGAATTTTAATGAAAATAATAATAAAACAACAAAAAACAAATGAGATTCATCAAGTATCCCCAGAAAACTTCCCAATGGGGGTCCCCAGATTCAATTCGCTGAATTTCAGTGGGGCCCCACACTGGATATATCTTGGGCTACCGATGTGTTGCAAATTTTACAATGTTAAACCACAAAAATCAATGAGATACATACAGGGACACCGAATTACAACCTGCCAACATTTCCATGAAGCCCTGACCTGCAAGCTTGTCGGACACCCCCCTGTGAGAATTTTTCATTTTTATCAATTTTACAACGAATAAAATCCAGGGCCCCACATCCAGTAGCGGGGACACAATACGCAGATTTTTAGTGGGGCCCCAGACTGGCTATATCTCGGGTTTCGGCTGTGGCGAATTCTACAACAGAAAAGAATGAGATTCATCCAGGGCCCCCAAAATCAAACCTGTGAACATGGGGCCCCCCGACTTGGAAGCTTGTTCGTCATCCCCCGGTGCGAGTGCCATGAAAAATTTTCATTTGTATTCGTTTTACCAACGAATAAAATCCAGGGCCCCAAAATGAAACCTGTAAACATGGGGCCCCCGACGTGGAAGCTTGTCGGTCATCCCCCGGTGCGAGTGCCATGAAAAATTTTCATTTTTATTCGTTTTACGAACGAAAAAAATCCAGGGCCCCCAAACAATTACCCGGGACACCAATTCGCATACTTTTGGTGGGGCCCCAGACTCGCTTTATCTCGGGCTTCCGCTGTTGCAAATTCTACAACAGAAAAGAATGAGATTCATCCAGGGCCCCCAAAATGAAACGTGTAAACATGGGGCCCCCGACATGGAAGCTTGTCGGTCATCCCCCGGAGCGAGTGCCATGAAAAATTTTCATTTGTATTCGTTTTACCAACGAATAAAATCCAGGGCCCCCAAAATGAAACCTGTAAACATAAGGCCCCCGACTTGGAAGCTTGTCGGTCATCCCCCGGAGCGAGTGCCATGAAAAATTTTCATTTGTATTCGTTTTACCAACGAATAAAATCCAGGGCCCCCAAAATGAAACCTGTAAACATGGGGCCCCCGACTTGGAAGCTTGTCGGTCATCCCCCGGAGCGAGTGCCATGAAAAATTTTCATTTGTATTCGTTTTACCAACGAATAAAATCCAGGACCCCCCAACCAATTACCCGGGACACCAATTCGCATACTTTTGGTGGGGCCCCAGACTGGCTTTATCTCGGGCTTCGGCTGTTGCAAATTCTACAACAGAAAAGAATGAGATTCATCCAGGGCCCCCAAAATGAAACCTGTAAACATAGGGCCCCCGACTTGGAAGCTTGTCGGTCATCCCCCGGAGCGAGTGCCATGAAAAATTTTCATTTGTATTCGTTTTACCAACGAATATAATCCAGGGCCCCCGACTTGGAAGCTTGTCGGTCATCCCCCGGAGCGAGTGCCATGAAAAATTTTCATTTGTATTCGTTTTACCAACGAATAAAATCCAGGGCCCCCAACCAATTACCCGGGACACCAATTCGCATACTTTTGGTGGGGCCCCAGACTGGCTTTATCTCGGGCTTCGGCTGTTGCAAATTCTACAACAGAAAAGAATGAGATTCATCCAGGGCCCCCAAAATGAAACCTGTAAACATGGGGCCCCCGACATGGAAGCTTGTCGGTCATCCCCCGGTGCGAGTGCTATGAAAAATTTTCATTTGTATTCGTTTTACCAACGAATAAAATCCAGGGCCCCCAAATTGAAACCTGTAAACATAGGGCCCTCGACTTGGAAGCTTCTCGGTCATCCCCAGGAGCGAGTGCCATGAAAAATTTTCATTTGTATTCGTTTTACCAACGAATAAAATCCAGGGCCCCCAAAATGAAACCTGTAAACATGGGGCCCCCGACTTGGAAGCTTGTCGGTCATCCCCCGGAGCGAGTGCCATGAAAAATTTTCATTTGTATTCGTTTTACCAACGAATAAAATCCAGGGCCCCCAACCAATTACCCGGGACACCAATTCGCATACTTTTGGTGGGGCCCCAGACTGGCTTTATCTCGGGCTTCGGCTGTTGCAAATTCTACAACAGAAAAGAATGAGATTCATCCAGGGCCCCCAAAATGAAACCTGTAAACATGGGGCCCCCGACTTGGAAGCTTGTCGGTCATCCCCCGGTGCGAGTTCTATGAAAAATTTTCATTTGTATTCGTTTTACCAACGAATAAAATCCAGGGCCCCCAAATTGAAACCTGTAAACATAGGGCCCTTGACTTGGAAGCTTGTCGGTCATCCCCAGGAGCGAGTGCCATGAAAAATTTTCATTTGTATTCGTTTTACCAACGAATAAAATCCAGGGGCCCCAAAATGAAACCTGTAAACATGGGGCCCCCGACTTGGAAGCTTGTCGGTCATCCCCCGGAGCGAGTGCCATGAAAAATTTCCATTTGTATTCGTTTTACCAACGAATAAAATCCAGGGCCCCCAACCAATTACCCGGGACACCAATTCGCATACTTTTGGTGGGGCCCCAGACTGGCTTTATCTCGGGCTTCCGCTGTTGCGAATTCTACAACAGAAAAGAATGAGATTCATCCAGGGCCCCCAAAATCAAACCTGTAAACATGGGGCCCCCGACTTGGAAGCTTGTCGGTCATCCCCCGGTGCGAGTGCTATGAAAAATTTTCATTTGTATTCCTTTTACCAACAAATAAAATCCAGGGCACCCAAAATGAAACCTGTAAACATGGGCCCCGACTTGGAAGCTTGTCGGCCATCCCACGGAGCGAGTACCATGAAAAATTTTCATTTGTATTCGTTTTACCAACGAATAAAATCCAGGACCCCCCAACCAATTACCCGGGACACCAATTCGCATACTTTTGGTGGGGCCCCAGACTGGATATATCTTTTGCTTCCGCTATCGAAATTTTTCAACGTTAAAGCAGCAAGAAAACAATGAGATCCATCAAGGGCCCCTGGAAATGAAAACTTTTTACTTAAACGTGAAATCTTCCCCGGGTACCCCGACCCTGTGTTGGGAGCACTGCTGTTGTGTGTGTATATTATACATATATATACCTCTCGGCATGGACCTCCCCCCCCACCACAAAGGAAGGGCTGACAGGGGCCACAACGATTCTTATCACTTTTTGATTTTTCACACTATAAATTAATCACAGAGGGGCCCCTGAAAAGCTGGTTTGGGGGCTCGAAATCTAAATTCCAGCCTAAGGGCTCTGCTGTAGGATGTAGGAGCCTCTTGGTACATGCACATTACATGGTCCCGATGAGTCAAATGGGTCCCGATATGTGAATATCGACCCAATATCGATATATGATATATGATATCATATCGATATATGAATATGAATGTACGATATATGAATGTGAATATCGATATATGAATCGAACCCACTTCCGTAACAGATTTCCGTCAATCAAAAATTTCACCCACTTCCGTCACTCGGTTGCTTAGCAACAGGCCCTTTTCGAGTTTGTTTGTGATTTTATATTATAGAATAGATATATATATATATATATATATATATATATATATATATATATCGTTATTACACTCATGTCCATAAATTAAGGATAATGTCAGCTCCGGCAAATAAAGGTTCAGAAACAAAACAAACGTTACTTATTCATGAAGCCCATTTATTAAACAAAAGATAAAGAACAAAAACGATGGTGTATGTATGATACCATTCATAAAAACTACGATTTTTGCTCCCTGGAGCAATTTCAAAAAATATCTCCTTTACAAAAACTTACTATTGCATGGTTGGTATGATGGTTAATACATTGTCTGTCTCCCATGCGATGAAATACAGTCCGTACAACGCCTAGGCATGCTGAGTATCAAATTATCGATCTGATCTTGGGGAAGATCACTCCACTCAGCAAGCAATGCTCTCCCAAGTTCCGGTACACATGTAGGAGGGGGTTGACAGGCTGCAACTCGTCGGCCAAGCGTGCCCCACACATGCTCTATCGGATTCAAGTCAGGTGAGAGTGATGGCCATTCCATACGGGTTATATCCTGAGATTCAAGGCATTCGTTTACGATGTTTGCTCGGTGAGGACGGGCGTTGTCATCCATTAACACAAATTCTGCGCCCATGGCACCCCTAAACAAACGTACATGTTGTTCCAGAATGATGTCCCGATAAATTTGGGCTTTCATGGTTCCGGTTTGAACATGCAGATCTGTCTGGAACCCAGTATAATTCCACCCCAAACGAGCAATGCTGCACCACCGTAACGGTGTCGTTAAATGATGTTGTCTTGGGGGTAACGGGTACCTGGCGTTCTCCATATGAAAGTCCGACGTGAATCAGACTGCAAGCTAAACCTGGACTCGTCGGAAAACATCACACAAGCCCACTGTGACGATGTCCACATTGCATGTTCTCTACTGTAGGCTAATCGCTGCCGACAGTGAATTGCCGTCAGCGGAACACATCTGACAGGCCTGCGAGCATATAGACCAATATCTCCCGAACGTCTGTACACGGTTTGCCTTGAAACTGTGGTACCCGTGGCTGCAGATAGCTGACGAGACAGGTCGGATGCTGTGCTCCGTCTGCTTCTTTTGGCAGTTACTGCCAAATACCGGTCTTCATTCGGCGTTGTAACTCTAGGGCGACCTGTACTGTAACGTCTACTGACATTTCCGTTATCTTGTAATCGTTGCCAAAGCCTAGAGATGACACTTTGGGCAATTCCAAGTTCCTCGGACACTTCCATCTGAGTACGCCCATATTCCAGGCGGCCGATAATTCTACCACGTAAAAAATCATCCACATGCGTCCTCTGTGTCATCACTATTCGCTTATGGCACTGAGCACCTTACAGAACTCTAGTGAACAATTTCACTTCTTTGCCACCATTCCTTATATACCCCCTCCCCCTACACTCTCGTCATTGTGACGTACTATCGGCATCATCTGGTGGCTTCCTGAAATGAATGGCAGATGTATGTGATAATTCTACAGGTGAAATTTTTACTTTAGATTTCGATTTCCGTGTGATTCTGAATTATCCCTAATTTATGGACATGAGTGTATTTGTTGTAATTGTACTTAATTTTCTGTAAATATCTACTCTATAATGCTGTGATTGGCAGTATGTCGGCTTCTTGACAGTTTTTTTTTCCCCCGTTTAAATTAAAAAATAAATAAATAAAACTTATTTCCGATTTTCGAATTCGAATATCTCCGCAAACATGAAACTTTAAAAACGTGACTTTCTTTTTTTTTTTTTTGGCCTTATTAAAGACAGAGCAACAATTTACTATTTGGAAGTTAAAAGACAGGGAAAACGTATGAAAATTTAGATTTTTTATTTTTTGGCACACTGAAATTTCACTCTCGGAAGTCAAAAGGGGGCAGAGAGTTAATTCTGAACACTTTTTTTACAATTAAAACGATACCTCCACGATGAACGGTTTGGTGAGATAAAGGCCGCATTAGGACTAACGGAACACCCTGTATACTCGTGGAAAAACTTTAAAAAAATTTATGAATTTCTCCAATTTATCACTTTTACCAACGATTATGCTTAATACCCAAGTTTGGTAAACATTATAAAAAAAAAAAATTTTATTTAATTCCCCAAGAAAATTATTTTTAGCATAGGCGGGAGGGTGGAGTTTAATATCTGCTCCCTTTTGATGGCTCCCCCGTTCGAAGAGCCCGTATACCCTTAAGGTACATACAAGATTCATCGAAAGACTGGTTATTTGAGGAGATTACAAGGAAGAAAATTCATCACTGTGATAAATTTTCTTCCTTGTTATCTCCATCTCCACAAATAACCAGTCTTTCGATGAATCTTGTATTGACAAGTGGAGAGGACGTTTCTATATGCACTTAAGGTACAGTCCCACGAGAGTTTGCTAGGGAATCCTTGGTAAGACAATTTAAGTTAAAGATAATAAAAGTCTTTGTCAGGATCCGCGGTCGTCTCGGGTCTCGGGGAAGCAATAATTTTTATGGCTTTCAATGCAAAGGCAGCGGAACGAGCGTCTTCCTTTGTGAATAACCGGACAAGTACGGATTACTTCACGCTGGCTAGGGTTTTTGCGATTTATGTCGAACAAAGACTTTTATTAACTTTAATTATCTTACCAAGGGTCCCCTGGGAAACTCTCGTGGCACTGTACCTTTATGCGCTTAGTATCAGTTAACATGCGTATAACCTGTTAGTATGCATAACAACTGATTTATCACATTTACCGTAACATGCATGACGAAAAAAAAACAGGTTTTTTTTTTGGTAAGAACTAAGAGAGAATTAAAACATCTGAACTTTCCAAAAAGAACCGTCATATAGAAACAACCTTTCGTTGCACTATAAAATGTACTATGTACACACAAATGCTCACAAGCCCGATCGAGGTTCGTATTTGAAAATGTAGAAAAAGGACGTGTAACTATGGAATTCAAGAATAAAAAACTAAACAGGCATCACAAGCAAACCTCGAGTGAAATAGATTGGGCGCTTTTCCAATCTAGATTAAGCCAAGTGGAAAATTTTGTTGCGAGAGATACCAGAGGAAAATAAAATAATGTTCGTAATGGAAGAAAGAGTTATTAAGATTAAATTAGATATGGGTGCATGTGGCGCGGCTGTTCTCTCTCTCTCCGTCCGAAATATTCGTAAGTAAAGTAGGTGATTGATGACATACCGAGAGACCGAAAGAAATAGATTAGAAACGAATTATGTTTTCGTCAACCTCTGGAATCAAATAAGAATCGACAATTACAGCAAAAAAGTAAAACAATATACTCTAACCAATTCTACTTCATTTTCCACTTATTACTATTATTATTTTCTATTTTCTGCATCTTAGCGAATCGGGGTGGTACGCAAATTAAACAGCTATTAAATCAATAATCTATGTCCGAATCCATCTTACCAATAAAATTCAATGAATGTTTTACCCCCTCAAACACGAGCTTCATTTTATTAGGAATAAAATGAATCAAAAGTTGAATGCCACGGGGTGACATGAAGCATATTCTTTCGTGTGATACAATGATTATAAAAAATGTCTTGCGTAGTTTAACCTTTTAAGCGTTATTTAAAATTTTCCTGATCCTCATTATAACTGTCATATTGGAAATAAAAGCGTTTTAAGAAACAGATATTTCAGAGTGACCGCTTGAGGTGGGAGGGAGAAAAAATAAAACTTTGTCATTCACATTCCTACGTAAAACCCGGTGGTTATCTAGCGCCATCACTGTAAATGGGATGTGTGTGTGTGTGTGTGTGTGTGAGAGAGAGAGACTGACTTCCGGAATTATTTTCTCACTCATCAAAGGAAAACTCATCTCTGCCCTCACGGGGACTTCAACCCCGTTGTCTCGGAACACGCGCTCTACCTCTAAGCTATGAAAGCAGATAGAGTGTCTCCCCCCCCCCCCCCCTATGAGCGTGTTGAATGGCTACGTGCGATGGACGGTGGCAACATTCTGCTAATAGCTCGCAAATGACATCAAGGTAGACTCCTATATGTATAGAAAGACAACCTCTCCTTTGTAAATACTACGTATACTGAAAACTTGCTATTAAAGATATATACGCTCCAAAGAGGAAATGTTCTATCTGCTTCCATAGCTTAGAGGTAGAGCATTCTTAAGGCCTACGAGAGAGACAGATTCGAGACCACCCGTCAGGACAGAGACGAGTTTCCCTTTCCTAAACAAAGCTGCCAGTTTTCTGGTTTTTTTTTTGGTTTTTTTTGTATTAACAAAGGCGAGGTCATCTTTCTCTGCATAATTTTTTTTTATTATTCCGTCTCAATACAATATACTGTTTTCTGGAGAAGCTAAATTTTTTCAGAAACGTTCGATTAAACGACCTCCCAATACAACGTCCGTTTCCAGTGGGTACTGTATAATGTGGTCAACTGTATAATGTTAAAACCAGATCCTTGGTGCTCATCTGGGTCAAGCATGCATTTTGGCAACAAGTTGTAACGTTGAAGGGAAGGGGTTAAAAGGTGAAATTTTCTCCCTCTCTGATCCGGCGTCTGAGGCGCTATACCCGCCTCCTCTCCCCCTCCCCCCCCCCACGTTTACTTTGGTTACCGTGGTTTCCAACAATGCGTTTCAGACGTGTATATATGCCTTTACAATGGTTTGCCACACTTCTAATTCTGTTATTATAACAGTTTATTCCTTTACAACGGTTTGTCACTTTTCCAATCCTACCAGTAATTGAAGAAAAGCGCCAGATAGTTTTGCTTGCCTAGGGGTCATTCAAGTATTACATCAGCATCGATGGGGGTGGGGGGAAGGGGGTTTCCGATTTGCTGACTTTTGATGACGAGCAGGGGGGGGGGGGTTTGGATGATGCTTACGTCATCAACCACCCTTCATGAAGATATGAAATATTCTTAATGGCATCTCATTCGGTGCGCCAAAAACGGAAACCTTTCGATAGTTATTGGGCACCTGAAGTAACATTCTACCTATCAATAAGTCCCCTACAGAGCCAGTTTAATGATCTCTAAATGTTTCACGGATCCTTCAAGTGCTCTGGAAATGTTTCCGGTCCGCTTAAGTGCTCTGCGAAACTGTGCCACGCATCACTCAAGTGATAAGTAATTACGCCACGGATCACTTACGTAATCTGGGAATGTTCCGCTGGTAAATTGAGTGATGTAGAACCGCACTGGGGCCACTTAAGTGCTCTAAAACTGTGCCACATGTCACTCAAGGGATCTCTAAATGTGCCACGGGCCACTTAAATGCTCTGGAATTGTGCCACGGGTCATTTAAGCGATTTTTAAATGTACCGCGTAGTTCATTTTAACAAAATTAGGTTTGAGGGGGGAAAGTCACATCAGATAACCTTCAGGGCCAAATTTGGTCTGCGTGTCAAGGGTTTACCATATGACTTAAAGGGTGGGTCGCAATCAATTTCTTAAAGAGAAATTTTGAAACCCTTCAAATAGCATTGAAATTAACAGAAGTAGGGGGCAGTGATGACGAAATCTTTCTGACAAGGCGGGGAGGGGTTAGAGTTTTGCTTACTTTTGCTGACAAAGGAGGGAGGGGGGGGGGTCAAAAATGGCTAAAAATTTGCTTACATAATACTCGAACGGCCCTCTATACACAGGGTATCCTGTATATAGGCTAGGCTTTATGTCATCAACCGCCCATCCTGGAGGTATAGTTTCAATTTAAAAAATGCTTAAGGCGTTTGAATAATATTCGCTGGGCGTATCACGTCGCTAATAACAGAGAACAACAACTACGACGACAAAACTGGGAATAAAAATGTTCAACGCCAGTTGTTGAACTCAATGCTTGCCTCAAATCATCAACACTCTGACACGAAATTAAAAAAAATATTATTATCCACCAACATACGAATTTCAACTGCAAAATTACTCAGCACTGCTATCATTTTCACATCAAACTTGGTCAAACTTAGCAATGGAAGAATTCCCATAGACCCAAGTTCTGGACTGATTACGTTTCCAAATGGATTTTGCCAGTTGTTAAACTCAGTTCAACAAATTGCAAACAAAGTCTTCCCAAACATTCAACAAAATCACCGAAACCATGAGTGGCTTTGTGAGAGAGAGATTCTCGCTCCGAAAAGACGGTGTGAACAAGATCAACGAAAAAATCCAAAAAATTATTCCGGGAGTCTCCACATCTTACAAATCGGTTGACACTGTCACAGACACAGCACAGATAGTTCTGTATCCTGAAGTATTGTACAGAATTTCTGAACTCTGGATATTCCGGGTGTGCCACCATACAACTTGACCCTCGAAGTCGAAGCACCTATAATGCTTTCAAGAAATTTGGAGACACCGAGACTCTGCAATGGCACCAGAATCTACGCGAAGAAATTGCACAATTACATCATTGAAGCAACGATTCTAATTGGATGTGACAAAGGAGAAGACGTCTTCATTTCACGTATCCCAATTATCACTGAAGAAATGCCATTCACTTTCAAGCGATTACAGTTCCCGATTCGTTTAGCTTTTGCCATGACAATCAACAAATCAACAAAGCGCAAGGCCAGTCGTTAGCAGTGGCAGGTATCAACCTACTTGAGCCCTGTTTTTCACACGGACAGCTTTTCGTCACCTGTTCCCGTGTTGGTAATCCCAAAAATTTGTACATCTACACACCAGATGGATAAACAAAAAATATTGTGTATTCACAAGAGATTGCATGAAGTTTTTAATTAAAATATTTAAAAATAAAAGTAATTTTTTCTTACTTGATGCAGAAATTTTTTTGATTAAGAAATAATTAATAAGCTATACGTATATAATTTTTTACGAGGCGGGCAACGTCGCCGGGTATCAGCTAGTCTTATATATAAATGTGAAAGTATGTATGTATGCTCTTTATACAAATCTACAGTTTTAGACCGATCGTTGCCAGATTTTGCATATATACCAAACAGGTCCGGGATAGAACCGTAGGCTACTTTAAAACTTCGTCAGAGCTGGGCAAATGCCCGAAATGGGCGAAAAACTGTCGGGCAACAATGGTTTTGGGGCCTCAACGATCACTTTCGGAACGTTTACTTTGGTTTCCGTGGTTTCCAATAATGCGTTTCAAACGTGTATATGCCTTTACAATGGTTAGTCACATGTTTAATGCTGCCAGTATAACAGTTTATTCCTTTATAATGATTTGTAACATTTCCAATCCTCCCAGTAATTGAAGAAAACCCGGGAAGCGCCAGATACTTTTGGTTGCCTATATACAGGGTGTCCTGTAAGTGCTAATGCGGCCTTCATCTCATCAATCGCCCATCGTAGAGGTATAGTTTAAATTTAAAAAATCCTTAAAGGCGTTCATTTAGCTTTTGCCATGAGAATCAACAAAGCGCAAGGCCAGTTATTGGCAGTGGTAGGTATCTACCTACTTGAGCCCTGTTTTTCACACGGACGTCGCGTGTCGGTAATCCCAAAAATTTGGCATCTACACACCAGATGGAAGAACAAGAAATATTGTGTATCCACAAGCGACTGCCTGAAGTTTTTAATTAAAATATTTTAAAATAAAAGTAAGTTTTTCTTACTTGATGCAGAATTTTTTTTGATTAAGAAATGATTAATAAGCTATAAATACATACATTTTTTTACGGGGCAGGCAACGTCACCGGGTATCGGCTAGTATAATATAATATACAAATACAAACATAAATTACACAAAGACAACGACAAAAAACACACACGCATACATTACATGCAGTATGTAGCCACAAGGGACTGTATGGTTCTTCCAACATGCGTATATGATTTTTATTATATGATTTCCTTCTTCAGCAACAGCTCTTTTTTTTATTAGATGCATTTTAGTATATATATATACTTTATATAATTAATATGCATTGGTGCAATAATTTATTTCAAAGTACTGTATTATTGTATCTGTGTTTTTGATCTTATTAAAGATATTGTGATCTGTATTTTTATTACTCAAATAGTAGAATTTTTGAAATGTTCATCAAGAGAATCATCAAATGTAGAATTTTTTGAAATGATGTTTTGTTACTTTCAGGCACTTGGTAAATATTTCTATATCTATTCGATATGTTCTATTTTTATTTTTTACTAGCCATTCTTCGTTTTTGATGATAAATTTATATATTCTGTACATGTAATTCTATCGCAGCGTTAATATGTGGCACTGTATTCTTTTATTATTTATAGGAACATTTATTAGTTCTCTTATTATACAGATTGTCTAAGTGGCGTATGTTTTCATAATACGCTCCTCCCCAGACACATATTCCATAATTTATATTTGAATAAACCCATGCATAGAAGATATCTTTCAAGAAGTTATTGTCAACTATGTATTTAAGTTTATATAGAACTCCTGAGTACATTCTGAGTTTTTTTTTTATCATTTTTTCACCATGTAAGTTATATTTTAGGTTATCTTGTGTATAACTATTCTTAAATATTCATAATTAAACACTCTACTTATTTCTTCACAATTTGTTTAATTAGCCAGTGATTTCTGATTAACTTTTATTATAACTTTTGTACTCGTTCTCATATAAGGTTATGTGTGGATTTTTTTTATGTTTTTTATACAGCTTTTCGTTGCGGTTCATTCTGTCAATCATTTTCTCGTATGCACTTGAAATTTATTTTTGATATGAATTGTTCACACCTTATATAATCTATTTTTGTTATTTCATCATTTTCATCGTTCAAATTCTCTTCTTGTTTTTCAGGGAAGGTTATATACTTCCTAATATTGGGTAGTGGTCAGTGATATCAGTGTTAAATACTATGAAGTTTTGTGAAGTATTCCCTCTTGTTCTATAAAAGACGTGATCTATGCATGTGTGACTTTCCTTTGTTTCTCGTGTTAATTTTTTTTGTGTAGTGGTTGGGATCAAGGGCGTAGCGAGGGGGGGGGACTTGGGGTCTGGTCCCCCCCCCCCCGAAATGTGAGAAAATGACCGAAAAAAGGGAAAAAGATGGCCAAATCCATTGTTCTGTCACTTTGGTCCCCCCCCCCCCCGAATGAAATTTCTGGCTACGCCCCTGGTTGGAATCCATTTATGACCATTATGTCTAAATATTGTGATGGTGCATTAGTTTTACTATATAGAGATCAATGTTGATATCGCCAACAATTAATATGTTGCTTTTTAATTTTTTCATATTTATTTCTAATTCTTCATTAAATTGACTAATCCCCAGTAGCTTAACGATATAGTACAATATTTGGACCATATCGTTATATATCGAAATGTCAGAGGAATATCAGATGTCATAACTATGATATAGAACGATCTCGTCTTATATGGTGCAAATTATTTATGATGTTAATCGATCAAGTCTTTAATTTAATATGTATTTGATTCCATGTGAATAATCTCTACTTTGAAGGAACACAACTTGGGACAATAAATTATTTTAATATTGTTTGAAAAACATAGATCTATATCGTGCACGTGACAAAGATCTATATCAGATTCTCGATATAGACCTGATATAGATCTATCAAAGAAGACATAGCTCTATATCCTGAACATGCCATACATCTATATCGTGAACCTGACAAAGATATATATCAGATACACAATATGCTGATATATCACCATATTTTGTGCCTTTAAATAAAAATATTGCCTTCAAATAAAAATTTTGAGAAAATTTAAAGTCGAGCGTACAATTTTTTGTTTGAATTGAAATTAAAAACGTTTGAATGAATAATTTTTCATATGAAATTTTGATTTTAACAGGATTAATTATGGTGGTATATCAAAATCATTTCGTCAGTTATAATTGAATCCTTACTGTGTATGTTTTACATCGTAGATGTCGGTATTTTAGGAGGAGCAAGGACTTATCCACCGTAACTTTAATTGCCACTTTATAATTGCACATATTTTTTAATTAAAAAAATTGCTCTTGTTTTTGTTGTATGTGTGTTTTTCTTAAAATTATTTATTTTTTTCCTTTGATGTATTCATTTTTTACCATACTTTGAGAATTTTAACTCTTTTGTGTTGCATATTTTTTATTCTGTATTTTTTGTTTTATTAGCATATAAATTAATAATTTTAAATAAATAATATACTACACAATACATTAATTTGTTTATTGTGTTTTTTGTATTATATATAATTTCCTTAATTATAATATAATTTTTCAATTATCTGCCTCAAAATGATAAATATGTCTCACAATTTCTATTTTGTAATTTTTGTGCATACATGAAAATTAATAAATTTGATTGAAAATACAAGTAAAAAAAATATTACTTGTAAATTAATGTTAAAATAACAACCGATTACTACTACTGTGGTGGTGGGTTGGTAAGATACGGAGTTAGAAATGGATAGAGTTCAGGGTACATGGGTTCAAACCCACCCACTCACCTCCGGATAACTGCGCTTTTTTTTTTTTTATTATTTCTTCCGAAAGGGCGCCATCTATCGTCCAAAATTTGAAGTATTTGAATATATCACATTCACGATATAGATCTATTTATCTCCGACTATGCCTTTTTTAGCCAGAACGATATCGTGGCCCGATATAGATCTATATTGGAAATTGAAATTTTACGATATAGATCTATATCTTTGTGCTACTTGGGATGGTGTATGTGTGTGAACGGAGCAAAATATTAACGTCATATTCTATGAGGTGTATAAACAAATCTTCTGCTGTAGTGAAATTAATATGTTTTTTGAGTTGATTTTTAATTTCTTTATTTATATACATAATTACTCCCCCTGATCTATTGTAATTTCTACAATTCGCATAACAATAATAATCACTGATATGTTCATAATTTGATATATAATAATTGAATTATTCATTTTCATTCATCCATATTTGTTCCTAAAAAAGTTTTGTTTTCTATACTTTTTCAGGGGAATATCGATAATCTAGTGAAGTCAGTTATTTTTATCTCAAACTCATCCCGCACATCCACAATGCTATTTATTTACCACCTTATGCATTCAATGCTAAAAAAACACTCTTTAGTTTTCTCATTCCGAAATTCTATAATGCTCTTGCCAAGGCAATTATAGAGAGGCTCTAACATTAAATTTTGAAAAGAAAAAAATCCTAAACTTCATCCATTTCATATTTCGAACACATTTAAACGTGCTTCTAATTTCATTCTCAGACTTCTTTTCTTCAAATCAAAACTTCCTTTTTTCCTATTTTAAATCTCGATGTTTACTGCTATATTTAAAATCTCTATATATCCATCCCGATCTAGTTATATAATCACCGTAGATATGTGAACCCTGTGTTTCTACGTCTTTAAAATATTATACATACTCATAAATTCATATATTTCATAAATGTCAAACGGAAGCTTCGTCCACCACACATGCATTATATTGTATTTACTGTATTGTATTGTGCTGTAGTATTGTTATCTATTTCCATTTCATATTTTTGTTCTACATATGCGAAAATTACACGTTGTTTCACATCTTTCGAAACAAATTACTGTTTTCGTATTTAGACTTTTCCTAAATCTAAAAACTTCCACGATAATTATTTCATTGTTTTACTATAATGTGGTCGCTAGGAAAAAGAAGGTAGGAAAAAGTTCTGTCTATAGATATGTGCTGCCATCTAGTGAAACATACTCATACTTCACATTATTGAAAATATAAGCATAATAATATCATTTCTCTTGCATTAAAAAAGTATGCACGACATGGTAGAATGGCCCCCACATCCTGTAGTGGGGGCCCCTAGGCTGGGATCTTTTGCGGGCCCCTCGGTCAGACTTTTAACGGGCCTCTTCTGTAGCTAATTTATAGCGTGAAAAAGCAAAAAAATTATGATAATCGCCCCGGGCCCCAGGGCTAGAGCACTGTCAGCCCCCCCCCCCTTCTATGTGGGGGCCATAGGTAGAACTAACGAAAAAAACACCCATTTCACACATTCAACACATCGTAGGCAGGTGAGGATCTATAAGAGGGGCGATTGGGGTGGTCCCCCCCCCCCCAAGCGAAATTCGAACACGATAATATTGCATTCAATAGATCCGTTGAAAATTCTTCGTATCAACGTTTTTCATTAAATAACAAATTCAAGAAAACTTCCGATCAAAAAACGGAAAAATCGGGGCATTTTTTTCAAACAAATCGGAACGAAGAATGGGAGCGGTAGCCCAGGTCGACAAGATACTCGCATGAAGTGCCAAAGGATGTGTAGAGGTGTCGCGAGTTCGTCCTTGTGACAAAAATGGCGACATGAACACAGAAAAAGATTGCTACCGCAAGGAGTCCCATATGGAGGAGTTAGTGCACCAACGTCTCGGTGATTATAAAAAGAGGCTGCCGTTCGGAATCGGCAATAAATTGTGGGTTTCGGTCTAATTAACCCTCGTGTGCATAAAATGGGCATGATGCAATAAAAATGATCAAATGATCGGAACGGAGAAAAAAAGCTGTTCTGGAAAATACGGGAAAAATGCGGGACGTATGGTTACCCCATGCAAACAATTTGTCACATTAAATTTATATTTTATTTTCAGTTGATGTTATTTTCGATGTTCAATTTATTACTTTTCAATTGATTAATTTATTTTAATCTTTTAATTGAATTAAAAAAATGTAAATACTATTTCATGATTTTTGTACTTTTTTTATACAAATACAAACACCTGAAACACAACTGGGAAAAAATTTTGATTCAAATATAAAAAAGTAGAGGTAAATAAAGTAAAAAGAAAATCATACATTCTCTTTAAAATTATTCCAAGATACGAAAGTACAGAAAAATCTTCAGTCTTCTATCCAATCGCTTTTACCATGTTACAATCTAATCGTAAGCACAAATCGCATACACTACTACTACTACTCAATCGTACATGTACTTACAAGACTTTTCTCTTAAAGAATTTGTAACAAATTGGTGCGTGCTGGAAAGTTCTTGCTTATATTATGCGTGACCATAACGTATCTATTATGTCATATTTATGCGTGATTTGTGTTCGAGAAGTTTTGCCATCTGTCTTCCATATTAGAAGAAAAGCTGGCAGATGCTTGAAGTTTCGTGTTATGCAAATACCACGGTGAAAGCCTGCCTTCTCTCAGCGGGGAAACTTGTCAAATGAAAGATTGGTTAGCATTGGTACCTCGAAATTGGAAAAACGCATATCACAAAAATACTGCATATCTTCCGAATCAAAGTAAAGGTGGCAGGTGTATGAATCGATTGAAATAATTTTTTTGTTTGATGGTCCAACCGTTTGGAGAAACTGTTTGAAGAGGAGTTCTCTCGGCTCGAAGTTAAAAAACTTAAGCAGGCATTGTGTGCTATATTTATTTCTAGTGAAATAAACTCGGGGGGGGGGGGGGGTGTTTTATAAAAAATACAGCGTACAGACTAGCGCAGGGGTTCTCAAACTTTTTCCACGTGCAACACTCTCTAGGCCTAATCAATGCTTGTCCGCGGCTCCCCAGAGCAGTATAAAAGAGAATCTCTTTTATAAACCTTCGGGTTGCTCCGCGGTGCCCCGACAAAAATTAGTGGCGCACAGTTTGAGAACCCCTGGACTAAGAAATTCTTGGTTTTTTCCCTCGTTGTTTGACCAGAGGGTCTTCGGGTAAGTGCTGGCAAACCGCTCGACGGGAAAGTTCATATTAGTAAGCATCATAAGCCCTCGGATAAGTGCTAATTGAAAAACACTAGGTAATCATTTAAGAGTAGACTCAAAATTTCGCGGGCACTTTTTTGTTTTATGAAGGTTTTTTTTAACAGTTGGCTGATACGAAGATATATTTAGGAAAGAGAAAAAATTCAACTGCCTTGCGGGGAATCGAACCCACGTACTTTCATTTCCCGAGTGAACTCCCTAGACCACTAGACTACCGAGGCGACGAACTCAGCTAAATTTTCTCTTTTTCCTAAATATATTTTCGTATCAGCGAACTTAAAAGAAAAAACAAAAAAAAAAGCGTTCGTATGGATAGCGGAGAGGGACATCATCATCGGACTTTTTGTTTTTCCTGAAATAGCACACGTATGTATCTTCAGATACGTTTAAATTTTCCTCGTAATACATGGACGATTCCAGGCCCGGTCCAGGTGCCTCAAGTGCAAAAGGAACTTCATGAAGAGAATGAGATTCAGTTAAAATTTTCGAGAGGAAACTGTTAGGCAGGCATTTCTAAACAGCAGATAGGGGCCTCAGACAAATCCCTTTGATACTCGTAAGACGATCCTGTGTAGACTATCAATGTACTGGTGTGAGAAATAAAAAAAAAACAAATAACGCCTGGAATTCTGATCTAAAAAGCGATGAGTATAGTCCGCCGACCACGAGATGAATTTTCGCTGCTTCATGTCACGTCGGATGATTTTATTCAATTTTTTTTTTGGTAAAACAATTGCCCATCAAGAAAAGTTCATCAGTGACTGAGCATTCATGATTGGCATGTCCTTCTAGGATAAAATAGAATCGTTTGACGTGACATGACGTGCCGTAGCCAAATCTCATCTCGTGGTAGGAGGACTATACATGTAGTGCCTTTATATTATTTTATTTCGGAAATATTCAACGGATTCTCAAAGTGTTCATTGGGGTTCAATCGCCAACTTTTTTGAGGGGTGTCGCAACATATTGGTCTATGCTCATTCAGTTTTTGAAATGGTTATTTTTCACATTAGGCCAGAGGTTCTCAAACTGTACGCCGTGGTGTCCTGTTGCACCTCCCACCTTTTTTTAGGGATGCCACGGAGTGGTGACCCTGACAAAGGTTTTTCGAAAATATTTTTTGTTAAAAAGCTCTAGGGAGCCGGCGGAGCTTAAGCATTGAATAGGGGGAAAGGGATGCCTCAGGTAGAAAAAATTTGAGAACCCCTGCGTTAGGCTATTCTGGGCAGCCGCAGGTAAACGATGACCAAGTTAAGGGAACCACGGACACCAAAAGTTTAAGAAACTCTGGATTAATTGGACGTGTCATGAGTTAACAAACACACACTCTCTCATAACTTTTTCCATGGAATAATTTCTCCGATTCAGTACACTACTCTATATGCATAATGATGAAAGAAACAGTGATTCTAAGAAAAGAGAAACTACACCATGAAAAGACAATGATTCTGAGAAAGTCACATTTCAACACAAAATTATGCATTATCAACATATAATACCAAAGCCTCCTACATACCAAATCTAGGAGGTTTTGATAGTACACAATATATATTATTGTACAAATATAGAAGACTAATTTCCTCTCTCATTTTCTGAATTTCAGAGCGCTATTGACTAGGGTGGGTCGAAAAAAATGAAATTTTTATTTTCAAATCGCTATAGTGCGGAAAAGTTGCCTCCGTTAATAAGAAGAAAAACGACGTAAAAAATGTTAAAATCGGTTGATATCTTCCGGTCGCGCATCGAACTTGAAGTTTATGGAAATTGATGAAATCGAACATTTTTCTTGAATTTTTTAATATTGGATAAAATTCTATAATCGACACGCAAAAGTTTGTTACGCTTATTTTATGATTCAATAAAGTAAAATAAATTAAAACTTCATTAATATTTTATTGTTTATTTGTCGCGCAACGTGTTCGAAAAACAGGAATTTACCAAATTTTTGCTGGTTTCATTGTGCAGCTTTTCGTCCGTTTTGTCAGAATAAAACAACCCAGAATTCATCACTTGGAGGTGGCTGCACGTCGAGTTCCACCCACACGCAGCCCAATCAACCATCCAAACTAGGCGTGTGCAATTCACACTATATTTGAAAAATAGTTATTACAATTGACTAGAATTCGGTGGTCTGACCTTTGGAAGAAATCAAGCACGACTGATTTTGATAATAGCGTAGATCTGTGATGTAGCTATCTCTATCTCCATGTCACATCCTTTAGCTGAGGCCCTGAACCCTGTGCATGATACAGTACTGTCAGACACACAGATATGGAGATTTTAGTTGAGGAATTGTTTGGTTGGAATCGCTATTAATCCATGAATTTAAAATACTTTTTCTCTTTTTTTTATTAGGGTAGGTGTTTTTCCGTGTATACATTTGATATGAAATGTCAAGGCTCTCCTTAGAAAAGTAAGTGGCGGATTTCCCTTTCACCGTGTTTCAATTTTACAGTGAATCCGATGAACGTTTTGATTGGTATCCACCACTATCCGAAGAATCCGTTCCCCTGTGTTCATAATCCGACGAATCATCGGCAGAACGTCTCTCTCGTTCACATCTGTTTTTGTCCGTCGTGCAGTCATTTACTGGTTTTACGTCATTCTCTTGGAGAGACGGTTTGGTGGCGTACGATTCGACCAGTTCGTTTTCGAGCCGAATCTCTGAAACACTCATCGAGTTGACGCGCAAATAGCTTTCGATGCTTTCGGCCAAACAGTTCTCCGACTGTGGTGACGAGTTACTATGAAGAGGTGTGTCTCTATGGGCGCATGCTGCATTATTTTTGCTGCATAACAACAGCGTCATCGCCGACGATAAAGGCTGAGAAGCAGTACAGCCGTTATGCCTCACTGAATCTCCATCTCTCATCTTGTACCTCTTCATTTTCCAATTCTTTTTAGCTTCCAAGAATGTCATGGGCGTCTTACCTAGCACCCCAGCCTGATCGGTGCAGCTCGATTGATCGGGCCGGCTTTGCTTTGGAATAGGTAGCTCATGCTTTTCGAGTCTATTTGTTTCTGGAATTGTCCCATTCAGCTTATGACTATCACGTTCGTTACAAAAACTTTCACTGGAGTAATCAATATCGGACACATCGGCGACAGAGAATTGCTTCGTGATCGTCTTACGCGGACTCTTCGCCAGATTTCGAGATCGAAGGATGGTTACGACTGCTTCAAGGCTCTCGATTTTCTCTTTCATCTTCTGAAGCTCAACCTCTTTCTCTTGAACTTTAGACTGTAGAACTTCACACTAAGAAAATCAAATTTAAAGATTACGACACGAATCGAGTTTACCAATTTTCAATAAAAATTTTATTTTGTAATGTATTGGCTTTTGTAAATTATGTTGGCTGCATATGTGTATCTGGTATCAAAGTATTCACTTAAACCTTCAGCTTCTTCAGGCGCTGATCATACGCCGATTTGGACAACATCCCCCCCCCCCTATGCCTGGATACGGCAAATATAGCACGGTGGAGTGATGCTGCAAAATTAAATTTTAACGATGAAATAGATGAAAAATTATCAATGTTTAAATTTCCAAGTGATTCTATTGAGAACCACAGATTTTCGTCTCAATCTTGACGGAAGTGGCAAAACAAGCCGGTATGATAAAATCTCGAGTAAGGTATGGTAAAATCTCATCATATGTGTATCTTGTATCAAAGTATTCACTTAAACCTTCAGCTTCTTCAGGCGCCACCTATCTTTCAGATGACGAAAAATTCTATCGTAGAGGTAGGCACACAAATATTGGTGCTTCATTAAAATATTTCGTCCAATTTTTTCGTATCTAAGCGCAGTCAAAAGTTAACGTCAGCAAAAATTTTTCTTTTTTTTTCCAGGACATCCCTCAAATGCGGTCACCTCTCTTTTAAAGCCAAATAATAATATATCCTTTTATGACAAAAAATATGCATTTCAAATTCCTGATTAACGGTCACCCCTCTTTTACGGAAGAATTTTTTTGTGTCCGCAACAGGGAGGTTTAACTGAAGATTGACTGCAAAGCGTGGGGGTATTAATCCCTAATTATCGTTCACATGCCAAAAATGGTCGAAGTAAAATAAAAAATGGTAGGTACTTTTTTTTCCGATTCACTCTGGAATAAAATAATTATGCAATTTCAAGCGACATAATGCAAATATTAAATAGCTTCGAATTTCTCACCCTTGCAATAAGTTGCCAGACAGTTCTTCCCGGCACCTACGAATTAAAGCATAATAATAATTATTTTTTTTTCTCTTATACGAATCCGCTAAGAAAATAAAATGGTCATTCGCAGCATCGAACAGATGTAATGAGTCATTCTTGCGCAGATCAAATTACGTGGTGAATTTTCTATTATTTCGAACTCACTTTGTTGGCGTTCTTGAGCTCTTCGATCATAGCTTTTATTTCTGACATTTCTCGCCCTAAAAAATAAGTGCGCCGTTTTAAAAGTCGTTGCTCGTCGTAAATCATACAGACGAAAAAAAAATGTAGGGTAAGCGACTCACAAAGAAATAAAAGCAGCGTCCTAAGTTTTGTGCAAAAACAAAAATGTCTTCATAACATAAATCTCGAAAGATCTCCCTTCGCATATATTTTTTGTTACCTTTGTGGTCGTCTTTATTGCCGCCATTGTTTGTTCCTTCCATTGACGACTGAGAGCTCCGAAGCAAGGCGTCTACGCTGTAAGCTCGCTGAGCTTGTAAGCTGGTCTTCATCCTTTCACGTACAACGCGTGTAAAAAGAAACAAAAAAATATTCAAAGTCTGAAGTTTTCGGTTGCAATGGAAATTTTGTAAAAAAAAAATTTCATTTTTCGATATGGGAAAAATCTACGTTGTTTAAACGATCGGTTTAATTTTACATGCTGTTCCGATTAACCGGGTAGTTAATCGATCAATCGCAGTTAAAGATTTTAGTTGAGTTAATCGATTCGATCATCAATCCAATTTAAACTTTTTATAAAAGTTCACAATTTATTTTGATTTATTTGATGAAATCGATTATATATTTTAAATTATATTCTTAAATATAAAATTTCAGATAAGTGACCATATTTAAATATATTTGAATCCATGTTTTGATCAAATTTTTTTCGATATAGGTGAGATACAAGTCGATTCAATGAAAACTGGTGATTATTTTAGTTTAAAATTGGGTATGATAAAGGTTTTAGAAGACAAGACAAAAATTTGTTGCCCCTAATGTAAACAGAGGTTTCCTTATTTGGGAAACATCCCCCCCCCCCCCCCAGTACCATTTGGGAGCAGTTTCTAGGGAAGAAAAGTAACAGTATTCTTCAGATCGAAAGTACAGTAGTTTCAAAATCCGTGACAAACCTAAAGTGACTGAATATTTAAAAAAAAAGACACAAGATCCTAGTGAAGACATTTCCGGATTGTTCAGCATTACTTCAATTTTGCAACCAAAATTTCTTAATCTATTCCAATGTTTGTTTACATGCAGCGAATATTTGATTGAATAAAAATTTTGCAGCATTAATTGATAAGAAGAAAAAAGTTTTCTAATGATTTTGTTATAATGTAATGACATTTGAAAATATTCGATTAATCAGTCAATTGATATGTTAAAATTTTTTGACCAACCAGTTAGAATTTTTAATCGATTCGTCGCTTTATTGATAACTCAGTTGTGGAGAAACCATAAGGCACAAGAGAAAAACCAGGGTAAAAGAACATGATAACGTAATTCCGTCTACGGAACCGGTTTTTGAGTGAAAGGAAAGCTTACGTTTCTCTATTTCATTTTTTTGTCATTGAGGAAAAAGAAAGGTTACGTCATTTCCTTTTCACTTTTTCTGACGTGCATTTGAAAATCGCACCCTCCCTAAAGAAGTTTCAGTTCAAAAAATTTCACTTGGAAAGTAGTGTGAATTTTCGAATGATTTTTTTATGGTAGCGTATGATTGTATATGTTTATACTATATGAAGGGTCGGGGAGAAAAAAAAAAAAGAGTCTATTTTTTGACGAAAATGATTTAATGGTGCCATCTGTTGATTTAATGGTGGTTTATGAGGTACTATCGATATCTAGAATGCGTAAGGGGGGAATAACAATGATTGTCCCCCTTAAAAACACATTCTAAAGAACCAGTAGTA
Organism: Pholcus phalangioides; assembly: GCF_987345545.1. NCBI lineage: Eukaryota > Metazoa > Arthropoda > Arachnida > Araneae > Pholcidae > Pholcus > Pholcus phalangioides. Next base: position 10,105,404 of record NW_028301615.1, on the reverse strand, counting down.
AAACTCAGAATAGGGAATAATCTCTTTTACAAAAAATAAGAAAATTGAGACTCATCGGTTTCCCCCCCGACCCTTCATGCTTATATATTCATGCCAGGGTCGTAAAAAGTCAACCTCGTTTATAAGGACGAAATTTCGAGGTCTAATCATCAATTATTAATGTCGTTATAACCAAGTTTGACTATGAGTAAAGTTCATGAACGAACTGTTTACTTAAATATTATAAACAATTTCAAACTTTACATTTGTGTTTTCAAATATTTATACTACATGATACCCTATATGTATGATTTTTTACAAGGAAACGCATTTTAAAATTCTTAATAACATTCATAAAATGATTATATATACATTAAGAATAATAGTATTTATTATTAGGTAACAAAAAAATTTTGATTCATGTGTTTAGTGAACCCCGATTTAACTTTCTCGATTTTTTAGATCCCTGTTCCAACATAGTCAGTATTAGACTTACCTAGTTTTAGCTTGAGCTTCTAACGCGGCTTTGGCTTCAGGATATTCAATCAGTGCCTAGAGGAGGAAAAATAAAACAGTTTTGATTTATACGTAAATTGGGTATTTGTGTGTGAATGGGTTGCACTTTTTGACTGAAGTTCGCCAGCAGTGATTATCACGGACCCATTGTTGAAGAATACAGGTCTAGCGTACTCTCCCGGATTCGAGAGGACAGTGATCTGATTCCCTGCATTAGTACAGTAAAATCTCTCTTTTGCGGACACCACCGGGACAAAAAAATTCATCCGTTAAAGAGGGGTAACGGTTAATCATGGGTTTGAAATGCATACTTTTATTACACAAGGGGAAATGTTCATTTGGGTGTAAAACAGGGGTGGCCGCATCTGAGGGATGTCCGTTAAGACGAGTCTTACTGTATTTTCCTTCAGGGAAAAAAATTCATATTCACATTGAGTGCTTCTCATTTTATTTAAATTTTATTTGAAAAGTATGAGAAAACTAAAAAGCTTTCCAATTCTAAATTTTGGTGATTTTTTTTCTTTTCAACTCAATGGGTATCATAATTGCAACGAAGAATGGCTGATTCATAAAAATAGTAGTTCTGCTCAATACTTTATCCAAACACTTCCCAATGTTAGATATTTAAATTTACTGTTTTTCAACAAGGGGGTAAAAAACGGGAGGGGAAGTTATTTTTTCTACTCACCGTCATTAAATCTTTGCGCGAGAGGCAAAGTAACTCCGAGTAGCCAACTGACCGTACATCTGCCGTACGCCTGAAAAATAATGATGCCAAAAGAAACATTTTGCTTTTAATTCCGTAGGTTGAGTTGAATCGTGAAAATTAGTTATACATCACTTGCGAGCCCGTTGAGATTAGATAAAGTTCCGTTAAAGTATCCGACTACCTTTCTTGTCACTTTTCTTTAAAATGGTTCTGGAGTGAACTTTAAATACATTCTTTGATACAACGTGTCTCGAAATTGTGAAAACAATGACAAATTTTGGTCTACCTATAATATTTTCTATGAAAAAGTCGTTTTTATGTCAAATTTTAGGCAAAATTCATGTGATATTCGAAACACGATTGCAAAAAATTTTATAATGAAATGCTTTGTGATTTTCACAGTGCATTTAGCTAGTAATGTTGCAGGTTATGAACCAAAATTTGAAGGATTGATATGTTCAAAAGTTACACCAAAATATGTTTAAGCACGTGTGAATTTTTTTGAAATTTCATCCTACATTTTGTCTATAAAACACTATAATTCAAAAAATATATGTGACAGACCTTAGATTCTGGTTCATAACCTCAAAAATATATAGCAAAATATCACATTAAAATTTCGTAAGGATGCAATGAATCAATTTTTACAAATCATGTCACAAACTCAAGTAAAATGTCAAAAATAGCATTCTTCGTAAACCACGTTTAAAGTCTTTATTCGCGTATTACTTGTATGTAAAAACGCAACACTAAAGTGAACGTAACTTTGATTCTAAGCATCATATAAACAAAACAAGGCCCGTTTTGGAATCACAACAAATAGGGCTTTTATAAAAAATAAAAAAATGAAAATCCATATTTTTTAAAATGACGTTTCCAACGTAGTCGGATACCTTAAATAAATTCGTTTTGGTAACTTTATATTAAAATTTTATTTTTTGCTCATTTCTTCTACATCGAAAGAATTTCTTTTAATCAGGATTGTACAAGCAGAATGTGAGAGACCTGTTTTGTATGCCGTCTACTCTGAGAAGACTGATTTCTCCGAAATAGTTTCCCTCGTACAGAACGGCGATAACCATGTCTTCCCCCGTTGTTGAGTTCGGTACAACTACCTGAAAAAAAATATCACCACCATTAAAAATGAAGAGATTTCGACATCATCAAAAACGCTCAACTACCAAATACGGTGGAACCTCGTTACAACGATATAACGTTAAAACTCAATCCATCTACAACGATATTTTTTCCATATTTTGTTTATTTTTTTTTTATTTTTGCTGCCTCTCGATGTAACGATAATCACTCTACAGAGATATTTTTGCTTGGTCCACAGAGTACCGTTATATCGAGGTTTCACTGCATTTCGATGCCACAGTGTCTTTGTAGACAGAAATAAACCACAAACTGTACTTGCCTCGACCCTGCCGTGATTGATGATATACATCTCTCGACCTGTGAAAGAATCGTCATAGAGTTTTAAAGATAGTAGGAACGACGAAAGATATTGTAACGTTCAATTTGAAGGAATCTAAATTACGCAAGTTCGAGAAAAAATAAATAGGCTGAAAAGTTATAAATACAAAAAATTTGTTTGTTTATTGTTTATTTAAGTATGCATAACTACCCGAATCCCAATTGAAGTTGAGAAAGGAAACGTGTTCTCGTGAGGATAGAAGGTTTACGTAATAGATATGCAAGGGATTTACGAGACTGCAGTAAATACGGTATCCTCCTTTCCTCTCTACCGTAAATGGAACGAAGTTATAAGGGAATTTCTGTATCCACATGAAATTGTGCCACTGAAATGATCTTTCATGCATTCCATAATGGGTCAGAATGCTTATCCTGGGTTTGGAGAGAAGAGGAATCTAACTTCCACGTGAGTCGAGCAGAGGTGGATTTAGACGGCAAAAAAAAAAGATGTAAAATTTACGCTAAAGTGGACAAACGCATTTAAAACATTCTGCTTAATTATGAAAATACGAAAGATATTAAAAAAATTTCAGAATTCTTAGCTTATACCGAAAAATTAGAGTGAGCTTTTGCATCAGAATTTTAGAATGTGTTTGAACATGTATAGCCGAGAAATAGAAAAATATTCGACGAAAAAATTATTACAATACTTCATAACTGATTAATTAGATTCTATTAACCATGTTTCCCTTTTTCAATCGAAATATTCTTTATGCTTTTTCATTATAGCACCGAATTATTTTCGAATTAAAAGACGAAATATTTTGTAGGCACAAATGTTCGATTATTATTTAACCATTATTTCTCTTATTTGGAGCTCTGATTTTTTTTCCCTTCGTCATATAAATGTGCTTTTGAAAAGTTTTAAAGCAAGGTTTTTTTCAGACGGGGAAGTAAAAACTTTGCACTTCACACTATTTTTAATTATAATATTTATGTCGAGAATTCAAATTCATGTTATACGGAGCAACAAAACTGTTCATTTGAAGAAAAAAAAGGGTTTAAATATATTTTGTAAACACTGATGACTCTTTATCAGCATAAATATTCAGATTTCAAATGGATAAATTATTGACTTATTTTATGAGTTAATTCTGATGTGCTAAAATGCGCATTCGACATTTATTTTAATTTTGTTTTTATGGAAAAATACGTGTCGTGGACGTATCGCAAACTAATAAACCGGTCGAATGAAGAGAACAGAAGTGATCAATTTTTTTTACATTTATCAAATACACCGACTCGCAGGTGAAAGAAATTAAATTTCATCGAATTTACCGAGGCGATCAGTGATTATGCATAATCAAAACTTTAGCAACTTTCCCGTAATATTTAAGGGTAAAAAATAGTTTGGAGTGAAATATTCCACAGAAATTCGGCATTCCAGTAATAAAACATACTTGAACGTTAACAATGTGATGTGGATACAGCCCCTATACAACTCTTATCCACTTCAGGAAGGCAATAAAAGAAAGTGGGGGTACTAAGAAAAAAAAAGAAGATATTTAAGAACGGGCTAGATTGTGCGGAAATGTGTCCAAATTCTCCCCTATGCGGAAATGCAAATGGATGTGTCGCCAAACCGCAAAATCTACTATTGAAATCGTCTGCACTGTACTAGTCACACCTTACCGATTTTTGCGCCACCGAATTCTGCGGATGTGGATTCGGCGTAAGGTTCTCGGTGCACGGAACTTGTAGATTGCTCACATCGTACATTTGTTTTGTTTTTTTTTACTGCCGACCAATAGACCTACGACATTTGAATTAAACATCAGATAAAATATCTACTCGATTTGTCAGTTTCCCCCTTCCGGTAAGGAAGATAGGTGGCAGTGCCTGAACATATAGTGTGCACAGTATTTATACGTATTACAAATTTTGTTACTGCTTAGTGGAGATAACACGATATATATCATCAATATAAATTTTGGGTACTAATAGTTGGTAAATGGTAGTAGTTGAGCCAGAAAAAAGAAGTGTGAATTTCAGAAACGCGATGGGTAAACGAGTTGATAACTAGAACCGGAAACTCCCACAAGACTGAAATTTTGAACCGGCGCCTAATGTTTTTCCTCGAACTTTTAATTTTCTTTTCCTTGCAGTACCAAGTTTTAATTACCTAATTTACTTGAATTTTGTGAGAAGTTAATCCCTCTCCTAACGATTTGAGTTGGTATAATGTTGAGTATTTTACACAATATGATAAACATATATTTTTTCCCATTGTTTTCATTTTATTTAAGACGACGTTTAATGGCAACAGAGAATTCAGGTAGTTAGGCCATTATATTTCAGAGAGATGTAAATAAAAAGTCGAGCTTTTTTTTCATTATTAAATCTTACGACTTTATGGTACACTTAGTTTGGTCTCAACTCGCGAATGCTGACAGCATCTTTAAACCCTGGCGGCATACGTTTACAGCTATTGTGACGATACACTGGTGTTATGTACAAAATTAAAGCACGATAATACCGTATTTCTCACCAGTTTCACCCGCTTTGCATACGTAGTCACCTGGAGAGAATACTTGAGGTCGTAATTTCAGCACCAACTCGCATAAAAATCCGGTCTCGCACTTCTCGAAAATTTTGACCTAGAATTAGATTTTATGAACATAAAATTTATTCTTTCAAACGATGATAGGGTGGTATAAATTGATTATTCAATATATTGTTGCGGCCAGTTGTCCAAAATGTGGGCAATTGACCAATCAGCTGGTCAAAGCACAAAGCGGTAGAGGTATATTTCCGACTTTGGCGAATCGACTTGGTCAGTACGGATAGCGGCTAACCATTTCATGAACTGGCCAAGCTTCGGACATTGGTTGTGACATGTGCATTCGTTATACCTATTTAATTCGGGAATTTTCATTTTATAATTTGAAATTTATTATATCCAACCATTTTTTTTTACTGAGTAATTTACCATTATATATAGAAATGTCCTCTCCGTTTGTTATTATTGTTATTACAAGATTCCTCGAAAAACTGGTTATATTTTTGGAGATGATGATTACAATGAAGAAAATTCATCTCTGCTTCCACGTGGGGGTGTGTTGTCCCCAATCTTGTAATTTACCATTTTTTTCAAAGTTTAACATCGGTTTCTTCGAATTCGAACACATAAAAGAAACTTTAAATGAAACTTTGAACTGATGTCAGTTAAGTGGAATATTGATTATTGAGTGGTTATCAACTTATCAACGAAGCGATGCATTAAAGAGATACAAAAAAGCATTATCATTGATTATTATTAGCATTATCATTATCTCGAGAATCGAATTCAATAAGAGTAAGAAATGTCGGAAAAAGTGTCGTGACAAAACCTTTCGTAAACTATCCAGGTGGACATGCACAGCAACTTCGGCTCTCAATCTTTCGGGAAGAATGTTTAGCAAGCGAGATTCATCAGTGGCTTTCGTCCTAAAAGGGGGGGGGGGGGGAGAGAAATTAAGACGAACTTGAGCTCTATTGGCACATTCAATAACGGTATCAAATTGAATATCTAAAAAATATTTATAAAAAAAAATGTCTAAAACGAAGCTGGAAAAAAAATTATGTAATTTAACTCCTCATTCCTTAATAGAACAGAACTTCAATGTGTTTTCTTTTTGTGCGCGAGAAAATAACTTCAATCAGAAAAGTAAACCACAAGCATCTGAGTTTTGAACTAACTCACCTGGACCAGGAATATTCGGCCCATTTCTTGATCTTAAGCTGAAGAGAAGCCGGAACCTTCTTATGAGACAAATACATCTTTATACGATCCATTCTTTAATGAGAGTAAAAAAATACGACAATGATTTCGATTCCGTAGTAGTTATATTTTTACTTCATTAAATTAATTCTATCACAAAGCAATAAGCCCATTCTCAACCTTTGAGACTAACAAGGTGTCGTCCTCAAAAAATTATGTAGAAATTCAAGTGAATTCGTCTCTCCTAGAAATACATAAAAACTAGGGCTGGAAATCGAATAAAATTTTTTACTGATTAATCAAAAAAATTTAACCTATTAATCGAATTTTAATCGAATATTTTCAAATGCTGTTCATTCATAGCAAACGTAGTGTTAGTAACTACATAATATATCAATTGATGCAATAAAATATATATTCTATTCATTTATCCACTGTTTTTCCCCTCCCCGTCAACATTTTTTCCCCGTTTTACTGTGAATAAATGCTCATTATGGTGCACTTTATGGTGGTACTAACAACACTAATTCAAAGGCCAAATTATGCCAATAACATCATAAATTTGGCAAGGCCTGATGAAAATGATATAACCAGCAGGGCCGTCTTAAGATCATTTTGGGCCCCCGGACCAAGTGATTTTTCAGAGGCCTTATCAGGAAAATTCTCGAAAAATTCAACTGCTTCTCACTTTTCTGAGACCCCTCTTCTCTTAAGGGCCGTGTCCGGATGAGTCCATGCGTTGAGACAGCACTGATAACAAGATATCTACTCTATAATATAAAATCACAAATTCGAAAAGGGCCTGTTGCTGAGCAACCGAGTGACGGAAGTGGGTGAAGTTTTTGAGTGACGGAAGCCGGTTACGATTTTGGGTCAAATATTCATTTAACTCTAGCACATATCGGGACCCATTTGACCCATCGGGACCATGTTATGTTCATGTACCGAGAGGCTCCTACATCCTACAGCAAAGCCCTTAGGCTGGAATTTAGATTTCGAGGCCCCAAACCAGCTTTTCAGGGGGCCCCCTCTGTGATTAATTTATAGTGTGAAAAATCAAAAAGTGATAAGAATCGTTGTGGTCCCTGTCAGCCCTGCCCTTGTGGGGAGGGGGGGGGTCCATGCCGAGAGGTATGTATATTTATAATATACACACAACAGCAGTGTTCCCAACACAAGGTCGGGGTACCCGGGGGAGATTTCACGTATAAGTAAAAAGTTTTCATTTCCAGGGGCCCTTGATGGATCTCATTGTTTTCTTTCTGCTTTAACGTTGAAAAATTTGCGATAGCGGAAGCAAAAGATATAACCAGTCTGGGGCCCCACCAAAAGTATGCGAATTGGTGTCCCGGGTAATTGGTTGGGGGGGGGGGGGCCCTGGATTTTATTCGTTGGTAAAACAAATACAAATGAAAATTTTTCATGGCACTCACACCGGGGGATGACCGACAAGCTTCCAAGTCGGGGGCCCCATGTTTACAGGTTTGATTTTGGGGGCTATGGATTTTATTCGTTGGTAAAACGAATACAGATGAAAATTTTTCATCGCACTCGCTCCGGGGGATGACCAACAAGCTTCCAAGTCGTGGGGCCCATGTTTACAGGTTTCATTTTGGGGGCCCTGGATGAATCTCATTCTTTTGTGTTGTAGAATTTTAAACAGCGGAAGCCCGAGATAAAGCCAGTCTGGGGCCCCACCAAAAGTATGCGAATTGGTGTCCCGGGTAATTCTTTGGGGGCCCTGGATTTTATTCGTTCGTAAAACGAATACAAATGAAAATTTTTCATGGCACTCGCACCGGGGGATGACCGACAAGCTTCCAGGTCGGGGGCCCCCATGTTTACAGGTTTCATTTTGGGGCCCTGGATTTTATTCGTTGGTAAAACGAATACAAATGAAAAATTTTCATGGCACTCGCACCGAGGGATGACCAACAAGCTTCCAAGTCGGGGCCCCACGTTTACAGGTTTGATTTTGGGGGCCCTGGATGAATCTCATTCTTTTCTGTTGTAGAATTTGCAACAACCGAAGCCCGAGATATAGCCAGTCTGGGGCCCCACTAAAAATCTGTGTATTGTGTCCCCGCTAGTGGTTGTGGGGCCCTGGATTTTATTCGTTGTAAAATTGATAAAAATGAAAAATTCTCACAGGGGGGTGTCCGACAAGCTTCCAGGTCAGGGCTCCATGGAAATGTTGGCAGGTTGTAATTCGGTGCCCCTGGATGTATCTCATTGATTTTTGTGGTTTAACATTGTAAAATTTGCAACACATCGGTAGCCCAAGATATATCCAGTGTGGGGCCGCACTGAAATTCAGCGAATTGAATCTGGGGACCCCCATGGGGAAGTTTTATGGGGGTACTTGATGAATCTCATTTGTTTTTTGTTGCTTTATTATTATTTTTATTAAAATTCGCTTCTTCAGTAAGCTGGTGCTTTCACACGTCCCTTTCCCCCTTTCCATAGCACGCTGATGAAGTGGGACGAAATAAACAAGATATGTTGGGAAGAGAAGTGGGGAGGGGGGGTTGGCCGCCAAAGGCAGCAGGGGGGCAGGGCCCCCCTTCCCTCGTCTATATATATAAAATTTATTTTCTGTCTGTGTGTGTGTATGTTCTCTATACAAATCTACAATTTTAGATCGATCATCGTCAAATTTTGCATATATACCAAATGGGATCCAACTTAAACGATAGGCTACTTTAAAATTTCGTCAGAGCAGGGCAAATGCCCTAAATGGGCAAAAAACCGTAGGGCAACAATGGTTTTTGGGCCTCAACAATCACTTTCCGAACGTTTACTTTGGTTACTGTGGTTCCCTAGCAATGCGTTTAAGACGTGTACATGCCTTTACAATGGTTTGTCACTTCTTCAATGCTGCCAGTATATATATATTCACAATAGTTTATGTCTTTATAATGGTTTGCCACTTTTTTAATAGTCGTCAGAATCATCATCAACATCACTTTGAGGGTCAGGCAAAGGATGATCCCCATAGAAATCAGTGTTGAAATTGCCGATTTTACTGTAGAAATGCGGGAATTTAGTGGCGGGTTTCCTGCCACATCAATAATTTTAAAAATTGTATAGAATTCTCGATTTTTGAAACATTGAGTTCGCTTAGAGATACGAAGCAAAGAAAATTGAATATGAAGTAATTAGCCGGACCTACTTTTGAGTTGAATATCCATGCAATAACATTGATTTCAACTTTTTATTTATATCTTCTCAAGCATGAAAATTAATGTCTCCGTATTGTCTTTTGATATTCAACTGCATAAATCCATATAGTTTAGGTTGTTTTAAAACTAATTATGGGCCCGTAAAGTACATCGAAGAAATTCCACAGCTTTAATTGAGCAATTTTTGAAGCAGAAACAGGCAGACATGGATAACTTGAAGTTCGGGGGGGGGGGGGGAATTGAAATACCTAACGTCCCTTAAAAAAGGGGAAAAAAAATATTCATTTCTAACGTTTCTTTAAATCTAGATTTGTTTATTTCATGAGTCGCCATGTATTGGTTAACGTGGACACGGTTTGTATGTCCCTCAAAGAAAGAGGGGAGATATCACGTGATCTAAAAAGCCTCATCGAAGGTAACCCGGGCAGCGCCAGTTATTATAGCTAGTAACTATAACATCTTTGTAACGATATTTTTTCTTGGTCCGCAGGGCTTGTTCTAGACATTTTTCAAGGTAAGCGAATAATATTTTGGTGATAATTTGCTATTTATTTATTATTTATTTATTCAATATTGATTAGCCGAGGCCTATACAAGAGGATGCGGAATTTATACATGACGAAAGTGACGATTGATGGTACAAGAGAATTCGGAAATCGTAGTACAATCTACAATATTGCATTGTAGGTTGTTCCAGTCGATAATAGTTCTTGGGAAGAAGCTAAATTTGTGACAATCTGAAGAGGCAAAGATGAGCTGTAATTTTTGGGAGTCTAACAGCGAAATGTGAAGGTTTGAATATTGGAAGCGTCAATATTAGAAAACCCATGGAGGGATTTTGTAAAGAAAAGTTAAACGAGAAATAAGTCGAAGAGAGGAGAGCGGTTGGATATTGAGTTGGCGCTTGAGTTCCGTTATGATTGGGGATCCCATCGGGGCCAGTAGAGTGGGATTTTAATTTTTCAGAAGATTCAGGAGACCGGCTTTAGAAAAGGACATAGCACAGAAGTTATGAAGTGAGTCATAAAAGACGTATTGGTGGTGGGGGGGGGGGGGGATCAGAAGAAAAAACAGAAGAGAAGGCCCGGTTAAATTCGGAGGCAAGATCAAGGGGAGAGGTTAGGTCCGAGTTGGAAGTTTTAAGCGAGGAGGCACCTGCTGATCTATTTGGACCAATTTAATTCACCTCCTGCCTTCTGAGGATCAAACCTCTTTAGATGAGGCTTACGAAGGTGGTGGTCGGATGAAGTTGTTTTTCTGTGGTTCCCAACTTCGAGGCACAAATGCGAGCCAATCTCCCCGTTTAAAGGTCTCTCCACAGAGAACAACAGGCCTACAAACAGTACAAATGTAATTCAATCACACCACATCACTCACTTCACTTCTGAAATACAGATGGAAGCACTGAAAAATCATACGCAACACTAGATACGCCCTCAGACTATTGGGTACACACATTTACACTTCCGACACAACTAGGTAGTAAATTGCCCATGGCGATAGACCTGGGTTTTGCTAGGTTTGAAGGAAGGAAGTGTCTTAGAGGATGCTCGAGTGGCGTGGTGATAAAATGCTCGTCTAATACCGTGAAGGTTTCCGTCAGGTCCCAGGTTCGGTCCGGGAGAAGAATGTTGTTATTAACATATTTTCCCTAACGAGTTGATGTGACCACCGATAGATAGCACCTTTATTTCCAACCCAACTCGCTAGCGGCAGTAAATTGCATTATAGCGATACGGCCGGAGTTGGTGTGTGACGAAATATTTTCTAAAGGCTTTTCCGTCTGACAGCCGAGTGCTCAGCGCCATAAGTATTTAGGTCAATATGTAATAGCCGAGAGGGGGTGAGATATGCTTCAAAACTGAAAGGTCCCAGTGGAACAAGTCCTCTCGTTTGTATAAAGCGATCGCAGAACGATAGAAATGAACAAATGAGGACATAACAAAAGGTAACGTAATAATGACTATTTACCTCGCTTGAAATTCTTGTCGATTTGCGTTCATACTTGAGATGACATCTCCGACATTCCCAAGTACTGTGGCGAACACGAATACACCAGTCAAAAATATTATTCCAGTGAATATATATTCCTTTGGGGTGAAGGAAAAAAAAATTTAAAACATTATAAATCTCACGGTAAAACGGAATTATAACGTTTATATATTTTCCTCACGATTTTTTCAAAGCATTATCTGAAGCGATTCGTCTCGTAGAATGTGTGAAAAGGGGGAAAAAAAAGAGACGACGACATTCTATATCGATGGGTTTTTCGGCAATTAGAGGAAAAATATCGCCAAGTAGTCCACATCAGCAGAGTTTCAAAATCACAAACGTGTGTGTGTCACATGGTTTTTCCTCCGTAAAACCTCAATGTTTCATTTTTTCACACGATCAACTCTACTATTATACACCCCCCCCCCCCCCGCCCTTCTCAGGAAGAAGAGAGAACTAGCGGGCTCCAGCCTGGAATGAATCCCATTATTTTTTATTTCTTATACTTAAATTTACTAAAGTAAGGCTCGTGAAAAATATTGGCCTGAGGTCCCACCAAAACTCCTGCCGATGGACCAGGTTCCAGGGTATGGGGCACCATGTGTATGCAGGTTTCCAATCTGTCTTTGTCGTCATTCCTGTGCTACGAGAAGCAAATGCAAACTTGTCTCCCCAAAATAAAAATTTCGCCACAGTGTCAGATCTGCAACACTTTAATTACACATTCAGAAAAATTACCATCCAATGCCATTTTCTTACTCCCAGTTTGAAAGATAGAAACAGTTGAACACACAACACATGCATCCTGTTTCAATTTGATCATTTTTGATCAAATTTGATCAAAATCATCCTGTTTCGCGATGGACCGGGATTGCGTACATCTTATAAATATCCAATCAGTGACAAGCGTTCAATGTCAGAGAACGTTTAGAGCGAAACATTGTATCTGTGTAGTTACGAAATTCAATGAATAAGTTTGTAGATAAGATTTTATAAACAATAACATTTTTATCAATAACACAATCTAGGCAGCTAATTTCCAAATACAAATACAAATACAACGCCGCAACAGGCAAAATGCCCAACGAGGTGGCTGATAAAAAGATGCCCATAAAAATATGGATGTCATATATTTCAAAAAAAAGTCGATTGGCGGTGTACTAAAAGTTCATGGTCCATCCCATTGAAAATTTTGAACACTTCGATCATATCTCCTCGACCCCTGCGTTCATCCAATGTAAACATATTCAAAAAATGAAGTCTCTCTTCATAACTCAAGCCCTGTGTGTGCCAACAAGGACACGCGTAGCTCTTCTCTGCACCCCTTCAATCAAGTCTATGTCCCTCTGTAGGTATGGTCTCCAAAACCTTACAGCATACTCCAGTCCAGGACGAACTAAGCCTCGAAAAAGCGGAAGAATAACTTTAGGAGAACGCGAAGAGACCTTTTTGAAAATGAGACCAAGCGTTCTATTCGCTTTTTTGACCACCGCTGAACAATGTTCAAAAAACCTAAGCCGCTCGTCAATGAGAATTCCTAAATCGATGGCCCTAGTTGCATCCGAGTTAGTGACACCATTCAACTCGTAAGAGAACCGTGGGTTGTTCGAACCAAAATGAGCGATCATGCACTTATCAACGCTAAACGTCATGCTCCATTCATTTGCCCATGCTGCAATCCTGTTTAAGTTGGTCTGGAGCAACTCCCTCTGTCCCTCCCTTTTCGAACTGTCTGCCTACGTAAAATTATTTTAAGTTGATTGGAGAGAGAGAGAGAGAGAGAGAGAGAGCCTATTCCCCCACATTTATATCCATTATCTGTGCGTATTTTGATATTTACCGTCGTGCGCCAGTGGGATTTAACACTTAACTCGATGCAGATAGAAAAAAATGAGTAGCCCTCGTTCAAGTGTGTATGAGTGCCATCTGCGATGGCGACGATACATACCATTTTGTCACCATGTGCAAAGGTCCATTAACTGTTTCCACGACATATCATTTCATATGATAAGTGTTTACCCGAAAAAATCGAGTAAACCTCAAAAAACATAGCGTTGACACATAAAGTGTGAAATTAAGTGTCGCGTTATTGCGATATGAGAATGAAACTTCAACAACTGCAAAACCTTTCAACGACAAGACCTTTTTCGATAAAGACAAGTACCCTGCGTATACTTCGTCAGATTGGATTTCCGTTTGTTTATCATTTCGGAACAAACAGTCAAGCGAGCAAACACTTCACCAAGGCACAGCCTGTGAGTGAGGTTGCACTTCGAATTTTAAGGTCACCACAATAACACTTTATCGCATTCATTTACTCCTTCACGTACAGGCTTTTGGCACCAAATTTAGATGATCTTTATTTGCAGTATCGGCGATAATTCTGAAAAAAAAAGTTGTTCTTGTTCATAGATGTTTAAAAAAAGAAAGGGGGAGAGAAAGAAATAGAAAAAAAATAAATATAGAAGGGGGGGGGGGTAGTAAAACAGTACAGTAGATAAGTAGATAAAAGAGTACTCTTTCGCCCATCAGCAACCCCCCCCCCATGCCCTATGTGCAGGGCCGTAACTAGAGGGGGCGAGGAAGGCAACTGCTCCGGACGGCAAAATTTAGGGGGGTGGCAGTTTTAGAGGGAAAAAAGAACACTATTACAAAATTGTCGAATTTTAAAGTTGTGGGGGCGGCAAAAATCCTAGTTGCGGCCCCGCCTATGTGTATAGTATAAAGATACATACTTTCAGAGATACTTACAAGATCCGTTTCTGGAGAATTCGTGTTTCCAATGGTGGTTAACGTCATGGCTGACCAGTACATACATATTATATACTTCCTGGAAAAGAAAAGTATCCTTGTACAGTATATAATAAAATAATTTGAGGGGGGTGAGAAGACTAACCTTGTATGTATTTAGTTTCTAAATTTCATTTATTTATCAGGAAGTGATAAAAATTTATTTATTTTGCCTATATAAATATTGAACACTGCCACATACAGGGTCCACATAACCAACTTTCCAACATATTTGGAAAGAACGAAAAAAAAAATCCTATAAGAGAAAGAGAAGGGATGGCATCATTTTCATCTAAATATCTGGATTTATTGGTGAGCAACAAGCGCTAAAAGATTGGAAAAGTTCAAAATCGAATTGTCATTTTTTCATCGCCAATTATGAAAATACTCTTCTGGCTACAATCGGTCAAATTTACCAAAAACTTGTCCATTGCATCAACTTTCGAAAGAGCCTCAGTAAACCATACTGGTGTTCTGATTCAGGAGAAATTTAGCTCTTTGTTCGCAATACATCGCTGAAATCTGCGAAGTAATTTTAGTAAGTTTAGGCGACAATTCAATTTTTCACTTCATTAATCTCTCAGCGACTGAAGTTCTCCATTAAATACAGATATCCTGTAGATGTCAATGATCCTGTAATGTATAGGATCCTTATAGGATTTTTTCTGCAAAATCAAATTGGTGCCAAAATCTGTAACCGCCAATTCCGAATTTTCGTCGGATATCTACTTCGACAAACGTTGATTGCAGTGATGTATAACGAACAAAAGGTAAAATTTCTCCTGAACCAAAACACCGATATGGTTTATTGTAGACTCTTTCGAAAGCTGGTACAATGAACAAATTTTTGGTAAACTTGACCGATCGTTGCTGGAAAGGTGTTTGCGTAATTTGCGATGAAAAAATTTGGCAATAATTTGAAAAACTAATGCAGAAAAGTGTTTTCCGTTTTTCGATAGGACGAATATTAAGTGAATTATAAGCTTTTAAAATTTTGTGAAGTGTCATTTTTCTAACGGTCCGTTATATGCCAAACACCGAACCAAAGTGCATTTCTTCGCCAGTAGCGGGTTGTCACTTCTTAAAAATGAACTGAAATATTCAATCCCATTAGAAGCCAAGTTCGGCCTTCTTCTTTCACGATTGGCGCTTTTACTCTCAATGCAATGTGATAGTATAACCTTGTTGTTACGTGTAATTACGTATTAGTTTCATCCACCAAATTGGCAAATTTATCACCAGATTTTTAAAGTGTTAGCCAAATGAGATCTACTTGAAATTTTTTTTAACCAAATCAATACTTTTTGCCAAAATGTAGTAATTTGTTCTCTTTCACTATCAAGTCAACATTTTTTGGGGAAGATGCATACAGTGCGTTGTGTTTACTACGCGATCGTTTTTATACGCTGTCGTTTTAATCAGATTACATATTGATCAATGAAACAGGACAATATTTTTTGAGTTATTTTAAAATCTCATCGAAACACACACAGTCACGTGAAATAAACTTCAAAGAAGATTGCAAAAATGGTAGCTTGACAAAGGTGACTTGTGAAAACACTAAAATAATAAAATTTCGATCAGAAACTTTCAATCAAACTAGTCATTTTATGAATTGGCATATTCAAAATAATTAGTGGTTTCTCGGATATTTTCTATTGATTTTTCATTGAGTCACATTTTCATACCGATTTCTGCATGTTGCAATGACGATTTCTCATTTCTTTTTGACTGCAATTGATTTTTATCACGATGAAATATTAAGAAATTTTTACTTTATTTTTCCACAAGAAAGATTTGGACTACTTTGAAATTTCTATTCCATGATTCGCGCAGAACTTGGTCATTTTTTTTAAAACGAAGGTTTATTTAGGGGCGTATTTATTCGATTGGCCTTTGATTTTTGTAGCGCAAGAACCAATTAGGTCAAACTGCGCCAAAACAAGTGGCCAACTTAAAATAATTGTGCTTGTCATGTCAAGAAAGGAGGTTGCCCTGGGACCCCTCTTAACAAAGACGGACTTCAGGATTTTGCCGCCCCGTTGCCGTTATATGTGTATTTTGTTTCTTAATTTTTTTCCGAAAAATCATGATTACCTCCCTCCTGGTTCTCAATTTTCGAAATTTGAGAATTTTTTATCACCATGTTTTTACTGTCTGTTGCTCCAAATATGGTTTTGAGTAAAGCCTACTGTTTCATACGCACATTCATAACATAAATGAGATGCCGTAAAAATTTTAAACTGTAATTGTTAAACTGTAATCGTGACAATTTGTAACTGTGATCGATTTCATTCATTATGTTTGTTGTGTTACTCAGTTTTAATTGTGTTGCAGAATTTCAATCAAAAACTGAGATGCAACATGTAAATCTTCCAGAACTTCTGAATTGGAACTGGAAAAAAAATCTCATCTTAAAATTGTTGGAGATGATTTATTCGTTTAAGGGGATTCATGACCCCTGAAGTCGAATTTTCAAACATGACTTTAAAAAATATTTCATTCAATCGTGAAAATCAGATGCAAAAAATTTCTTGTCAATCGGATCAATTTTTTTTTTCAAAATAAAACTCAAAATTAATGAATTGTAGTGTAAATGTGAACAAGAAAAAACACTTTGAACGCGATTTTCACGCATATATATATACTACACCAGTAGTATATGTATATACTAAACCAAAAATTATGAAATTTTGCAGAAATATTTATATGACACTTTTTAGTGAAATGAATCTCGAACTTCGATGTTTGATCATCCGTTAGAATTTTACGAATTTTAAAGTTTGAAAAAATTTATAAATTTTCAAAAATATATGAGAAAATATTCAATATTTGTTTCAAAAAACACTAGGGTTAACTTCGAAATCCGAAGTTCATTTTACTAAACGTGGCGAGTAACACATTTGAGCAAAATTTCAGAATTTTCGGGCTGGCAGTATCTTTTTTTATCTTATGGCTGAACTCGAAAACATTTGCAACCTCATAAAATCGTAATAATTAACTGGCACTTAAAAATTTGAAAAGTGTGCACACAACAACAAAAGATGGAAAAGAAACTGGTTTACTTTCTTATTGCATAGGATTATATTATTATGCAGTTTAAAAAACGCCAAGTTATACATTTGGTGTACGTTTGGTTAATTTGGCCGGATTTTTAAGTGACGTCGTCAATTTTTAAAACGTTATAACTCATTAATTATGGGTCAGATAAAAAAACGGAAAACACTTTTCCATATTAGTTTTTCACAAGGAATCACGTGTGTGCGTTCTTGGGCGGTCGATAGTTACCACCCTGTATATATATGTATATATATTGAATGTACGTTTTTTACCCCCCCCCCCCCCCAGAAAAATTTGAAATGTCAGGTCTGGAGACAACTCAGACGTAACGCCCGTTCTAGTGAATATATTCCATCGAATATTTGTGTACACGTTACATGGGTCATGGGAAAAAGGAAAATGCAATACAAAAATGTCAATTCTCAGATGACGACCATATTTTATGTGAGCGCTGCCTATTCATTTTTCAAAGTTTTTATTTTATTTGGTAAATTTCTTCAAAATTTAGGGGCTACAGTAAAATAGGTATAAATGACATCCATATTTGATATGGGTTTTTTTTATTTCAGACGTTTTTTTAAGTCTATCCATTTTGCTCGTTGTGGCTTTTGCTTTTGTATGTACATATATTAATTTCCGAATCTCCAGAACGTTCCTAATTTAAATTTTCATACACGTAGTCATGCAAATGTTTAATATAGTGGATCGCGCTTATAACGTTTTCCAAAAAACTATCATGAAAAAACGTTGGAAGCAGGAAATATCGATGAGTATTAATAAGAGGTGGGATCACGAAAATAAGTTGTACTATTGAGAAAACGTTCTAAGTGGAAACGTTATAAGCGGGATCCACTGTTGTAATTTTAACTCGATATCTCACCTTGAGAACATCTGCTGCTTTGGATCATTTGTATATACCCATTCGTTGCTTCCGAGTCCTTCGTACTGCAAAATATTACATTTTTTTTTTATTTTCAATGTCATTGCGCCCTATCAAGGTGTTATAAATCAGTGTTCTTCAATCTTTTGTGAACAAAATGAAACAAAAAAAAAACTTCAATCAATGAAAAAATTAAGTGAACAACATGGTGGTCCGGCGGGCGAAATAATTTGCGTATATTCGGCGAGAGAAAAACCAGGAGGATAATTTCTTAATCGTCGGATTCATTACATTTCCATATTTATGGAACGGCGATTGGTATATGATCGAAGTGTTCAAAATTTTCAACGAGATGGATAGGATAGACAATGAGTTATTGATACACCGTCAGTCAACTGCTTTGACAAGGGGACACCAGTATCGTTTAGTAAGGACAATTCCAGGTTGTGGTGTCGCAGGGAGTTTTTCTCTAACGACCCACCAAGATCCAAAAAATACTGTTTTTTATTTAAGAAATATTCAAATGATTTTTTTAAGTCAACGTATGAAGAATTTATGTAAGAAAATTATGAAACCGCATGAATATCGGCAATGAGAGCCCCTACGTATATGAAATCAACTACATATTCGCGAAAAATTCCAAGTTTTCTGTCTTAAATATATGTGCAAGCATTTCATTTTATATATTTTATATCGAGACGAATTGTGGTCAAAAGAATGGCAGCAATAGGTTATAATTTGCGTGCCCAGATGGAAATAATGTCCTCAAATGTAGTGTTTACCATAGCGCTCAACGAAATTTCCGGTATTCAAAACGTGGTTCAAACCCCGTATCTTCGGGCTTGCGATGGTGATATGAACATCACTGAAGAATTTTCAGAAATGTTTTCTATTCACGGAACCACAACAAAGGAATATATTTCTGACATCGTGGCAAAATGCGTCAAATGATACACTGAGGGAAAATACAGAGAAACCTGTATAAAACGGGAGGTCAAGAAACTGAAATTATTTTCCGTTCCAGACAGGTTTCCGTTTTATAGAGGTGCACATGAAAATATATGCAGTGATTTATTTCAATCGTTTACGAAACCTGTTTTGAGAGCATCACGCTAACGAGCGTTAAACAGAGACATGCATATTATTATTTCGAATTTTTTCATCTGTCATGTTTGATGTTTCAAATAACTATGCATTTCAAATTTCATATTTAGTGCGCTAATAGTTAAACTTCAATGTAAAACGTTCTCCTGAATAGCAATAAAATGAACACCTACTTTTGTCAAAAATTAAAATTCTTAAATACAGTGAAACCTCGCTATAACGATATTCTGAGGACCATATCGTTGTAGAGGGATTATCGTTATATTCAGGCAAAATTATCCTTACGTGTGAAATTTATGCTGTTGTTATCATCTTTTCTACATGGACATCAGAAATGCACTTTTATGAATTTATTCATTGCAAAAAATTGTAATGCATTAATTTATTATAAAAATTCACTAAGATGCATTGCCCCTGTAAAGAAGTTTACCGCATTGCATTTCGACGTGCTACACAAAAAGTAGCAATAACTTCTCTAGCTTTCGGTGTTTTTTTAGTGCAAAAGATGATGTTATCAGATGCTTTCAGAAGAAGGAAAACAAGTGAGGAAGTTTTAAAAATTCAAAACGATTTTTTTTTCAAATAATATAGATATTTTTATAAAATTTAACACGAGCATTTAGGATTTTAATCGTTGGTTATTTTTTTCACGAATTTTAACTTTAACAACATGCAACTTTTTCAAAAATTACCAAAATTTACCCATATTTTGTGTCATAAAAATTTTTAAAATAATTTCAATAAAAGATCCTCGTGTTAAATTATGTAACACGAAAGTGTTCGGAAAAATGTTCCTTATCTAACAAAAAACTTAGTTTTGAGAAAACAACATTTTAGTGGAAAACATTATCACTTAAAATGCCTGCCAGCAGTTTATATTAAAATATTTTTATATTACAGGTAGAGCAAAAACTTTAACACAGTTAGACGCAAAAAATTTCATACTATTTGAAACTTGAAAAATTCAAAATTGTTTTTTGGAAAATTTGAGTCCATCAACACGTTAATAATTAATTTTGATAACTAATGGACAAATTTTTTATTGCCAATTAACAAATTTTATTATTTTAATTACTAAATTTTAGTAACTGATGGCAAAAAATAATTTTGAAGTGAATGGCCCACGGCCTAATTGAGTTTGACATCCCTGATAGCTGTATAAATTTTATGTGCCCTAATGTTTTTGTTGGCCGCAGATGTGTGCCGAATAAGAATGTAGTTGAACTTGAAACTAACCGGCAGTAGGATATTTTTTTTGGTCGACAACCCACTACGACATGCAATTTTTTTTTCATTTTTACAGATGGCAGCAAGAGTTATAGAGTAACAATAATATGCTCAATTATAATATAATACACGAGTGAAAAAGCTGTGGATACTGCCAAAAATTGCCTGTTTTTATACTGCATAGCATCGTAAATTTTTTACGCCAACATGTTCGTTGATATGTTTTTGGTGCTTACGAGAACTGATTTTGCGGCAAAAGTAAACACATAGTTACAGGTACTTGGTACATAATACTTACACCGGTGTACGGCATGAAAATAAATAATATATGGTATATTTTTCTAGTTTTCTTGCTGCATACCAGTTTGAAAAACCAACTTTACTTAAAAAATTCTAACATATAGTTTTATTTTTATTTGATACGTGTCAGCGGGAGTCCTATATAGCGCCCGAGAGGTAAAGTGATAAGATGCTCGTCTTACACTATGAAGGCTACCGTAAAGGTCCACGGGTTCCAATCCGGGGAAGAACATAAGAAACAAGTAATACCTATCGGTCCTAGGGTGACCACAGATATAGATGGCGCTTTCATCTCCCACCCAACTCCACTGGTTGTAAATTGCCGTATGGCGATATATGACCGGAGTCGGTGAAGTAACAGGAGTCCTATATTTTTGTGACAGATATTTTTGTGTAGAAGAGAAATATTGCGTGAATTTACTCTCTTTTTAAGAAATATTTCTCTTCTACACAAAAAATATCGGTACTACGAAAACGAATAGAACTCATTAATCAGTATTCGAGGCAACATAATTTATCTTCTGACACACACAAACCTCTTAGGTTTTTCTCACAAACGTCTTTCATTCGAATATCACTGCTCTGAAGTTACGCCAAAAGATCCTTAGCAGACTATGCCGACGAAACTTGGCTCCAGCAATCAACAACAAACTAATTCTTTACAAAATGATCACCCGATTTATACCATCTATATGACTGTTAAATCTGTTATAATATGCTATGAGCTGTCATAGTCTCATCTATGGCACCCCGATTTACAAATCAAAGTTCATGTTTCCGTTTTGCTTTGTATTTTTTGGTAGTACGTTTTTTGCAGTAGTAGGACATCCGCTACTGCTTTGTTAAAATTTTTTGTATACGTGGCTTCAGCGTTGTTTATGTAAGAGATATATTATACTACGCTCAATTTTACGAACCTCCAATTTACGATCCGCACGTTTTTACTAATTGTCGGGTCTCAAACTTTTATTTATGCCTTTAAAATGGCTTTCCTATTTACGAACCTTGGATGTTAAGAGTTTATTTTTCACGTCCCTACGGGTTCGCGAAAACGAGCGTCCGTCTACTCTGCGCTGTGCTGTACTGTACTGTAACCGCTACATTAACTTCCACTCGACTTTTAATGGATATAACGTTTTCATGAAAGTTTTACCAACTTTCATGAAAATGTGTAAAAATGCGAATTTTCTAATTTTCAAAAATGAAAGCTTGTCATTTATTAATCACAACGATTCTGGTGCTAATTAAAATCGTAATTAATTAACTAATTATTGTTTGTAATTGCATTTTTAATTTGGTTGCTGTATTTTTGAAATATATAACATCAAAATTTATTATGGACATCTTTTTCTCAGCCACCTCGTTGGACCTTTTGTCTGTAGTGGCCTTTGTATTTGTATTTTGAGTTTCTGGAATAATTCTTCGGGTCTTGGAATAGGGTACTGATTTACATCGATTTGAGAGTTCACTGCGACTTTGTAGTAGTCA
Source organism: Pholcus phalangioides (assembly GCF_987345545.1). Taxonomy (NCBI): domain Eukaryota; kingdom Metazoa; phylum Arthropoda; class Arachnida; order Araneae; family Pholcidae; genus Pholcus; species Pholcus phalangioides. The sequence continues at coordinate 10,083,001 of NW_028301615.1, read as the reverse complement.
CCGCAAATGCGAATAGAACCATTCGGTTTATTTACAACAACTATAGGAGCTGTCCATTGACTTGTAGTACATAGCTAGCTTCCAGATGCCTGCAGAAGTGAGACGATCTTTCCTGAGAAAATTGAATAGGACGTGCTTTGCAGAACTTCGGTCGAGCATTTGGCTTCAGAACAACACTAGCCTTGTAAGAATTACACTTCCCAAGTTCATCTCGAAATACATTTTCATGCCTCTGGGAAACTTGTGCAGCGAATTTTTCATGAAGAGTAGTTGTTGCCAGTGTAATCACTCGCTGAACAGAGTCATCAATGTGAAAATCAAACGCTTTGAGCCAGTCTAGTCCAAAAATGCTACATCCTTCCGCAGTATCCGTAACAAGAAGAGGAAGGTCCATGTGGTTTTACCCTTATATTTTACTGTGACCAGAATTTTTCCGTGGCGTTGTATTTGTATCTGTATTTGTATTTATTCCCCTCTTAGATTTTTATTACTCACTCTTTTAGATTTATTAATGACTGAATAATAATTTTTTTACACAATATCAATATGTTCGGCCGTCCCGCCTTCCCAAGCATACGGCAAGATGGGTTCGACGCAGCGATTAAAACTTGGAAATCGGAAAAAAAAACACCTTCCAGACATACAAAACTTGAAGGAAATAAAATAAAAATTGACAGATTAAAGCACAAAAACATAAAAGACTTAAAATGGAACTTAAAACTTGAAAGAATGAAAAGTAAAAGGCAAATAAAATATAGAATTTAAAATTGAGATAGTTCGAAGGCTTTGAATTCCAAAACATACATAGCATGCATAAAGCCTATTTTTGAATTCTACACAAAGACATACGGCCAATAATATAGCGTGAGTGTTCTGTTAATGGACCGACAAACTCAGAGGGTTGTTAGTAGGCATTAAGAACAACAAAAATTGCAATGAAACGTGGTATCTCAAACTACGTTGAGAGGGTGAACATCGCAAAAAACGCATGCAGGCTCTGAGTCCAGAGGAGACGAAAGGTGAATGTCAGTTGATCGCTGAATGCGTTCGTGGGTTCGCTCACCATATCTGCTGTAAGCAGCGTCGGGATAAGCATGCGCTGGGGTAGGATCACGCGCTGCGGAAGATGTAAATTAGCCCAAACGTCTGAATGGAGCAACGTACCTTGTTTTCCTGCAACACGTCCTCCCGGAATTGATGCAAAATGTGCCGGCCACAGTGCTGCGAGGCATGTGGTTCATACATTATGGCACCCCTGCACATTTTTCCCGCGAAGTGCGTAATCACCTCATGTTACATACCCAAGGAGGTGGATTGGAAGCGCTGGACCCGTTGCTTGGCCTCCACGATCACCGGATCTCAATCCGTGTGACTTTTTCCTATGGGATCACCCTAAATCAGTGGTTCTCAACCTTTTCAAGCCCGCGGCCCGGTTTCATTCCTTTTTGTGAGTCGGAGGCCCGGTCAAACACACGACCAACGGAAAATGAATGAGGAAAAATGAAACGGCTAATCACTCGCGGCCCGGTATGAATGATATCAGGGCCCGGTACCGGGCCGCGGCCTGGCGGTAGAGAAACACTGCCCTAAATCACTCGTTTATGCGACGCCTGTGGATAGACACATCGGAGGATCTCATAGATCGGATTGTCATCGCTGAGGCAGACAACAAAAGCATACCTGGTATATTCGAGCGCGTCCGAGAATCGTTTTTACGTTGTTGTAAACTGTGCAATAACGTCAGCGGCCGCCACTTCCAACATCTCTTGTAATAATTAATCAAATAAATCTTTTTGTAGTTATTATTGTACTTTTTTTCGTTGCAGCGTGACGTCGAAACCTGCATGCGTTTTTCGCGATTTTCATCCTTTCAACGTGGTTTGTGACACCATGTTATATTGCAATTTTTGTTCCTCTTGATGTCTACTAACAATCCTCTCAGTTTGTCGGTCCGTTAACAGAACACCCTGTATTCATCGATCTCACGTTCTTTAGTTACGTCAATGTCTACATTAAAGTCAACACTATTTCGAAACATAGAAACTCGAAAAAATCGGATTGTCATCGCACTAAGATAGTAAGAGGAGAGATAGTCGCCAATCTACTATGGTTCATATTCGGAGTCACTTGCCGCTTCTATTTGTTATATTGTTCCCACCTCCACCTCGCTCCAGGCGATATATCTTACTGCAGCCTCTTCCATTATTTTAATCATAAACTGTGTTGTGTTGTTTCTCAGTAATGCTGGTAGTGTTTTACTGTCTCGTTCTTCAAATTTATTTCATTTCTCATGCTCATCCAGAATTCGCACCCGTATATCAGTTGGTGTACGTCACATTCGGTTGACCCACAGAAAACACACATCAGGGGTTTCCTGAAGTATTTGTTTTATGCTCTGCAAGAGTGATTCGTGTTCCGTAAGTATTTAATTCAGGAAGAAGTTCATTTTCACTCTTTTAACATCTACCGTCGGGAATATACTATAAGTTTTTCTTCCTTTTGAAGACAATGTTCATTCTTCCCGCCACCTGCCATTTCTGCAGAATCTTTCTCTTACACAGCTTCTTTATGTGTCCTCTATCGCAGACATCTTCAACCTTTTTCTTGTCGCGAGCACTGCCTGTGCTCAATCTCAAAAAAAAAGAGCACACTTACGACAAGTTTGACATACGAATCCATGAAATCAGAATAATTTCAATCCTTGAATGCAATTTGCAAAGGGTGTTCAATTGGAAAGTTGATCAAGTGCTCGCGAGCACAAAATCGGGCACGGTCATTGAGCACTCTGGATGCTTCAGAGAGCACGGTGGTGCTCGTGAGCAACGAATTGATGCCTGCTCTATCGTATGGATAGTTGTAATCTATATCGTTCTTTTTCGTAGCCCCCTTCGTGTAGAAGTCCGCCCTTTCATTTCCTTCTATTCCCACATGTGCACGAACCCATACAAGTTCAATGCCTGTGTCTCTCTAAGTAAATTTTGTACAAGTATATTCTGAACTTCTGTATTTTTTGTTTTTTATTCTTTTTATTGCCTCCAGTGAGGACGTTGAATCACTTGCGATGGATGAATTCACTATTTTCCTGCTTTTAATAAATTAAATGGCCTTCTCAATTGCGTACATTTCAGCTCTATACACCGTGCATATATTATTAAATCTATATACCTTTACTTCTGCTTCGCTTTCCATTCTAGAAGTACACAAAAGCGGCACCAGTTCTTCCGTCCATTCTATAGATCCATTAGTATAGATGATATTTTCATATTCTTTACTATCAGGGAAATTCCAGTTGTGGTAATTCAATTTCCAAGGCTCGATAGAGCGTATTTATCATTTACCACTTCATCTGGTTCAATTGTCAAGCCGTCGAAATCGGTCGTTTTCCCTTTCTTTATTAGTCGAAAATATTTCTGGTTGTATTTAAGTTTAATATACAGTGGCTCCGGACAAGCTAACGTCCACAGTGCCATGTTTGATTCAGTGTCATATGCGTGTGTTATACTGATGAGTGGCTTTCGTTGTATTTCAGTAATCTTGTCATTCTGTATCTTTAAGTCCCTATACCAAACTTCGGAACCATAGCTAATTGATCTTTATATAACTTCGAGATATATATTTTTTCTGATTTCTGGTTTCAGTCCCCAAGTAGCTTTTGCATATTCATTGATCTTCTATAGGTGATATTTTTTATATTTCCCTTGATGTTATTTAAGTTGGATCGTCCAAAATAATTTTCTATCTATTGTGACCCCGACATATTCAATTGTTTTACTGTATTTTATGTTAAGGTTCTGAAGTCTAATGGTTGGTCTCTTTGTTATGTCTTTCCCTGTTTCGCATACTGTATATCTGCATTTTCCGAAGCTGAACTGCAAGCCATATTCTTCCGCCCATGATGCGTATTTCTCTAATATATCTCTCGTACTTTCGTTGAAGTGTGAGGCTGATGTGGCCTCGACCGAGATTAGAAAATCATCAGCAAAAGCCCGATGTTTCGTGTGGTTCAGAGTCTCCGTTCGCAGTATTTTGTCTGCAGTCAACAGCTACAATAGCGGTCCTAGCACTGAGTCCTGGGGCACACCTCTATTATAATGATGAAGATCAGTGGTATTTTTACAGTACAACGTTTTTTCGTCCAGGGAGTTGATAAGAATGTCCTTGAAGTATTCAGGAAATCGCAATTCTAATATTCGTTTCGTGAGTCTAGACAGTTTTACTCTGTTAAAAGCACGAAATATGTCTAGGCTAATTATGCAAATCAGTACATCTGTCTCAGCATTCGATAATCTTCGCCATGAGCTCATATATAATAGGCTATCGTCAATTTCAACAATACCTGATAATTTACTTAAAAGTACTTTAAGTATTTTTGAAAAAAGTATATCTATCATGACAGAATAGAATACAGAATGAACCGAGCACGTCCAGGCTCTATCGCAATTGCAATTTAAGCACAGTGGTCATAAGACCGCGGACGTACCGGGAAAACCTACTGGTGTATCAGCCAAGCGAAGCCACCCCAAGCCAACCCCCCCCCCCCCAGGGCACCCCTCACCAACTCTCTCGTCACCCTGCCTCCTTCACATTCCCAACCCAACAATAGCCTAACATCTCCGCCCGGCACCACCAGGACGTTCGCACCCCCAACCTCAACTAAACATCCTCAGCCAAGTCCCACAACAGCCGCCACCCGACCACCCAAAAACCCACATCACTCCCCACGACCGAATTCTCCCGCCCCCAGAACCATCCCGCCCCTTCCGGAGCTTCATTGTAAGTCAAAACAATAAATAGTTACACACAACACATATTTGCTGATATCTGGGGCTATACTATCTCTTCATGCTTATCAGGTATCCGATCCGTATCCGCGCCGATTATGACAATATAAGCATGAAAGGGAAATTTCCGTATATACTAGCGCCATTCTCCCTCCGAAAACAAGCATCGTATTTCTCCGAATATTCGGATGACGATAAGGATAGGGGAGACCCACTTCTTAGGCATCGGATGATCGTATTTTATTTATTTATTCAAAAATTTATTTCTTGGACTTGGAAATTCACATTACGAGATGAAAGAAAACAATGCAATTTCGTCGGCTGATTCAATTAGAAATCCAAGTGTAGTATACAGTGAAACCTCGCTACAAGGATACTCGATATAACGATAATTCCCTCTACAGCTATATTTTTTCGCGAGATTTTTTTTCACGGTATATTTCTCGATTACAATTATATTATCATAAAATTATATATATATACTAGCTACAATACCCGGTGCTGCCCAGGTTTTCTTCAATGAGGCTTTTTGGATCATGCGATATCTCCCTCTTTCTTTGAGGGACATGCAAACCGTGTCTAAGTTAACCAATATGGCGATGTCCTGCGCGACTCATGAAATAAACAAATCTAAATTTAAAGAAACGTAGAAATGAATAGTCCCCCCCCCTTTTTTTTATGGGTGTTAGGTATTTCGATTCCCTCCCCCTGAACTTCAAGTTATCTATTTCTGCCTGTTTCAGCTTCCAAAAATGCTTAATTAAAGCTGTGGAATTTTTTCGATGCACTTTACGGGGCCCATAACTAATTTTAAAAACATCCTAAACTATATGAATTTATGCATAAATGCATTATGCATTTATTTATGAATAAATGAAGCAAAGTAATAATCACCCACGTCCATCAAAATAGGCAATGGAGGACAACAATACATTTTTATTCCAATGTGATTTTCGTAGTTTCTTATGAAGTACGGCTTAAAGAACTTCAATAAATGAATTAGAATGCTGAAATATCCTTCTGAATAATATTTACACGGTGTAAAATATATTTTAATTTTATAGAAATAACTCTTCACACACATATACTCCTTTTATTTTCCATCCTCCCATTTAAAAAAAAAAGTATCTAGCCGATAGCCCGCTAACACCTTCAATTTTTGACGTTAAAGAATGTGGAAAGAAAACAACAACAAATGTTCTGCACGTGCATTAAAAATGAATTGCGTTGCCACCGTCGCTGAACAAAAAAATGTGTAGTAGTATTTGTATATCCCAAGCTTAATTTTGATTGGTCAGTGGTCGATCGGCCAAAGGGAAAAATCGCTTTTTCCTGTGTAGAAAGCGATTTCTTTGATTTTCCCTCTTTCACGTCACGTGACATTAAGGAGTGAGCCTAACAATAATTCCTTGGTATCGTTTTTCGGATTATTCTTAACGTCATGTTTATGAACCGGTGCTTATAATTCGGATCGGATGAGAGTAAGCAGGTAGTACAGCCCCTGGATGCTCCACGACACTGGCCTTTACGGCGCATCCGTTTCGTTGTAATGTCAATTCTCAACAGTTCCTCAGATATTCATTTCATTGCGTGTAGTGCCCTTATGGCCTGGCATGACATGACATCATGACACACAAACACCAAACATGCCAAACACAAGATACTTTGTGTAGCGAAAAAACTTGGCGGTGTAGATGGATTGATGGTGAACAACGGGGCAGAAAGGTCTTCCAAATCATAAATAAGACCAAAATCTTCAACCAACCATGGATTAGAGAAAGGACAATCCTATATAGTGAGCATGGTCCTGTTCCGTATTACCTAAGGAGATTTAAAATATCTAAAAATAAATTATGTGCTTGTGGGGAAATCGGAACATTTCCTCACTATATTTGGTCGTGCCCTAGCAATGCATCCTACCATCAGCCCCCGATTAATCTAAAACATTTCCACGTCTGGAAACGTCAAGTAATAAAAACTGGACTGACATCATTAAGCTTATCAACTTTCTAGAGGAAAATCTGTCGTTACTGCATAGCAAAAATGAAGATCTCTTTGAATCTAATGAGAGTAGTGAAGACATCCCTGTCTTCACCATGGTGACTAGATCGATGATCAGATCAGCATCAACACCCAAATCTAATGACTACGCTGAAATTGTAAAAATGTGTACACATTTTTTTTCCTTCTCTCGGACTGTAACGTGCATTGTGCTTACCACAGATGTTTATTTTTCATTGTTCTGTGTTTTTCAGTGTTATATAACTGATATATAACACATATAACTGATGTTTTCCCTCACCCTTTTCATACATATGTACCTGGACTGTGCATTGTGCTTCCGCAAATGTTTAATTTTTACGTTATTTTGTAGTTACTATATATATATTAATTTTTTTTTCCCATATACTTTGAAAAAGTGTTCTCATGTTTGATCAGGTGGGGTGGATGGATTTGATGGGCTGGGGAAGGTGTTGATACTTTTCCAACATGTTGATACTGCCCCCCCCCCCCCCCCCGTATAGAGATTCCGTAAGGAATATTAACGTGAGTATCTGTCTGGTAGTTCAAGTTCAAGTACATCTCTCTCAAAGTTTTCACTTATTATCTCCGTAATGTTCTATAGTGCCTCTTCCCCCTTCTGAATCCGTATATTGTCTGTCACATATAATATATTTCTTCTTTTTCCATATAATGTACCATTCTATTCGCCAAAACTCTGTCCAAAACTTTACCCCACACTAGTAACAAACAAATCGGTCTATAACTTGTCGGTTAGAGTAGGTCTGCGCCCTGTTTAGGGATCATTACCGCAATCGCCCTCTTCCAAACTACAGGGAAACTCCATCTTCGATACGTTTCTCAAAAGATGAGTTGTTATCTCTGGAATTTCGTTGTTTAACTCCTTTATTATGCCCAAACAGATTCCATCCACCCCCGGAGCTATATCGTTATTCTTGTCTTGAAGCGCTGCAGTGATCTCCGTCTCTATCAATTGCTGGTATTTTTGGTGTCGTGCTCGTGGCCTATGTCTCTTTGTATCATCCTCCCTCCACCAGATCTGTGTTAAAGTGATGTGTTATCAGCGCGTTGTGTATCTCGTCTGGATTGGTGATCTCTACAACGCCCACAACCATTTCCCATCCTGTACATACTGTGATCTTTCTTTAATATCTGTGAATGGTTAAAGTCTGCGAATGTTTTTATTTTCCCACCTTGTATATTCTTGTTGTTCATCTCCTCGAGGAACTGCTTGCAAACCTTATCCTTGGCCATGACGATATCCCTCTTATATACTTTGCATGTCCTTTCCTATATATTCTTCCAATCCTGTCTCTTTGATGTTCGTCAGTCGCTCTTTGCATTCTTCTTCTGATGGCACGGGCCTCTTGCTCCTGGTTTCTCCCAGGTTATCATTCCACCAGATGTTAGTCCTCTGATATGTTGAATTCTTCATCCTAGCCCAAGTGCATAATTCTCCCAAATCATTTTGCACTCTCTTCCTGAATATCTTCATTTAAGTTTAAGTTATTTAGGTTAGTTTCAAAGTACTTTTCTCTAATCTCCTATAATCCCCTGTGGAATATCAGGATGTTTATGTTTTTCAGTTTGTGGGTCCTCCTCACATTTTTTCGCATAAATAGAAATTTTAAAAGCATTATTCTCACTCCGCAATAATGCGATCATGGAGTGGCAAATTTGAGAATTTTTGGTGAAATATTATGGCACTGGCACCGGTTCACGGACTAATGATTTAAGAACGCTAATTTAAATAACACACACACAAACATATCGATACGTGTAGGACGAAAACATAAAATTGGATGTTACAAAACACATTATTTGATAAAATCAGTTCAAAATTTATTGTCCAAGATATGATGTACCGTATAAAAAATTATAAGTATTAGATGCAGTTAATAGTAATTTGATCATGAAAGTCTCTGAAATCTTTATTTCCTAAATATTATTGAGGAATTTTTTTTTTGAAGAATCGTAAAACCTGTAATCAAAGAAAACATGTATCCAGTTGGTTAAGGGTAGGTTTCATGGCAACCCATGCTGATTTATATGCCACCTACCCTTCAAGCGGTATTGACGAGATATCTCGCTTCCATTAAGCCCCCCCCCCCTTTATTTTAGCATTGACAAGTCCAGATATTTTGTAAAATTGATTTCTCAATGGAACACCTTTCTCTACACCCTTACTTTGCATCAGCTAAAAATCAGAAGCAAGCCAACGTCAATAAAAAATATACGGCATTTTATAGAGGGTTTAGTGATTTCTGCTATGCCGCTTGAAGGGTTAAGGCGCCTGGACTATATCAAGCTGAATTACATCGCCCTCCATCTTACATTCGCAAAGCCAGTTTTCTGTTCAAAGTGACGTCTGACCGTTAACAGTTGGCATACAGAGAACAGCTATTGACGATAGCGATAATATCGATGTCACACTCCGCACAAATATGGCGGATGATCCAGCCTAGGGTTTCCGGGAGCTTCATCCTCCACCATCTTTGTGCGAAGTGTGACGTCAGTATTATCATCGCCATAGCCAATCGCTGTTCCCTGTATGCCACTTTTTAACGATTCATCCGATTATCAAGGCGCCCAAGACTGCGTTCATAATGAAGCAAATAGGTGCGAGTTTTGAGAACTGTGACCAGGAAGAAAAAAATGCATGGGGTGGAGGAAGAGGTGTCCGCACATAGTAAAAGAGGGGGAGCATGGAGAAAATGGACGGAGGGGTTTTAAAATGTAAGGGTGGGATGATGATGATGATGATTCCTCCACAGAAGAGAGAAAGAAAAGTGAGAAACAAACCAATTAGCGTATAGCGGAAAATCAACAGATCGAGGTGAAAACAAACATTTTTGTCAAACTCCGACACCTCCTTGAGTTGCCTCTTTCTCTCTTTTGTCTCGCTGCTCGAGTATGTGTGGTGTAGAACAAAACAATATGATTGTTTTCGTCGCTAGTCTCTATTATGCACTTTCGTACCTCGTGGTCGCCTCACTATGTGCACCCCATTAGACAAGAGATTGAGAATTGTGTGCGAATCGGGCAATGATTTCTTGGATTGATGACGGGGCGTCTATGACCAACGAAAAGGGGCAACTGCAAAATAGTGTATATACTGTACTCCTAATTGAATGGACTAATTCGGCAGTCAGTATTCTTTAACAATAAAAAAAGCTATCAAACGTGTATATCTCACCATTCAACGTTCTTTTCTTTCTTTCTTTTCTTTTCTTTTTTTTGCAAATATTTTATGCACACGAATGTCTCAGTAAAACAAGGAATATTTCTGAATATGTTACTCACCTCGGATAGTAGATAATATATGCACGCTATCCAGTGAATAACGATGGCCAGACACAGTGAAAGTCGGAACACTCGTATCACGTGGGGAACACTGGTTCGGCTGGAAACATAATTTAGCAATGCTTAAAACTAGATTTTTATTTTTAATGACGCATGAAATGTACAGAATTTGGCGCGAAACGATCCTTGTAATGAAGAAGGAGGAGAAAAAGTTTTGTTTAATTCGGGTTTAATCAAAATTGAAAATGTATAGCATCTAGTGTGTATTGGATAGAAAAAAAAGGTATTTGTTAAAATTTAAAGTGTATGAAAAGTTGTTAAATCTCATGATTTATACTCCGTTGTTAAACAACCCCGCTTATTTCTGATACTAATCCATTTTATGCCTGAAACCTTTTTTTCCCAGAGAAATCGAATTCATATATTTGCTATCAATAGTATGACACAAATTTGTATTTTTTTAAAAAAACTCCGATATATTTTTTTACTTAGAAATCTGGCAGGGGTCATAAAAAAACCCGTTGGGCACGAGATCGTCTCAAAGCGTGCAAATGCAATTTTATCAATTTATCACACATATACATTTGGAAATATATTCTTTTTTTATTTCAGTGGTATGATGTACGGGGTGATTCAAATTTGTAGAGAAGGATGACTTCTCCAGTGCCGTCTTAACGCATGGGCATGACCTGGGGACCTCATGAAAATGAGATCTCGTTCAAATTTCCGACAGTAAGCATATTAATCGGTAACCTCCATGGGACTTGAATCCCGTTATCTCATACGCCAGACTAGTGCATTTCCTCCAAGCTATGGAAACAGGTAGAATATTTCCTCCGTGGAACACTCGTCCGACGTACGAGAAACCGGGGTTCCATTCCCCGTGGAGGTAGTGAAAGTCGGAGGCAGAGATGATTTGCTTTCCTAAATCATCATCATCTGCAGATATAACCGGTCTTCCGAAAATCTTGCGATTCAAATTGTTAGTCCGTTTGGTTAACTCTGTAACCGTTAACTTTTGAAGTATACTTCCAATTACAAAAGGTTTCAAATGACATGCAGTTTCTTTAAATCACGTAATTTTTCGACTAATCGTACACATAAGTCCCCGTGTGCCCCAAAACCCAATTAGAAAGTTGTAGCCCTATCTCTCCTGCGGCCAACAAAACAAAATTCCACGTTTCTAAGTGCAATATTCGCTGAGATATTTCTACTCAAAAATTTAGAAAATTTGGGGAGGGGAAGAACAGCATAAACTAATGGAAAATTCGCCAACCCTCAATAATGCTGCTCCCCCAACTTTTCCTAATTTTTTAATTCAAATATCTCTGCGCATATTGCTTTTAGCAACGTGGAATTTCTTTTGTTGGCCTCAGCAGAGACAGAGCAAAACAGAACAGACCGACGACCAAGCTCTGTCGTTTACGTGATTTTAGCTCACTGTCCCGGAGGGCGCGGTCGTGCCAGAGAGAGTTCTGAAAGACAAGGAGGCAGATTGCCCCCTCCCCCTTTTGTAGGGTACAATATACATACAATCGTTGTGACAATATACATACAATCGTTGTGACAATATACATACAATCGTTGTGACAATATACATACAATCATTAGCGTACCTCCGACGGGATCCCACAAGGGGGGGGGGCTGACAGGGCTCCAGCGCTGGGGCCCGTGGAAAGGTCTTTTTGACTTTTTTTTTCTTTAAGATATGTCCCATAGGAAAATAGACAGGACTCTTTAATATCAGTCATATCAATTTTTACTCTCGTATGGACGGATATCTTGAACTACGTACCTTCTATTCTCATTGAAATTTTTTTAACTATACAGATGTACAAGTAAACGAGAAAAAAAAACGGAAACGAAGCAAAGAACATTGTACAAGGGTACAAGCCCCCCCCCCCCCTCTGGTGGCAGTCGTTCTCCTAGGAAGGAAGGAAAGACATTGTGATGGTCATGGCTACTGACGTCAAGGACACCAGCATTTTGTGTGTCCTCGGGGCTACCACGCGACCCCCGCTGTTTCAGTTCGTAGAAGGCTACAACGTCTGGATAGAATGAAAATTGGCGTAAACAGACGTCGTATTCCACAGTGAAATTGCCGATAAAACACATGAACCTCCCCCCCCCCCAACATCCTGGAACAGGGGCCCCGTAGGCTGCGCTCTTCAGCGGACCCCCTCTATAAAGTGAACTAATAGTGGGAAAAAAAGACAAAAATGACAAGAATGGTCCAGGTCCCAGGCCTGAAGCTCTGCCAGCCCCACTCTCGTGGGCGGGTTATGATAGTGAGACAGCTTTGTTGCAAGCTTTTGTACAAAATACAGTGGATCCCGCATATAACGTTTTCCTCCTTAGTGCGACTTATTTTGCGACTCTCTGGTGCCAACTCTTATTACTGATACTCATCGAGATTTCTCGTTTAAAGCGTTTTCCCGCAAAAAGTGTCTGAATCACATGATTTCGCTCACTTCCCCTCTAATAATCCCTCCCTCTCCCAGTCCGAACAAATCAAGGGGTTTTTCCCCCTGCTTCTGAAAAAAAAAAAGGCTACATCAGCCTTTTTTATTCGCTGTACTGTCTTGAGGGCACATCTCCCGTCAAAACTTCTAGTCACAGACGACATTTGTTGGACCTATTGAACAGAAAAATATTTACGGTTCACGTCTGCAAAAATACAGTTGTTCGAAATCTTTTAGTAAAATAGTTGAACGAGTTTGCGTACATAAAGGATTAATTTTTTCCCCACGTGGATGAATCCTACTGTTCTAGCCCAAAAGAACGGTAAGCAAAGCTAAAAATTTGAATTTTTGTTAAAATTTTTATTTTGAGCATTAAGAGTTAACTATAATAAATCTATGTCAGAAGAGTTTGGCCCTGCCTCGAGACCAGTTGCGATATTTGTTGAATTGTGTTTTATAAAGTTTAAAAACGCTTATTTTTAATAGGGCATATCTACAAATGACCTAATGAGTAACCTTGTTCATACGTCACTCAGTTATACGACTTTCATGTTTATACGACGTTTAACTTTGGTAGCAATTGGTAACAATATATTTTAAACAACAATACAACACAAGATATACAGAAGACTGGATGTTGTGAAGATATTTATTATTTGAGATGTTAATTTTTTAAGGAAGGAAAAAACCCATCTCTGCCTCGAGTCAAACCCGGGTCCCTCGATTGCAGGACGAGTGCTCTGACCACTAAGCTACAGAGGAGATAGAGATTGTCCTTCGCTAGAGCGTATATATGCCGAACGGAACCGTGCAATGGACGGTGAAACCGATCAGCTAATAGCTCATGGACGACGAGCCACCAGAGGGCTATATATATGACATGAATGTCGCTCTCCACTTGTTAATACAAGATATACAGAAGACTGGATGTTGTGAAGATATTTATTATTTGAGATGTTAATTTTTTAAGGAAGGAAAAAAACTCATCTCTGCCGGGTTCGACTCCCGGTAGAGGCAGAGATGAGTTTTTTCCTTCCTTAAAAAATTAACATCTCAAATAATAAATATCTTCACAACATCCAGTCTTCTGTATATCTTGTATTAACAAAAGGGGTCCGGTTAACTTCTGCAGAGCATGAAATAATTCATACGAGATGTAGGAGAGCGACATTCTTGTCATACAAACAATACAACAAATTCATTTTAATGTTAAAATATTTCATTCATTTATTTAACGTGAAACCTCAATTATTCGACGTTTTCACTTCGACTCAAACTCGGAAACTTTCGAAAAAAAGAAAAACGTAATTTATATCCACACATCAAATGCGCACAAAATGTTTGTATGCAGTGAAAAAGCGTTGCTGCAACAGTTCTTGCATATTGTCACCGCAAAAGACATAAATTTTAGGGTGATTGCTGACGTATACGAAAATTGCCAGTGAGATGACTGATGAGTGATGACCATTTAGAGTGGACACTTAGGTGATTTGTTTATTGCCTCTTTCTGAGAATACGCAGATGTGGAGAGTCCTGAAGAAATGGGTTTCAATTGTTTTGACGGCCACATGACCTTTCAGAATGTTTTCTCTCCCTATGATTTCAACGTTATCCGGAGAGGGTGAGAAAGTCTACTGTAAGCATTTGGTGGGTACAGGTCTGCCGAAAATAGACAGATACGGTACACATGCACAGTAAGTTCTTTCGATCATTTCCTGTAGAACTTTCTTTCGATGTGGTGCTTTGCTTGCTGACGGGGCCGTCTTAAGAGCATCATGGGCCCCGGGCCAATTGATTTTTCTGAGGCCCAACCTGGAGAATTCTTGAAAATTTCAATTAGTTCCCATTTTTGTGAGGAACCTCTTCTTTTGAGGCCTCCGGGCCGTGCTCGGGTGGGGCCATGCGTTCAGACGGCACTGCTTGCTGACTGTGTCAAATCCGCCGTTCGTAATGTAGGAAAAACAAAAAACGCTCTCTAAAAAAACTGGAAATTTTGGAAGAATTCAACAAGAATTTTAAATTGATAACTAAAGTTCATCTTGCAAACCAGTTGAATATCTTATAAAGAAGAGAAACAAACCTCCTGATTGAAAATCATCCAGTGCCAAAAAAAAAGTCCAAGATGGGGGAATTTTTGCAAGTCGAGAAGATTTTGTTGCAATTTTGTACCCAGTGTCGTGTAATATGTTGTGCTAAATTTTATTTCTTTAAATGATTTGAATTGTGAATTAATTTTCTCTCAAGTATGAAATGATTTTTTAGAACAGAATTGGAATGCAATTAAACACATAAAATTTTATAACATTTTATATGTATGGGGGGGAGGATAACTTTTTAAAAAGGCTCAGTTATTCACTTCGACTTTACACATAAAACGTTTTGACTCGGCCTCTTGAACGTCGTATAAACGACTGTAACAGAATTGTCAAGTTGCTCAGTTGAATAGATGAAGTGAACATAAATATTTGTATTATTTCAGTTCACACACACAATTTTTCAGACCGGTACTTCAACCAAAAGGCCAATGAAAATAGTTTTCAGTATTATTACTTTTATTAACTGTTTAATTCACTAAATTCGTTTATTCTTTTTGGACGCCTGTAGTGAATCGCCTGGAATAACGGAATCGCTTCGTTTTATCAAAAAAATCATTGCATGGAATAACTTCACGTTAGAGCAGGGCGTCTCAAACTTTTTCCACCTGAGGCGCTCTTTTCCCCTTTTTAATGCTTATCCACGAGCTCCACCGGCTCTCCAGAACTGTTTAACAAAGAATATTTTCGAAAACCTCACACCCTGACAAAGGTTGGAGGTGCACAGTTTGAGAACCCGTGCGTTATAGGAATAATCTTTGATGTTCTAAATTGAAGTTAAACGTTTGGATAGAAATTTTGTTTTGTGTAAAACACGTTTCAGACTGGTTCGTCATGTGTAAAGATTCTACAGTAGTTTCATTTGGTGTAGTATGAGTATACTTGCTTGCTTGGTGAACAACGAAACTATAGAGATGCGGTGGATATCTTATCTGAGAGAAACTAAGGATAAATTTGACAATGTGCATATATATCTATATATATAATTGATTTTCTGTCTGTATATTCTCTATACAAATCCACAATTTTAGATCGATCTTCGCCAAAGTTTGGATATATACCAATCAGGGACCGAATGGCTACGAGACCGATTGAACGATAGGCTACTTTAAAAGTTCGTCAGAGAAGGGCAAATGCCCGAAATGGACAAAAACCGTCGGGCAACAATGGTTTCTGGGCCTCAACAATCACTTTCAGAATGTTTACTTTGGTTACCGTGGTTCCCTAGTAATGCGTTTTACACGTGCGTATGCCTTTACACAATGGTTTGTCACTTCTTTAATCCTGCCAGTATTATATACTTATTCCTATGTAATGGTTTGTCACTTTTCCAATCCTCCTAATAAATGAAGGAAATACGGGCAGCGCCGGGTATTATAGCTAGTATTATCTTATATATAAATGTGAAAGTATGTATGTATGTATGTATGTATGTATGTATGTATGTATGTATGCTCTTTATACAAATCTACAGTTTTAGACCGATCGTCGCCAGATTTTGCATATATACCAAACAGGACCGGGATTGAGCCGTAGGCTACTTTAAAAGTTCGTCAGAGCTGGGCAAATGCCCGAAATGGGCAAAAAACCGTCGGGCAACAATGGTTTTGGGGGCCTCAACAATCACTTTCGGAACGTTTACTTTGGTTACCGTGGTTCCCAACAATGCGTTTCAGACGTGTATATGTCTTTACAATGGTTTGTCACATCTTTAACACTGCCATCATTACAGTTTATTCCTTTATAATGGTTTGGCTCTTTTCCAATACTCCCAGTAATTAAAAAAAAACCCTGGAAGCGCCAGATATTTTTGCTTGCATGTATACAGGGTGTCCTGTAAGTGCTAATGTGGCCTTTATCTCATCAACCACCCATCGTTGAGGTATAGTTTCAATTTAAAAAGTGCTTAAAAGGAGTTTGAATAATATTCGCTGTAGAAGCTGGACATATGGCGTCACTAACAACAGAGAACAACAACTACGGCGATAAAACTGGGAATAAAAATGTTCAACGCCAGCTGATGAACTCAATGCTTGCCTCAAATCATCAGCACTCTACTTCACCAAACACCAACTCTGGCCATATCGCTACATTGCAATTTACTGCCATTAGTGAGATGGGTTGGAAGTGAAGGTGGTGTGCTGTCTATCGGTGGTCGCCTCGAGTTTGTTAGGACATCAACACTCTGGCATGAAGCTAAAAAATTATCATTATCCACCAACATGCGAGCTCAACTGCAAAATGACTCAGCACTGCTATCATTTTCACATCAGTTGATCAAACTTGGCAATGGAAGAATTCCCGTAGACCCAAGCACTAGACTGATAACGTTCCCAACTGGATTTTGCCAGTTATTATATATATAAACTCAGTTCAAGAACTTGCAGACCACGTTTTCCCAAACATTCAACAAAATCACCGAAACCATGAGTGGCTTTGTGAGAGTGCGATTCTGGCACCGAAAAATGGCAGTGTGAACAAGATCAACGGAAAAATCCTAAAAATTATTTCGGGAGACTCCACATCTTACAAATCGGTTGACACTGTCACAGACACAGCGCAGACAGTTCTGTATCCTGCAGAATTTCTGAACTCTTTGGATATTCCGGGTGTGCCACCACATAACTTGACCCTCAAAGTCGGAGCAGACACCTTTTCGTCACCTGTTCGCGTGTTGGTAATCCTAAAAATTTTTACGTCTACACACCAGATGGACAAACAAAAATATTGTGTATCCACAAGCGATTGCCTGAAGTTTTTAATTAAAATATTTAAAAATTAAAGTAATTTTTTTTACTTAATGCAGAAATATTTGATTAAGAAATAATTAATAAGCTATATATATGTAAATTTTTTACAGGGCGGGCAACGTCGCCGGGTATCAGCTAGTCTTATATATAAATATGAAAGTATGTATGTATGTATGTATGTATGTATGCTCTTTATACAAATCTACAGTTTTAGACCGATCGTCGCCAGATTTTGCATATATACTAAACAGGTCCGGGATTGAACCGTAGGCTACTTTAAAAGTTCGTCAGAGCTGGGCAAATGCCCGAAATGGGCAAAAAACTGTCGGGCAACAATGGTTTTGGGGCCTCAACAATCACTTTCGGAACGTTTACTTTGGTTACCGTGGTTTCCAACAATGCGTTTCAGACGTGAATATATGCCTTTACAATGGTTTGTCACACCTTTAATTCTGTTATTATAACAGTTTATTCTTTTATAACGGTTTGCCACTTTTCCAATTTAATTGCAGAAAACCCGGGAAGCGCCGGGTATTTCTGCTAGCCTATATACAGGTTGTCCTGTAATCCTGTAAGTGATAATGCGGCCTTTATCTCATCAACCGCCCATCGTATAGGTATAGTTTCAATTTAAAAAATGCGTAAAAGGCGTTTGAATAATATTCGCTGCACAAGCTGGACGTATGACGTCGCTAACAACAGAGAACAACAACTACGCTGACAAAACTGGGAATAAAAATGTTTAACGCTAGCTGATGAACTCAATGCTTGCCTCAAATCATCAACACTCTGGCACGAAGTTAAAAAATTATCATTATCCACCAACATGCGAGTTCAACTGCAAAATGACTCAGCACTGCTATCATTTTCACATCAGTTGACCAACCAGTAGACCCAAGCACTGGACCGATTACGTTCCCAAATGGATTTTGCCAGTTGTTGAACTCAGTTCAAGAACTTGCAGACAAAGTCTTCCCAAAAATTCAACAAAATGACCAAAACCATGAGTGGCTTCCTGAGAGTGATTCTGGCACCGAAAAATGACAGTGTGTACAAGATCAACGAAAAAATCCTAAAAATTATTCCAGGAGACTCCACATCTTACAAATCGGTTGGCACTGTCACAGACACAGCGCAGACATTAGTTCTGCATCCTGCAGAATTTCTGAACTCCTTTGGATATTCCGGGTGTGCCACCACACAATTTGACCCTCAAAGTCGGAGCACCTATAATGCTTTTAAGAAATTTGGACACACCGAGACTCTGCAATGGCACCAGACTCTGCGTGAAGAAATTGCACAATTGCATCATTGAAGCAACGATTCTAACTGGATGTGACAAAGAAAAAGAAGTCTTCATTTTACGTATCCCAATTATCACTGAAGAAATGCCATTCACTTTCAAGCAATTACAGTTTCCGATTCGTTTAACTTTTGCCATGACAATCAACAAAGCGCAAGGCCAGTCGTTAGCAGTGGCAGGTATCAACTTACTTGAGCCCTGTTTTTCACACGGACACCTTTTCGTCACCTGTTCGCGTGTTGGTAATAGCAAAGATTTGTACATCTACACACCAGATGGAAAAAGAAAAAATATTGTGTATCCACAAGCGATTGCCTGAAGATTTTAATTAAAATATTTAAAAATAAAAGTAATTTTTTCTTACTTGATGCAGAAATTTTTTTGAGTAAGAAATAATTAATAAGCTATACATATATAAATTTTTTACGGGGCGGGCAACGTCGTCGGGTATCAGCTAGTGCATGATAAAACTGCAGTGAAATCTCGATATAACGATATTCTGCGGACGAAGAAAAATACCATAATAGTGGTATTATCGTTAATCGAGAGACTTTGACATTGAACACTAGCCATCAGGGCCGCAACTAAATGCTTCATCAGCTGAGGTAATCACATTTTTACATTCCTTCCCCCCCCCCCGTAATTTTGAAGAAGAGGCTATAAAAGGTGAATTTTGCGCACCCTTCTGGTCCTAGGCAAGATACCTGCTTGCCCCCCCCCCCCCAGTTGCGGCCCTGCCGACCATGGATCACGATCACCATTGGCGTATGCAAAGGGGGTTTAGGGTTCTTACCCCCAGAGCCGAGATTATAGGGTTATTTTGCAGGAAAAAAGAACGTAACCCCCCCCCCCTAGTGAAAATTCTGTGTACGCCTATGGCAATCACAAGTTTCTGTGGGAAAACCATATATCGCCTAACCAATTTGTTCTCTTAACTGGCCCATAGGGGAGCTCTATTGTATTGCGTAAAATTATATACAAATCACATAATCATATCTCGAAATGTAATAATATTTATTACACACACACAATTATATTTTATTATTTAGTTTAAATATACAGTGATACCTCGATATAACAATATTCTACGGAGCAGAATAAAATATTGTGGTAGAGGGATTAAAGAGGTAACATTATTCTCACGTGTGATCAAATTTATGCTATTGTTGTCATTTTTTCTGTATCGGCATTGCTACGGAAAATACGCTTTTACGTATTTATTCGTTACAAAATATTGTAATTCATTAGTTTATTTATAAAATTCACTTAGATGTGTATTGTAAAAGAAATTTTTTTGAGTAAGAAATAATTAATAAGCTATACATATATAAATTTTTTACGGGGCGGGCAACGTCGTCGGGTATCAGCTAGTGCATGATAAAACTGCAGTGAAATCTCGATATAACGATATTCTGCGGACGAAGAAAAATACCATAATAGTGGTATTATCGTTAATCGAGAGACTTTGACATTGAACACTAGCCATCAGGGCCGCAACTAAATGCTTCATCAGCTGAGGTAATCACATTTTTACATTCCTTCCCCCCCCCCCCCCGTAATTTTGAAGAAGAGGCTATAAAAGGTGAATTTTGCGCACCCTTCTGGTCCTAGGCAAGATACCTGCTTGCCCCCCCCCCCCAGTTGCGGCCCTGCCGACCATGGATCACGATCACCATTGGCGTATGCAAAGGGGGTTTAGGGTTCTTACCCCCAGAGCCGAGATTATAGGGTTATTTTGCAGGAAAAAAGAACGTAACCCCCCCCCCCCCTAGTGAAAATTCTGTGTACGCCTATGGCAATCACAAGTTTCTGTGGGAAAACCATATATCGCCTAACCAATTTGTTCTCTTAACTGGCCCATAGGGGAGCTCTATTGTATTGCGTAAAATTATATACAAATCACATAATCATATCTCGAAATGTAATAATATTTATTACACACACACAATTATATTTTATTATTTAGTTTAAATATACAGTGATACCTCGATATAACAATATTCTACGGAGCAGAATAAAATATTGTGGTAGAGGGATTAAAGAGGTAACATTATTCTCACGTGTGATCAAATTTATGCTATTGTTGTCATTTTTTCTGTATCGGCATTGCTACGGAAAATACGCTTTTACGTATTTATTCGTTACAAAATATTGTAATTCATTAGTTTATTTATAAAATTCACTTAGATGTGTATTGTCCCTGTACAGAAGCTTACCGCATAGTGCTTTTGTGTGTCGTACACATAGTGCAGCAATACAAATAACGTTAGCTTTCGGTGATCATTTAGTGCAAAATATTGATGTTATCAGGCGTCTTCAAAAGAACGAGAACAAAAGGCGAAGTCAAAATTAAATTCAAAACGATTTTGAACAAAATATAAGAAATATTGTTTCAAAAATCTAAATTGCGATTTCAAAAATCTAAATATATCGTGTTATAGAGGGGTTTATCATAGCAGATGATGTCGTTGTACCGAAAGTTTAACATTAAGCCAAGATCCAAACAAGATTTGAAAAAAATATCATTGTAGATGTATTGATTACCGTTATAGCGCGCGATGTTTTGCTGCATATACAAATGCTGTATCGTAAGCAGGATTTTTCTCATGGGGGGGGGGGGGCCATTCAACATTTTTTTTCTTCCCGAAAGGAGTTTCTTTTTTTTTACTGAAGAAATACACCATAATCTTTTCTCAAGGGAGGTGCACAAAATTTTTCGGGGGGGGGAAGGGGTAGGGGGCCCATGAAAAATCCTGGCCTGGAGGCCCAGCACTAGCATGTGGGGGCCATGGGCAGGGCAACAAATTTTTAATTGGTTTTTGGGGCTCACGGGGACTGTAACAACCCGGAGGCCCAAGTGAAGAGGGGGCCACAAAAATGAGATTTGGTTGAAATTTTCGAGAATTTGCCAGGTAGGGCCTCAAAAAAATCACTTGGCCAGGGGACGTACAATGAATGCTCTTTTGACCAAGGGCGTAGCGGGGGGGGGGGACTTGGGGGTCTGGTCCCCCCCCCCGAAATGTGAGAAAATGACCGAAAAAAGGGAAAAAGATGGCCAAATCCATTGTTCTGTCCCTTTGGTACCCCCCCGGAAATGAAAGTGGTCCCCCCCCCGAACGAAATTTCTGGCTACGCCCCTGCTTTTGACGGTCCCGTGTGTATGATCCCTCAAAAAATTACGGCATTTAAAGAAACCGCATGGCATTTGCAAACCTTCCGTAATTAGAGGTATACGTCTAAAGTCAACGGTTACAGAGTTGGTCCCTTACAGACAAACAATTTGAATCACCCTGTACAACGAAGAAAAAGTCTACCTAATTCGGAACAAGAAAAATTTAGATTTTTTAAATAAAAATTTGCGAAACAAGTATGGTGCCAAGAAACATCACATTTTTCACGCTTCCACAATCTTTTACTTTCCACAATCTGTTACATAAAGCGCCTCGGATTGTCGGACGTAATTAAATGTCCCCTGTGATTTGTGTGAACTTTGCTCTGAATTCTTATTATCGTAGGACCTGTGTTTGGCGGCAGATCCACACGGTGCATTTCCGCATAGGGGAGATTTTGGACACATTTCTGCACAATCAAGCCCCTTCTTAAATATCTTCTTTTTTTTTCTTTGTACCCCCACTTTCTTTTATTGCCTTCCTGAAGTGGATAGGAGTTGTATAGGGGCTGTATCCACATTACATTGGTAATTTACTTTTATAAGAAAGTGAAATAGTGATAAAACAATTTTTATCACTCGAATGTCGAATTTTTTTGCAATATTTCACGATAAACTATTTTTTACACATAAATGTCACAGGAAAGTTGCCAAAGTTGTGATTATGCATAATCACTGATCGCCTCGTTGAATTTAATGAATTTAATATGTTTATCACTTTTTCACCGACGATTATCCATAATTCCTATTTGAATTATGTATACTTGATAAATGTAATTATCACTTCTGTTGTCTTCATTTAACCTATTTATTAGTTTGCGATACGTCCACGCCATAAATATTAAATTAAAATAAGTGTCGGCAGATTTTCTTCTCACACAATTATTGTACAAATAAAACCCATCTTACCGATCGAATGCACGATTTTTGTTAAATTCAAGTAATGCATTGACGATTTATTGTATTTACCAATACGACACGAACTGGGGAATATACATAATCACCAATAAATGTGATGAAGTCTTGGCATATGAACAGAATCTATTAAACTTACCAAAATGGTTATGCATAATAAACCAAAATTTTCATTTACAAAAAGGTCTCTTCGCGTGCTCCTAGAGTCATTCTTCCACTTTTTTGAGTCTTAGTTCGTCCTGCACTGGAGTAAGCCGTAAAGTTTTGAACACCATACATACAGAGACATGGACTTGGTTGATGGTGTGCAGAGAAGTGCTACGCGTGCTCTTGTTGGCACATAGGCTCGAGCTATGAAGAAAGACTTGATTTCTTGAGTATGTTTATATTGGAAGAGCGAAGGTGTGAGGGAGAATATGATCGAAGAGTGTTTATAAAATTTTCATTGTTGATGGATAGGATGGATCTTGAGTTATTAATGCACCGTCAATCAACTGCTTCGACAAGGGGATACAATATCGTTTAGTAAGGAAATATTCCAGGTTGTGGTGTCACAGGGAGTTTTTCTCTAATAGGGTTGTCAATGAAATGGAATAGCTTACTACGGGGGTTGTGAATTCGAACACAATTGATACGTTTAAAAAGAAGCCCGATAGACATAGTGGGATAAATCGAGAAGCTATTCATACTTAGATAAGACAACCATAATCTTTTTATGGGCAGTGTATTACATATTATTAAATATTTTTTGGTGATATATGCTTTTATATTGGGTATTTTGGTTATATTTGACATCCATATTTTTTATGGGCATAATTTTTTCAGCCACCTCTTCGGGCAAGTTTGCCTGTCGTAGCCTTTGTATTAATTATTCAGTAATTACCAAATTTTTCACTTTCACCTTAACCTGTGTATGAATATTAGATATAATACGTTGTACAATATTAGATATAATACGTTGTACAATATTAGATATAATACGTTGTACAATATTAGATATAATACGTTGTACAATATTAGATATAATACGTTGTACAATATTAGATATAATACAAATACAAATACAAATACAACGCCACAACAGGCAAAATGCCCAACGAGGTGGCTGATAAAAAGATGCCCATAAAAATATGGATGTCATATATTTCAAAAATACAGCAACCCCATTAAAAATGCAATTAACACAAATTATAAACAATATATACACATGATAAAATATTATACAATGCCCATAAAGAATACTTATGGTTGTCTTATTCTAAGAATGGATAGCTTCTCGATTTACCCCAACATGTTTATCGTATTTCTTTTTGAACGTGTCAATTGTGTTACAATTTACTACCTCCGGGGGTAAGCTATTCCATTTATTAACAACCCTATTAGAGAAAAATTCCCTGCGACACCATAACCTTGCATTGTCCCTCACCAATCGATACTGGTGTCCCCTTGTGAAAGCAGTTGATTGGCGGTGTACTAAAAGTTCATGGTCCATCCCATTGAAAATTTTGAACACTTCGATCATATCTCCTCGACACCTGCGTTCATCCAATGTAAACATATTCAAAAAATGAAGTCTCTCTTCATAACTCAAGCCCTGTGTGCCAATAAGGACACGCGTAGCTCTTCTCTGCACCCCTTCAATCAATCGCCACAGTGTCAGATCTGCAACACTTTAATTACACATTCAGAAAAATTACCATCCAATGCCATTTTCTTACTCCCAGTTTGAAAGATAGAAACAGTTGAACACACAACACATGCATCATGTTTCAATTTGATCATTTTTGATCAAATTTGATCAAAATCATCCTGTTTCGCGATGGACCGGGATTGCGTACATCTTATAAATATCCAATCAGTGACAAGCGTTCAATGTCAGAGAACGTTTAGAGCGAAACATTGTATCTGTGTAGTTACGAAATTCAATGAATAAGTTTGTAGATAAGATTTTATAAACAATAACATTTTTATCAATAACACAATCTAGGCAGCTAATTTCCAAATACAAATACAAATACAACGCCGCAACAGGCAAAATGCCCAACGAGGTGGCTGATAAAAAGATGCCCATAAAAATATGGATGTCATATATTTCAAAAAAAAGTCGATTGGCGGTGTACTAAAAGTTCATGGTCCATCCCATTGAAAATTTTGAACACTTCGATCATATCTCCTCGACCCCTGCGTTCATCCAATGTAAACATATTCAAAAAATGAAGTCTCTCTTCATAACTCAAGCCCTGTGTGCCAATAAGGACACGCGTAGCTCTTCTCTGCACCCCTTCAATCAAGTCTATGTCCCTCTGTAGGTATGGTCTCCAAAACCTTACCGCATACTCCAGTCCAGGACGAACTAAGCCTCGAAAAAGCGGAAGAATGACTTTAGGAGAACGCGAAGAGACCTTTTTGAAAATAAGACCAAGCATTCTATTCGCTTTTTTGACAACCGCTGAACAATGTTCAGAAAACTTAAGTCGCTCGTCAATGAGAATTCCCAAATCGGAGACTCTAGTTGCATCCGGGATAGTGACACCATTCAACTCGTAAGAGAACCGTGGGTTGTTCGAACCAAAATGAGCGACCATGCACTTATCTACGCTGAACGTCATGCTCCATTCATTTGCCCATGCTGCAATCTTGTTTAAGTTGGTCTGGAGCAACTCCCTATCGCTTTCATTCCCGATTACCCCCATTAGCTTCACATCATCTGCGAATTTGCTACTAATTCCATCGATACCCTGATCGAGTTTGTCGATAAAAAGTGAAAAAAGTATGGGGCCAAGGACACTTCCTTGAGGAACTCCACTTGTGACGTCTGTCCAACCAGAGAATGCCCCGTTCACCATAACTCGTTGCGACCTATCTCTTAACCACGATTCTATCCACTTCAGCAAGTTGCCCCCTATTCCAATCTCGTGTAAACGCTTCAAGAGTTTGCCATGTTGGACCCGATCGAATGCCTTCTGGAAATCAAGGTAAACAACGTCGACATTTTTGCTCTTACCCAAAGCCTTAGTCACGTAATCATAGAAGCAAAGGAGGTTAGTTACACATGACTTCCCCTTCCTGAACCCATGCTGATTATCCGACAATACATTATTCTCGTCTATCCACTTCACAAACTGCCTTTTGATGATAATTTCCAAAATTTTGGAGAGGGAGCTCGTCAAACTCACTGGACGATAATTAGACACCACTTCTCTACTACCCTTCTTAAATATCGGAACAACGTTAGCCAGTTTCCAATCTTTCGGGACGATACCCTCAGCAACACTACTCCTGAATATCTGTGCGACTGGCCCCAACAATTCATTAGCACCTTCCCTGAGAACCCTGGGATAGATATCATCTGGTCCTGGTGCTTTGCTTGCACATACATTTCTTAGAAGATTTAGGACCTCCGCGTCTTCTACTTGAATATCGTTGAGGGTTTTATTACCCCATGCAACACCCATATATCGAATATCATTATCTCCATTAAAAACCGACGCGAAAAAGTCATTGAAAGCACTACACATGCCTACATTGCTCTCTACCTTAGAGCCTCCTATCGAGAGGGGGCCAACTGTCCCCTTACATCCATTATTGACGTATCGAAAAAATGATTTTGGGTCAGAGCCAATGTTATCTGCCAACCTAGATTCAACTTCCTTTTTACTATCCCTTATCGCTTTCTTCAACAGTCTTCTTTTATCAGTAAACAATGATAGGTCACCACGTCCACTTTTATACTCTCTGAATGCTCTTTTCTTTTCAAGATAAAGGTTCCGCACGCTATCCGTGAACCATAGAGGGTGTGATGTACAAACTCGCTTTTTTCGAACAAAGGGTATGACGTCGTGCAAAACAGAGGACAGCTTCGTACTAAATTCTTCCCATTGACTTACCACCCCTACTGATTCCAACCGGTCTTTGAAAACTTCCGCTAACCTTCTTCTCAAAACATCAAAGTTAGTTCTCCGAAAACAAGGAACCAGTCTTTTGTTATCAACCTTACCCGAGGAAAAGTTACAGTGAAGTCTGACGATACGATGATCACTGGAAGAAAATTCTTCCCCCACCGAAACATGTTCAACTAGATCCTCAGAACTAGTAAGAACTAAATCCAAAATAGCAGTACCCCTAGTGGCTTCTGATACATGCTGATACAAAAAATTTTCGAGCACCAACTTAAGAAAGTCTCTTTCATACTGATTTCCAGATGAAAGGTTCTCCCAATCAATACCCGGGTAATTGAAATCCCCTAGTATGAGAACCCTCTGTCGCTTACACATGTAGGAAATTTCATCATGCATTTTGGCAATGTAGTTTTGATCCCTATTCGGTGGATTGTAACAAACCCCAACAATAAGCTTATGACGTCTTTTGCTCTCAAGTTCAACCCATATGGTTTCAATATCACTTCTCTGCACGTTACACTCTCTAGCCTTCAAACAGGATTTCACGTATATCAACACTCCACCCCCTTTCCTATCAGATCTATTTCTAAAAAAAGTATCGTATCCTGAGATGTGTAAGAAAGATTCATCCCCATCGTTTGCCCAAGATTCTGTAATGGCTATAAGATCCAAGCTCTCCACAACTATAATAGTTTCTAAAAAATCTTTCTTATTACCCAAGCTCCTGGCATTTATTAACACACATTTTAATTTGCCCGGTGGTTTGTTGTCAATCGAGAAGCCATCCAAGTCAGAGGTGGGTAATTTAAAGTCAGTACTGTTGTGATTATCATTAACTAACCCGCATTCCCGACTACGTGGTCTGGGAGTAAAAAACCTGACCTAAGACTATCGTAAACCTCCCAGACCCCTCTCTTATTTAGATGGATCCCATCCGAACGAAGCCACCTATCGGTAAATGCGGGAAGCTCCAAGAACGTGACCCCAAGTGAGGAGCAAATGTCCTTCAGGCCTATATTGAATTGGTGGATCCTACTCCTATATCCCCTACTACCCCTTGGCAGCACTGGAATCACCGCCACATCTGAACCCCCCTCCTTAGCGGATAATAGTAAATCCCGGTATTCTGACAGAGACTCACTAATATTCGCTCCTACCTGATTTGTTCCCACCCACAGAATCACCCGCAAGGGCAGCTTTCGGCGATGAAAAACGTCTCGAACGTTGCCAATCTTCCCCCCAGGAAGACAACAGCGCTCGAAACCCCGAAAATCCCTACACACTCGGTTTCCAAGTTCCCTAACCATAGAATCGCCGATGATTAAACCCCTATCACTATCCCCCTCTGCCTCATCCACGACCACCCATTCGCCCTCTAAAATGTCGTTGTTCGTGGAGATTGCTTCTTCATCAACAGGTGGCTCGGCGACCAGAGGCTCCGTTATAACCGGGCCCTCTAGCACCCTAACGTTTTCCCGTAAAGCTTCGACCTCGAGTTCCAGCCTTTTCCTATGCAAGCACCCTTTACAATTGAAACTATCAGCTACTATACCCCTAGACCAGGGAAACCTCCCGTCGCAAGCTCTACACAACACTAGTCGAGGTCGAGACATACTAACACTATTGCTAAAGCTAGATAATAATAATAATAATACTTAAAAATAGAAAAATGAGAAACGTTAACTGGAAATTAAAATAATGTAAAATACATTACTATGCAAAATATACGTAAGAGATTATACGAAAGAAATACGTAAAGTAGAATGCTCAGCACTAAATCACGAAGAATAAAATAAATATGTATATAAAGAATACAACACCACCCTCTAAAAAAAAGTATTAAGCTAGGAAGTACAATTTATACTTATTAGAATTAGCTAACTATCTCAAAACCTAACACTACAACAATAGGCCCAAATGGAAGGAAAACAAAATTATTGAGAGTACCCGGGAAAAAGTATACACTGTTTGCTAACACTAACGTCCAAAAACCTACGAACTTATATCAAAGAAGCGAGCGAACCTGGCGAAAAAACAACGAAAATGAAATGCGAACGAGAAAAATAAATTTAAGTCGATCGAAAATACACAACGAAAAATAACAAAAAATGAGAGCAATATAATAAAAAAAAAAAAAAAAAAAAAACCACTTATCTTACAATCCAACGTGCGCTGAAAAAAAGAAAATCACCGCAGAATATGACCCAAAAATAAACAACACGCTAAGTAAAACTCACGAGAACGAAGAAAAACACAAAGAAAGACACAAAATGGCGCACTGGAGTGACGGATAATCCTTCGGTAATCTCCCGGCAACGGTTTCGGATAAAACTTCTTCTATTGGTCGGTGAGCGGAGCGCGATAATAGCACGTCCGTTCCCAACGACGGCGAAGACGAATCTGACGTTGTACAATATTAGATATAATACGTTGTACAATATTAGATATAATACGTTGTACAATATTAGATATAATACGTTGTACAATATTAGATATAATACGTTGTACAATATTAGATATAATACGTTGTACAATATTAGATATAATACGTTGTACAATATTAGATATAATACGTTGTACAATATTAGATATAATACGTTGTACAATATTAGATATAATACGTTGTACAATATTAGATATAATACGTTGTACAATATTAGATATAATACGTTGTACACGTGCGTGTTAAATATTATGCTTTGTTTGATCCAGCCCAATCGATGCCTCAGTCGTTGGCAGGAGAGAGAGAGGTCACATGAAAAACAAATCTTCCTAAAATAGCTTTTTGTCCAACTAGATAGACATCAGCCATGTCGATTGCACATTTTAGCTCATCAGGATTAACTCATAAAACAAACCAATAATTTACCGATTTGGAATATGAATATTTATGCTGATAAAGAGTCATCACACAGTGTTTACAAAATTTAAACCCTTTTTTTTTTCTTCAAATGAACAGTTTTATCGCTCCACCCATTTCCTCTGGTATAAATCGTTTGAAGGTTACGTCCTAAAATTTATCACACTTATTGATTTAGCGTGTAACATGAATTTGAATCCTCAAGATAAATATATTCAATATAATAGAAAATAGTGTGAAATGCAACATTTTTACTTTCTCGTCTGAAGAAAAACCTTGCTTTAAAATTTTTCGAAACCACATTTATATGATTGAGGGGGAAAAAAAGCAGTGCTCCAAGTAAGAAGTAATTATTAAATAATAACCGTAAATTTGCCTGCAAAAAATATTTCGTTTATTAATTCGAAAATAATTCGGTGCTATAATGGAAAATCATAAAGTATATTTCGGTTGAAGAGGAACATGGTTAATAAAATCTAATTTGCTATGAAGTATTGTAATCATTTTTCCCTTGAATATTTCTTTATTTTCCAATTATACATGTTGAAACACATTCTAAAATTCTGTTGCAAAAATTTACTCCAGTTTTGATATCTTTCGTGCTTTCATAATTAAGTGTGTGAAATACGTCTGTCCAGTTTAGCGTACGTTGCGCATCTTTTTTTGCCTTCTAAATCCACCTCTGCTCGACTCATGTGGAAGTCACTGTATTTAGATTCCTCTTCCATACCCAGGATCAGCATTCTGATCGTTGGATTTGGTTTACCCAATTTGTTATGCCATCCTTCTAACGCGTTGTTTGTTCTGTGTTTTATTTCATTACAATTCTAAATATTGATTTTCAACACCGAATTTTCAAACCAATCTTTTTCAAAGTAGTCATAAAGTTCTTGCAAATTTGGGTGTTGAGGAGAGTTTTCCTGGATGTATAGCCACACACACCCGTCATCTACATCTTCTAATGGTAGATGTTAATGGTTAATGCTGTACACATACGCACATGCAATCTTACTTCATCATTGCTATTGTAATAATTTACCAGCCCTACGGACTGTACGTGCCGCCATAGACATTGGTTGAAATAGACATTGCATCCGAAAATTTTGGTTAATTTGAAAAGTCTGTCTGGAGCCTTTATTGATGCAATTTCAAAATCTACAGTCACTAACTGAGGACTCCATCTGGCTTTTTTCAAAACAGTAAATAGCTTTACATAAGTATCCTCAGTATTTTTTCAAGCAAAGCAAAAACTATAGTCACTATTGTAACTTCTTAATCATTCCTACTTATCAAGGAAACAGTTATTTTCCGGATATTATGCTGAGGTGAGCTCGGAAAGAAAAGTCATCACGTCTCCGCCGGGACTCGAACCCAGATTCCTTGATATCTCTGGCTGAGAAAAAAGCCATCTATATCTCTCTATTCCTACTTATGTCTGCATGAATCGTATACAACTGATAAAACTGCTTACTACAACTTTTGAAAGTACCATCTGCGAAAAAGTTCTTGAAGCTTTGAAGACCATTTCGGTCTTTGTCACAATCTACAGCAAACGTGATAGTGACAAGCGCGCAACGTTGACTGTACAGTAGCCATCTACAATCTTTTGCACGCGAGAGTCGTGGTGCTCGCCGAAGCTCAAGAATTCTCGATCCGTGGTGCTCGCGGCATCAAGTCTTCGACTATTGGAACCGTTCAAGTTTCGTTAATGGATGTATTTCGAATTTTTGCAGATATTCTCTGTATATTCTGTATAATGTGGATTGAAATACAGTACACTTTGGCTAATCCGACACATATCAAACCGGAGTTTGCCGGATTACCGAAATCACCCGAATATTGGAAGTTAATTGAAAAAGTCCATTTAAATAATATAAAATTCTTTGCAAAGACATGCAGTGAACACGATTTCCTCATACGTGCGAAAAGAAACCACGCCCAAAAACGCCGGATTACTGGACCGGTCGGACTAGCTCACCGCCTATCGTAAAAATTTTGCAAACAAATCAAAACCCCTAAAAAATATCAGTGAAATTTTCAATTTTAGATGTACGTGTACGGATTAATATAGTAAATGTTTCAGATTTTAAAAATGTTTCAAGTTTTTTGCCATACAATAGAATTCATCTCGATTTGAAGAGAAATGTGTCCATGCGTCAAATTTGAAAACATGCTATGGATATTGCCGTAAGCGGATACAGGCTCTTCGAACAGGAATAAGGGGGGCGAAATATTCACCTCCAACCTTCTGCCTATTGAATAATTTATTGAAGAATTAATTTAATGTAGTACACCGCGTAGAAAAAAAGGTCGTAAGATATTTTTTACTGCATGTACTGTGCGAGCCTCAGAAGGAAGCGTTGTGATTTGGAAATTTTTTTTTTTTCTGTTTTTCTGATCTAGGGTAAAAATTAAAGTGAATATATATTTTGGCATATACAATGATGATGTATTCACCCATTAAAGGTTGTTTTCTTATATATTTGTTTAAAATTATGGGAAATTAGTTGAAAAAGCACGAGTCAAAGATGATTTCAGTGGCACAATTTCATGAGGATAAACCAACCCCTTATAACTTCAGTCCATTTACGGTAGGGAAGAAAAGAAGGAAGAGACAGGAAGAAAAAAACAGAAAAAGAAAGACAAGAAGGACCCCCTTTGTTTTCGCAAGTGCGGAAATGAACTGTGCGGAATCGTCCCCGAATTCCCCATGTGCGGAAATGCACTATCGATACACCTAGGACCTGTACCTCTTGGTGGTTTTCCATACAATGGGAGTAAAGTCCGAGTGACTTCTCTATGGAACATTACGTTGTCCACTTTTAAACCATAAGATCTACTTAAAATCCTAGCAGTAAACATCCCCCAAATAGCCAAAAGATTATGGGCACATACTACTTTTTGCCTTGAATTGCAATTCTGTGATCAGAAATTATTATTATACATCAAATCAACAACGCCCATATTACGATTATTTTAGAAATTAGATAATTTATTACAAAAATAATTATAATTTCCTCCTTATTTACAAAAATCACCGCAATAAGTTTCAAATTCAAAAAAATAACTCATTATATGAAAGTGGGAATGGCCGGTAAAATTAATAGCGGAGAAGAGTTTTATTCTTTTGATAACTATAATACCGAAATTGTAAAATTTCGAAAAAATTAAAGCCCGGAATTGGCCAGAATTGACCAATTTCTTTAAATATTGACCCAGCCAGTTCGCGAAGTGACCGGTGATCCCTGGCCAAAGTCCGATAACAAAAGTCATCGTCAAGTTCCGTATTTTTTCATGGTAACGTTAGTTATGGCAACCCATCAAACTGCAGTCACAATGCAATGCGGTAACCACTTTTTTCTCCAAAATTTCGCAGAAAAACTATATGTTTAACATATGAGGTAAAAGTCCGAAAACTAGTAAAACCTAGTTTTTACCGGAAGACCTAGGTTTTACCAAGGTTTTACCATAATGAACAAAATTAAATTATTATTTAATAATCACAATTACTCAATAATTAAAATTAATTAATGACTAACTATTGAATTAATCAACCACCTAGAACTTTTTAGTTCCTGATGCTAACTAAATGATGACAAATTACCATGATTGATTTAAAGTTTGTTCGGAGTAAATCAATCAATTTACTCAGAACAGTTAAATCCCGTTTTTAATGAATAAATTGACCATGAATTGATTGATGGTAATGATGATTATTGATGGTCAGAGTAGTGTAGTTAATTAAAATTAATTAATTATCGCTTGATGAGCATCAGGAGTAAAATAATTCTAATTAATCATTTCTTAATTTGTGTTAGGAAAATTAGTTAATTAATTCAGGAAAAGCAGTTCATTTATTTGTAAATTATTAATTAGTTATAGAGAGAGAGTTATTATAAATAATAATTATTATTAATTAATAAGAGTCAGTTCATGATGGTTAACCGATTCATTAGAAACGGGTGCTTTGACTTGGTAAAAGTCCGAAATAAAAACATTTACAAGCTTATTTCGGGCTTTTACCAACTCGCCTTGGTAAAACCTAGGTCTTATATACCAGTAAATCCTAGGTTTTACCAGTCTCCGGGCTTTTACCGTAACATTTATATAATTATTTTTATTGTTTTTCCCCTGAAATTTCACTTTTTTTCTGTCTCGTCACTAATCCAATATAGCTGCTATATATAGACATGTATCACACGTTGGCACATTAAGCTATGACCAGGGATCTCCGATCACTTCACGAAATTGCCGACCAAAGTCCGAATCATTTCTGCAATTCGGACTTTGTCCAATTCGTGAAGTGGCCGCACTTCGAACTTTGCTAGTAACATAATTATATATAATCGTAATAGCAGAATACTTCGAGATAAGTGGGTATTTATTTCTTTTGCTAAAAAATTTTTGTTGTTCGTCTTCTCTTAAAATGCACACGAGGTAAATTCGACATGAGAGCAAACGGAACTGCAAAAGACAGGTAGGTGTTCTTGGCCAAGAATTGTAAAATTGTAAGTACATGCGACTGTCGTGAATCAAAATCGATGCTTACCATTCTGCCAAGTCATAAAATCTTCGAAGAACGTGATATTTCATGAGACGAGATAGTCGGGCTGCGATAAAAATAACAATAATACTATGATGTGATATTACTATATATAATAATATAATGACTGACATAAAAAAATTGACTAAAAAATATGTACTCAGCAATTCGAAAATATTATACGAGGATAAATCTACCTGCATTGACGGAGAAAAAACACCTCGGAATCCCGAAGGAATCTGAAATGATACGAGATTTCAAAGAACGGAATATTTTATTCTATGAGCAAACACGAGCTTTTCATTTTGTATGAAAATTGCATCATTTGAAATTATGATGCTTTATATTCTTCTTTCTGCTCCCGCCCCCCCCCCCACTTCTTTTTTTTTTTTTTTTAATTAATTACCTGTGCATACACAAATAAAGCATAAAATAAGAATAATCGGCATCAAACAGTTTACCCGGTAAATAAAAGATGATACTATGATACGGAGCAGCAGAAGCCAAGTCCATGGCGAAGTAAGACTGACCGGCGTATTGTAGCCTGATTTTCTTCGGATCGTAAACCTAAAACATGAAGCATGAAATAAAATTCATCGAATAATAAAAATGCGGCATTTTGTTCAGTTTTTTAATTACAATAAGGAAGTCAATTTCTCTTATTATATACATATAGTGTGACCCGATATCATGAACTCCAATTTAACGAATTACTAGATTTCACCTTTTAGAAGGCCCTGTGCGTATATTTACGTTACTCAACTGACATTACTACACTTGTCAATAAGATGAAGTGTCACGTATCACTTTACGGAAGCACTTAATAAAGAAAAACAATGAATAAATTGTTTTCTCATCCAAGCTTACGACTCCACTGCCATTCCTTAAAGGATCCCAAGGGGTTCGTGGATCCTTGGTTAAGAACTACTCACTTAAAGCAAAAAAAGTTTACCTACAGAGAAATTTTTTCGTGCAACACCTTTTAGTAGGGGAGGGAGGTATCGTTATATGGCCATGGACAACTTAAATCACAAAAAAGTTTTAATATGAGAGTGTTTTTCTATGAAAGTGACGCCACAGATTGCCAAATCACTAGGGAATTTAACTTTATTTGGTCGTGTTGCTCTCAAGCAAAAAATGAGTTCCTTATATTTCTCAAGTGAAAGCATTGTATATTTTGGGCTCGTTTCGGCATTGATGCTTCTCAGCAAATCATAAACATTCAATTTTTACTTGTGACATGTTCATGAGGTTTCTATAATTATTAGCAGAATGGCTCAAACGTGCGCATGACTCATACGCGGAGATAGACTTAAAAGTCTGGAGGGGGGCACGATGATGATGATGTCAGTTTATATATACAGATCATGGGCTGAGATACGGGGAGGCATGGGGGCACTGTTCCCCCCAGCGTCAAAGGTGGAGTCGTCTGATCTAATGTATATGCGTATATATGAATTGGCATCATAATCATTGTGCCTCCCCCCCCCCCCACTTCCAGACTTTCAAGTCCATCTCCCCCATGATACAAATACACATTAGATCAGTCGACTTCTTCTTTGACACCTGGGGGGGGAAGCAATGACCCCCAATGCCCCCCCCCCCGTCACCCGTATCACCGTCCATAACATGACTCCCATTTCTTGACGAGCCAAGTAAAGCCTCCGTCCCACAAGAGTGGGCTAGGGGACCATTGGTAAGATAATTAAAGTTAATAAAAGTCTAAAGATAATAAAAGTCTTTGTTGAACATAACCGTAAAAACCACAGCCGGCGTGAAGCAATCCCTACTTGTTCGGTTATTCACAAAGGAAGACGCTCGTTCCGCTGCCTTTGTATTGAAAGCCATAAAAATTATTGCTTCCCCGAGGCCCGAGACGACCGCGAATCCTGACAAAGACTTTTATTATCTTTAACATTTATTTTAAATATACTTTAATTATCTTACCAATGGTCCCCTAGCCCACTCCTGTGGGACGGGGGCATAAGAGCAATTTTTGAGCCCTTGCATTTTTAAGTGAATTAGAATGCGTGTAGAGGAGACATATTGCGGTGTTTAGCAATGATAGAAAAGTAATCTGGCAAACAACAATCGACATTTTTATAATATTGTTCCGCCGAGGCTCGCAGAACTTCTGTCACCAGACTGTCTCGTCGCGCGGATCTCCCGGATTCTTCACCGGGGACTTGAAGATGGGTAAAAACTCACAGGAACGAGGATTTGAGAACAAAGAGACGCCTTTATTTATAGGTCCAGCTGAAACTACAGCAACCTTCCAAACACACGTCTCTCTCTTTTCTCACTTCGAATTCTCCTGTCCGAGTCCTTTCAGAATCTCGTTTTTCTATCCTAACAATCGAATGCCACGCGTACCTTACATGCATTAGCCAGCCTTTTCAAATTCTACCCTTCGTAGCATTGTGCTCCCCTCCTCGACATTTGCTCGTCCTGGGCAATGTAGCCCTCAAATCGGTGAGTCCCCCGTAATTCTTGTGATAATAAGTACGTCTGATGACATGGATCACTTAGGACTTCTCAGTGCCTTTTGAATTCACATCACGACGTTGTTCAGTGTCTTCGTAACACGATAACGTCCTTTCCATAAGGTCTGAAGTTTGAGACAACTTCCTTTCTGGCGTTTCGGATCCCAAAGTCAGACAAGGTAGCCCACCTTAAAGTCGTGAGACGTGGCCTTCGCATCGTAGTGAACTCCCGTCTTCTAGGAGTCGAAGTTGATTCTAGTCCTGGCGATCCGATGCATATTCTCGATGTGCTCTGGCGTTCCCCGACGTACCGTTCCGTAGAAAGAGGAGCATCTGGCAGTCGTGCAAACAGTAGATCACTCAGCAGCCGAAGATCCCGTCCTATGAGCATCTGTGACGGTGAGAATCTGGTGCTCTCGTTGACGGCACTCCTATAAGCCAGCAAGAGCAGCAGTAACTTCGAATCCCAATTTCGTTGGTACTTCGATACGAACAGCGAGAGGTGATCAGGATGGTTCTGTTGAAACTCGACACCATCCCATCGGATTCCGGATGAAGCGGAGTAGAACGTGTCTTCTCCATTCCCAGAAGTTTTCACATCCTGACGAACACCGCGGACGACACCACACTTGTGCCAGCGCCGCCTTGGCCTCCTGATCGGGAAAGGCAAATGCTTCCGGCCAGTTGGAGAAATAGTCCACCACCACAAGTATGTACTTGTTACTATCGTGGGTTTTAGGTAACGGTTCTACGATGCGATGTCCAGGGCAATTTTCTTGAACGGTGCATCAACGTTGTCGCATTGTAGACTGCTTCACCAAACACCAACTCTAGCCATATCGCTATATTGCAATTTACTGCCTTGAATGAGATGGGCTGGAAATGAAGGCGCTATCTATCAGTGCTCGCCTCATTGCTAGCATCTTTTTTATCCTTTTTGGATAATCCTTATTTTTATTTGATAACTAAATGATACCCGGCGACGTTGCTCACCCCGTAAAATATATATATATGTATAGCTTATTAATTATTTCTTAATGAAAAAAATTTCTGCATCAAGTATGAAAAAAGTACTTTTATTTTTAAATATTTTAATTAAAAACTTCAGGCAATCGCTTGTGGATACACGATATTTTTTTGTTTTTCCATCTGGTGTGTAGATGTACAAATTTGTGGAATTACCAACACGCGAACGGGCGACGAAAAGCTGTCCGTGTGAAAAACAGGGCTCAAGTAGATTGATACCTGCCACAGCTAACGACTGGCCTCGCGCTTTGTTGATTGTCATGGCAAAAGTTAAACGAATCGGGAACTGTAATCGCTTGAAAGTGAATGGCATTTCTTCAGTGATAATTGGGATACGTGGAATAAAGACGTCTTCTCCTCCAGCACATCCAGTTAGAATCGTTGCTTCAATGATGTGAATGTGCAATTTCTTCACGCAGAGTCTGTTGCCATTGCAGAGTATCGGTGTTTCCAAATTTCTTCAAAGCATTATAGGTGCTCCGACTTTGAGGGTCATTTTGTGTGGTGGCACTCCCGGAATATCCAAAGAGTTCAGAAATTCTGCAGGATACAGAACTGTCTGTGCTGTGTCTGTGACAGTGTCAACCAATTTGTAAGACGTGGAGTTTCCCGGAATACTTTTTAGGATTTTTTCGTTGATCTTGTTCACAATGTCATTTTTCGGTGCCAGAATCGCTCTCTCACAAAGCCACTCATAGTTTGGGTGATGTTGTTGAATGTTTGGGAAGACTTTGTTTGCAATTTGTTGAACTGAGTTTAACAACTGGCAAAATCCATTTGGAAACGTAATCAGTCCAGTGCTTAGGTCTAAGGGAATTCTCCCATTGCCGAGTTTGATCAACTGATGGGAAAATTATAGCAGTACTAATTCATTTTGAAGTTGATGGATGCAGTTGATCTCGCAAGTTGGTGGATAATGATAATTTTTTAACTTCGTGCCAGAGTGTTGATGATTTGAGGCAAGCATTGAGTTCATCAGCTGGCGTTGAACATTTTTATTCTCAGTTTTGTCGTCGTAGTTGTTGTTCTCTGTTAGTGACGTCATACGTCCAGCTTGTGCAGCGAATATTATTCAAACGCCTTTTAAGCATTGCTTAAATTGAAACTATACCTCTACAATGGGCGGTTGATGAGATAAAGGCCGCATTAGCACTTACAGGATACCCTGTATATAGTCTAGCAAAAATACCCGGCGCTGGCTGGGAGGATTGTAAAAGTGACAAATCATTATAAAGGAATAAACTGTTATGATGGCAGCATTAAAGATGTGACAAGAAAAGTAGTCGGATACCTTAAATTTGTGACAAACCATTGTAAAGGCATATGTCTGAAACGCATTGTCTGAAACGCATTGTTGGAAACCACGGTAACCAAAGTAAACGTTCCGAAAGTAATTGTTGAGGCCCCAAAACCATTGTTGCCCGACAGTTTCTCCGCCCATTTCTGGTATTTGCCTAGCTCTGACGAACTTTTAAAGTAGCCTATCGTTCAAGTCGGGTCCCATTTGGTATATATGCAAAGTTCTGTGACGATCGGCCTAAAACTGTATATTTGTATAAAGAACAGGCATACATACTTTCACATTTATATATTTGATAATTAGATAAATTAATTTGTTATTGTTAACCCCCCCCCCCCCCGTGTGTGAAATTATATTAATTTTTGTTGATCACCTCCTTTGTTGACGGAGGCTAATACACAA
Organism: Pholcus phalangioides; assembly: GCF_987345545.1. Classification (NCBI taxonomy): domain Eukaryota; kingdom Metazoa; phylum Arthropoda; class Arachnida; order Araneae; family Pholcidae; genus Pholcus; species Pholcus phalangioides. The sequence goes on along the minus strand of NW_028301615.1, from coordinate 10,043,690 downwards.
CGAAAAAGATTTCATAATAGTAAATTTAATTGTTTTCCCCTTTTTATGCCCATTTACCAATCGACTCTGTCTCACTACGTACAGTCCACGCTCCCCACCATGCTGCTGTGAGCCATGTTACACTCACAGAGTAATAATACTATCTTTATAACTTTATATCTTAAGTCTATGGTTACACTCGATCCAGGGTTCTTCCTTCAACGCAGTGGATTTGACATCCTCCTTGACGGCAGCGATGGACTTGTTGACTTCCCACTAGATGTGAGATGATGTCTCGGACGGCAGCGAGGGACGTGTTGACAGTGGCGATATCGTCTTTTGCCTTGACTCTAGTTTGTCCATGCCTGCTTTCATGGCAGCCGGCAGCGGCAACCTCCCTCGCAGCTGCGTTCCCTGACTGGATCCTGTCTTGGATGTCCGCTTTCATCTGAACCATCATCAGCTGTTTGAATTGTTCTTCCGTCTCGTGCTTTTCCATATTTCTTGTCTTCACCATCCAAGTCCTTGAAGCCTTCCACTTCTGACGCCAGTTTTGTTGCGCCGCGGCCGAGTCTCGTAGAATTTCTATCACTAGATAGTGCCATCGCGCGGATCTCTCGGTTTCTTCGCCGGGGACTTAAAGACTCACAGAGGAATGAGAATTTGAGAACAATGAAACGCCTTTATTTGTATCAACTAGAAGTCCTGCTAAAACTACAGCAGTCTTCCAAATGTACGTCTTCTCATTTCGAATTCTACTGTCCCAGTCCATAGAATCTCATTCTTCTATTCGAACAATCGCATGCCACGCGTACCTTACATGCGTTAACCAGCCTTTTCAAAATTTCTTACCTTCGTAACAATATTCAAATCTACGTAAATCATATAAATACAAAGTGGATACTTTGAAGTGCACCATAACGCCTTTTTTTAAATACTGACAAAACATTTTTTTGCCTTGTGATAGGATTCACGTTTGCTTGATATAGCCCCTCAAAATTTTTCTCCTCTGGATATTTCAATGCTTGCCAATTAAACGGTTAATTAGAGAAAATGAAAATAGAAACTTTATTGACGATATGTATTTGGTTGCTTTTTTTGTAGCATCGTGATCATTTTATGTACAGGAGGGCTCAATTGACAGGATCTTAAAAGAATGATAGACCCTAAGGGTGATCATAATCGAATGGTATTTCCTTCCATCTCTCTCTCTCGTTGTGTGTGTGTAGCGCTTTTTGCTGTAATCATACTGTGTGCTGTATCCCTACCACAAAATAGAGATGTAAGTCTGGTCATGAATAATCGATTCTGACGTAGGTTGAGCGGGTTTCGAACTTACAAAACCTTGGGACGTCTCTTGTTACACAAGGCGGATACCTATAGCAGTGATTTCAAAACACTGAGCGGTTGGCGATGGGGGGGGGGGGGGTTCGCGAGATACTCTCCAAAATGACAACGTCCCCAATAAGAAATTCATTCATAAATCGCAACGAAAGTAAAAATACGTCAGAACTAAAAAAATATCTTAACTCAGTTGAACTTTACATACATGCATCATTTTATCAAATTCTACAATAATCAACAGAGATAATATTTATACAGGAGGATTCAGAATGAATCTACACATTTTAAAATACTTTTATATATTTTTGGAAATCAAGCACACACACAGACAGACAGAACGATGAGAATAACTAGGGGGAAATGTCTACTTTTTTTTATCCGTAGATTATGAACAGTTAATAACGCTAGTGTGTCGTTTATGAAGCTCTTTTGATGAAGAAGCGGTCATTGGAAATATTGGGAGGGCTTAAAAGTATCGGGAAAAAGGACAAGGAGTTCAAAAATATTGTGGGAAGTACACTGGGTATTCGGTATAATAGAGAAACGCTTCTGTAGTTGAAAAATAATTTTATGTAATAAAGCAAGGATGGCTGAGCCGCAACCATGAAAATTTTACGAATATTCAAAATAATAAAACAAATCAAAATCTAAACTTATTCTTCCTTCGAAGGAACCCGAAAGTATTTTCGCACTGGCCCCTACGTTCGGTAATGGTCTCCGTGAGTTTAGTTAACAAGTCATTCACCCTGTTCATCATTACGACGCGTAGATACGCATTCCGTCCTAATTTGCGGCTGTGGTGACGACATCGTCCGCAGGATTCAAAGCAAAAAAGCATGTAAGAAATTTGAAATCTCACGATCAAACAATACTGCCATTCCAAGTATTGAAAGAAATAATTTGATTTCATTCATCATTGACTACGGAATTTAGAGCACATTCATTAACAAAAAAATCAGGAATGTCCCGGTACATATGGACTCTCTACGTGGAGGGGATTCGCTGATAAAGTTCTTGCCAAAAGTGGGGAGGGTCGCGTTCCGAAAAGTCCGGCTTCGGGAAACCACGACCTCTCGACCTGGACCTCCGCACTATTTTTTTATTTTTTCGCAAGCATGACAACGACGATGATACTCGCCCGAGGAGCTGTAACGGAACAGTGGCATGCTAGTGAGTAATGAAAGGCCCACGTACCGGTATACCGTCTTGCAAATAGCCTGTTCGAAGTTGCACGACTATATCGATGCAATATATAACGTCGCACAAGGTGTCCAAGTACTCTATGTAAAGCAAAATAGCCTAAAACACCAAAGAAAAAAAGTTAATACAAATCTTCTCACTCATTAAAATTGTTTTTGTATATTTCTAAAAGAAGCTGCGCTAAATGTTGAGATATTAAAAATTACAAATAAAGAAAAGTAAGTGTGACCTGTTCACGAGTCTCTGGAAAGGCAATACGCAGAGCTATCATCCAAGCATTGTATAGGATTGTCGTGGATACCAAACCCTGCAACGAAAACCATGAATTTGAGCAATTGACGCACCTTCGACAGGACAATCTGAGAGGGTTTGTTGTCAATCGCAAAAGAAAAGTAATTAAAAGTTAATTACCATCCAGTAGAAGACAATGGCACTGTCTGGATCGAATACCAGAGTCGGGATCACATTCTCTGTCTTCGTAGATAATTTAGAAAAAAATACAATTTTAAATGACGGTTATTAAGCAGATAAAAATTTCATCAGTGTATTCAGGATTGCAGTAAAACGGTGTTCTGTTAATGGACCGACAAACTTAGAGGTTGTTAGTAGGCATCAAGAGGAACAAAAATTGCAATACAACATTTTGATGTCGCAAACCACGTTGAGAAGGTGAAAATCGCATGCGGGTTTCGACGTCACGTTGGAACGACAAAAAGTAATTAATAGCTACAAAAAGATTTATTTGATTAATTATTACAAGAGTTGTTGGAAGTGGCGGCCGTTGACGTTATTGCACAGTCTACAACGACGTAGAAACGATTCCCGGACGCGCTCGTAGATACCAGGTATGTTCTTTATGTCTGCCGCAGCGGCGGCAATTCGCGTCGGTGTGTCCACAGGCATCGCATAAACGAGTGATTTAGGGTGATCCCGTAGGAAAAAGTGACACGGGTTGAGATCCGGCGAACATGGAAGCCAAGCAATGGGCCCCGCGCGTCCAATCCACCTCCTTGGGTATGTAACATCGAGGTGGGCACCATCATGCATGAACCACATGCCTCGCTGCACTGCGGCCGGCACACTTTTGCAGCAATCCCGGGAGGACGTGTTGCAGGAAAACAAGGTACGTTGCTTCATTCAACGTTTGGGCAGCAAGTACGCAATAGGGCTAATTTACGTCGTCCGGAGCAAGTGATCCTACCCCAGCGCATGCTTATCCCGACGCTGCTTACAGCAGATATGGTGAGAAAACCTACGAACGCATTCAGCGATCAACTGACACCCACTTTTCGTCTCTGGACTGAGAGCCTGTATACGTTTTTCGCGATTTTCTACCTCTCAACGTTGTTTACGACACCGTGTTCAATTGTAATTTTTGTTCCTCTTGATGTCTACTAACATCCCTCTGAGTTTGTCGGTCCATTAACAGAACACCTGGTATACAGCCTAGGATTCAATTATTCATACGTCTTTCAATCGAACTTGAATGAAAGCATATTGTGTGCGTGAGTGCGTGCGCGCGTGTTTAATTAATTTTTTTTGACATTTGATTATTACCTGGGAGTCCCCTCTTCGCAAAACAGAAGCAGCCGTAGTGGTGGAATGAACCCTCCATGGATGGGGTTGTTTTGTTCCAAACGAGGTTTCAGATGTCGTGGAATTGGATTCGATTTGAGTTCCTCCGCTGTTACCAGAAATAAAAAAAAGCAACTGTTTTATTATCAAATTCTTTTTTTTTTCTAATTTTCAATGAATGTTTTAAAAATTCATTTATTAAATAGCTCGATGGCAAACCCGGAGAAAGTGGCTTCATCGCGCTACGTTCCTCAAGGATCTATGATGCTGTCGGGATGGCCGCAACTAGGGGCAGTAAGGAGGGCCTGGTGACCAGGGCGCTGGACCAGGAAGTGCGCCAAATTTCGTTGTTCATTCAGAACTGCTAGTTTGAAGCACCAGAATGAACACTTGACGCGGGTGATATAGTAAAGTTTTGATTCTAGTCACGGCCTTGCCTAAATTGTCAGATACACCTGGATAATTTGCTCGTATGCATTTTTGAAATGCATGCACCCATTTTGGTTTGAATGTTTCTAAAGTATTTTCACGTTAATTGTACACAACACACTGATTTTATTTTTATTTCGTTATGCAGTCGATGAAAAATGGCCTCAAGATCGGAGATCTATAATAATTTTTTTTCTTGAATAGTCAAAGTTATTGCAAATTTCATCAGCAGTTTTCGAACCATGACGTAGAATCTTAAAGAGAGAGGAGGAAAAACTTTTTTTTACAATTTTCTGCGTTAGTGGATTCTACAGGTGTATTTGCTTCAAGTTACGTATAAGTGGATGCACTCGAATTAGTGGATCTCGAAATTAGGGAATTGAAAGAAAAGCACTGACCTCCCACCATCAGTAGCCGAACTCATAATTTCGTGTATGCTTTGCTAAATGCGAACTCTCACTTGAATTCCATACAATTACTACGTCTTGCTTCCATCAACTATGTTGTTACTTCCGGAAATGGAAAAATAAAAAATACTCAATAAAAAAAGAAAAATAGCAGCCAATATACAATATGTATTTCAAAACAACGCCTCAGATAAATTAACAGTAAATCACGTAATAATCACTTGAATCATAGAGACGAGATTAAGAAAAAGAAAAGTTCTAAGATTAAGATTTTATTTATTCAATCAAACCACAGACGGAAAGTCTTCGATCATTCTCAAAAACACTAGCACGATTAACCCCCCCTAATGAGAAATATTTCTTTGCTTTTCGACTGAAACTTTTTGGTGAAAATATCCATTATAAATACGGAATAAATGAAAAAAAATCATAAATTTATTCCAACTTGACCTTGAAAATCAGTCCATGGCAGGCTAGTTAGCCGCTGTACGGTAATGCGGGCATCGTGCTGGACTCGCATCGCGAGGATCCAAGTTCGAACCCGTTGACGCACAGTGGTCGCCTGAAGTTGGTTTTCTGCCAACTTCGAGACGTGGATGCTAGCTAGTCTCTCATTTAAAAAAAAGATCGTGTTGTATATTACCAGCAGGTAAATATACAACACGATACTCACATTACATGAAAATTCAAGCATTTACCATCTTTACTTCAAAATACTGAAGAAAGGTGGCAACAATAGTAAGAACCCGAAACAAGCGCAATTCGGACAACATAAATACATTTAGGAGAGCCCACATAAAAACGCAGGATGAACATTCTGGCATGTACCATTTCATTAGAAATTCCGTAAAGGAATTTGTACGAGGTGCATGTACGGTTTAATAGTAGTAGTCCATGAACTAGCAACATCCGGGGTAAAAAGTATTCAATCAGAACTTTCGGCGGGAAACAAGAGAGAGTGTTCGATTACTATTTCAAAAATATGCATTGGCTTGAAACATGTAAAATTAAATAATGTTCACGCAGCTGTAGTGTAATCAGAGAATGTATGAAAAATGAATATGCAATGCGGTATATGGTATATGTTAACGGCAAAGTATGAAATCAAGCATTCTATACAATGCCTGGTCGTTTCTGGCAAATATGAAATACCGGTTTTATTATATACTTTGCGAAGGCATTCTATAAAATTCCGAGATACAATCAGGCAAAATATGAAATTATTCTTTTACAAAACATACATTGACAAAATTTTCATTAGATAATCCGCAAGTGCCAAATAAAATAATAGATTTTTGTTGAATTTACTTGTCTTGCGTCTGTCTGTCCTGTACATGTCCTTGTCTTCTGTGTCCAACCCCTCATTGTGGGCCCCGCTCAGGCGGGGAGGGGGTCCTTCCAGATGGGCATTGCTTCTAGTGTATGCCCTATCTGGGACGCTGTCTACCTGTGTGTTTTCCGTGCATGGAGACGGGGAGATGGGGATCCTGGTTAGCCTGATGCGCTAGCTTTGGCCTCGGATTCAGCCGAAACGGGAGGCCTGGATTAGCCCCGTCTGGGTCAATCGGCTGGTCGCCTCGGTGGCTGAAGGGGGTTACACTACTGGGCAGGTAGAGGGGCCGGGCCTGCCGGACTTCGTGAGGTTTCTTGGTACTGCTTCACGTCGCTCTTGGATCTGGAACGCATCTGCTCGCCTGTTTCGGTGGTGTATAGTTCCTACCTAACCTGGCGTTGCCACTAACCTTCATCAGTTACGTGTGCGCGTCCCCTTGTAGGGCTCCATGGTGGGCATGGTCGGTAGGGGCCGAACAAATTATCTCCAAAATGGGGAAAAACACAAATGCACCAAAACGTCAACGTATAGCTATGAGCGAAACAATTGCCACTGAACCTGCTCCTACTGCTTCATTTTTCTTCTTGCATTCTTCTGACACTGATAAACCTCTGGCCAAAGCATCACCATTCTTAATACACAAAGCTCTCTATGGCGCAATAGGCAGATTAAAATCAGTGAAGGCTCTTCGTTCAGGAGACCTTCTAATTGAAACTAACACACCGAAACAATCCTAACTTATTCAAAAGCTCACATCTCTTGGGAATATTCCCATAACAGTAAAAATTCATCCCACGTTGAATTATTCACGTGGTGTCATTTCAGATACTAACTTGATTAACATGGATGAAGAACTACTAACAGAAGAGCTGGCGTCTCAAGGCGTAACATCTGCCAAGCATATCATGAGCCGCAAAGATGGCAATCCAGCTCCATCACGTAACATAATCCTGACATTCTCATCACCGACATTGCCGAAAGATATTAAGATAGACTATTATAGCCTCAAAATCCCCCATACATTCCTAACCCTGTTAGATGCTTTAACTGCCAGAAATTCGGTCACTCACGAATGGCGTGCCGAAGTCAACCCACCTGCGCAAAGTGCGGTGAGAAGGACCACATTTGGGACAACTGCACTAATTCACCATTCAAGTGCGTCAATTGCGGTGACGACCACCCCGCATTTGACAGGAAATGTCCGAAATGGAATGAAGAAAAAGAGATCCAGAAGATCAAGGTTCTCAATAACATCTCATATATCGAAGCACGCCGTCGTATAACCTCTAACCAAACTCCAATAGGTACTAGATCATACTCTAATATGGTAACAAATCCCTCGTCAGCTAATAAGACTAACACTGTCACCAAAGCATCTGTAACAACTCAGACTGAACCAATAGCTGACACATCAACTCAAACATCATCATCTAACCAACCGTGCAATAGTTGTGGCTGCTGTTGCTCCGCTGGATTCCGGAGGGAGTCCACTACCTCCGAAGAAGAAGCGGGAAAACGGCTAACACATTCAAAATAACTACAGATACTAAACCAAAAATCAACTCTGCAAACAAATCGAAAAAGAAACCATTCAAGACCGGATATTCACGAAAAGCTGTACAGAGAGCGCTGAAATGTCCATCCATGAAGAATGTGTCACTAATTGATGACACATCAATTGGTGACATGGAGCTTGACAATAGATCAGATTCTGGTACTACTCGCCGTAAACTAAACCGGAATAAATTCAAAGACCTTGAACCGTCTACTTCTACTTAATTTATGGCCAATATAATTCAATGGAACATTCGTGGTCTTAGATCCAATTATGAAGATCTCAAGGATTTGATCAATCGTTGTCATCCTGTTTGCGTGACACTCCAGGAAACTTTTACGAAGCCCTCGGAGACATGGAACATCAGGCGACATTCTCTGTTCCGTATTGACTACGATGACGGGATTAGAGCCTGCCGCGGTGTTGCTCTGCTGGTTCCACATCACGTGTCATCGCGCGTTCTAACGCTGCGCACGAACCTGCAAGCCATCGCAGTGGAAATCTACAGGCCTAAGAGTTACCATCTGTTCCATTCATTTGCCACCAAATGACACCACAGAGAGATCTAGAAGATCTGATTGATCAATTACCTCCACCATTTTTTCTTCTCGGAGACTTCAATGCTCATAACATGATATGGGGTTCTAACAGCAACACTCCTCGTGGGGAAATGGTTGAACGACTGTTAGATGACATGGACCTTACCATCATGAATGATGGCAGTTTCACTCATTTCCATGCCCCAAACAATAGTTTCACTGCAATAGATCTATCGTTATGTTCACCCACACTTTTGCCGAACTGGTCCTGGTCGGTTGATCCAGACCTCCACGGGAGCAATCATTTCCCTCTAGTGGTTAAGTGCCTTGATCAACGCCACAGCATACCTGAGGGACCTCCTCGGTGGAAGCTTGTGGCCGCCCGATGGGCTGACTTCACGGTCAATGCAGAAATCACGGAGGATATGGTTTCGCAACTCGACGTTGACCATTGTGTCGACCTTGTGACTAGTTGTATGATCTCAGCAGCCAATGAAACAATACCCAAAGTCTCCTCGAAACTTCCTAAATTTCCTAAACCTTGGTGGAACCACGAATGTAATCTCACTATTAAAGCTCAAAAAAAAGCATGGAGTAGGTTCCGGTGGTATCCTACCCATAAAAACAAGTTGGCATTTTTAAAAGCAAAGGCGTTTTGAGCCTAGCGAGAAGGGCCAGGCGCCAGGCTCAACGTGAGTCCTGGCAAAAGTTCACGACGGGAATCAATTCATCAACTTCATCCAAAATCATTTGGGACCGGATCCGAAAAATCAATGGTCATTATCAGTCTCCTCCTATCACCATTTTAAATATCAATGACACTATCATCAGCGATGTAAGGGATATTGCGGACACCATCGCCGCCCATTTCGCCGCTGTTTCCAGCGATGCGAATTATCCCCTATCGTTTCATCGCATTAAATCATCAGCTGAACGCACATCGTATACCTTCCGGCCTTCTACGCCGGAGGGGTACAATTCATTGTTCACCCTTCATGAACTGACAACGGCCTTGCAGCGAAGTCCTGACTCAGCTGTAGGGCCCGATTCCATTCATTATCCCATGATTCGACATCTCTCACCAGAATCACTGTCACATTTACTCATTTTAGTTAATCGGATCTGGGTCAATCATACATTCCCTGACATCTGGCGAGCAGCCATAGTTCTTGCATTCCCGAAGCCTGGCAAAAATTCTCAACAACCGAACAGTTACAGACCTATTGCTTTGACCAGTTGTTTATGTAAGCTCTTGGAAGGCATGGTCAACTATTGGCTTATGCACTACCTTGAGGTTAACAATATTTTATCTAAACATCAAAGCGGCTTTAGACGGTTCAGGTCTACAACATGCAATCTGTTACGCCTTGAGACATCAATTAGACAAGCATTCGTAAAGAGGGAGCCATATTTTTTGACATAGAAAAGGCCTACGACCGTACTTGGAGGCACGGAATTCTTTCCGACCTCTATAATTGCGGCTTGCGGGGCAACTTGCCCATCTTTATTAAGAACTTTCTGACTCGCCGCATCTTCCAGGTACGGATCGGAAGCACATTATCAGCTCTCCAAATTCAAGAACAAGGTGTACCTCAAGGTAGCATTTTTAAGTGTTACACTTTTCATTTTAAGACTCAACGGGGTGTTGAACCAACTCCCGTTGTCAGTCACTGGCGCACTCTACGTGGATGATCTGTTAATATCGTATCAATCAGTGAATATGAGGTCAGCCGGGAGACAATTACAAACCGCTCTCAACAAGATCAGCAAGTGGGCTCATGATAACGGCTTTTCTTTCTCAGCCGACAAGACTGTCGCTGTGCACTTTTGTTGGCGTAGGGGCCTTCATGATGACCCACAGCTGTCTCTTAACAATAATCTAATACCTATTGTAGAAAACACAAAATTCCCCGGCATCACATTCGACAAGAAACTCACTTTTAAACCTCATATTGCACAGTTAAGAGCTCGTTTCATGAAGACGATGAACCTCTTGAAGGTCATCTCTTCCACATCGTGGGAAGCAGACCGTAAGTCGCTAGTCCACATATATAAAGCTCTAATAAGATCGAAGCTTGACTACGGTTGTATATGGGTATATATTGTATCTATTGTATATGGGTCAGCACCTCGGAGCTATCTGAGTGCGCTCGACCCAGTTCATCATCTCGCTCTCCGCATTTGCTCTGGAGCTTTCCGGACATCTCCTATGGAGAGTCTGTATGTTGAATGCAACGAGCCTATTACAACAAGACGCCAATAGCTTTCTTTGAAATATTATATTAAAATGAAGTCTTTACCAGGTCATCCACTTCATAATGTCACTTTCAATCCGTCATTCCATAGACTTTTTGCTGCTCGCCTTTCATGTGTTCCATCCTATGGTCTTCTTATGAAGACACTCATAGAAGAACTACAAATAAACATTAGTAGCGTGGCCCCAGTTACCAAGCAACTGGCACCATGGGAGCAGTCTCTGCCAGATGTCTCTCTTTCATTATCATCATACTCTAGAGCCATCACAGCAGATGTCATATATCGACAGATATTTTTCAGGCACAGGGGTAGGTGCAATAGGTACTTCCCCATATATACCGACGGCTCAAAGAGCCCTGGACATGTCGGTTGTGCCTACATCTGCTGTGAGGAGACATCTTTCAAACTTCCTGACACATTCTCTATTTATTCGGCAGAACTGTACGCAACCCTTCAGGCTCTACGTCACATACGACGCAAACGCCACCGACGATGCATCATTTATAGCGACTCTCTCAGCTCATTGCAAGCACTGTGTTCTTTTACTTTTCACATTCATCCATCTATTCATGCCATTTTTCATGAACTGCATCACCTCAGTCATCACGGTACCACCGTAAAATTTTACTGGGTACCAAGTCATGTAGGAATACCGGGCAACGAAAAAGCAGACAACGCAGCTCGAACAACAACCGACATTGATAACAGCCTTTTGGTACCTGCCAATGACCATTTCTCAATCCTCAGAGAAGTGATGCATCGCCGCTGGCAGGACCATTGGAACAATGAAATTAATAACAAATTACATGCCATCAAGCCCACACTTAGCCATTGGCGTTCGAGCTGCAGGACTAACCGAAAGGAGGAAGTTCTGCTTGCCCGGTTACGCATAGGACACAGTCGCATCACACAATCGTATTTGTTATTACGGGAGAGTCAGCCGGAGTGCCCTCATTGTCAAAGTCCATTGACCATTGTTCATGCTTTTACTTGTCCACATCATCGTCATCATTTTACGACCGCTTTTGGTCATAGTCATCTTTCACTTCATGACATTTTAAATGACAATAGCGATGCGTCTCGCATTTTTAAATTCATCAAGGCCATTGGTTTTTATAACAAACTAGCTATAATACCCGGCGCTGCCCGGGTTTTCTTCAATGAGGCTTTTTTGGATCACGTGATATCTCCCTCTCTTTTTCTTGAGGGACATACAAACCGTGTCCAAGTTAACCAATATGGCGACCTGTGCGATTCATGAAATAAACAAATCTAGATTTACACAGAAACGTAGAAATGAATATATATTTTTCTTTTTTTTAAGGGGCGCTAGGTATTTCGATCCCCCCCCCCCCTTGAACTTCAAGTTATCCATCTGTTTGTTCCAGCTTCCAAAAATCCTTAGTTAAAGCTGTGGAATTTTTCCGATGCCCTTATCACGGGCTCATAACTAATTTTAAAATATCCTAACCCACATGAATTTATGCAAATAAATATCAAAAGAGACAATATGGAGACATTAATTTTCATACTTGAGAATGATATTGCTCGAATATCCAACTCAAAAGTATAGGTTTGGCTAATTACTTCGTATTTAATCTCCTGGGCTTCGTATATCTCTAAGCGAACTGAATATTTAAAAAATCGAGAATTCAATACAATTTTTAAAATTATTGATGGGGCGGAAAATCCCACTAATTTCCGCATTTCTACAGTAAAATCGACAATTTTAGCACTGATTTCTATGAGGATCACCCTTTTCCTGACTCTCAAAGCGATGCAGATGATGATTATGACGTCTATTCAAAAAGCCTCATTACTGAGAGTATATTGAAAATGTGGCAAACCATTATAAAGGCATAAACTATTATACATATACTAACAGGATTAAAGAAGTGACAAACCATTGTAAAGGCATATACACGTCTGAAACGCATTGCTAGGGAACCACGGTAACCAAAGTAAACGTTCGGAAAGTGATTGTTGAGGCCCAAAAACCATTGTTGCCGGACAGTTTTTTGCCCATTTGGGGCATTTGCCCTGGTCTGACGAAATTTTAAAGTAGCCTATCGTTCAAGTCGGGTCCCATTTGGTATATATGCAAAATTTGGTGACGATCGATCTAAAATTGTAGATTTGTATAGAGAACATACACACACACAGACACACAGAAAATCAATTTTATATATATAGATTATAGTTTTACAATTCATGTCATTGTTTTACGTTTCACGTTGCTTCTTATCATGGACAGTTTTAGTTTTTGACATGACAAAAGGACATTTTTCTTATTTTTATATTTGTTTTGGCGCAGTTTGACCAAATTTGTCCTTGCGCCAATAAATTTAAAATCCAATCCAACGAAATCACATTTCGTGAGGAGGGAGGAGGGATACACTCATTTAACATAGAATGTCCATAACTCACACTGGTTTTTTTAAGAATCCTTTGTGATCTCCCATAATAGTGGAAAGGTAGGCAAGATAATACACAACAATAATATTATTGCAACACAGCAGATGTGTTAAATTCTACTGCACCTAAACGGCAGACGGTGACACTTTGATGCAAACGAATTAATAAAAGTTTACTTTTATTAAAAGTTTACTTTTATTAACAAGATACATCTTACCGTTGTGTCTGGAAAATAGCCGTTGCCTCATGTTAGCAGATGACCTAAAATTTCATCGATCAATTCAATCTATAGAAGACTGCTTGGCTCTTCAAAATGATATATTCCGTCTGAATGATTGGTGTCGTGACAACAATTTAGGTCTGAATGTTTCAAAGTGCAATGTCGTTTCATTCACATGGCTAACAATGAAAAGCAATAGGACATCAATATAGAAATGACGAGTTTGACGACAGAGATGAGTTTTTTCCTTCCTTAAAAAAAAAAAAAAAAAATTTAACATCTCAAATAATAAATATCTTCACAACATCCAGTCTTCCGTATATCTTGCAATATAGAAATATTTATCAAGTGCCAAGAGTCAATAAAACATTATTTAAAAAAGTTTTTGTTTTACTGCTCCAAAAATACTGAATCTTTTTCACTCAATGAACCACACGAAAAATAATATTAATTCCAATTTTAACATTTATTCATTTGCTAGAGAGACAAATTATGAAGAGCAATTATGCAATAATTACGACGCTTGAGAAGCTGGATGTATTGATGTATATATTTGTTTGAGATCTGTGATTATTTAATTATTTCTGTGAATTTTGGTATATTTCACAAGAAATTAACAATTAATTAAAATACATTCCGTAAACCCTAACCAATTAACTGATTTTTGAAAAAAGAAACGACAGTTGCCACTTGTCTAACAGATAACTATTCTTACAGACCTGCTGGAAGGACACCTTAGTCCCTTGGGATCACAGAGTGAATGCTCTTATAATTTTATGTTTAGTTATTTTTATTGTATGTGTGTATTTTTGTTCTTTTGTTCTGTGTTACTGTTTTCATCTGTTTGTACTAATTTGTAATGTTGTCGAAAATAAAAAAAAAAATTGCATCCATTGCTTATCCGTAGATGGAGCAGCTATAGAAAGAAAGGGCATGGGAAAGAATTTAGGTGTAATTTTCAAGAGTGATTCGAACTTCAGCGCTCACGCGGAAAGTGTCTTGTCAAAGTCCAACAAGTCACTTGGCTTTCTCGTTAGGTCGTCTGGGCCATTCACCTCAGTTCCGGCTCAGTACGTGATGCATTTTTACGAAGCGGTGGAGCCTTAGGCTGAATTATCAGGCATATTGTAGAAAAATAACGCATACTTTAATGTGACAAAAACTATTATATAAAATGAATTAAATTCTGCCATCGTCAGAGCGGCGAAACATCGCTGCCCGGGAAGTCAAATGGTAAACATCCACAGACGGACGGCATTGACCACGATTTTTTAGTTCGTAGTTGTTGTAGTATCACAAGATTCCTTCCCCACAATGGAATAAATCTCTCGAACGGCAAAGCTGTATTAAAGATCTTAAGTCGCTTTGTCGAACGGTGTTTTCTTACAAGTCGACCTACGAAGAACAGAAGAGGGTTGACTCAAAACCGGTGCAGAGCATTCAGGATGTCCAACTGAAGTATTGGTAGTAACCGCAGAACCACCATCAGCAGGCTCGGGAGCAGTTTCTGGACACCTTGAATCTTTAGTAGAAGGAGACATAGCCCCCACAAGAGGTGGGCTGGCAAGGCTCCAGCCCTGGGGCCCGGGATGATTTTCATTATTTTTTGTTTTTTCACGCTATAAATCCACCATAAAGGGGCCTGTGAAAATCTGGTCGGGGGGCCCGCAAAAGATCCCAGCCTAGGGGCCCCTACTCCAGGATGTGGGGGCCATGGAGACAGCAATAATTGATAGTCCACGCGTTACTCAGAAGATGGCATTGCAGGACGTTTCTCTGAAGCATTAGCTTTTCTCATTTGGTTCTGATGACGTTCCCATTTTTCACGATTCGGCTGAACTAAATACATAAATTTACAAAGATGTTTGAGGACTTTGTCATTAAACCACTTAGGACCATTTGAATAGTTCTTACAAAAAACTCTGCTGTTGATACTGAACTTGTGGGTAGTACTGTCTTGTGAAAATGCTACGTTTTTATCCTTTGGAGGGAATAAGAGGGAGAGCAGATTTCTAAGCTGCCTGCCATGCAATAGTTCCGCAGGAGACTTATCCCAACCAGGTTTCGGTGTTATCCTGTATGTTATCATAAGCTTTTGGAGTACTTCTGACTTGTAGTCTCCTCCCCACACAGCTTTTTTCATAGCTTCTTTGAATGTCCTAACGAAACGTTCTGCTTCGTCATTAGAGTCAGGATGAAATGGAGCAGTAGTAAGATGCTCAATATACCATTAAATTTGCAAGTATTCATAAACTTTACTAGTAAATTGTGTGCCATTGTCTGACACAAGTGTGATCGGCAAACCCTCAGTGATAAATACTTTCTTTAGAGCTTCAATAGTCGCTTCTGAAGTAGTAGATTTCATCTCGATCACATAAGCGACATGGAATTTTTGATGGGACTCGCACAGTCTATATGATTTCTGTTCCAAGGATCATCTGGTTTTGGCCAATCGTGGAACATCGCTTTTGAACAAGATTTATCACGTTGTCAAGAATGGCATTGGTTTGCAGTATTTTCAATCTGCTGCTCGATCCGTGGAAACCAGCAATATCTTCGAACCATCTGCTTCATTCAAACCATTCCCCAATGACTAATGTCAAGAGTCTTGAGAACCGAACTTTGCAAAGTCTTTGGAATGATTACACGCCCTTTGGAGTAGCAATATACCTCGGTTGACAGAGAGTGCATATTTTCTTAGAAAGTATGGTTTTACATCCTGATTGTTCTCAGGCAAGTCTTTTTCGGCCAACCATTCTGAATATAATGGAGAACTTTTTCAGAGTTTTGTCCCTAGCAGTTGCTTCTTGTACTGCTTTGTAGTCGACTGGATAATGAGAGATGTATTCATCTACCTGTACTGTGGCATGCATTCTCTGATTTGTCAAATTCTACATCTGAACCAACTGAAAGTCTTGAATGAGCATCAACATTTCAATGCTGCATGGTTGCCCAACGTAAGTCTCTGAACAGTCATCACGGGAAGTTGCTTGTTGGGATGGAATATGGATACCAGAGGTTGGTGATCCGTGAAGAGTTCGAATTTTCTGCTTTACAAATACTGACTAAATTTTTTCACACCATAAATAGTGAATAAATCTTCTTTTTCGATCTGACTGTAGGCTTTTTGTGTATCAGTCAATGTCTTGGAAGCAAAGGCAATCGGTTTTTCTGAACCATCGGAATATCTGTGAGAAATCACAGAATGTGATGACGCATCAGTTGCCAGAATCAGTGGCAATTCTGAGTTGTAATGCACTAGTCTGGTAGCTTTAACAATATGTTCTTTCAATTCCTTAACCGCTTCATCTTGTTCGTGCTTCCACTCGACTTTGACATTTTTTCTTCGCAGTTTGTTCAAAGGACCTGCGAACTGAAAAACCCAGGAATGAACTTGTTATAGTCGTTGATTTTTCCAATGAATGAATGCAGTTCCTAGATATTTTCAGGTTTGGGTAAGTCTTTCACTGCTGCAATATTGAGAATCTAATGGTCAAACCCCATCTGCGTTAATTATGTACCCCAAGTACTCAACTTCGGACTGAAATAATTTGCATTTTGGTTTGCTAGAGCGAAGACCATTACTTTCTAGACGATAGAAAAGTTCATTGAGAGCTTTGCAGTGTTCCTCGTCGTTAAGTGCTGTGACAATAATGTCATCCAGATAATTAGCACAACCAGGAATACAAGCTATGAGCTGTTCAAGGAAGCACTGGAATATGGCTGGTGCACTAGCCACTCCAAAACGAAATGTTTAGCACTCGAACAATCTATAGGGTGTATTAACAACTAACAGTCTCTTTGAATCCTCAACCAACTCAAGTTGAAGATAGGCATCGGAAAGATCTATCTTCGAAAATCTTTGCCCATTTTTAGTCGGGAATAGTCCCAAGTAGTCAGGAATGCGGTTAGTTAATGATAATCACAACAGTACTAAGACGGGAAATTACCCACCTCTGACTTGGATGGCTCCTCGATTGACACTAAATCACCGGGCAAATTAAGATGTGTGCTAATTAATGCCAGAAGCTTGGGTAATAAGAAAGATTTTTTAGAATCTATGATAGTTGTGGAAGACCTGGATCTTATAGCCATTACAGAATCTTGGGCAAAAGATGGGGATGAATGTTTCTCACAGATCTCAGGATATACGATACTTTTTTGAGAAATAGATCTGATAGGAGAGGGGGTGGAGTGTTGATATACGTGAAATCACATTTGAAGGCTAGAGAGTGTAACGTGCAGAGAAATGATATATGGCCAAATTTCGTGATGAAATTTTTACATGTATAAGCGTAAAAGGGTTGTCATACTAGGGGATTTCAATTACCCAGGTATATTGATTGGGAGAACCTTTCATCTAGAGATCAGTATGAAAGAGACTTTCTTAAGTTGGTGCTCGATAAGTTTTTGTATCAGCATGTATCAGAAGCCACTAGGGGTACTGCTATTTTGGATTTAGTTCTCACTTGTTCCGAGGATCTTGTTGAACATGTTTCGGTGGAAAACGAGTTTTCTTCCAGTGATCATCGTGTCGTCAGTTTTCACTGTAAGCCACAGGTCCGCAAGAGGGATCACTGGTAGGCCCGAAGCCAGACATTTCACGGGCCCCTTCTCTAATGAATTTACAGTACAAAGAAAATGATCATTTTTCCAGGCTGGTGCTCTGTTGCCTCCCCCCTTGCGGACCACCCCTTGTTCAGCAGGCCCTTCCATGCCCGCCATGGAAGGGCCTGCTGAAGATACCAGCTTGGGTCCCTGCTTCAGGATGTGGGTGCCATGGGGATTTGCACGAACCCAATATACATGTATGGAGATGTAGGCTCTACATTATTGCATTATTAATATCCATTAATATATAAGAAGCCCACAGCCAAAAATTAATTACTTCAGACTGTTATATCAAGGCGTGACAAAATGTAATGGCGCCAAGCAACTTTTTTTCCTGACGAAACTGGTCCAAAATTGTGTACTCATTTTTTTAGGGCTTAGGGCCCTTTCACACGGAGCGGATGCGGATGCGGGTCCGGAAGAAGTTTTAACAATTGGAATATACTGCGCCTTTCAGACGAGCCGAAAAATCTCCGCACCTAGGAAATGTTCATGCGGGTCCGGACGTCGTCCGCATGTGTCAAAACCTAAGTGCGGGCTCCGCATCCGCACATAGAAGTTTTGACAATAGGTTTATTCGGAGCTATTCAGACGATGCGGATGCGGAGCGAATTCATCCGCATCTTTGGCTACTTTTTGAAGGTGATTTTTCACGAAATTTTTTTAATTATTTGCCATAAATACCCCTTAAAAACACCATATGATGGTCCCTGCTCATTAATATAATGTACCTACATACGTGTATCCCTTCGTTTCCTTCTGAGATTGAGATATAGCAACTTCAACTGCCTTTTGTCCATATTTCACAATTTTATACAATAAAACCTGCCAACAAGGGCCACTGACGGGACCAAAATTATAAGCCGTTCTGTTCATTATGAATATTTAATTGACTAAATACTTTAATAACTTTTAAATTTAATTTAAAAATTTTAATTTTTTTCTTTTTAAATTTTTAAAATTATTTAAAAATATGAATATCTGAAATATTATTTTAAATATTTGTTATTTTTTTAAATTTTTAATCTTAATTTTTTTAAACTTAAAAAAATGAAATTTTATATTTCAGAAGTGAGACTAATCTATGGATGGGATTTCACTCTAAAAGGTTTATGAAAGTTATTTTATAAAACTTGAAAAAAAGCAACTAATAAATTGCAAGTGCAACCGATAAATTTATTAGTTGCTTTTTTAAAAGAATTATTATAAAATTTTTATAGTGTAATCCATACTTGAGGCCGGGATTATACTATAAGGTTTTGTAAAAGATCTTTTATAAAAGTTGAAAAATTCAACCAATCGTTTGCATGCAAGCAAATGCAACCGGTGATCTTAATGGTTGAATTTTTCACGTTTTATCAAAGAGCTTTTACAAAACTTTTATAGTGTAATCCCAGCCTAAGACAGAATTGTGATCGAATATTTCTAAGCACAGACATTTTGAAAGTCCCAACCCCTCCCTTTTTTTATACTTGCAAATTCTTTGATATTTGCTGAATTTTTTTTTTTTTTTTTTTTTGGAACATCGAATTTTTTGGATGTTTTTGGAATTTTCTTTCATATTTTTCCGAAAAGACAGATTTTTTTTCAAAATTTTTTGAAAATATTTTAAGATATTTTCTCCCATCGACTACTTGTGAGGATCGGAATGGAGGCATCTTTAGGCTCAATGATAAAAACCACCAAAGAATGCCTCTAGGCTGCCTATGGGCACTGAATCAGGGGTGAAGGAGAAAAATAATTACAAAAATTGCGAAAAAACAGTTTTTATGCACGAATTTCGAACTAAAGATGCGGGCGATTCGTCCGCATCTTCAGCGCTCGTTTGAAAGGGTATGCGGACCCGCGTCCGCATCCGCATCCGCTCCGTGTGAAAGGGGCCTTAAGCTAAGCTGGGCAAGTCGCAAAAAAATGTAGGTACTAACAAAATTTTTACCTGAAGAAAAATTTCTAAAATAATGCTTCTTTCAACTTTTTCATGGCACAGTGACCTTTTTTATGTGGTCAGATATGCTGCTGTATGTTCTAAGCTTTTTGTGCTGCTCTAAGACTGCAATTTAGTAACTGCAAAGAAAATTTCAGGTACCAATATCAATTTTTTATTCGCTCCAGCACCCAGCCCTGAACCTAAAGATCTTCTTCCATGCTAGCAGAAGTGGCGATATATTCTAGTAATTTTGGCATGCACATAACAGGTCTCAGTCTTATAAACTCAGTTTGCACATGAAGGATTTACAGTTAACGATTTCAATTTCATTGCAATCTCATTAAGTAAAGGGGGTAGGATTTATTTTCTGTATTTTGAAGTTTCGTCAAAATGTTATTCCCTCACCCTTGTTAATTTCAGTTCCATCATCTGTGGTTAATATACATATGTATCTCCATCTACTTCTATATGATATAATTTTCATCATTTCATGAAATGCTGATGCAAAATTTTGGGGAACTAAGTTACCTTGTGCTATCCTCAGAAAAATAGCAATGATAATCACAAAAAATAAATTAAATAAACAGAGAAAAGCAAAAAAAAAAAGAACAAAGCGGAAACAGGGCTCTTAAAACTTCTGCTTGGTTGAAAAAATAATAATTTTGTACTTACTACTTCATGGTCTTGAACAGTAACTAGCATTCATCATTATGGTGCACATTTTCTGTATAGGTGAAACTACAGTTAGCATAACAAAGTAGTTGGGTGTATAGGCTTACTCTAGGTTTTGTGACTAATGACACCCAATACCGTTCAATTTTCTTCCGTACTTTTAGGGCATAAACAATATTTACAATGCTCAGCAAAGAACTAGAAATGAAAGTGCTTCATTTGTCAAATACGATTACACTAGCAGAACGCTAAAGTTTAAACAAATCCTTTTATAAAAGGGATTGACAACACAGTAAAACTATCTAGTTCACCTAACCTTATTTATATCGGATCTTGTAATTTACACATTTTGCACTGCGCTTTTGGAAGTGATCTCGAAAAAGCGTCATTCTTAAAAACTTACATATCTTCATAATTTGTCGTGTGTATTGTCGAAGAGAGTAGACAGACTGGACTTTGGAAGACTCCAAAAAATAAAAAATGTAATAAATATTGCGAAGAGAGACAAAAGAATTATCTTTAGTTGCTAGTACACTGTTTTGGCCAAAAATTGTTTTTGTGAACAAGTCATTTCTGTCATTTTGGTTTTGGTTTGAGTCAATCTTGCAGTATACTGAAATAGTGAGATGAGAAAAGAAATTGAAAATTTTTAAAAAGATAAAAATTTCAGGGATTTTTCTTCATTATGCTATGATTATGTTGTCTGGGGGGGGGGGGACCTCCCATTCTACTTTTTCTAATTTTTTGAGTGGGAGCTCTGCAGAAACTCACACATTTATAATTCAAAGAAATAAGTGGGAACACAAATGACGTTTATAAATTACAAAATTTCTCTGAATTTTTTAAAAATTTATGTGGTTTGTGTGATAGTTTCATGAGTAAAAATAAGTAAATCACAAATATCAAACAGGTAGTTTCAGTTTTCAACAACCATTGCTTTATATTCATTGAAAAAAAATGTGCACATAGAGCTTATTAAAATATGAATTGCGTTATGAATAGTTGTGTTAGAATAAGTTGTCCTTTCTACTTTCTGCCATAAATACGCCGCGGAGAAGAAATTGCAGCACACCAATTTCCAGAAAGCATACTCCCAGAAAAATCAAGTTGGCGCAGAAGCTGAAGAGACAGATGGATTCTGCGAGAAAGTTGCGAGCAAGGTTTGCGGCATACAGGCAGTCGACCGCTCTCGACCCATCTCGACCGCAAAAAGCAGTCTTTAAGAGCCACACTCACACAACAGGGGGTCAACACCAAACTCTCTGAGTTCGTCACTAAGCAAGTTAGCCTCAGCTGAAAAAAAACAAGGGTAAGCGATATACTCAGATGGATAAAGTAAGTGCATATCAGATGTTCTGTAAAAGTAGGCCCACTTATAAATTCATGCGCACCTTCTTGGAACTGCCATCGCCTCAAACACTGCAGCACTTCATTTCTTCCCGTTTGGCTGTTCCAGGAATTAATTATGACGTTTTGTTTTGGAAGCATTGAAGGACGGACTAAGAAATAAAACTTACCAGGAGAAGCTATTTGCTCTGGTGTTGGACGAGATGTCCATTAAGAAGCATCGATGATCCTGTGGGAGACAATGTCGTAGGTTTTGAGGACTCTGGGGGTGGCATTAGATCCTCAAACATAGCTGATCAGGTGCTAGTTTTGATGCTGCACAGCCTCACCAGCAGGAAGAAATTACCTTTGGGTTTTTTTTTCTCAGAACATGCCATGCCTGCAGCTAGACTCAAACAAATAGTTCTAGAAATTCTGCAGGCATTAAGCAATGCTGGTGCGGTTGTGAAAACCTTGATCTGTGATCAAGGTACTAACAATTCACGCCTGTTCAGCATGTTGGGCATTGTCCCCCATAAGCCATATTTTGATTTTGAGGGTGGAAAAATATTTGGAATATTTGACCCACCTCACCTACTAAAAAATCTAAGGAGTAATTTGATGAAGTATGACCTTCAAACTGATAAGGGTATCGTTTCTTTCCAGCATATAAAGAAATTTTATGAGCTGGAAAAGGCCATGGCAGCCAAAACGGCTTATAAGCTCACCGATAAGCACATCTATGCAGCTGATCTGTATTCAATGAAAATTAGCCTTGCTGCACAGGTTTTATTAATACGCTTTGGTACATACATGATAATACGATGAAAAAATTGTACAGTATATAACATATGCGTAGTAAATATACATGAAATGATATAAAATATATGAGTATAGGACAACATCTCCACAAACTATGTTGATATTTTATTCAATAATAAAAATTCAATCAACAATTCAATCAATAATAAAAATTCAATCAACAATTCAATCAATAAAAAAAATTCAATCAACGATTGCGCTCAGCCCATCAAAGCAGAGTAGCAAAATTCAAACAAGATATTATTAAACACTAGCTATAATACCCGGCGCTGCCCGGGTTTTCTTCAATGAGGCTTTTTTGGATCACGTGATATTTCCCTCTCTTTTTCTTGAGGGACATACAAACCGTGTCCAAGTTAACCAATATGGCGACCTGCGCGATTCATGAAATAAACAAATCTAGATTTACACAGAAACGTAGAAATGAATATATATTTTTCTTTTTTTAAGGGGTGCTAGGTATTTCGATCCCCCCCCCCTGAACTTCAAGTTACCTATTTCTGCTTCCAAAAATGCTTAATTAAAGCTGTGGAATTTCTTCGATGTACTTTACGGACCCATAATTAATTTTAAAATATCCTAACCCACATGAATTATGCAAATAAATATCAAAAGAGACAATATGGAGACATTAATTTTCATACTTGAGAAGACATAAATGAAATCAATGATATTGCTCGAATATCCAACTCAAAAGTATAGGTTTGGCTAATTACTTCATATTTAATTGTTTGAGCTTCGTATATCTCTAAGCGAACTGAACATTTCAAAAATCGAGAATTCAATACAATTTTTAAAATTATTGATGGGGCGGAAAATCCCACTAATTTCCGCATTTCTACAGTAAAATCGACAATTTTAGCACTGATTTCTATGAGGATCACCCTTTTCCTGACTCTCAAAGCGATGCTGATGATGATTATGACGTCTATTCAAAAAGCCTCATTACTGAGAGTATATTGAAAATGTGGCAAACCATTATAAAGGCATAAACTATTATACATATACTAACAGGATTAAAGAAGTGACAAACCGTTGTAAAGGCATATACACGTCTGAAACGCATTGCTAGGGAACCACGGTAACCAAAGTAAACGTTCGGAAAGTGATTGTTGAGGCCCAAAAATCATTGTTGCCGGACAGTTTTTGCCCATTTGGGGCATTTGCCCTGGGCTGACGAAATTTTAAAGTAGCCTATCGTTCAAGTCGGGTCCCATTTGGTATATATGCAAAATTTGGCGACAATCGATCTAAAATTGTAGATTTGTATAGAGAACATACACACAGACAGACAGAAAATCAATTTTATATATAAGACTAGCTGATACCCTGCGACGTTGCCCGCCCTGTAAAAAATTTACATATATATAGCTTATTAATTATTTCTTAATCAAATATTTCTGCATTAAGTAAAAAAAAATTACTTTAATTTTTAAATATTTTAATTAAAAACTTCATGCAATCTCTTGTGAATACACAATATTTTTTGTTTATCCATCTGGTGTGTAGATGTACAAATTTTTGGGATTACCAACACGCGAACAGGTGACGAAAACCTGTCCGTGTGAAAAACAGGGCTCATGTAGGTTGATACCTGCCACTACTAACAACTGACCTTGCGCTCTGTTGATTGTCATGGCAAAAGCTAAACGAATCGGGAACTGTAATCGCTTTAAAGTGAATGGCATTTCTTCAGTGATAATTGGGGTAAGTGGAATGAAGACGTCTTCTTTTGGCACATCCAGTTAGAATCGTTGCTTCGATGATGTAATTGTGCAATTTCTTCACGCAGAGTCTGTTGCTATTACAGAGTATCGGTATGTCCAAATTTCTTAAAATCATTATAGGTGCTCCGACTTTGAGGGTCAAGTTGTGTGGTGGCACACCCGGAATATCCAAAGAGTTCAGAAATTCTGCAGGATACAAAACTGTCTGCGCTGTGTCTGTGACAGTGTCAACCGATTTGTAAGATGTGAAGTCTCCCGGAATAATTTTTAGGATTTTTCCGTTGATCTTGTTCACACTGTCATTTTTCGATGCCAGAATTGCTTTCTCACAAAGCCACTCATGGTTTTGGTGATTTTGTTGAATGTTTGGGAAGACTTTGTCTGCAAGTTCTTGAACCGAGTTTATATATATAAGAACTGGCAAAATCCATTAGGGAACGTTATCAGTCCAGTGCTTGGGTCTACGCGAATTCTTCCACTGCCAAGTTTGATCAACTGATGTGAAAATGATAGCAGTGCTGAGTCATTTTGCAGTTGAACTCGCATGTTGGTGGATAATGATAATTTTTTAGCTTCGTGCCAGAGTGTTGATGATTTGAGGCAAGCATTGAGTTCATCAGCTAGCGTTGAACATTTTTATTCTCGGTTTTGTCGTCTTAATTGTTCTCTGTTGTTAGTGACGTCATACGTCCTGCTTGTGCAGCGAATATTATTCAAACGCCTTTTAAGCATTTTTTAAATTGAAACTATACCTCTACGATGGGCGGTTGATGAGATAAAGGCCGCATTAGCACTTACAGGACACCCTGTATCCCGGCAAGCAAAAATACCCGGCGCTTCCCGGGTTTTTTTTAATTACTGGGAGGATTGGAAAAGTGACAAACCGTTATAAAGGAATGAACTGTTATAGTAACAGAATTGAAGGTGTGACAAACCCCATTGTAAAGGCATATATTCACGTCTGAAACGCATTGTTGGGAACCACGGTAACCAAAGTAAACGTTCCGAAAGTGATTGTCGAGGCCCCAAAACCATTGTTGCCACACAGTTTTTCGCCCATTTCGGGCATTTGCCCAGCTCTGACGAACTTTTAAAGTAGCCTACGGTTCAAATCCCGGTCCTGTTTGGTATATATGCAAAATCTGGCGACGCTCGGTCTAAAACTGTGGATTTGTATAAAGAGCATACATACATACATACATACATACTTTCACATTTATATATAAGATTGAATCTCTCTCTGAAGTATATGCTTTGGATAAATAATATATCATATATGAACATGGAAATAATACAAAATTGACATCACTGACAACCGCGAATGATCGGGGAATTTCATCAAAATATCACTATATATTTTACAGCACATAGGTTTGAAAGACGTCGCAATTAAGGTACATAGTCTGAGTCTGAATCAGAGTCCAAGGAATCTTCTCTGTCTTGATATGCCATTGGTCTCGTCTTTAAGATGTATAATTCTTGATTGTTTTCCATAAAGTTAATGAGATTTTTAATCTTATTATAACTTCCAGGATTTTGGAAGACCTTCAGCTTCCAAGATTGTGTATCAGCAACAGGGATTTGTAAGTGGAAGTCTTGGGTCAACTGGCATGCTATAGCGTAGTGGATGACCTTGTCCTCCCCGCCTCATTTGCATTTCTCAGTCTGTCGATGAAATCTATGATGGGAAAAGACCATGTTCGGAAAAGAATATAACCATTTCCTATATTTGTATCTAGCTGTGGGGAGGAGGGCATATATTTTCCTGCCAACTTTGCGTTCTTTCTGCCATCGATTTTGTCACTTATGCATCATTTCCTCAGATAACATGTTCTTTACCCATGACAGGGAAGAACAGCGAAAAGTCAGACGTCACCTTTGCAGTCGCAGCTTTTGCAAGTTGATCTGCCTATTCATTCCTATATGTTCCTGCATGAGCTTTCACCCAATTGAGACTGATTTGAGGATTGGTACACAGAACCTTTCTGATTTGCCTAGCGATGAGGTGGTGTTGAGACGGGATCCTTGATGGAAAGTGAATCTGTGAAGATAGATGTTCTCTTCTGGAGTTCTTCACTTTCTTAATAGCCATACGTAAAGCAAGAAGTTCGGCTTGGAATACCGTGTTATTGGTATTCAATTTAAAAGACCATCTGTAGAAGATTTCATCTTTCTGAAGGATAGTAAAAGCCGCCGCCACTCCATCTTCGGTCTTTGAACCATCGGTATAGATGGTGAAATAGGGATTTTTTACATAGTTCCGTGTCAGTCGGGTCTGTAGATATTTGTCTATCATCAGGATATTCTGCCGGGTGTCTCGTCCATCCGGTGATTTCCCTTTGGAGTTTAGTGTGACTGATGTAAGTTGCATCTTGTAGCTGGATATTGCGTTTGTACCGAAGTGCCCCTATTTTAGCTTCGTACTCCACGATATATCTTAGTGGAGACAGACCAGCCAAGATTTGCAGGGCGTTTGTTGATCACATCGAGTAAGCTTTGAGGATGTACAATAAGCAACCACGTTGGATAGAATCAAGACGTCTACCCTGTTCTATAATATACTGGTGTAAGAAATTAAGAGAATTTGCAGACTTGGTCGATTATCTCTAGAATTACTGTACCGATTTTAATGAAATTTGATGTGTACATACATTTATACAATACAAAACAAATAACCATTCAATAATTGTAATACACATTCCCGACACAACACTCGTTGGAGTCGGAAGGTATGAAACAGCGGTTGCAGAATAAACAAAAAAATGGGTTAATAGGGGGTGTGGTCCCCTCTTACAGATATACAGGTCTCGCAGCGTGATTTCATACTTGAATTAAGGCAGTTTATCATTTCCTGTGGCAATTGGTCCCACTCGTTCAGCAACGCTGTTTTCATTCCCTGGATGGTTCCCGGAGGGGGTTGCGAGTTGCAATTGCCCTCCCCAGAGCGTACCAGACATGCTCTATAGGGTTAAGGTCTGGAGATCTGGCTGGCCAATCCATCCGGCGAATATCCTCACTCTCTAGAAAATCGTCCAGCAGAAGAGCTCTATGTGGCCTCACGTTATCGTCCATTAAAATTAACTCAGGGCCAACTGCACCCATGAAAAGCCGAACATAGGGCTCCAAGACCTCATCCCTATACCTCACACCAGTCACAGTGCCTCTTTCAAAGACATGGAGAGGTGTGCGGCCATCCAACATCATGCCTGCCCAGACCTCCTCAGCCATAATGGTCGATTTCGCGGACATTGGAGGGTAGGTATCAGGTCCCTGGTTCTCTCCATATGAACGTACGGCGAGAATCGGTGCTTAGGCTGAACTGGGGCTCATCAGTGAAGAGAACGGTCGCCCATTGATCCATACCCCAATCTCTATGCTCTCTGCACCATGATAAACGGATTCTCCTGTCCGTAGATGTGAGCGGGACACAAACAGCAGGTCTTGCAAACAACCCTCTCTCATGAAGTCTTTTGGAAACAGTCACCCTTAATACACGGGTTCCTGTGGCTGCATACAAGTCCCGAGAGACCGGAGAAGCTTTAGCACTCCTGTTACGCCTCGCTATAATCGACAAATGGCGATCTTCT
Source organism: Pholcus phalangioides (assembly GCF_987345545.1). NCBI lineage: Eukaryota > Metazoa > Arthropoda > Arachnida > Araneae > Pholcidae > Pholcus > Pholcus phalangioides. Next base: position 10,015,766 of record NW_028301615.1, on the reverse strand, counting down.
CTGGGCGTCGTGGCTCTTGGACGACCTTGCCCAGGCTTTCTCTCGATGGATCCGGTATCCTGGAACTGTTTCCATAAGTCACACACGACGCTGGACGTTAAATTGAACTCTCCACAAATCTGGACTTGAGATTGGCCTGCTTCTAGCCTCCCCACAATTCGCCACCTCATTCCATCATCTAAACGTAGGTGGTTACTCAGTTTTACTGTTACAATTTGAAATTAACCGATTGCTGCAAAATAACACCAAGAAATTCGCCGAGGTGTGCTAGCGAAGGAAATGCATCTTAACTTACGCGCGCTTATAAAGCCTGTTTCTCTACTGGCTCCACCTACACACACGTGTACGCTTACGTATTTCACGTATAAGATTTGCATTTTTGTCTAGAAGCAGTGGTTTTACATTCAGTTCAGTTCTTTTCATGAAATTCGATAAAATATGCAAATTCTCTTGATTTATTTCACCAGTGTATGATACCCCAGGCTGGGGCACCATATGCGATGATCCTCTCAGCCACTGTCATATATAGGATTCTTCGCATTGACGTGGTGATGTCCCATTTATTTCCGGTAGAGCACCATAATCTTGGCATGAGGGCATTAATTTTGGTCGAAATTGTAGCGATATGGCTGTAATAATTCAGTTGATCACCAAATGTCACCCCGAGAATCTTGATATTAGATCGTTTCTTGATGAATTTGTCGCCAACTTTTACCGATGGTGGTCTTTTGGAAGAGAGCCACAAAAAGTTGGTTTTATCCATAGTGATGCTGAGTCCGTGTTGGTCAAACCAATGATTGATTTCATTCAGCACGTGTGTACCTGTGCCTTCTACCGTAGGGCCCGAGGCCATAACCGTAATGTCATCCGCGTATGCCTGGACCCTGACATTCTTCGGCCACCTCTTCAGGAGGAGATCATTAAGGAATAAGTTCCAAAGTAGTAGCCTTTAACACAATGCTTGAGGGCATCCCCTTGTCATGCTATGTCAAACTGTTCCTAATAGTTTCTGGATCTGTACCAACCTGGGCTTGAGTAAGAGAGACTTCATTTTTTTTGAATATGTTTACATTAGATGAATGCGGGTGTCGGGGAGATATGATCGAAGTGTTCAAAATTTTCAACGGGTGGATAGGATGGACCATGAATTATTAGTACACCGTCAATCGACTGCTTTTACAAGGGGACACCAGTATCGATTGGTAAGGAGGGACAATTCTAGGTTATGGTGTAGCAGGGAATTTTTCTCTAATAGGGGTGTTAATAAATGAATAGCTTACCCCCGGAGGTAGTAAATTCTATCATAATTGACAAAAGAAATATAAACATATTGGGGTAAATCGAGAAGCTATCCATACTTAGAATAAGATAACCATAAGTATTCTTATGGGCATTGCATAATATTTCATCATGTATATAAATTATTTGTAATTGCATTTTTAATTGGGTTGCTGTATTTTTGAAATATATGACATCCGTATTTATTATGGGCATCTTTTTTCAGCCACCTCGTTGGACCTTTTGTCTGTAGTGGCCTTTGTATTTGTATTTTGAGTTTCTGGAATAATTCTTCGGGTCTTGGAATAGGGTACTGATTTACATCGATTTGAGAGTTCACTGCGACTTTGTAGTAGTCACCGCAAATGCGAATAGAACCATTCGGTTTATTTACAACAACTATAGGAGCTGTCCATTGACTTGTAGTACATAGCTAGCTTCCAGATGCCTGCAGAAGTGAGACGATCTTTCCTGAGAAAATTGAATAGGACGTGCTTTGCAGAACTTCGGTCGAGCATTTGGCTTCAGAACAACACTAGCCTTGTAAGAATTACACTTCCCAAGTTCATCTCGAAATACATTTTCATGCCTCTGGGAAACTTGTGCAGCGAATTTTTCATGAAGAGTAGTTGTTGCCAGTGTAATCACTCGCTGAACAGAGTCATCAATGTGAAAATCAAACACTTTGAACCAGTCTAGTCCAAAAATGCTACATCCTTCCGTAGTATCCGTAACAAGAAGAGGAAGGTCCATGTGGTTTTACCCTTATATTTTACTGTGACCAGAATTTTTCCTTTTAGTGGAACTTCAACACATCCATATCCTCTCAGCTTTGTAGTAGATGGACTGCATGGTGGTGACCCAAGAGCTTTGCATCCACTGGTCCCAGCTAAGGAACATGAAGCATCAGTATCTACTTGAAACGGCATCACCAGATTATTAACCATCAGTGAAATGAGTAATTTGTTATCTGCACAGTCCACACTAGCATTCAGTTCTTTCACAGTTTCTGTAATCTGAAAAGAGGTATTAGCGCGCTGGTATTTCTGATTGGGAGAATTTTTCTTTGGATTATATTTTTTTCTTGAATAGCAAACGGAAGAAATATGGCCTACTTTCTTGCTAAAATTACAAGTGGCCTCACACGAAATTTGCACTCGAACCTCAGGTGTCTGCCGCCACAGCCATAAATGGTACCAGGTACATCACCGGGTTTTTTCGAAGACTGAATTTCGCTTCTCTTGGAATTCTTCGACTGTGACTTTGAGTATGAATTTTTCATTTGCAGAACTTCACGTGGTGGAGAATTATTGAAAGTTGATGGACAATTAGGATTCACTTTCAAAGTCCACGCTGTGCGCTGTGTAGCTTGAAAAGCTTCCGCAACTTTGAGGATATCTTCAAGACTAGGATTCGTATGCTGGAGAGCTGCAGAGCGAACTTGCTCATGAGGAGTATGAAGAACTATTGCATCACGAATTAGAGAGTCCACGAAAGATAGGGAACATCCATCACGACTATATACGAATCTACAGTCCCTGGCAATTCCTCGTAAGTCAGCGACCCATTCCGCATACGTCTGGCCTGATTGCATATGGTACCTGAGAAATTCACATCTTGCAGCAAGCACATAGGTTTTAGATTCGAAATAAAACTGTATAAATAAACTAAATAAAACTGTATTTCACATATGTCTTACCCTTACTTGAGTATTTGGCTCAGTGATATGGGGCCATAGTCCTACAACGCCTTCTATATAGCATTCTCTCTATAGCTGGTGTCTACAGTGATGGGCGTACGTATTGAACGGGTGCAGAAAAAGTTTTTGGGGTACAAAAGAAGGCTTTTGGTGAAGGCTTTTGGTGCTTACGTTCCATATAAGCCTACTTCGGATCTTCTCTCTTTTTCAAGATGTCATCTCCCGATAGCAGACGTACAATGCGAGAACTATCATTTCTTCACAAAGTTCTTCACGGCAGAATGAATGACTCGTATTTAACGAGCCTAAAGGTCCCTACACACGCTCAGTTATACCTGCGCAGTTATGCCTGTACAGTCCAACTGTGCAGGCATAACTGAGCGTGTGTAGGGGCCGTCAGTTGACCTGCGCAGGCGACCTGAAGGGAATGGTTTTTCGATTCGGTATAACTGTACAGTTATGCCTGCGCAGGTATAACTGAGCGTGTGTATGGGCCATCAGGTATAACTGTGCAGTTATTTTTTCCCGCTTTCTTATATTCGCCCTACTTTCTTCCCTCTTCTTTTTTCACTGATAATGTAATAGAACAATAATAACTAAATAACATGTTTTGGAGAGGGATTCCATTTAATTAGAAGAAAATCTTCTAATGGCCTAATTTTCACGATATTTTCTTACAATTTCATATCGAATAAAAAAATCGAAATAAAATTTTAGAAATATTTCGACCATTGTTAATATTTGCAATTTTGTTTCTGAAGTCACTCTTTTCATTAAATTTACCTGAAATTATGCACCGAAACACACAAACTCTATATTCAAATAATGTGCTATGACTATTAATTGTTTATTGATTATTTAGAGAAGAGGTTTTTAACCAGGGTTCTTGGAGATTTTAGGGGCCCCGCGACATCGGATTATTTTAGTATTCTTTCACATGTACTTCCTTTAGAAATCAAGCAGGTGTTTATACGATTTAGTTAATGTTTGCAATTGTTTGCAATTTCAAACGCAGGATTCCTACTCCTTTTTTTGACCGAAAACCAGCAAGCATCAACAGGACAAAAATCACTGCAATTTATTATTTTCTTTTACATGTAATTCTTAATGAATCTCATTGAATTTGTTTTTTGGACACATCTCATCAGATTGCAACGAATTTCAATTTTCAGCTCAAACATTGAAAGAAAAAAATTCCGATGAAATTACGCTAGTTAAACGTAAGAAAACAATCGAAAAATTCTTTGAGAGAGATATACGATTGATAATATAATTATATCATTGAGTAATACTATTAATATACATACTATGCTTCATAATAAGTCAATTTCTAATTGAGTTGAATAAATCGTAAGAGGTCGCGTGAAAATGCAGTTTTCTTTCAAGTCAAAAAAAGTATTTTTTTTAAATCGACGCTATCGTGAAAAGAAAATACTATCATACGATGCTGAAGGAGCATGTATCCGCTATCTGTATATTCAGAGGAGAAACGATGCTTGTTTTCGAAGATACAGTCGACGCTCGTTATGACAACTTCACGTTATAGCGACAAAGACTGGTAGGGTAAGTCCCAAATGTTTTACGTTTTACTTATATAACGACCGTCCCAATCAGGCCCGACTACACCCCCAAGTCTCCCCCTCGCTACGACCTTGCTCCAAATATAACGTTGATTCTCGACGGGACGAAGGTGTCTTTATATGGAGCGTCGATTGTAATACCAAAATTTATCTTTTATTGCCTATGTTGTCATAATCACTGTAGATATGGATAGCATTCTTGATAAGCATGAGTAGGCAGTAGTGCCTTTTACTTAAGTCATGAAAATCGGTCATTATGAGAGGTATATATTTACAAAGGCTTCCTTGGTAAAATGGTCTGAGTTTTCGAAAACTGATGTTTTCCTCTCGTCCCCCCATCACCCCCTTGTGTCCATTCATAGCCTGAATAGTCCTACTTTGGGAAACACCAATTTCAACACTCCACCAGAGCTTAGTTCAGAGTTCAGTTTAGTTTTCACGACTCGAGGTTTATAATGACGAGTGATCTTCTAAACGGGCAGCGCGAATGCTTGGAAGAATTCATTGAAATGTATAGGAATAAGAAATGCTTGTGGCAGGTGAAAACTAAAGATTACCATAACAAAATTAAGAAAGATGATAGTTATAAGAGATTGGTGTGGAAAATGAGATAAATAGATCCTCTAGCGAACAGAGACAGTGTTGTTAAAAAAATAAACAGTTTGAGAAGCAATTCCCGAAAGGAATTGAAAAAAAAAAGCTTTGAGTAGGTATCTTGATCCATTCTGAGAAAATTATGCCAATCTTTTGGTGCAAATCTCAATTCCTGTAATAATTTAACGTGCGAATATTGTTGCCTTTTTTTTAACCAATCTTTGCACCACGTTACCCGTTTTTTTCAAGTTAATAAGTTTCAGTGACATAACCAATCCAACTACACCCAAAGCATCATCTGTGGAAATCATACTAGAAAATTCCGAACTTTATAGACTATGAAAAAATCTGAATTGATCAAAAGACCATGAAGACAGAGATCGAAGAATGAAAATATCCCCACAGATTGCCTAGAACCGGTTCCAGAAGCTTCGCCTGCACAGGTATAACTGAATGGTGTGGATGCATCAAACCGTTCAGTTATGCCTGCGCAGTTATGCCTGTACAGGTATAACTGTGCAGGCATAACTGAACGTGTGTAGGCCCCTTAATACGTGGAATATTAATGTGGAGACGTGCCCGGTTTTACTATTATCACTCTCCATCCCATCCCACGTCCGGTGGAACACGTCCACCCTCATATATATACATCAGGAAATTATCATCTCGAAAGCTGATAATTTCCGTGGTGGAAGAAGGAGTTGCTCTAAGGGAAGTCGAAGGATTGTTTATCTGTGGTCTAGGTAAAATGAGCTATCTCTGGAAAAGGGGTTGTAAAACGGTTATAAATTGCCTGTAATGACGATAGACCACAGTTATGCCGGGTTTCGTAGAAGAATGCCGAAGTAGGAACTTATGTATTATATACACTGCTGGCCACCGTAAATGCAACACCCTGAAGGAAGCATGCAAATAATATGAAATTTACAACATGCATTAGCGGAGGTGAGATATGCAAATGATTAGAATTTCAGCGCAGACGCACATCACGCGCGCCTGTGGCGCCACTTCAAAGCGCTATTTAAGGCTTGGAGATTTCGACGATTTGAAGTACGGCAATTGTGTTTTTCTTGTGGTTTTTTCAAAAAAACGATCGATTATGCCTCGTAGAAAACAGCGATCATCTTTTGATCAAGTGTCCGAGTTCGACAGAGGAAGGATAGTGGCCTACCGAGATTGTGGATTATCTTTCAGGGAAATCGGTAGTCGTGTTGGACGAAACCAAACAACTGTAATGCGGATATGTGATCGTTGGATGCAGGAGGGTACGACGGACCGACGTGTTCGATCTCATCCACCTCAGTGCACCACTTCACGTGATGACAGGCGTATTGTGCGTATGGCAGTGACGGATCGCTCAGCCACATCACGAACCATAGCACAGCACATTCAGTCTGTACCGCATCATCCAGTGTCTGCGCGTACCATTCGACGCCGTTTACAGCAGAGTGGTCTGTCCGCAAGACGTCCATTGCTTCGTCTACCCTTGACGCAGAACCACAGACGTCTCCGCCGCCAATGGTGCGATGAAAGAAGGATGTGGACGGCACAATGGAATGAAATTGTCTTTACTGACGAGTCACGCTTCTGTCTGCAACACCACGATGGTCGGATTCGAGTCTGGAGACACCGTGGAGAGAGGATGCTGAACAGCTGCGTTATGCACCGCCACACTGGTCCTGCACCGGGTATTATGGTATGGGGTGGTATCGTATATCACTCTCGCACTCCTCTAGTACGCATTGCCGGTACTTTAAAAAGCCAGCGCTACATCTCCGAGGTGTTGGAGCCAGTTGTCCTTCCTTACCTTCAGGGCTTGCCCACAGCCATATTTCAACAGGATAATGCGCGACCACACGTGGCACGCATTGTCCAAAGGTTCTTCGTCAATCGCCAGATTCAATTGCTTCCCTGGCCAGCTCGCTCTCCGGATCTTTCGCCGATAGAAAACATGTGGTCCATGGTTGCTCAACGATTGACCCAGATTACATCCCCAGCTGCCACACCAGATCAACTTTGGCAACGCGTGGAAGCTTCTTGGTCTGCTGTACCCCAAGAACACATCCAAAGTCTCTTTGAATCAATGCCGAGGCGTGTGGCAGCGGTGATCTCCAACAATGGCGGCTACTCTGGCTACTGATTTTGGCAGGAACCCCACTTCACAGAAGTCTATAAATTTAATCATTTGATGCTTGGTCAACATGTTATCTACAAAATAAAAATTGTTGCGATATCTCTTGTCTTTCTTGGTGTTGCAATTTGGGTGGCCAGCAGTGTATATATATAAGATACTAGCAAAAATACCCGGCGCTTCCTCATACTCCCCTTTGACTTAGACATACATAGACTTGGAGATGTTCTTGACTTCTTTTTTCTTTTTTTTTTCCCCACAGAAATTTTCGCTCCACTTGTCAGATTCTACAGAACTATTAATTATTGAACTGGGGATTTCCTAACAAATATACCAAAATTCCCCGTCGCAAATCCTTCGAATCGATTTCTTTCGGCGTAATGGAAGACGCATATATATATAATTACACACACTCAAACATTTAACCATAAGTATAACTGTACACAAACTAGTGGACAAACCTGTGTATGTGACTAGCAGAGCTGGACAAATCGCAAAAAAGGGTGCAAAATCTAGAGTGAATGGCCGTGTGAGTGACCAAGTGTGCGACCGTGTGAGTGAACAAGTGTGCGACCGTGTGAGTGAACAAGTGTGCGACCGTGTGAGTGAACAAGTGTGTGACCATGTGACTGGCCAAGTGAGTGGGTGAGTGACCATATGAGTGATCAAAAAATCTAGGTGCCAAAAAAAATTCTTACCCGAAGAAAAAAGTCCAAAATAATGCTTTTTTTTTACTTTTTCAGAGCATAGTGACCCTCTTTCCGAGCAGATATGCTGCTATAAATTCCAAACATTTTTTACTGCTCTCAGCCTGCAATTTAGTAGCTACACAAAGAAAATTTTAGGTACCAATACCAATTTTTTAGTCACCATAGTGACCTGGGATTTGTCCAGCCCTGATGATCAGGCAAATAATTTCTAGCGATAGAATGAGTCTCAAATATTCTCCACGCACACACACCCCTATAACGACCATCCTATTGCTTCTCTTTCCGTTATAACGTCAGTTTTCAACGAAACGATGAGGTTCGTCGTTATCACGAGCACCGACTATATTTATACCAATATAAATCCAAAACTCTTATTTTTATTCCACTTAAAAGAATTTTACTCAGTCCTTAAACAACCCACGATATGGAAAAAATAATGATAGAAAATAAAAATCGAAAAATCCCTTTTTATATCGAACATTAAGACCAAGATATTTTTACTCACCTCAACTCCCATTTATAGAACGGATGGTGAAATAAACGGCAGTCTGTTTCCGATCAGCTAAAGTGGGTCTTGGAAAAAGAATAGTTGAATGCGTCGTCGTTTGCGTCCAATTTCACACCCCGATATAACAAAACTATTAATTATTATTACTTTTTTCAACATGTGAAGCAGTATCTCAGAAAATTTATGCAACTTTCGTCGAAACACGTGAACGGGGGAAAAAACCAAATGCAGCAAAAGGCACCGAAAATGTTTATCTTGTCACTAGCATGCGGGAAAGTTGCCCCACTTGTTGGTTCTGCGACGGCAATCTATTATGAAACTCGCTTGAAGCACACCGACGATATGCCAAGAAACCGGCGCAGAGGACAATCTCCCACTAGAGTGTTTGTTTATGACTTTTTTTTCCCCTTCCAATCACAAATCAGAGCAGGTGTAAAGTTAACAGCGTTATTATTATTTACAGCTCAACGCACTGTGGATGATTCCCAATGACCCGTCCACCATTTCTGAATGAACACGTTGAGATAAACTAAAAAAAGAACGTCCAACACCGATTAATGTTTCAAAAGACATTGTCACATTTACCCATAAAGGCGCATTTCTTCTTTCTTTACGTTAGTAGATTATTCTGTTTTGTGTATTTTTCGTTTCTATTCGCTACATATCTTCATCACCCTTGGTAACTTCTAAATTTACTGCAAGTAAATAATTCCAGTGCTCCAAGCCTTTTCTCAACACGTTAACAGGTGAGGGTTTTGGCCACCAGCCTTTCTATTTGAACCGCCAGTAACGAGAAAAAAATGTTCACTCGTGGTATGGGATCCGGAAATTTCGCCCGTGGCAAGTTTCGTCCCCGGTACATTTCGCCTGCCCTGACCGTACGAGTGACCAAATAAGTGACTGGCAGTGTGGGTGACCAAGTGAGTGATCATATAAGTGGATGAGTGACCAAGGGAGTGTGCGATTGACTGTGTGAGTGAGTGAGTGAGTGACCGTATGAGTGAGTGAGTGACCGTATGAGTGAGTGAGTGACCGTATGAGTAGCCAAGTGATTAGGTGAGTAACTGTATAAGTGACCAAATGAGGGTGCAAGTGACTGTATGAAAGTCAGTGACCTTATAAGTGACTGTATCAGTAACCAATTGCCTGAGCATATTAGTGATCAAATTAGTAACCGTTTAAGTGACAAAGGGACTGATCTGATCATATGAATGACCACACTCACTTAGCCTCTCATACGATCACATATTATCACTCAAAGCATATGGTCACCCACCCACACTCACTTGATCACTCATATGGTCACTCACCCACTCACTTGGCCAGTCACATGGTCGCACACTTCGTCACTCACACGGCCATTCACTCATACGGACAATAACCCACTCACCCACTCAGGTGGTCACTTACACAGCCAATCACTTATTTGACTTATTTGGTCACTCGTACGGTCAGGGCAGGCGAATGTACCGGGGACGAAACGTTCCACGAGCGAAATGTCGGAAGCGAAAAATTCCCATAAACCCTTTATATAACACATTGTATTTCTGTCGATGATCGTGACTACCGCCACATTGTATGATGCCCTTTTCTTCAAAGTGACCCACCAGTTTAAATTTCTTATAGAATGGCCGCACACACAAATCATTCTCTTTGTCTCTCTCTCCAATATGCACGCTTTTATTTTATTAAATTACTTCGGAGCCAACTTCTATTTTCTTATGAGAAATTGAATATAAAACAGTTGTCTAATTCAATTTCTCAGTATATTTCAGGCCAAAACATACCATCTCTATTTTCATATGTTCGAAGAGGGTTTCTTTGATGATTCTTGTTGAATTATCGATTATTATTGTTATTACAGTATTTCCGGAATTACAATCCATCGAATATCAACGTCATTAAGAAAGGAAATTGGTGCTGGTACCCTGGGTGCCTCACAAGGTCGGTGGGGGAGCAAACAAACAGACAGTACCCTTCTTTCACCGTTCATTTAGCATTACAGGAAATAGGTGCCGTATTGTGCCTGCTCAACGAAGGTACAGTACGCAGAACTTTTAACCGATCTTGGGTCCTAAGAATTGTATAATGAAGCGGTTTTCACCAAAAATTATTGTTTGTGATTTTCTACCTGACTATGTGCAATTCGTCTTGATGAGGGGTGGTCAACTACATATTTATTATTGTTCAAACTTCAAAATCTTCAATGTAAACCCTTATTTTTGTACATTTTATCTGATTTATCGTATTGCACATTTACCCCAAAAATTAAATTTCATTGCTGTAAGTATAAGAATGAGAGTGACCTGAGAGAAAATGTGTTTGGGGACACTCTAAACATTGAGAAACTGAATTAGAAGGTTGATTGCAGGAAAAAACGCACACCAAACAGGTTTCGAACGATAAATACTCCATATGCTACGCGAGTGTTTGGATTTAGAGTGCTATTAAAAAATAAATTGTTTTTATTTTATGGAGGTGAAAAAAACAAACTTTCTTTTATTATTCTTCATTTTAGTGACTTTATATCCGTAACTGAACGAATATTTATACCATAATTATTTCAAACGATGTGTCACAAAGCAATTCTTTGTGACGAGAATTTCAGCAATTTAGAAAAAAATATAAGAATTTTCTTTCGGACATTGCACTATATTTTATATTACAATTTTGTTTCATTTTGCAATTTTCCAATTTTTAATAATTCAAAAAAAAAATACGGATGAAACGAAATGCCGTGTTTTTAGCAAAGACGACTCCACCAATAGCCGCTACCCTAAACTTGGCACACACTAAGATGATTTACGCTATTGGGAGAACCGTTATTTATTGATTATTATCTCCATAAATATTAACATCAATCTAACTATATGGTATTATTTTGTGAATTCTTTGCGCATTATTATATTTACCATTTCAGCTCATGAATGTTGTCTAAGGAATGAAACGAATTTCTGAAATAGTGAAAAATTGAAAAATTTCGCTGTTTACTCGAATACTTGAAAAAAATGTTTGAGAAACTGGATGGATGACTTATGTATCGTATGACCGTATACTTAAAACAATTATTGCCCATTCCAGTAAAGTTATGAGCTTCATATTTTAACATTTTTGCATAATTTGTCGTGAGAAATTTTTCAATGAGTTTCAAATTTATATCTAGTATATGGTCTCTAAAAGTGGTCATTTTCATATAATCGCTCATATCTTGCGAAATATAGAGGTCAGATTGGAATGAAAATTGATTCTGTTGGGTTTTCGACTATGTTGATTCGAATGAAGTAAAAATTAATGTATGCTTCTATTCATAATTTTTTAAAATATGTTTTAATAATTTATCTCATATTTAAAAAAAAGCCAAATTCGAAATGAGTAATAAAATTATGTTCGGCCCGTTAGAATCTGTCATTTAAAATAAAAAGTAATAAACCTATATTATTTCAGCAATTATGCTCAAAACAAAATATTTCTGTTTAACATTACGACACTCGTTTTTCAATCTATATATATAAAATTGATTTTTTTGTGCGTGCGTGTGTGTGTATTCTCTATACAAATCTACAATTTCCGATCGACCGTCGCCAAATTTTGCATATATACCAAATGGAACCCGACTTGAACGATAGGCAAGTCGTCAGAGCAAGGCAAATGCCCCAAATGGGCAAAAAACTGTCGGGCAACAATGGTTTTTGGGCCTCAACAATCACTTTCGGAACGTTTACTTTGGTTACCGTGGTTCTCCAGCAATGCATTTCAGACGTGTATATGCCTTTACAATGGTTTGTCAATTCAATAATTTAAAAAATTGAATTGAATTCTTGATTTTTCAAATATTCAGGCTACTTTAAAATTTCGTATTAAATATGAAGTAATTTGCCGGACATTCCATGAAATAGCATTGATTTCAAGCGTTTATTTACATCTTCTCAAGCATGAAAATTAATGTCTCTGTATTGTCTTTTGATATGCAACTGCATGGATTCATATAGTTCAGGATGTGTTAGAACTATGTAACTATGGGCCCATAAAGTACATCGAAAAAATTCCACAGCTTTAATTAAGCATTTTTGGAAGCAGAAACAGGCAGAAATAGTTATCTTGAAGTTCGGGAGGGGGATCGAAATACCCAGTGCCCCTTAAAAAAGGGGAAAAAATATTCGTTTCTATGTTTCTTTAAATCTAGATTTGTTTCTGTCATGAGTCGCACAGGAGTGTTACCATTGAACTTTTAAAAGTTGGATCTAGTTTTAACATCAGGCCATCATTTAGGGGGGCCGTTGTCCCCGGCCCCCCTGGCTTTTGAAAATACACTAAACTGGTATATATACGGGGTGATTATAAAAAAACTATCCCGACATATGGGCCCCTAAGTATCATACCATTCACAGAAACTGAATGAAATTTTGGCATAATGTATTTTGAGGTATGCGCTCAAGAATGATTTGGAAAACAACAGTGTCACTCTAACAGTTACGGTTACAGTGAGAAAATTTCGAAAATATCAAATAGCAACACCAAGTTTTTTGTATTGGAATGCGATCTCCATACTGAAAAACACTAAATAGCGTTGGAATGGCACCTGTAGCACGAAAATCCCCGGAGCTAAGCAAGGAAAAAGTAAAAAGGACTTTGCCGTGCACCAGAGCAGTAATGTTCGTTTCTTCGGCTGAGATCCCAGCCTGATTAGTCCTCCACAAGGTCATGTGGAAAATTTGTGAATAAAATGCTTTATTTTATGCTGCTTCTCTGTCCTTATTGGTTGTCCTCACTTTTAGCCTATCTACCGCCGGTGGTTTTCATGCTACAGTTGCCGTTCGAACGCTATTTAGGGTTTTTCACAATGGAGATCGCATTCCAATACAAAAAACTTGGTGTTGCCATTTGATATTTTCGAAATTTTCTCACTGTAACCGTAACTGTTAGAGTGACACTGTTGTTTTTCATATCATTCTTGAGCGCATACCTCAAAACACCTTATGCCAAAATTTCATTCAGTTTCTGTGAATGGTATGATAGTTAGGAGCCCATATGTCGGGATAGTTTTTTTATAATCACCCTGTATATATATCAACAGGGCCGTCATTTTCAGGGGGGGGTGGGGGCAAAGCATATGTATGTACTCAATGTACAAATGTACAAATATATATATACATATATAACCTGGAAATGACGGCCCTGTTTAACATTTAGATGGCCCTTAAAAAAATGAACTTAATACACTTATGGAAGATCTTAAACGAAGAAGAATACTACCTTTCTGTTTTTAACAACAAATAGAACCCAAGATATCGCCATCGTTCAGTTGTGCGTACTGTACATATTTGTTTCTGGTTGCGGCCCTGAATATCACGATACAGTTAACATTTATTACACACCACGAATTTTCGGTGAGGTTCGCTAATTAACCTCGTTTCCAGGCCATAGTTACCCAAACGTTTTTATCAATCGCGCCCCTGATCAGAGAATTCTGTTTTTCTCATCTTCATTCCATAGCGTTCCACGGAACTCAACCAAATTTTTGGATTTTTATCCAAAAAAAAGTGTTTTCTACAACTCTGCTACCTTTTTTGACTTAATAATAAAGTATTTCAGACTGCCACGAAGCGTGACTGGAAGAGATCTCGGAAAAGGGATAAGTCCGGCGGCAGAGTTCTGACGTTCATTCATTCATGCCGTCTCAACAGCATCAATGCACGAGGACAAAATAGAAGAGGGCTTGGGCACCACCGCTTAATTTACACATTTATTATCATGAATCATTATGCTAGATCTTATCGTATAAACCTCTATTCGACTGAGGTCCCCCACAAAGTTCAAAAGGGTTAAATATAAATTGAAATACAAGGCTACAACAGGCAAAATGCCCAACGAGGTGGCTGAGAAAAAGATGTACATATTAAATATGGATGTCATACATTTATACAGCAACCCAATTAAAAATGCATTTCAAAAACTAGGAACAATATATGTATGCATGATAAAATATAATACAATATCCATAAAAAATATTTATGGTTGCCGTCTCATTCTAAGTATGGATAGCTTCTCAATTTGCCCCAACATGACTGTCGTATTTCTTTTTTAAACGTGTCAATTGTGTTAGAATTTACTACCTCGGGGGTTAGAGCAAAATTCCCTGCGGCACGAATGAAGAAAAAAGAATTCATCTATGAAATTTACTTAATCACCCCCTGAAGTCAAAACGACCGTTTCGGAACATATGGTCACCGTTCACTTCGAACCTTTGACAAGTGATGGATTGCAGACAAGAGAGACCCTCAAAAGCTAAAAAATATAAATAGTTAAAATGATATAATTTTCTTTTCCGCTTCTTCTCTTATCCTCTCTTTGTTGCGGTACGACATATACCCTTCTCTAGAGATCAGTGTTCTTTGCAAGTCCGAAAAAATATATATATAAATTAGGGGGAAAAAGATGACAAACTTAGAAAAATTTAAAGAAATCCACTGAAAAATTAAATAAGTATATGAAAATATGCATTTATTTTGAAAATTATGCACTTTTATGCATTTATATGCTTTAACGACAAAAAATGCTTAAATATGAGATTGCATATGCTCATATGTATTTGCATATAGTCCGGGCGCTCTACGGGTTATCACCTTATCTTTTATACTGTCGCACTCTTTGGGGTCATTCAAGTATTACGTCAGCATCGGGGGGGGAGGGGGTTTCGGATTTGCTGACTTTTGATGACAAGGGGGAAGGGGGGGGTTTGAAGGTTGCTTACGTCATCAACCACCCTTTTTGAATATATGAAATATTCTAAGCTGCTGACGAAATTTTGCTGACAAGGGGGAGGGGCGTCAAAAATGGCTAAAAGCCTGCTTACGTAATCTAGACACAAGATTATATACTATATTTATTGCCGATTCGTCAACTGAATAGCATCCGAATTTCTTGCCAATTCGCTTGTAAGCGAAAGGGTTAAGACAGCACTGCTGCTGCCCCCTATCAAATAAAACTGTTACAATCTTTTGAGTGGAATCGGTGACAGATTTTCGATTATTGTGCCGCATAAAAAACAACAATATAGTATGTATATGATATTATTAAATGTTTTATTAGCAATAATTTCAGTTGAATTATTAAGTTTACCCAAAATTTCAACAGTTATTGTTTGTGTATTATAGAAAGTGTTAGAGTAAAACTGTAGCCCTCCTTGGCTTTTGTAATCAAAAAGATGTAGATTAGTAGTAGATTGATTTTAGTCTATATCCTTTTCGATTACAGTTATAGAAGCCA